>NC_037642.1:7393901-8045985 GCF_003254395.2 Apis mellifera | reverse complement strand
AACGAAGAGAGAGAGACAGAGAGAAGAGAAAGGAGAGAGGTTGGGATGCCGAGAGAAGAAGGGTAAGAGCGGTGGTGAATCGAGAGCGGAATGAGACGGACGGAATGAGAAAGGAAGGGAGCGAGAGAGGATGGCAGCGTGTTTGCAGATCCTCTATCGGCCGCTTCAGCCCCCGATCCAGCATCCATCCCCATTCCCCGGTAACGCGCACGGCTTCGCCTCCACCAGCGGCTCCATCCGCCCCTGGATGGTTTGGGGTAGAGGCGGCAGGCGGCGCGAGGCAGATAAGAGAATTGCACTGTCAAGCCGGAATGATATATTTGACCAACATTTCCATATAACCCCGGCAGAGGCGCTCTCTCGCGCATCACTCCGCTCTCTTACTCTCAGATTCTTCTCCTTCTTCCCTCCCTTCCACCCTCCCCTCCCCGCCAACTTTTCCTCACACTCTGCCCGCTTATTCCTCGTCCCTCCCGATCCGTTCGATTCGTTCCATCCTTTTGCTCTGACGCTTTTTATTCTTGCCCTTCTATGCCCTTCTTTCGATATTCTCTACCTCGCTCTTACTTCCGATACCTTCTTTTTCTTCTTCTTCTTCTTCTTCTTCTTCTTCCACCGCATGGCCAGCTATCCCACCCCTCCTCTTGCAACCGAGAGAGACTACGCTTCGAAATTACGTTTGGGGTCAGCGCGCTTATTGACAGTTTTATACGTCGACATTCTTATTACAAATCCCGCCGTCCTATATAACCGGAATCTCTCTGTCTCGATACCCCCTCCGCGCGGTTCCAACAGATCCGATTTTCTCGGGCTACGAGGAAAAGGACGGGGAAAAATCGAGGGAGTTGTACGTGCGTCGCGATAAATAACACGAGAAACGTCAAGAAAGGTCGAGAGGAAATGGAAACACGGTGGAAATTTTCGTCGTTTTCGGACGAGTTTTTGATCATCGGTTAGGATAAGATGAGTGTTAGTAAGGAGTCAGTAAGGAGAGAGAGGGAAATTAGAAAAATGTAATGAAAACGACGGAATGACGTGTCGTTTCTATCGGTTGAAATAAAGCGTACACGGGTCGCGTGCTTTCCACCCTTGAATAAGGGACAATACAATTTAGATAATTAAACAGATATCAGGGAATCGTTATCTTTCGGTTCGGATGTAAAACAGTTCTCTATTGTAAGGGAAAATCTCTTCCGCCCAACCCTGTTTCCGAAAAACGAAACTCCAGACTGAGTCCACTTTATTCTCGCCGATTTATGGCGAGCGTACGTTATAGCGGCGACACGATTCCTGGTGGTGAATTTGTAATAATTGTATGCAGTACAAGTTGCGAATTTTTAAATACTGCGAGATTGAATCGAAATTGTGAATCACGATAGATACAGAGATAAATATAATCATAACGATGAGAGACAGAAATTAATTGTAAATTGTATCTTCTCTTTCGTAGAGTTCTTAAGTTTATACTACATCTAGGGATCACCAGTATGAAATATTTAACCCTAGAACTCCCCATCACCGAATATATATATATATGGATAATTTTAACAAGATTAATGTTCAACTTCACGTACACGTGTCATAAATTCTTGGAGAGGTCAAGCAAAAGTTGAGACCTAACCTCGAATCAGCTTGGAATAAATCGGAGAAGAGAAATTCTCGGGGCGATCAGCGAGGAAAAGTCGGAGCGCAGGGATCGACGATTAGGAGACGGATTTTAGATCGGTGCAAGGGTCGACCACTGGCTTCCTTTATCGACATTTTGATACAAAATGGCTGCTCGCCGCGGGTAGTCCCCGCGTAATCTCTCTCGATTCAAATTAACACACGCAGCGCTCGGCGGGGAGCCGGGGCCGTGCCACGGGGAACTTGCGCCGCGGTATGGAGGAGATAATATCGTGGATCCTCCTCGTTTCTTTGTCTTTCTTTTGGGCGAATCTCTCGATCTCCATCTTCGTTTTTCTTTTCTTCTTCTTCTTCTTCTTCTTCCTCCTCCTCCTCCTCTTGTTCTTTTTTCCTCTCTCCTCCTCCACGTTAACGATCGCGCAGTAAAGAGACGAATGACAGGCGCCACGCCGGTTTTGACAAATCGCTGGCGACGGGGGATGCCAGTCGGTGGATATTCCGTGAATGGTCCGCCTCAAAAAACTACGTCTTGTTCCGTGGCCACCGATCTCCCTCCCTCCCTCCCTCCCTCTCTTTCTCTTTCACTCTCTCTAGAGGATTCGTTTGTCGCTATGGTTTTTCGTCAATTTTTTCGCGCCACGATTTCGTGCCAGAAATGTTAGACTCGAAAAATACGGATCTTTCCAATTCGTGCGATTTCTCGTGGAAAAATAAACGAAAAGAAACAAAAAAATCTTCAAAATTTTCAATATCTTTACATCTCGGTGAATAGAGAAACAAAATATCGATATTTCAAGGAAAAGATAAATCAAATAAATTTTTCCCTTTTCACAATTGTCACGCAATGATTATTAACTTTTCAATTCATGCGATATAACGCAATCAAAATTTTTTCTCAAATAAAGCAGTACGACTGTCCTAAGATTAAAAATTTTCTCGATAAATAACTCTTACAGTACAGTACACCACCCACGCTTTTGATTTACTTTTCTTTTCTTTTCCACGACGAATCAACTTAAACCGTTTCAAATAACTTTTCCAACCACGTCAGATCGAGCATTTGGCCGCAACACGTTGATTATAGATTTAATAAAAACAAAAAAAGAAAATTTTATAAGAACGAAAAAGAATCAAGACCAGTGGTGGGTACAAGTATCCCGATCCCAACACTTGTCCGGCAAATAAAAGCAGAACCGGAAGAGCCACGTGCTCCGACATAAATCCCCGTGTGTTGCGCGGCCGTTTCGATGGTCGGTCGGGGGAGGGCGGGGGGAGGGGCGCGTGGTTGTTTGCGCTCGCGGATCGCGTAAATAAGATCGACGCGGTAAAGATAAATCACGTTTCATAAACTGCACCTGCGATCACACCACCGTGCAGCAACGTGTACACGAGGGTGATAGATCGTTCGCCTGGAAGAACTGTCCGGGAATAAACAGCGGCGTCAGCGTGATTCGGCTGATTTCGAGTCGAGCGTGTTTCTTATGCCCGATCCCGATCCGATTCACCGTGTTAAGGGATAACCCCCTCCGTGAACAGATCGCGACTAAGTCGGCGCGGATTAATTTTCAATTTCTGACAATTCTCTCGACGTTAACGATCGATTCTTGATCCCTTCAGAACGATAATACAACATTTTTATTCGTAATTGGTGAAACGCGAGGACGAGAAAAAGAAGGGGAAACAAATTTATTTACTTCGAGTTGAAGTTATTTTCGAAATAATATATAGTATAGTGGAATAGAAAGATGAACACTTTTGAAACGCTCGCGTGAGAATCTATCTTATCTATTTATTCCTGGATAACAAATTGCTCGAAATAAAGTATCCTCGAAAGAGAGAAATAAAGTTTCGGGGCGGAAGTTGCCAACGGGAGACTTGGAAATTTTGTTAAGGATATATTTGGAAAAATTTCGAAACACTTCTTGAGGAGAATTCATCCTGTAACTTCATTTCTCTCTTTCAATATATTTTATTTCAAGGTAAACGAGATTTCACGCCTTCTTCTTTCGGAAGAGAACGTTTTCAGAAACCTCAACGTCACAAATTTCGAGATCAAACGTTCTAATTGATATTCTCTCTCGATCATAGGTATTATACGTGGCTCTAGATATATATATAACACGATCATTTATTTAGTTGGGTATTGTTGCCACGCAGAGCGAAGAATGCTCGAAACATGGAGCGTGTCGATCACAGCCGACCGAGGAGGATTAATTTAATCCAACGGTTCAGCACATTTCAGCCCTGTTCCGAATTTCCTAGATCAAATCTACCGACAGAAGCCCCGTTCCGGGGGCGGTGGGTCGGCCGACAGGAATTCGGCCCCAAAGTTATTGGAGTTCCTCCAATGGTGGAGAACATTCCGGGGAGCCGTATGACGAGCGCAGGAGAGGACGTTGACCCGCCTTTCGAGATTTATTCGACCATCTGGCGAACAGGTGAACTTTACCTAGTTGCACGTATCTCTGCGCACGTCGCACGAGAGGAAGAATTTTCTCGTGACGGGCATGCATCATCCATCCGTGACGAAATTTAATCTCCACCGTTCATCTTAACTCCCCCCCGTGTAACGGGCGAAAAACTTGGGAAAATTAACCAACCCCCGATAATTATAATACACGAAAAATTTATAGTTTTACCTTTTTTAAATAATAATCATTAATTACAGATGATTTCGAGAAAATTACGAGTCGGAATTAAAGTTTGAGGAATAAGAAATGATGGAAGCGTATTAAACGAGTTTAAATCCGGAGAATTCTTGTCGTTCGAGTTTACTAGGTCTCCAGCAACGAAGGAGAGACAGAGAGAGAGAGAGAGAGAGAAGCGCGTTATATCATCGCCGACATGGTGTAATTCTGCTCGAGCAGAGTACGCGATACGCCTTCTTCTTGCTCGCGCGGCAACACTCTGCACCCCATAAATATCTCTGAATCATCGTCGTTGCCCTTCGTTGTTCTGCCGCCGCTCGAACACATCGGCGGAAACGCGGATAGTCGGTGCCCGCGACCTTATGCTGCCAGTTGTCCCCCGGCCTCTCGCGGAACGTCGAAGAAATATGGCGCCGCTTCCCAGGAACTTGGTCTTCCGCGATATGGTGATTTCGTTAATCCGTTACACTCGATGGCATTTATCGTCCCATCTGCTCCACTTCGTACAATTCAACCGGTCACCGGTTACACGCGGCGATAAATATACCAATGGTATTTACATACGGGATGAAAAGTGTGCGAATGAAAGTTCGCTTCTATTCGTTCCCGCGTTTGAATTATCGAGTTTAAAAATATCGCGCGGTTTAAAAGATAACGACGATAAATTACTGTGGAAAATTAAATCCTCCGTGAGAAATTTTTCCGTATCATCTTGTCTTCTTTTACGAGAAATTTATCGATGACTTATCGAAAATTTCCAAATTCTTTTCTCCCTTCATCTGATTAACAAAGAATCTAAATTCCTTCTTTCCATCTTTCCTTAATTTCCAATAATTTCAAATTTCAACTCAAAAAAAAAAAAGAATCTAAACTCCTTCCTTCCATTTTGAAACTTTTCACGAGAATCGACCTTAATTTTCAATAATTCCAAGTTTCAACTCAAAAAAGAAAAGAGTCCATGGACGACGCGATATCCACTCGCGGAATATAGGGCAGTGACACTCGTCGATCAATCGTCGCGATCATCCCCTTTGTCCTCGGGTTGTACAGTTTTCAGCCGGCGATTTGCCGATCTCGCGTTTCCTGCCGATAGCCGGGAACGGGTCGCGTATTGCGGAACACGCGGGGCGTGTGCAGCGGCCGCACGGCCCGGTCCAATGCCCGCCGCCCCCGCCGTTCCGCTCGGTGCTCGTTTGCGCGGAAGACGGACGCCGGTCTGCGGATCGGCGCCGAGTCGTTGTATCCTCGATTGTTCGGTTCCCGCATGCATGCCCGATTAAACGATCATTGTACGATTCGGCGGGAGACCGGCAGTGGCCGCGAGTTGCCACCAATCCGCGCGGAATATTACGCTTCCATCGCGAAGCGTCCGTCCGCTGTGAAGCTAAGGTAGATTCGAAACGGAATCGCGTTGTTGTGCAACGTTGCAACGATGAAGGCTGAACGTGATAATAAAATTGTACGCGTAATTTTGAATAGATTTTTTTTTTCAACGAATGTTTATAAAATTTAAGAAAAGGTTAATTTGAGTTTCGCCAGTGGGAGTGTTGGGAGCGATAGAAAGAAAAATAAGCGGCGGGCGATAATAATTCTGTAGTTTTAAGAAAGGAAAGCAAGAGCGAGAGCGAAATCACTCTGGCGAACGTCACGGAAAGAAAATATGGCTTCCGACGGAAAACCCCCTGCCTCTCTGACACATTATTTGGCACGGACATGTTTATTCTCACTACGTACGGAAACATCGTATAACATGTGCAACCCCTACTTCCTTCGCCGCCCTATTAATGCAACGAATAAACAGTAACAGTCATCGTGCCGACTATCGCGCGCGTTACGGAAAAATGAGACCACGGGAAAACCGAAGCGTGTGTGCGTGTGTATGTGTGTAACTAAGGAAGAATTATTCCCCGGAAAATTTCACAATTTCTGAAATGGAATAAAAATTTATCTTACCGATAGACGAGAGTACGAAAATTCATCCTGTTTTACTCACCTGTAACAGAAGAGAGAAAATAATATGGATTAATGAAATATTCGAAATAAATAATATTTATAAATGAAATAAAACGCGTAATATATATATATATTCTCTTCGTTATTCTCTTCGCGAATGCGAAAGGAACGCGAATGTATCGGAGGTACATGAGATGAGATCTGGATTGCTTTTTACGACAACCGAGGGACACTTTCTCACCAGGTTCTTCCTTGGAAAGAAAAAAAAAAGAAAAGGAAAGAAGAAGTTGGTCGGTAAAAGAAGTAACCCGAACCCAAGCAAACGAAGCAAAGGGTGTGAACGATCCTGCCAGGATACCCGGACTAACCCGTATAATTGTGTTCCGCCGCCTCGGTGTAACACCGTGGTAAGATGTGAATCTCTTTCGCGAGACATTCGTGGAAAGGCGACATAAGGAAGAAATAGTCGAGGAAGAAAACAAAAAAAAGAGAAAAAATCGTGAGAAAGAAAGAAAAGGTATAAAAAGATTTCTCGTTCTTCGTTCTTTGCAAAGATAGATAGCAAGGAAATTTGAAGGGGGAGAATAAAAATTTGAGAAAAATTTCCTCTTCTTGGAGATTTACTTTCCAAAAACAAAAGAATTTCTTCTTCGACGCGATTAGAAGAAAATTCAAATTCAATGAAATGGAGAGAGAGGTCAAGGACACGGTATTCTCGAACCACGCACGAAACTCTTGACGGAGGCTCGAGAAGTTTTACGAGTGGCTGGACGAGCGACACAAAATGAACGAAGTTGGAATAAAAAGGATGTTGATGGTGGCACTGGTCTCGAGTACGGGAAAAAGGGGGGAGGGGAAAAAAAAAGAGGGAAGGAAAGATTCGAGAGAGAGTCGTACTCTTCGGCAAATTCGCGAGATGCCTTCCATCGGATTCTCGTATCAGGTTCCACGGCGCGGTAGGTATCGCGCTAGGCCTATCGCGATCTTCGACATTCCATCTGGTCGGGACAAAGTGTTCATCTTCCACGAAACGCGCCGAAAGAATTCCGAAAGTACAGTTATTGTGGATATTTTGCACGAACGGGTCCAATTTACTTAACATTCAATTAAAATATATTTGTAAATGAAACGTGTAGCTCAAATCGTGTATTAATAGCTTTTTAAAAAGTTAAAGTTGAAGAGCTTACTTAAAAAGTAACTAATTAAGAATTTATCTTAAATAATTATTGAATATATAATAATTATTAAACTTCATCCATCACTGAAAAGATGATGATTACAATTTCGCCAAGAAATAATTCCATTCTCCATCATTTTAAAATATATACAGAATAATTTAAAAAAAAAATAAAATCAGAAATTATTCTCCACTTATAAATTAAAAAAAAAATGTTCATATTTGCGATCGTTTAATTCTTCTCTGATACGCATGAAACGCAATACCGATCAGACCACCTTTCGCATCCCCATCCTCCTCATAATTCATCCCCGTCACCCTTACCTGAAAGCAACACCTGAAGCAACTCCATCCCCGGCCGGCAAAAAACTCGCCGCGGCCGATCACATATCGCGAAACCCGAACGAACGGCCATTTCCTGCGATTCATAGATTCACCTACGCTGCCAGTACGAATTTACAACGTTCGATACTCGCACTAAATAATCGGGGCGCGCGTTATAACTCTGACCGCCCCTGTTATCCCCGGCGTACGCGTACCTGTCGCCGTCCGATAATCCCCGAGCGCGTGTGTGTGCGAGCGCAACAAACGTGAAATAGAGGCGAACCCTTTTCCACGAAGCATTAAATATTTCCACTTGGAGGAGAGGGCTGGTTTGCCTACGAGAAAGGGAAGCTTGAAACGAGGCAGCTGCGGGACGCGGCCTCGCCTCGCCTCGCCTCGATCCATCCATTCGAATTCCGTCGATGGAATCATCATAGGTGGAAACAAAGGTGGGACTTTTCACCTGCCACCTGGAGCTTCTGCATATGTTCCCCGAGATAGATAGAAAATATGGTGGATAGGCGAGAGAGGGATTGGACGTTTGCTACTACGAGAGAGAGAGAAAGAGAGAGAGAACATCCCGTCGTCGCCATCGAGGATCACCGGCGAGACGATCAATTAACCACTGCTGCGAAATTGCTTGTCGTTACGGGAAATAAAGATAATTGAAAATTGTTAATATGTAACTCTTGTGTCTACAATATTTCTATTTAAACGTTCTTAATATTCCCAACTTAGACAGGAATCTTTAATTACAGACTTTTGAAAATTGCAATGTGCGTTCAGAGAATCCACTTTCTCGCAATTTCGAACTTCGTTTCGCTAAGTTAATCAATCCTCCACTTCTACAAATTGAAAAATTACACGACAGATCGTGTCGAGTAGATATATGTTCGACTTGTTTACGGAGTTGAACGTTGGAAAGAAACGTAAAGGAAGAATTTTCCACAACGATACATCCCTCCCAATGATCTTCCACCAGAATTTCTCTGCGTTCCCTGAATAATCGCAGCCGTTTGCGGACGAAAGACACGAGAGAAAGAGAGAGAAAGAGAGGAACAGAGGGAGCAGAGAGAGAGAGAGAGAGAGAGAGGAGGCGGAATCGCGAGCGGAAACCTCGCGTCTATTATTACCACGATCGCAAGAATGCGAGGGAACAGCAGGGGAGGGGCGGGAGGAATCTTGCGAGGGAGGCAAGAAGCGGGTGGAAGCAGGTAGCCCGGCCGGTAGAGGAGGAACGGAAGGGAAAAAGGGACAGGGGCGAGGGAAGAGGGGACGGAGACGGGCGGGCGAGTGGAAACGAGGCGGGGGAGAGGAGGGTGCGCAATCCTCCCCCTACTTACGTAATTTTAAATTAAACTGTGACGTTTTCAAATTAAGGTTTTTGCTCGAGCCAACCCTGTTCTCGCGCCTCTTCTCTTCTCTTCACCAGCCGTGCACGTCGTCCCTGCGGCGCTTCAACGTGAAGCCCACGCGCTAGACGAGGGAGGGAGGGAGACGGGAAACTTGCGATATTACAGCGAGCTTTTTTCCTCTCTCTCCCTCTCTCCCTCTCTCCCTCTCTCTCCCTTTCCATCCGGCCGGCGGTGGGCGGTGGGCGCGGAAGCGCGCGTAATTTAGGTACCAGGAAATTGGTTTTCTCGACGGTGAAATAGAAGAATGCGATGCGCGACGAGCGGGGGCACATCGCGAAAAAAGACGAAGAGGAGGAAGAAGAGGAGGAGGAGGGAGGACGCGATGGAGCGTGGTGGCGTTCTCGAGCGGAGAGAGCGCGCGATCTCCTGTCCATCGGCGAAGAGAATTCGGCGAATTTTCGTGGCACGGTTTTATTAAAACGAGGGGAAGGAGGAGGAGGAGGAGGAGGGGTGTGCTCTTCATGGAAATTTCATCGGCGCGGCGCGTTGCCGTCGCCGAGGAAGGAGCGGAAAGCGGCCATTGTCCCCGAAGCGACGAGGAAAAAGACAGCGATGACGACGCCACTAAAAGTCACGGCTAACTGGAAATCCACTTCCGCATCCTAATTTCGGGAACAAAGGGCGGACGACACGTTAATCCATCGGGAAACGGAGAGCGGAGAGCGAGCCGACGCGGGAGAACGAGCCGAGTTTTCAACAAGGAGTTTCGTTTTAGCGGTCCAATTATTCCTCCACCGGTTCCAATACCCGTACGTCCTCGCGTGTCCTGTCCTCCTCCTCCTCCTCCCTCCTCTCCATTCTTTCCTTCCCCCTCTTCTCATCTCTCTGCTCTCGCGCTCTTTATTTCCTCGTTACCACGAGAGACCATAATGGCCGCGGATAAGGGCTGAAAGGGAGAGAATCGCGGGGGAGGGAACCGCGTTGGACGTTCCCGCTTGCCGCGAGGCCTCCCTCCTCCCTGAACCGTAATTAAGGAAATAGGGACGTGATTTCTTTCTCGTTGCTCCTGGAGAAATGGTGGCCCGGGGTAACGTATGAAAATTTTTATTTCAATTTTTCAAGGGAGCGCGAGATTACGCCGAGTGTCAGCCGGCTTGTACTCGAAATACGATCCGAAAGGGACTCCAAACGGCCGAGCAAGTAGAACGTAGATGTAAAAATAACGAGGGAAATTATATACGATACGAAAAATTGATTCAGTTAATCCAAATATATTGTATATTATATATATGTACGTGTAACTCATCCTACGTTCGAATGATTGATTATTATTCGGACAGGCGTTTGCGATAACCATTTTTATTTCCTTTCTAATCGAAATCTATCCAGAAAAGCATCTCCTTCTCGATTCATTCAATCTCATTTTCACGGATTCTCGAGCCGACAAAAGAGTTAAACTCGGACGGGAGCAGAGTGGTAATCCGAGGCGAAGATTAACCGGGCGAGCGTCCGTCGCGCACCGGTGGATTCGTGTCTCCTCGAGTCGCAATCGTTCTACGATAATTACCGGTCGTGTACACAATCGGGGCACTGTATCCCGCAGGCGAAATCTGCGCGCATCCTGTGCGATGCGTGGCCGGTAATTGTTGGGTCGTTGGGGCCATTGAATAAAATACAAGCTACCGGACCCGTTGCCTGTCACTCCCGTCAGCCCTGTCTGTCCGTCACGGTGACGTGGGAAGACGCCGCGTGCTTCCACCCCGAAACGCCCGCTACCGAAAGCTAGTTACGATTGTTGTCGAGAAACTCGGAGTCATGCAACGCCCGCTTCCACCTCTTCCGCCCCTCCTCGGCCGCTTCCTCCTCCTATTCTCCTCCTATCGCCCCCGCGCTCGCCACCACCAATTTCACAGTCATGCAATCATAATCAACTCGAGATAATAGATTTTCTCGGCCGGCCACGCACTCGCCTCGGCCACGCGGACTATCTACAGTTCGGGGATCGACTTCCGGTTCATCTGGGATGGACCCGATGCGTCCAGATTGACAGTCGAGAATCGACGTTTGAATTTATATTTTATGGATTCAGTTAATGCGAGGAACGAAGGAAATTTCCTATTACGTTATGTTCGATTTTAATTTATTATAGTTTAGTAGCTGGTGAACAAATTCAACTTGTACGACGAATGTTGGATAATTCAAGAAAAGGGAAAATTTGCAACGGATACGGGCACCAGCGCGCATCGGATCGAAGTTTAAATTGGAGCAACGGTGGGCGAAAACAAAAGAGAAAGAGAGAGAGAGAGAGCTTCCGGCGATTTCGTACGGCCGATTGGCCAGCGCAGCGTCGCCTTGATATCGCGAGCTCGTTCTAAGACGGCGTAATTTGCGACATCCTGTTCCAATTACGAGCATCTGTTGGCCGCCGAGCGATTCGATTTCCTTCCTCTTCGCAACACGCGCGTCACACGCGAGATCCTGTTCCGGGATTTGTATTAAACCCGTTGCCGGAAAAGAACCGCAAAAAGCAGAACGAGCGGAACGCGGAAGAAGGGCGAAACGAGTTGTTGCGGAGGGAGGGTGACAAAGTCAAAATATGTCAATGGCCTCGCCGTATGCGGTAGACCGCACAAACGGTCGGCCGCTTGTCTAACCAACCTCCCCCCCCCCCCCGATGAGAAGAGCTTACGAGGTTACTTTGAGTCATGCGAGGTGACGTGTCGACAAGCCTAACTGCGCCATCGTCTCGCCTTAAACTAAGGGGAATAATGAGCGACGGTGGTTTCCTTTCGATTCGAAAGAAACCAAGTTGCCGGATGCGACGAGTTCGCGAGTCGGCCGAGTGGAGCAAGAAACTGGGAAACCGCAAATTGCGGTTCAACACTGATTGCCGATCGTTCTGTCCCGTTCTAGACCCGATATTCCGCCTAAAATTCCATCAACGAATTTTAAATATATACACCACTCGAAAACGATGATCGATGATTCTCCAATAGTAAGTAAAAGAAATAACGAAACGTTTAAATATAGAATAGAGTCTCGTTTATAATCGGTCCAGCAAAAGTATACAAAACGACTCTTCTATTATACTTTTTGCTTTTCTGATGAAGCTGAATAAAAAAATTCTTCTTTGAAAATTTTCTTGCACGAGATAGAAGGGAAATCCGTTGAGAAGGAGCTGTTCCATCGAGCATTCTCCAAGGAGAGAGAACATTAGCCTGATCCAATGACGAAAACAAGTAATAAGCCGAATCCGTTTCCCATTCGGGGATCCCTTTTCCACCACGCTCCATCAAGATCCTTCCATTCCTTCACGACCATCATTGGGAACCTCTAGCATCGGGGCCAGAGGATAACCTATCTGGTACCCGTAGGGCTAATGCATCGCACAATAGATCAATTACATACATTAGTGGTTCCGTGAGGGTGTCTATATAAGCTTCCCCTCCTCCTCTTCCTTCAGACTCCGGCCGTCCCTCCCCCTCCTCGTTTCTCGCCTTCCTCGGCTCCCTGTCCTCGAGCTCGATATCGATATCTCGGGGGTTCAACATCGGCGCGGAGGCGCGAGAGTGCGAGCCAAGCTTTAACTGGCCATCCTACTCTGCGCGCGTAGGCTTACCAGACGTCTCCCGCGGTGTAATGAAGCTTTATTATTAATACTCTTTCGCATCTCTCTCGCGCCGAGTAACGGAGCCCGGTCGAAGGTTTAATGATTTTTCGGTGCGCCAGTTAGTTATCGAGCTCTTTGTCTCGTTCCGGCCACGAAGCACGCGATGAATCATGCTGTTCTTTACGATAACGATTTCTCGAAAAAGAAAAGAAGAATTTACCTGGATGGACGCGTTCTCGAAGTCCAATCTCCAGAGAAATCAATCGTTCCTTGCGGATAGGCGAGGAAACGGAAGATTCGTTATAACCAGTAATGAAGACAATGATTCGAGAAATTTATATCGCGAGGGAAGAAATTTCGGACGAACTCGAGAGTAAGTTAACGTAGCAGGGGCGCCAGTATCGTCGAACGACAACAAGGAAGAAGAGTCGAGAGTAAAAAGAAAAAAAGAGAAGAAGAAGAAACAAAACGTGCAACACTTACGAGGAACGACGAAGAAAGAGAAGGAGGAGGAGAAGGAAGAGAAGGAGGACGACGACGACGACGACGACGACGCGAGACGTCTCAAGCAAGGCGAAGGCGAGCGGGCATGCGAGGGAATCGTAAGTTAAGGTGGAGGACGGTAAAGGAGGAAGGTTAGCCGGCGTAAACATAAAGTTCCAGACTTACGACGCGAGATCCCCGATAGCTCGTCCGCGGTGGGCATAAAAGCATTAAAAAGCGGCGAGGCAAAAACGCAAGTGCATACATACTGCGCGGTGTACACACGTGTAGACACGGATTCGAGCGTGTGGGTGTGTGAGAGTGGTGTTCATATAGGTATATAGGTTCGAGAAGGCGACCGCCTTGTCTTATTCTTCTTCTTCTTCTCCTTCCTCTACCTCCATTCGTCCTCCTTCTCCGTCCTCCGCTTCTTCTTCTTCTTCTTCTTCTTCTTCTTCTTCCTCCACCTCCACCTCCTTTCTTATTCTTCCGCTCGTCGGTGCATGCGTTCCTCGCGGTAGACCCCCGCGGCGACCAACCTGTCTTTCCAACACCGTTCCCCCCGCTATCTCGCCGTGGATATCCCGATAATACCCGACCGCGTCTAAATTCTTTTATAACCCTCGAGCCCCGCCGAGGGAGCACGCATCGGGCCAGCGATAACGATAATCGACGAGCGTGAAGCCAGCCCGTCCCGCCGCAACCGTCCCGCGTTGGATTACTCCGATGCACGCCTTTGATTGTATTTCTTTTTCCTTCCTTTCTTTCTTTCTCTCTTTCGCCATCCCCCCCTTCCTTGCCACGCGATTACTCGCCCCCGATAACGCCCCCGTCAGCTTTTTAACCCGCTCGAGAGAGATTTCCTGCAATATAATCCTTGATTCATCGGTAATTTGAGTTACGATCGGCGGGGTTGATAAGGGCCGCGACTTTCTCCCGCCTTCGATGAAGTTCGTTAAGGTATTCTTGGGTGTTGGAGTTGTTACTACGTATTGTCCATTTGTCGGAGGATGTCGAATTCGATGGCAAGTACGACGCGTTTTCTTTTCCTCTCCCGAGATTAGGTACAGAAAAACGTATCTAGATTTTTCTGATGGAACGATTATTGTTATAGTGATGTCTTTCCAAGATTGATGACAATCCTCAAAGATTAAAATGAGGTAACGACGGCAAAGATGTTTTAAACGCGTAAAAATTCGTTCCAAAACTCGCCGTTATTTCCAAGATTTCCTCTCGAAAGGAAAAATCGAAGGTAGAAATTATTCGCGACCCCCAAGATTATACCCGAATAATAACCGCTTATAAATAGCAAGGAAATACGACAAAAGAGGAGGAGGAGGAGGAGGAGGATCGTGTCCAAAGTGACGGGGGACAAGCGTAAAGAGGCGAGCGCCGTGCCCTTTGAAATATAGGCTCCCCGGCGATAATGATGAACCGTGTTTACACTGGAGGGAGCATCGAGGGGCGCCTTGTGAGGGATCGTAACGGGGTCGCGGGATGAGACGTTGGATCCTGGGATGAAACGGGGTGGAAAAGGAGGAGGGAGGAGAGGATCGACTCCTTTCTCATGTAAATACGATGTAGCCGCGTGTAAAGGCGGCTGACCGGTCGTGTATGTGGCACAATGTCGGCTGCTGGCCCCTCGCGGGCCACGAACAGTGCCCCACGGTGATGCGCCGGTGGTGCTGATCGTGGATGCGAGGAGAGAGAGAGAGAGAGAGAGAGAGAGAGAGGCGAAGAAGCGGGAGGGGGAGGGACGCCCGTAAAATATATCAGCCGCTGTGTGACTTCTCGGCCCGGCCACAAATCACGCGACCCCCCGTCGTACCCCGCCGGGCCGCGGTGTGGGTGTACGTACACGACGAGTACACCTTCCTCCAAGAGCATCGGAGACCCCGGAGGTGGTTGATTTTAAGTCAAGCTCGCGAGGGAAGAGCGGTTCCCTCCGGGTCAACGTTTGATTGGGTATTAAGTTAAGTTTCTTCTCTTTCGGTGGTATTTTAGGTGTTGGATATTTTTGAAGAGGATATCACGTGATATCACGAATAATACATACGCACTTGAAATCTAGATTAATCTTGGTATTCGAATGAATATCGTTGTTCATAGAAAGATATAGAATTGGAATTGTAAAATATTCGAATATTTTTTTTTTTTCTCGTAAAAATAATTTTGAGAAATCATCCTCTTCTTCTCCTTCTTTTTACACATCTTGATCACGCAAACGGATTATATATAATTTTACAATCATGCGTAAGAATTTTCCTCGAAGAGACACGAACACAAGCGAAACGAGGGGAACAAAGAGAGCATCGAGTCCGAAAATACTCCCGCCGACGACGACAACGACGACGGCGACGACGACGAAGAGGACACGCGCGGGATTCCGTCCGGGGAGGAGCGCGCGTCCCGAGGCGGCCTAATCCGGCAAACCCATGTATCATCCCAAGTTCGTTAGAAACCTTAAACGTGGCAGCGGTCAGACGAGGAGGAGCGGAGGAATATCGCCCCGTGTCCGTGCAACGCGATCAAGCTGGAATCTCCTCCGGTGAATGCTATTAATGAGGGGCCCGTCCGGGAACGAGGAGCAGAAGAAACGCGGAGAAAAGATCGAGCTACGTCTCGAGGGAGAGGGAGGGGGAGGGGAGAGGATGAGGTACCTTTTCAAAGGAGCTTCCTTTTGTTGGTCCACGCTACGAGCGAGGAAATAATGCGGCGTGGAATGTGACCCGTCGACCGCGCATACGTGTGTGTGTGCGCGCGCGTAGATCGACGTGCGCTCCGATCTTGATGCACGCGATCGCGCACCGTTATGGATAAACGACGACGACGACGACGATGGGATTCTCAGCGAGTCGAGTTGGAAATATTTGGAAGAAGAAGAAGAAATGGGACGAGGTTCTATGATATCCGATTCGAAATCGACGATATCTCGAAAAGAAAAATAATAATAACAACAATAATAATTAAAAAAAATAATCCCTGCGATCCGATCGAGGATAGAACGAAATTCTTCTGACGTTCGGACTGTCAATTATCCGAAACCCTAAATTTCAATGACATGGGTCCCCGCATCTTTCTTACGAAAGATGGAGCAGCGGATAGAGCGACAAAACAGTAGGAATCGTGGCAAAACAAGAGACGGCCGTACCTCTCAATAATCATCAGCAAGCTGAGGAGGCAGGTTGGCGCGGTACGAATCGAGAGATTCGCGGCGAAAAAACGACGCGTCGCGGGGGGACGTCGTGCAAGATGGAGCACGAGACGAAAGCAAAGGGTCATTTATAACCCCGACGGGGAGAGGCACGTGATTAGAAGTACGAAATGGCCGGGGAGGGGAGGGAGGAAAGAACGCGCTCCCTTCCTTTCTCTCTCTCTCTCTCTCTCTCGCTTCCTTGCTCGAGCCGAAAGAATGTTTTAAGTTTTAACCGGTAGCGAGCGGGATCATTATAATGATTCAAATCTACCATGGAGGAGGGGAGACGGGTCTCTCCGCTGCCTCCGCTCGTTATTAATATCGAATAACGAGATGCTGCGAACGATGGTATGCGTGCCCAAGGCGTATTCTTTATTAACGATGCACTCTCCTCCGTTCTCTCCAAGGAGAGAGGCCCCGTCCTGGCGCAGAAAAAAATTCACCTGACGCCCCAACTATGCGCTCCTCCAGCTGATCCAGTTGAATAGAATTGGATCGAGGAGGAGTTGTGCGTGGAGGAGTTGTGCGGCGAGAAGGGGAGGAGAGGGAAGGCATCCCGGCAAAAAAGAATGCTTCTTACGATGCGATACGGTTCGTGCACAAGTGACTCGTGTGATGAATAGGAACTGGTCATTGTTGCTGATTATAGAGATGATAAGCGAGTTGAAAGAGAACAGGTGAAGAGGAATATGTTACGACTTGGAACGTCATTGTTTGCTTCTCCTTCGGATGGAATCGGATACCATTTTTATCGTTTCGCGTTTATTATTACGATTTCAAAATTCGTTTTCCCATCTTTTTCTTCCTCCTCTTCTCTTTTCTATTTCATTAGACAAAGCGCAAAAATCCAAGCAAAAATTCTGAGGCGTGTCGCGTATCCAACGAGAATAAGTATAGTCGAAGTCTAGTTTATCGTTTTATCGAGAGGAAATCGAGAGATCGCCGACCAACCGTTCAAGATGTCATAACTCATCCGGAAAGCGACTTAATTCCGTCGCCTCGTCCTCGCCGGGTTCCGCTTCCATTCCGCGGCCAATCCGCGCTTCATAAATTTTCATTTGAGGCCGGGATCGCATGCGTGCACCTACGACAAGATAAATGCCTCCCCGCGTAATAAACAACCGCGGAGGAAAGAAAGAGGCCGAAAGAGTTCTCTCGCTTCGATTTTATTAATACATCGATTTCCCCTCCGGACGAATCACTCTCTCTCCTCGCTCCAACTTCTCCTCCCTCTTTCGAAACCATCTCTCGAATCCTCGAGTCGCACAATGGGCCGCGCTTATTTATTTATTCCTTTTCTTTCCCTCCCCCTTCCATTTTTATTCCAATTACACGCCATCCAACCTAATGATTATCGATGACGATACCCAACAACTACGTTGTTCCGCAGGTCGGTCATCGGTGGTCTTTTTTAGAGCGTGGACCAGGACCGACGTGGAGAGAGAGCGTTATGGAAGCGATGGTCGAGCCGTGATACTGTCGGCCACCGACCCCCTGCCGCACGCCCGACACACACAACTTGATTCACCGTGGGGGCCAGTGACGCGGCGCTGCGGCCGCTTCCTTTTTGCCTCGAACCGATCTCATAGGCGATCCACGAGCCCAATAAAAATGCACCGGGCCCCGCAAGAAACCGAAAGGAACGCCTATCGTCCGGAGGAATCGATCCAACCTCCGCGCTCTCTCTCTTTCTCTTTCCGTATCGCAAAGCACGGAAACGTATTAATCCGAGAACTCGAGAACTGTTTGCGGACAGTTTGAAGAATGATTGTATTTACTCGTTGGATTTCTATTTTCTTTTTTATTTTCATAAAATTAATATCCTCTGACGAATATTCAAAACGGAGGATCGCAAGTAACATCTTGTTCTATATCCTTCGATTAAATTTATCGATTTTTGCGTAAAAAGGTATAATTCACCTGATCTAATTATAAAACGTTCGTCCACTTTTATATACATTCCTCGACGAGAGTGGTGAAGGAGGGTGTAAATTCTCGCACGAGGAGAGTTCTTAATTTCCGGCTGTACAATTTCCATTTAAAACGGGACGATTAACTCGTTACTCCGTGGTTGACCATTAACGGAAACTCTTTTCATCGGGTAACGACCGTCCCCACGATTTTTCCCTTACGTTCGATAGGAACGGGCTGCTGTTCACCCGCCATTAAATCACGCAAAAACGAAACGCCATTAGAGGGACGACCGGCTAAAGAGAGGGCAGATAAGAAAGTAATTAAAGCGGCCGTTGGCGCACTGTCTTTACCCGTTTTCATAGCGCATTCTAACCCATCGACGATCACTTTTTCGCCCCCCTCCCCCCGCTCGATTAATCGACTCGATCGATCCGCCATTAGCGTTTTCTTCAGCGTCCGCCACGAGTCGATTATACACGCCACCTATTGGAAACGTTTGCACCGTGTAATTAGCGCACCGAAATGGACGAATATCGATATGCCGTGTGAATCGAGAACGAATGGATTCTCGTTCGAAACGGATTCCGTCTTGCGAAATTTACGCCGCGTCACTACGCTCTCAGACGGATTCCAGAGACTCGAGAGAGTAATACATTGACCCAGTGAACTTGTACCTTGATAATCTCGTGTATTTCTTTTTTTTTTAATTTCAAGTTCAACATTTTTTTTTTTCTATTTAAATTCGAACTCATCGATAATCCAAACGAGAGATTTCAATTTTCGAAAATTCATCAATTATAATAATTCAAAGAACCATAAAAACATTTGCAAAAGAAAAGTTTCTCCTTTTTTTGACGATTCGTTGTGTCGAGCGTATAGATATAGAGAATAGTATAAGAGAATAGGAGCACACTTTACGATCTTATGAAACACGATGATTTGTGTAGGAGCAAGTTCCTTTTTGCGCGAAACTGTTTAATTGCGCGCCGTTCGAGCGAGATTTCGAATTACCGATCCTGAATACTTGACGAGAGATGGAAAATGTTGTGGAAAGTTGGCTGGCTTTGCAACCCGGCGAACAGGATATCGATCTCGCCTCGATTTCGTCTCGGTGAATAGAGGAAATCGGTGGAAATTCAAAAAGTGTGCGTTCGAGGAAAGCCCGCTCCATCCCGAATTTGATGAAACGATTTTAATATCGTTTTTTGATTACTTTTACATTTTTGAAGACCATTATCGTACACTTTCGAAACAAACTATATTACAATCCTAAGAAAAGAATCGAACGAACGTTTTTCCTTTCGAGATTCCGATTTTCAAAGTTAGAGATAGAGCGGAGAATCAGAGAGTGAAGAAGCGAGATTTCAATAAAGCCGTTGGAAGCGTTGTCAATCCGCCGCAAGGAGGATCGATGCCCTGGCCTTGGACTTCCATCCTCCCTCCCATGGATGGAATTGCACGAATGACGTGAGGGGGGAGGGGCGAGGGTGGGGAGAGAAGGTAATAGAAAGACACGAGCGGGAGACACGACCCCCAGCTTCCACTTTCGCGGCTTTCTTTGTCGGCCTTTTGTCAGCCGGTTGAATTAGATCGCGTAATCCCGTTTGTATACGAAATGACACCGTCGCTCTTCGCACGGGGGTCTGACGTTTTAGGCAGCCCGGCCATTGTCAGCCTGTAATTGACTCCGATTGGAAGATTGGATTTGGATTCGTCGTCGCAAACTGGCGCGTGGGGCGTTGGAACCGGATCGCGCGTTTTCGACGACGAATTCGTTTCCACGCTGCCAGACACTTCGTTAAGTTCAATTATCCCCGGTGGCGCGCGGGGGGGTTATCGATATGACTGGTGTCACCGGTGGAGATTCGATCCGCCCCCATTCCAAATTCCGTTCCGTTTATCCTCGAAATGTTTCACCTTCCTCGAAAAGTCGAAATCGAAAATCGTTCGACTTTAACGTGTTTTAATTTTATTAGATATACGATAAGCTAAATCCTTTCGATCGAACCATCTTCGTTCGCGTGGGAATCTAAATTCCTTTCCAAAATATAATATAATCTTTTATTCTTTTCAGGATATTCGATCTATATTTCCTTCCAAGATAAATTCAACTAATCCAGATTTTCATTCAAAGGCGCAATTCCATTCCACGCTCTTCGAGTATCTCCGTGTGGACTACGACCTCACACGACTCCTTTTCTTTCTTTCTTTCTTTCTTTTTTCTGCGCCACGAGAGGGAACACAGGGCAGGCAGAAAGTCGGGGCGGAACACAACGCTCGGCCCCGGGACACTTGAGCCTACTTCGCATGTTAATATAATGTCTTAGGTGGCCGTAGCCGTGTCGACAAGCCGCGGATACTCTCTCTCTCTACGTGGAGCGTTCCCTCCTTACAAGGAGGGCGGATAGATAATCGCCGCATTGTCTTACATCGAGGCCCGCATTATACGAGGCCCGTGCACGGCGCGTCGTGTTGGCCGCGCGCAGAGAAGTGCAACGAGCGTTTTGCATCGCGCGCTTGTACCGCGACTCGCGTTTTATCTCGGGCCGACGATCAAACCAACTGACGAGACTAATCACCCGTCCGGATTTCTCCGTACAGATCCCTTCCTCACGATTCCGATCGATCGATTCAGATCGAGGAACGATTGAAAAGAAAATTTTCAATTTCCGCGTGGATAATATCAACGAATGATTTGATATTTCAATATAGTTCGAAATATGTACGTAGGGAGCTTGTCTTTACGGTCACTTTGATGAGAATCTATTCGCAAGATATAATTGTCAATCAATAAAATGGATAGCAATAGAGATGAAAAATTATTCCTATCTCGCAATTACTCGAGCGACGATCCACATTTTCAATTTCGAAACTGGTCCATCAATCGATCAATCTTCCAAACCACAGACTCGAAACTACGAATAAACGTTTGGCTGTAGTATTTCCATTCCACGATTAGGCCGATGAAAACTCTTGTTGGTCGTAGATTTTCACGTCTCTCGAAAATACACAAACGCGCAACGCGTATCGCGCCGATATCGAGTTGGAAGTCCCGTTTCCAGGTGAGCCTCCGGGTATACCTGCGCGTGCCACGTATTCCGGTATCACGTGAGAGAAGAGCGATGCACGTACAACGACGAAACAACGGAACGCTCGGTTATGCGCAGCATGCACGCCAGCTATGCCGGGAAATAATATATGCGGACGCTAATACATAGACGTTAGCCGACGCCAGATACGAGTCAGGTGGGGTGGATCCGTTCTCCCTCTCTCTCTCTCTTTCTCTCTCTGTGTATCATGTCTCCGCGCTGAGTGCATACTGCAATATTTATCCCTCTCGATCCGCGTGGCCGAAACACGCTCTCTTTCTCTCTTTAGAACGAGAATTAAAATTGTAGCCGGCAAAATTGTCAGATTCCTTGACGCGTAGGATTGGAAATAATTCAGAGCTGATCTGGAATTGGATTCCAGTCTCTTCTTTCTCGAAATTGAAAACCTTTGTTAAGATCATTGTTGTGTGCAAGAGATTTTAAGAATTTTTCCTTTTTTCGTTATACGAGAGTTTGGAGGAAAAAATTAAACAATATTTTATGCAAATGAGATTACGATTATATGGAGAGCAACCTCGAGAATTCGAAAACGTTCAAGAGATGGCAACAATTTCGCGAGCAGGACCGATATCAAGTCGAGAGGAAACAAGCGAAGGGATCCACCGGAAGGGCGATCGCGCTTTTACGAAAGTCGCGGTTGTTCCGAGGAAAAAGCATCATAAATAACAACCGAACTTTGGATCTTACTCTTACTCTCTCTCTCTCTCTCTCTCTCTTTTCTCTTCTCTTACCTCCACCCTTAAACCGCATCCATCCCCTTTCTCCGTCTCCCTTTTTGCTCCGGTCCACCACGACGCCCTCCCTCTCCCTCTCCCCACATCCCATTGCGTTTCAGGGTCGTAGCTCTCGCGAGACAGAAGTAAAAACCAGGAATAAGGGGTGCGAGTTACATTCATAAATAACGGGACACGTGACAAGCCGGGCCGCCGTCGTATTACGGTGTCTTTCGTGCGTGCACCCTCGATCCTTGTGTTCGCGTGCACGGTAGCACGGTGGGATGTTTCCGACAGAAAACCTTGTCCCCGTTTTGTCGAAAATTCGGCGACGATATTTCAGGTATTCGTATCCCGCGACACCCTCCCTCCTCGGCCTGTTTTGCTCCGTGGGACACGGCACAGGTGCGTAACACACTGCGAGATGGAAGTGTCGCGGTTCCGCTCCGTTCAATATCTTATGTCACCGTGCGACGAGGGTTTCTCCTCTTCCATCCCCCAGAGACAGAATTTTAGTTTATACATATATATAGAATCGATAAACTACGACGAAACGATGGTATTAAAATTATAGAAATGGAATTATAGATTGAATATTTCTCGATACTTCAATTTTATAATAATAATAATAACACGGAGGAAGCAGGTATTTGGAAGGAAGGAGGTAACGCGATAAAACCTGCGGTTTCTCCGCCTCGTGGACGACCATCTTGGACGCGGAACTCGCAGGTGTATCCGCAAGAGTGGACCGCATAGGTGGAAAGTAGTACCGCGAAATACGCGAAAGGGATTGGTGTGGTCGGTTCGTACGTCCAGGGTTTAATCCCTTATCCCTTTAAGCGTTGTGTATTATCCTCGTAAAAACTAATACAGAGGCGACGTTGGTCCAACTCCGCCTAAATCCTGCTCCCTCGAGCTGGGGATGTATATGTAAAAAGAGAGAGAGAGGAGGGAGAGAGAAAAAGGCAAGGAGCAAAAAGACAGAAAGGAAAAAAAGGAACGGACGAGTAGTCGAAAGCGGAGAGGGGAGGGGAATGCCGGCCCCCGGGGCTCGAAAATACGTCGGTCCTCGCTCCATGGCGGGACGAAGACGAGGCACGGTTGGAAAAGAGAGAGTTTTACGGACAAGAGGGGCGATATATCACGGGGCGACGAAACAACCAACCCCCGACGAGAGTTGCATTTGCATCGACGGACCGTTCCCCGCCAAACACACGATCGAACAGACACACACACACACACACATATTCGTGTAACCGATCGACACCTCCCCTCTCGCTCTTTTACCACCCTTTCGACCGAAGCGCGAGAACGCGAAGTACGCCATCCTTTCCCCTAACCCCCAAGGTCTGATTTACATTTTCTTTCCCGGCGCGGAGTCTCGTTTCACTCGATAAGAGGGAAACGCCTCGATCCGACGGTATTTCAACCCTTGCGAGAACGGGAGATTTCGCAGGGCAGCTCTCTCTCCAAAGGTCTCGTTCCTTGGAGAGGAAGCGTGGCCCGGGGTGGGATCGGGGCGAGAGGCTTAATAAAGTGGAAAATGCGACAACGGTGTTCCTCGTCCTCTCTTTTGATTTTGAGACGTGTTCCCAGGATGAATCGTGGTGTTTTTCCTTTTTAAAGGGCTGTGGGGTGGAAAGATTTCAATGTTTTTATCGTTATGTTCGAATATATATATTGGAGATACGTAGTTTTAGGAGAGAAAAAGGAGGCCGGTAACGATTAGAATCTTTCGAGGGCAAACCGTAAAGTTTCCAGACCGTTAGACGGAACTGTAATCTGTTTCACGTCACGTTCGACAAGCATTTACGATTGCCGGTAGCGTCGTAAAGAACGGAATAATGGGCGACGGTTGACCGCATGATGGTTGCACTGCGCGAGATCTATACGCGATCGAGCCGCACGCGGAAGAGCAGCGCGGAGGAGCACGCGTACGCGTGTGCGAGTAACTCGAGGAAATCGAGAGAGGGATCAGCCACGATCCCCCGTCGTTTTCCGTGGTCAACGCGTGAAATTTCCTTCCTCTCTCCCTTAACTAGGGAGGAATTGCCTAAACAAAAGGTCAAAGAGGAGCCAGAGCGCGTCAAAGCTAGCCGAGAGAGAACAGGAAATACGATTTCCAAAGAGCAGACGTGTCATTGGGGCGACGAGGTGTCACGGCGACAGGTTAGCGCAGGATAAAAGTTTCGCCCATACTTTGAAGATCAGAGACCTGGCACGAGCCTCTCCATTCTCTGCCCCATTCCCTCCCCCGCGCCCCTCCCCGATGCATCGCTTCCTTTCTCGGTTTACGCTCTATAAACGGAGGCAGAAGCGGCGCCGTTACACGATCGCCGAATCGTTGTTGGTGATAGATAGCGCAGCTGTTGCGCCCGAGATCACACGATCTCGAAATAGTTTGCAACAATACCCCGGTCGGTCGGTCGGTCGCCCGCGGCCGAACACGTCGATTTAACGAACCTCTTGCTCGCGACCAAATGGCCGATACCTGATCGACCATCACCGGCCTTTATCTCTAGTCGAGGGAGAATAATCGTGTGGAGCATCGGTTGCTCCCTCCATCCATTCTCCAACGATTTGTTCTCTCTCTTGCACGATCATATATCGATCATTACTTAATTATTGATTCGAACGAGTATAATGGAAACAATCGACGAGATATATTATATTTTAATTAATTAATAGAAAGGTTAAATTAATTTAACGGTTGTACGATATAATAAGCGGGAAAAGAAATATATATATTATCCGATATCGGGAGTCTAACGCGTATTGGATGAATATTCTCGCGGGGAGATAACGAAACGTCTTTCCACCTTTTATACAACGCGTGTAAATTAAGTGAAACCGGTACAATCGGTATACCGATTGTTATATTATCGGGAATGCAATAACGAATTTGTTGCAACGATCAATATCGTGATGAATTAAAATTAAATTGAACCGCGTCGAAATATTCAATAGCGTTTGAATAAACGATAATAAAGAGAGGAGTAGCGGCAAAGCGGCGTATATCTCGAATAACAATGCCGGCCTAAGCCAAGTTCAAAAGCTTGCGCTTTCCAGCGTAGCGAGCCATAATCACGAAAATAGACAGCTCGCAAAGTGCCAGAACTGTGTTTCACGGGACACTTGTGCGCCTTTGAGATGCACATTCGCAAAATTATTGGCCGGAAAATCACCCGGCCTGTTGCGCTCCTCAATTGACAAAGTGTCGTTCGGCAGAAAGGAATTTCTGTATAAATGGGGAATAATTGAAAACGGGACCCGAAATCGCCACCCGAAAGGGAGGAGGGGGAAGGGGGGAGCCTTAAATAGAAACGCGCGAAAGTGCGTTTAAGAGGCAGACGATTAGTCTGATTCATCGCCCGGCCAACTCTCGGCCGAAGTTAAAATTTATACCATCTGTTTAGTCTGCGAGGCGATCTCTTTTTTCGCCTCCCCGCACTTGGATCCTTCCCTCCCTCCGTCTAATCCCCGCGCTCGAAATTCGCGCAGAAAATTTACTGGCTTTACCCGCAATCGTAACCTTCTATTTGGAAATCCGTCTCGAAATCTACGGAAGGAAAAACCGAGCCGGTTTTCGAGCGACAATGAAACTCGAGTAACACGCCCTCAGCCAGAAACTATCCTTTATATATATATCCTCGTGACAGGAATTTTCACGTTTTTCTTTTTTTAATAATCCTCTATTTAATTTTCTCATTGCAAGATCGATGCAATATCTTCTCCATATCTCGATATTGAATTACGCCTAACGAATATTATACGATCTAGAGTTTGATCGACGAGTTATTCTGTTCTTAACGAAAAATCAAATTAAGCAACTCCGCGGAGATTTTTAATTCTCATCGCGATCGAATTCTTTAGAAACGATAAAAGACTCGAAATAGACTTAATTCGTCTTCCTATTCGAATCAATTGAATTCGTCTCGAATCGAAATCAATCTCGAGGCAATCGACGGTATCCGGATAAACACGAAGCAACGGATCAATCGAATTAGAGCAATTGGCAGAATTCCACGTTGGCATACAAGACGAGGGGGGAGGACGCGGCGTTGTTACGTTATGAGAGATGGGGAAGAAGACCGGTAGCCGGTGGGACCAACGAGTTTACGGTTTAGGAAAGGGCGAGGAGAGGAGGTGGAGGGCAGTCGCTAGCTACCGTATAATTACACGAACGCCCCTTCCGGAGATGACGCGTTATTGCCTCGAGGCGACTTCCTTCGTGCGGCCCATCCGAAATCCTCGGGACCCTTGCTCCGGGAGAAGGGGGAGGAGGACCCAAGAGGGATGGCGGGGACAGCGTAATCGCCTCGTTATGCCGCCGCTCTTGACACGTTTCGAGGATTTATAGAAAAACTGAAAACCGGAAATCTCGACCCGGTTCCCTATCCTATGCGTTCGCTCTCGTCCGCCACGAGAAATTTTCTTCGACGTCGTTTCCTTCTCCACGAAACTTTATCTTCGTATTTTTGTGATACGAATACGCGAGATTATATTTCAGTTTGGAGTATCGATAATGAGGATTGTTGAAGTGGAAGTTATCGCTTGAATTTTAGAATTTTTTAGAAAGGGAAGTATAAAAGTTTTCTTGAAGATTTCTCTAATCAAGTTTGAGGCTGTACTTTATATTTACGTACATTTGTTTTCTAATCTGTTTCCGCAACTTCATATTTTGACGAACGATCCAGAATATAATTGTAATGGAGTAATATTGTTGTAGGTTCCTTGAATGCTTATTCTAAGGTAAGTATCTCTGTTAAAATTCGGGCAAGAATTTATCCTGTTCAATCCCATTCGACGATTAATTCTTCAACAAACGTTCTGTTTTTCTCAGGCGCGCAAATTTGTTGAACCAGCCTTAGAAAAATCATAGCTATGAAGATTTCAATTTCACGACGAACCGATGGACGACGAGCAGCAGGAATTAATGAGGCCGTTTCTCAATCCAGACCTATTAAATCGCGAGGATCGTAGAAAGTAATATCCGAAGGAATAATCGGGCTAAAGGATACCGAGAACGATCTACATTCTCGAATCGCACCTTCCATGCCCATTCTTTGAACGAGTCCCTTCAGCCTTTATTGCCTCGCTCGTGCCATTCACCCTTCTTCCCTTCCCTTTCTCTCCACCTGGTCCCACCGCGTGATAAATGGCCCTGCCCCATCCACCCTCTCTCGCCCTCGTCCTTCGAGAAGGTCTTATCAACTCGGACGCGCGCCTCGTTCCCCGCCCTCCAAACCCCATTTCACTCTCTCGAAAATTCATCTCGAGTTCTCGAACCGGCTCTCATCAATTTCGCATGTTTCCACTACAATTTTCTTTTTCGCGATGTGGAAAAAATATCTCGATCGAATTTTCCCAATTTCGATGATCGATTTAATTCGACTCCGCGTTTTCAATTCGACGAAGATCCAAGCAAATTTCGATGATTTCGAGATTTCATTTTTTTATTCCGTTCTTTCAAGGGGAATCACAGAGTTATACGCGAGGCCTCGTATTACGATATGACGTCTTCTTCTTCTTCTTCTTCTTCTTCTTCTTCTTGCCGTTTCTCTCCGGTATCCCGGCGTGCCGTACTATATCGGCAACGTCCGTGCTGAATCCCGTAGTCCCGTAGGCGGGTGTGCGGGGGACGTGGGGGATGGAGGACAGCGGCGGCGAGGGAGGAAAGAAATGGCCCCCGGAGGAGTGATAGAGGCTACCTAATAGCTCACGGAATTGCCCCTGAAACACCTTTTTAATGAACTATTGCTACGGGAAATGAAAATAGGGGAGACGACAAGCTTTCCTCTCTGTACCTACACCGCCAACTGAAAAACTTTCTCGCGGACACAAAACTCCTCCACCTCGTCTCTATTATTCTTTGTAATTGGACCATCTTCTCGTCCATCCAAAAAAAAGAAAAAAAAGAAAGTTATCGTGCTTGTTTGCCCCCACAAGTTCCATCCGAATGTATCTCTAAGGTGAAACGTGTCTTAAGGGAAAGAATGAAAATGGAAAAGAAAAAAAAAGATTCTTAACCCAAAGTTATTGCTAGTAGCATTTCCTTCCACGTAAAATGAAAATGATCCTAGAAAATTTTCAACTTTTTGAAGTTTGTAAAAAATTATCGACGAGATTTCGGATGGAAGAGTTACATAATTTCAGTTTCGCGTGACTCTTTTTAAGACGCTATCTATAGAAATACTGTTATGTTATCAAATACCAAAGAAATTTTTGTAAAAACATTCTTTCGTTGGATCGTTGGAAAAAAATCTCCGATCCAGAGGCTCTTTTTCTTATCTGATCGCGATCATTTCGATTAAACGGAAATAAATTAATGTCCTAATTAAGAAAGAACCTTAAGAAGAATCCCGATCCCGAAATATTTTCGCGTATCGTTCTCGGGGATTCGAGGAGAGAGGAGGAGTCCCGAGAAATTCAGACACCGAAAAAGCCACGGTTCCGGGCTATCTATCCACGGAATCGCGAATAAATTCGACACACGAGGGACAGCCGGGAGGATCGACCGGGTGGTGACGACGAAACGCGGGAAGAAAATTTCTGGTGATGGTGGACGGGGGCAAGCTGGGCGCAGCGAGAGATCGGCCGAAAACATTCCGGGGAATTAGACGCGGGGTCTCGGCGGGAGATGGAGAAAAGCAAGAAGAAAAAAGAGAAGACGAAGACGAAGAAGAAGAAGAAGAAGAAAAGGAAGGGAGAGAAAAGGACGATTTGTCAAAACGCGTCTAGGCTTCTCCCTTCCACCAATCGATTCACATACACACACACACACACATTCTTTGTCTTTCTCTCTCTCTCGTTGTTACGTCAAACACGAATCATGGGCGATGATTCGAGGGAACGGAATCTTGGGCCTGTAAATTCGTCCGGTGTGGAATAAATAAAATTTCTCCCGGATCGGTAGTAACCACGACTCGCGAGTAAAACGTGTTTCTCAACGATCCTTCCTTCCTTCCTTCCTTTCGCCCCGTGGCACACCGATGCACACCGCCCAGCTGCATTTTGCAAAGCCTCGACTCGACTCGGGATGCGGTAAAGTTGGATGACGTCACAGCCCAGGACAGGGCGAACTACCCCCGTGGGAATCGAAATGTCGGCCACCTGACCCATTAAGGGGTGATTCGGCCACACCGTGGTGGTTTCTGGTCAGCTAGGTAAGGGTTCGGATTATGGCCGTAGCCCGCGGTGTTTACGAGTCCACGAAGGCCGATTACAGTCCGCTCGTCCGGTTAGGTGATCGTTTTACGGGAAATAGCTTCCCCTCTCCCCCTCTCCTCTCCCCCCTTCTTTCAGTCTTTACGCCTAGACGTGATCTGGAAATGTGAAGTCTCGCGGCCGATCTTTCTCGCAACTAGGCGACCGGAATTTTCAATCTGATGGAAACGATTAAACCCGGGTGTACAGGAAGAAAAGGTTTAGCGAGGAAAAGGAAAAGCTATGGGAAGATGGAGGTTTCGAGAAAGGATGGGAGAGAAGGGAGCATCATTTTTCAAAGCGGGTCGACTGTTATTTCGCTGCCACATCGAATTAGACCTTATTTCTTTTTGTTCTACGCTCCTCGAACGTAAGCAATACACTCCCTCGGTCGATCGTTCGGTTTTCCAACCCTCGGCCTTCCTCTCTCTCTCTCTCTCTTTTTCTCTCTCTCGGCACCAGGCCCGATTTCATTTCTTTTACAAGCGCCGCGTCATCATTTTTCATAGACCCCCCCTCAGGTCGCAGCCCCGGTCTCGCCCTCTGGATGAAAGAAGAGAGAGAGAGAGAGAGCTTTCACGATACCGTGAAAACTTACCCTCGACGCATTTTGCACGGGATAAGAGAGATGAAAGAGAGGGTAAGGAGAGGTAATACCCTCCCCTTATTCTTCGCCACCGTGAACCGCATTGGCACTTTTAAACGACTCGGGCAATAACGCCGCGTCATCGGGCGTTAGAATTCGATTCCTAACCCGCGACGAAAAGTGTAAATTTCGCGAAAGAGTTTTATCCGATCCGGATAAACGTCGATGGATTTCTATTGCCTTTGCCGCGTCGATGATTTTAACTTAACTCGCGATATCTATGGCACAAAATGATACAAAAATATACAACGAAGTTATCAATTTTATATTTTAGTAATCATCGATCGATTATGCTTTACAAATTACGTAAATCTAAGACTTGTTAAAATTCTATCCCTCTTATACAAATTTCTTCAAGATCCAAAGATCCATCTTTCCCAATTACCCGGAAAATTCCCTCTCCCCCCCTCCTCACCTTAAAATCATCCCCTGCCCCGAATCGGAAACAAGCAACGCGGCGTGTAATCCGCGTGTAACCAGCCCGCATGAAATATTTTCGAGGCAATCCAACAAATCCCCGATAAAATATTCAACCGCGGTTCAAGTGTACACCGCGTGCGTACACCGAGTGACGTCCTCCCCGCTCTCCCCCGCTCCGACAGCGGCCCCTTTCCCCCTCGTAAACAAGGAATGACGTGGAACAAGGACGCGAACATGACACCGACGACAGGAGGAACGACGTGAACGACCCCCTCTCTCCCCTTCCCCGACGGCGAAGAAGACGACGGCGACGACGAGCAAGTGATTTAGAATATTCGGTGGCGGATGTCAGCTATTGCTCGCCCACCGGGACGTCATTATGTCATCATCATTCTCCTTCGCGCCGACCTATCCTCCGTTGACGGGAGGCGCGCGCCTGGACATCACTCACCCGGTTCACAACGTGGCATCCGTGGTGGCACCGCGATGCCAGGGCCTCCCCCTCCTCCCCCTCCTCCTCCGCTCACCGAGCCGGCTGTCTGTCGGACGGGGCTAAACAATATTTATCATGGGGCCATCGGGGGCCCCAACGCTGAATTGGAGTTCCGGTGCCACCCACGGCAAACGGACCCGCCTCGACCCCCAACGTCACGCATAATCGTCCGGACCAGATTCGGCTTTCTTCTCTCTTTATCCCACTTTCGCTCTCTCTCTTTCGTTAGCGTTATGGGAAGCGATGCGACACTTTCTTCGGTCGGAGAGGAGGATTATGATAGGATGTGGGCGCGCGGTTTGCCGATCTTTTAACGCGATCGCGTCGTGGCGAGGGGGGAAGGGATGTTTGCAGGGTTTAATGCACTCCTCCTCCTCCTCCGGGAGGATTTATGATTTTCGCGATCGAGGACGAGGAGATAACGATGTTTATTGCGATGGTTGGCCGTGGAATTATGGTAGGAAACTTGTGTGGATGTGTTGTTGTTACGCGGATGGATGGAATCGTTAAGGAAGATTTAGAATAGGAAGGTAAATCGATAATCGTGAGATTGATCAGGAACGTTGCAATTTTGCTTTTGAGGAAAATTTTTACTAGTAGAATTACTTTAAAAAAAAGAAAAAGGAAGGAAGGGAATGATTAATACAATGCTCGATCGAGTAAAGTTGTACGAGGCGAGGAGGGAGGTATATATAATTCGGTTTTAACGATTCCAATTTCCGAAGCGTTCCTGCGTTCCTGCGGCCGAAGTTTTCCTTTTCTTTTTCTTCTCTTTTCTTTTTTTTTTCCTTCCACCCTCCTTTCGTTCGGTGGAACGACCGAAGTCTCCGAGGAAATCATTGAATATGCAACTTAAGGAAATCCTCGGATATTGCGCTTTATTATAAACGGGCATCCCCCTCGAGCCCCTCTCCCGCTAGCTTCCAAAGACTTTGCATATTCCCGAATCTGAAAATATTCGCATGCAAAGTCCCGAGGGGGCTCGGTTACCCTAGTTATATTTTCCAACGCGGGGCCGCGTTCCCGAAGACCTCTCGTTTCTCGGGGATATCGAGATGGAATCAATTTGCATAAATAAGCCCTCGATAATGAACGTTGCGAACACGAGATCTCGATGGGATTCATTATCGAAATTTATCCGTGATTCGGAAATTAAAAAAAAAAAAGAAGGGATGGACGAGGTTGTTACTTTGTGGTATTTTCTCTCTCTTCCTTTTTTTTTTTTTTTCCGTTGAACTGTGAACTTTCGCTATTTCCGCGTCCAATTCAATCTATATCAATCGTGTCATTTTCAATCTGGCAGTTACAAAGCACTTGTTCGACTATCGATAGATAGAACGGGATCGCAAAAAACCTGGATACACAAAAACTGTAATACAATGAATGAAACTTGACTACCTAAACCTCTTAAAAAATTGGGAGGATTTGAATTTACCCAATTCACATTTTCGGCATGAGGGGCCCTTTCCAACGAGTTTATCAATTTTGCAAGTGTAGAGAAATCTAAAAAAAAAAAAAAAAAAAAATCTCTCTCCGTTTTACGAATTTACGATCAAAATAACAAATAACAAAATTAAGACTTCTAAATCAGCTTCGAACCAAAGAAAAAAAAAAAGAAGAATATTATATAATTTCGACCACTTAACAACTTCAAAGACGAAACTATAAAATCCGAAATCATTCATCGATATTAATCATTAATCTTCTTTGACTAGAAATAAATACAACGTTTTATCGAAAACCATGGCATCACATCCACGGCGTCCAAAACCATAGTTCTCTAATCCATAGGCGATCCATTAAAAAGTTTCGGGGGAAAGTTGGAATCCCGCTCGACCTGCCACGACTTCGTTATCCGCGTGGGCCAATAAGAGGTTATGCAGAAATAGGGAGGGGAGGGAAAGGTGAAATCGGTCGAGAAGCCGTGGGGAATGAAATCGATGGAACTGGGTCGAGTGGCGGTGTTATGGGAAAGAGGGTTTGTGCGGTGTTGGTGGCGCGCGTACGTGGCAATTTCAGCATCCACGAGGAATGGCGGATGAGGTTAGGTAAACCCAGGTGTACGCATGTACACGCTCGCGCGGAACCTTCATTATAAATGGCGTCCCTCCGCGCTTCCTGTAACGAGAGAAGAGGACGAGGAGAAGGGGTGCGACCTCTCTTTCTCGAAAGGGATGAAGAGAGAGAGAGAGAGAAGGGGTAGCCGCGGCACGGCGAGAGATTTCGGGGTGAAGGAAGGATAGGTCGGATGTATAATTAGGCAGCGTTTGTAATTAGCGTAAATTGTTTCCCAGTAAGAGGGCTCGTGGATCTAATACCGAGCGGGAGGTGAAAACTATGATAAATTTAATATAATGCAATCCAGTTACCGTGCTCCACACCGTTGCCGGGGGTGTGTAATTAATAAAGGCGAACGAGCCCCCCTCCTCGGGAAGGGATGACGAGCTAGCGTCTCTCTTTCTCTCCGAATCATATCCGCATCCCGAGAAGGGTAGGTATTAATCACGAGACGAGATTTTTGTGGATGAATCGATATCGACAGTTAATTCTCTATGTTTGATCATTTTTTCCTTGAGACTTGAATTAAATAAGAAATGTTATTTACTTCTTTTTCTTTACTTTGCGCGAAGATATTGACAATATCTTCGATATTCAATCGAAGAGAAAAAGTAAATGTACACAAAAGTGGTTTCATTCGTCTCGAGAAGTCAGATGGCGCCACGGACAGGTATTGGCAGTCTCTCGTGCAATTGCGATATAGCCGAGGATCGTTTGTTAATTAACATCGATTCTAAAAAAAATTTCGATACACGCATTTTAATACACAAACCGAATCGATAAAAAGATTCTTTTGTTTCGAATTAAACTCTCGCCAGAGTTTTCTCCGCTCCACCTAGATCACGGAAACAGGGGGTTAAAGTCTGCAGGAAAATAAGTCGGCGAGGGGGAGAAATTCGAGCGCAGGTGCGTGATCCTCCTTCCTGAAAATATACCGTTATCCGCTTAACTTAGACACGAGACGGAAGCCATCGCCGCTCCTTCTTAATGTACGGGTCCAATAAAGATCCCTGTTATCTTTTCCCCGAGATCTTTTTCCGCGAATCCAATCCTCCTACGATTCGATACGTACGAACAGGTGAAAGAGATGAGGAAAAAAAAAGAAAGAGGAGTCTCGGAATTCGAGAAAGAATCCGTGAAGAAGTCGTACGTTTTTAACAATTTCTGTCGGACTGTCGTTATCCAACGTGTGATCAACGGCGCTATAAGGAGCCGGATAACGTTACGAGATGCCGTGTTGAGACAATAACGGCTACACCGAGGCCATCAACCGAGCTTCCGAATGGCGTAGCAAGGACTTCACAACCGCCATAACACGAGACCTCCTTCCTCTCCTCTACCAAATATCGGGACGCGTATTCTTAACCAGTCTTGTCCTCTCTTTACGAGCCCTTCCCTTGTTGTTTCATAGTTTTCGTGAGACGAATTTCCTAGAACTCCATAATCGAACAGTATCGTATATATCTTATTCAATTCCAATAAATAAAAAATTCCTTTCTCGAAATATATACAATACACACTTATTCCTCGAGCCTCTTCATCATCCTCTCGATCGAAATATGCAAGTAGGTCGCTCCACGAGGCTTGTCTCATTTAGCGGATCCAGTTGTCACGGTTGATCGATCTCCGCAAATTTCCTCGAGTAATAATTTCACCCCGTCCGGATGGTGGTTTTTCCTGATTTTTCCCAACGACACAACAGGGAACGACGTTAAGGACCGACACCAGGGTCGAACAGGATTAAAGCAAGAAACTCGTTTGGCCGGATGGGAGGGGGGGAGGATGAAAGAGAGGCGAACGATTCATCATCGGGCTATCGTCGTAGCCGAGGAAGCGAGGAATCCGTGGGCGCAAAGTTCACGGACAACATCGTAATAACCTGCCCCTGGTGCGTAATAACACTCCTAGGCGGAGTCTTTAATAACGGGCGGGATGACGCTAAACTAGGTAGACAAGCGTTAAGTCAGCCGCCGCGAAGCAATATGAAGTCAGACCGGTAAAACTTCCGCAATATATATATATATATATATATACGCGCCGCTAGGAAATTAGAATCACCTTTCTTCTTCCAAGGAAATTAAAAGTTACCACCTCGAGGTGAAAGGAAGAGTTAGGAAGGCGGCTTAGAGCGGACATAGCGGCTGCGAAATGGAACTTCTCTGTTGAAAAGTGGAGAGGAAAGAAGAGGGAGGGAGCGAATGTGTTGCGTTACACGTGGTCGCGATTAAAATCCTATTTTCCTTGAAAGCTCGTTCAATCGATCGATACGCGAAGGGCATCGTGCACCCCCGGCGAGGAGAGGGGTTGCACCCTCCTCGTGCAAGGTGAAAAATAATCACTCCCGGCCGCGGAGGCATATGCTCACTTGAGGCGTATCACGAAAAGGCTGAAGGGTTGTGTTTTGGTTCGCCATCCAAGCAACCGAGCGCTCGGAGGGTGGCAGATTGTTTGATGGTTGATTGTCGCGCACCGCTTCGGGGGTCGTCTGATTGGGTCGCCGCGAAACATCTGCCGGCCTCCCGCGGGGCTCCACGACGACAATCATCCTACAATCGCGAGGTAATACACCGAAAGACGTCTTCATTCGGATGAGGGAGGGAGACACGTCGGATGGAAATGGAGGATTTGTCAGTTCCGGGACACAGGGGTGGCCGGCCGGATCCTGTGTCGCGTGATAAACGAGCGCCAGCAATTAGGCTCGGCCAAACTTGAACGGAGATCAAATTATTGGGAGGAAACGGAGGGGGGAATGTTACGATTTTAATCATATTCTCGATCGATTTGAAAATTGGGAGAAAAGAATCTTACGATTCTGAAGGTAACGATTCCTCGTCAATGGATTTGATCATTAAGATTTGAAATGAATTCGTATGAAATAGTAATTTCCAATCGATAAATGAAAGATCATTAGAACCTTGCTTTAAAATTTGAGTTTAAACAATTCAATAATAAATTCTCGAGATTTTTTTTCTCGATTAACTATCTCAAATTCCAGACCAGTAATAACGAGACGCACATTCTCAGAAGAACGTGTTTTCAAAGAAGAAATAGATCACTTGATCGTGGATCCATTCGTAATCTTAAATACATGTATCGGGATGAAACAAAAGATGAATTGAACGATACATATATCTCGTATTAATTAAATATTCGATCATCATCGCGAAAAAGAATTACCGTTTAACACCCTAATAAGAATTTAAATAATATTCCTAAATTTTATCAAATCGAAACCGCTCAAAGCACAATAATTTCGTCGGGACTGCGAAAGCGACTTTGAGAACAGAGAGAAACGGTGCAGCAAGGATGGACACGAAGGGAGAGAGAAGCGGCGGAAGGTATTGTGACAACGAATTAGAATCAAAAGCGACCCTCCTCCTCCTGCTCCTCCTTTCAACCGATACGACTTTGTCCGTGGCTCGACGACTTTCCACAAGAGAGAGCGAGAGAGAGAGAGGGCCGGTGCTCATTCCACAGCCCTCCTCTCTCGTCATCCACCCGGAGGAGCAACGCGCACATAATCGCGCTCCCCGCGGCCCCGGCCAAAAAGCGGCGTGGAAGAGGAACCGTCCCCCCGTCTCCCTTTTAAAAGCGCGGCGTGCACCGGGGCTGGCCGCGACGAGGGCTGGTCTCTCTGAAGCCCGGCTTGGAGAGGGGGAGGGAAACACCCGGCAAAAGAGCCGGGGAAAAGAGAAGAGAAGAGAAGAGAAGAGAAGAGAAGGGACTTTTACAAAACTCATCCATCCCCCAACCCTGGCCCGCGTAGAGACACTGATACCTACCGGCTGACGGTACCCACCTACAACCCGACAACGACAATGGATCCTTTGCGGGCAAAAAAGCGTAAAAAGAAAGGGGTAACAGGGGGGGAGGAGAGGGCAAAAGAGAGCGGTCCACCTCCGGCACGGGGGAATGAAAGAAAGAGCGGCAATGATGAAAGCATTGTCCCTGTTCAACGGGCTTTTCTCCCGAGCCTTCGAGGCGGCCAGCCCATCTTCTCCACCTTCAGCCCCCGGTCCTCCACCCGGTCCTCCCGATCTCCCTTCCCCCTTCCTCCTTTGCGATCCCCGCTCTTTCTCGACACCGCGTCACGTCCACGTCACTCTCGAGATTATTCGAAACGACGTTGGTTGCACGCGTATGGCCAACTAGGACGCTTGCCAACCGTACGAATCCTGATCCTTGTTTTTTTTTTCCCAACAGGAACGAGTAACGAGGTGGATTAGATTAATCGGGGGAAAACGAAGGTAACTTTGTGCCTTCCTTTTCTTTCCTTTTTTTGTTTTTTTGTTGTTTAAATAACAAAGCGACGAGATATTTATCCGAATATCCGCGCGTTTCCCGAGGAAACGAATTAGAAGTGTAATTATACTCGTTCCTGTATACTGGGCCTGCCCTCGAGGATTTCGTTGACACGTGTCTGTTCCACGAAGATCGCAGAACCCTAATTCGAGGAATGTAATTCGAGATGCCAAGTGTTTGCGCGTCTTTCGAACGCCCAAATCCCACGAGCAACGAGACCCTTGACTCGCCCCCGCGTAATAACGCGATAATCTTCTCGCGCAAAACAAATAACAAATAAGGGGTTCTCCTCTCCCTGGCCAACCTTCAACCCTTTTCCTGAAACTGTTCGCACGCGGGGAAAAAAGGGAGGGTGGGAGGGAGGGAGAGAAACGATCCCTCGATGATCGATCACTATCGGGCTCCTTTCGGTGTTGTTTCGAGGGTTGTTGTTGTTCTTCTCCGCTGCGTCGACGCTCGTCGAGAATAGGAGCTGTGCAGGGGTTTAGGGTTACGACCCCTACGCAGCCCGGCGCTGCTGTTATTCTTCCAGCGAAAACTATTTACAAAGTCGGGGCTAATGGCATCAAGAGATTTCGAGGCTCCATATGCCTCGACGCCCCTCCGAGAGTTTGTCACGCGAGTAGCTGCGACTCTCTTTCTCCCGATATGACATTAGCGTACTGTTTCTAACTGGATCCCATGAAGCTCCCAGTGGCGTATCGTCAATATTCTTTCACGACTTTTCTTCTCTCGCGAAATACTCGAAAATTCAAAATGAAAAGGTATAAAGGTTATAATATAAAGTTTTGGATTGCGAGAGATTTTTATTACAAGCGCTTTGAAAAGATTTTTCTTTCGAATCTTTTTCGAGACATTATAATAAATGATTCAATTTTTAAACTTTAACTTTAACTTTAAAAGTTAATTTCAAGATTCACTTTTAAATACAAAGATCAAAGATTTTCTATTTATTAAATCGATCGCGTTCTCGTCGATCAAAATATGTCCTCCGGTGCCTACGCCACTGATAACGCAGCATCTCAACGAGCGTAAAGCGAGCCGAGGAAGAGTGGGGGGGGGAGATAGCAAACGCACGGCGTAGAGCGTAACGCAATAAAAAGTTCGTCGAGTGGGTCGAAACGTATGCATATTGACCCGGTCAATCTCGTAACGCTACCGATCTCTTCCACCTCCATTTCTCTCCCCGCGCATCGGTGTCAATTTCCACGGCTCGAAATTGCGTAGGCGAGATCCATTCATTAGAACGCATTCAACTCGATTTCCAGTTGAGCCCCACTCCATCCTCCCCTCCCTCCCCGCGCGAATCGTCGTCAAGAAAACGATACGTGTAATTGACGCTCGTTTCGAAACCGAGCCACGTTCCTTCCTCCCTTTCCGAATCCTTATCCCGCTCGAATAATAAATCTAATCGAATTCACTCGGTGAAACGCGGTCCCCTCGGTAACCGATCGATCACTTCTCCCCGCGCTCCCTTAATATTCCGTCGAACCATCGTGCAAACGAAATCGACGATTGTACTTTAACAATCCCCATTCCCGGGATACCGGTGTCGGAGAAGAATCGTGTCGGAGGGCCGATAGGTGGCCACCCATTGTGAGGATTTAATTGACCGGAATCGGACGACAATCCGAAACTACGAAACGAGAATCGTGGTGGTACGAACAACACCTCGGAGGATCGTCGACCATCCCTTTCTCACCCCTTTCCCTACCGAACGCCTATTCTTCTTCTCGCGTTTCTCCGCCCTCCAGAACCACCCTCCCTCACCTCTCCTCGCGGTTCCTCTCCCTTCCACACGGCCGAGCGCGCACAACGCGCACAAATGGAAAACGGATTGATTAATCGTAGTAATTACCGATCAGCTACCCCGCTAATTAGATATCCGACTCCTGGCCACCCCTCACGGCCCCCAGAGGGTTCGGTATACGGGACACGGTGGTGGTGGTGGTGGTGGTGCGGCGCGCGAGGGGGACCTTTCCAGGCGAGGACGACGAGGCTTGACGAGAGAGAGACGCCGTCGAGGCTGACTCGGCGAGGGTGGAGAGCAACGGCTAAATGAGATTGTTACACGAGGCCAGCCAACGGGGTCCGAATCACCGACGTGGTACGGACACGATTCCGGATTTCTAGCGGCGGTCTACCGATCCCCCCGTGCTTTTGCACTCGCTCCGTTTGTCAACCGTCACCCGCGTGTACTCTTTTAGTTAGTTAGTTATCTATTCGATTATTGTATAACTTTCCCATTTAAGATTCTTTTACGATCGTGATCAACGTAGAACAGCGTTCAAATATATATTAGAAAAATTTGTTTTTGAATTCTTCCGTTTCTCTCCATCTAAATTTTCTCCAATATTTCCAAATCGGAGGATCGACTCGAGGTATTGTATATCATTAATCCTATGCATAAATTTTAGGAATTTTTACGAAGCAATCCCTCGAATTTTCTTGGGATCGTCAACGAAACTCGACTCCTCTTCCCTCCTTCCCGCCCCTCCAACTTTTATCGCGGCATCATCAATCGCGGCCAACTCGTGCAGACGCGTCGCGAATTAAGCTCGACGGTGTGCAGGCTCGTTTGTACGTTGTAAGAGCAGGTGATGCCAGGGTCCGTAAGTCAGCCGGGTGTGCGGTGTCACCGGTGCGCGTATCGCGTCACTCCATCACCTCTCCGCGACCCTTTCTCGCGTCGCTGACAAGCCTTGCACGGCTGTCCCAAGATTTTCGACTCGGCCGAGCGTGAGCGCGGGGTCTTCGGTTACCCTACAGAATTTCACCTCGATCCTGCTAACTTGGATCCTTGTCACGCGCCCGGATCTCTGCTGATCTTTCGAGAAATCCGGCGACCTCTCGAACACAACGCTTCTGCGCGCCAATTCGCGGTTTGTATGAAAGTTTTCCAAAGTTTTCTCTCTTTCGATAGAGGGGAAATAAATTGGAGATTGAAAGCTACGAGTTTGGAAAAACTCGGGTCTGAAAGACGCGCGGAAGTGAAAGAATGGTGGGTCGATTTAAAAGATCGAACATCGAAGGATCGATTCTTTTAAGTTTCGGTTCGGTGACCACAAAAATCCAATATCTCTTTCTTAACGGGAGAGAATCGACGAAACTCGTGGGTTGTTCGGCTCCCGGAACGAGCTCATTTGCGGCTAATCGAATCGCCTAATCTTCGTACCGAATCGCTCCTTACACGAAATGCAAACGACTAACCCTCCCTGTTTTCCCTTTCTATGAAAAGAAGAAGAGTTCACTTAAAAAAGAAAAACTGTAAATTCAATCGTACCGAGATTTTTAAAAATCTAATATATTTAAATATGCGAACGATTGATCCTCACCTTTCCCTTCTACGAGGAAGAAGAGTTCGTTTAAACAAAAGAAATCATAAATCAATCGTGCCAAGATTTAGAAATCGGATCACAAATCGCAACGTATCGTCTCAGAGTGCAATTCGACGATAAAACTATTCGATAGATATTTCTCCCAAATAATGACGGATATTTCCTGCCAATATACAACAGCAAAAGAAAACCCTTTATAATTTTACTCCGAAATTCGAGGCGTAGAATCGAATCTTAAAAATCTCCACTTATCCCTCGTGGCCATTCCTCGAATCAAACTCGACGACGTCCATCCACCTCCCCTCCTTATATGTATTCAATTTCCACGTCCCGTTTAAACACAGCCAGCCAGCCAGCCGGCCGAGCCACGTTTTCGACGAAACACACGTTGCCACCTCCACCACGCTCGGCCATCACGGATGATTTAACCAGCCATCATTCCATCGCACTGACAGGCCGGCAGAGTTTGGCCCGGGACGTTTTCGCGGAACGCGTAAAAGAGATTAGTTCCCCCGGCAAGTGACGTTTAACGGCCATCGGCGGCTCAAAACTGCGACATCCGCGCGTGGTCCGCGCGCAACAATATTTGCGGGCCACGCGAAGTAGGAAAACCGCGGAGGGAGCCGCGGCCGTTGGATATTAACATCCGGCCCCGTGGATTTACGGCCCCATTCGCGTGGCTCCCGGGTCTCGGACGATTTTGTAAAACGAAACGTCTCGTTAGCGGCTCGCTCACGAGCCGAACGTCGTCGTTGTCCACGTGCACACGGCCTGCTGGTGTATAATAGGCGTATATATAGAAGGCCGCGCATCGGGATGAGGAGTGGTTGGTGGTTTTACAGCGGTCTAAATTATCCGTCCGACGTACAGTTATGATGTTAACGATCCGCTCGAGGAACCGCGACAACGGCGCGAGACGCGGGAGGGTGGATTGTACACACGTCGTTGCTCTCTCGGTGCCCGCTTCCATGAGAAATCGCTTTATGGACGGTGGGTACTACCGGTACTGGTCCGCCGAGGAAAGAGATTTTTCTTTCCTTTTTTTTTTTTTTTTAGCAGTGGGAGAGAATATAGCGAAGGAGAATGGAAGTAGGAGAGGCCGATTCCTTTTTCCTTATGGATATACACATTTAAAGGATGCGTAATCGGTGATTGGATGCTGTTAACGGGCGAATGAATGTAAATGGTATCGAATCGGTATGTTCTACGGTTGGAAGGATTTTATAAATATCTTGTATTCTAATTGACTTAGGTTTCGTATTTTAATTTTTCTACGAAGCATTTGGAATTACATTTATACGATATTCTTATTTTCACTCATGGAATAAACTGACGCAGTTTGATCATCTGTTAAAAAAAATCAAGCAATTTCTTTTCATAAGTTTGACGTACAATCATAAGGAACTAACTTTCTCTTTCGATCGTGCAAAAATTTCGCGTAAATATCTAGGAAACGAGGGAAGTTGCGGCATTTTGTATCCAGCCGTGTGCCAAGCGGACTTTTTCGGGGGAGGGAAAACGAAGGAAGGAAGGCAGGCCTAAGGGCGGTAAATTTCGAGCGGTGATTAAGCGTCGTCTCGGGGGCTTAGGCGAAATCGCTCTTCGTCTCCGTTAACATCGAAATCCTCTTAAGACACGCCGTGGCGAGGTGCAGCTGTAAGTGATAAAATTATTTCAACCTCCGCCGCTCAAATAGAGCAAATCGCGCGGATGCCGCGTGGATCGCGCGAGAAGCGGGGAAAAACGCGTCGAGGGGATGGGATGGGATGGGATGGGATGGGCCGGGGCGGGGAGGGCGCGGGGCGGGAATAAATGGCCCGGCCGATAAAATTATTTCGGAGGCGATGTTAAAGAAAGGAAGTCTCGCGGCGCCACGCGCGATCCACTCTCCTCTTTCTCTCCTCTCTCCTGGGCCGAGGAAGAGCAAAACGACACCTGCGAGGAATGGTTCCTCTCTCTCTCTCTCTCTCTGGAAATTGATTAACGAATTAGACTCTGCCCCGTGTAAATTTGTTGCGAGTGTAAAGTGTAAAGTGTAAAGTGAACGGTTGTAAATGATGTTTTAGAGAGGTTATGCGTGACTCTCTCGTGAGAATTAGAATAGATAGGGTTAATTTTCGAAATATATTCGTGGATATTATTATATTCCATAAAAAGTAAACGAGAATTGAAAAGAGGTTAAGGATTATTCGAGTATTCTTTGTGCTTTGTGCTCGGTGCTTTGTGATTTGGTTATTGGTACATAGATAATGAAATGGATTATTTATAGATTTATTTATAATCTACTATCGATATATAAAAATAGGAAAAGGCATAAAAATCCAAAGTAAAATACATATAATCGTGAAATATTTTTATTTCAAATTTCTATTCGTGCGAGCAAAGGTGAACAAAGAAGAGTCGAGAAGTCTGAACCTCGAGTCAACAATCAAGTAAGAAAAAAGTAAACAAACGTTAGATTTTCCTTCCTTCCTAGAATTGGTAGACAATATTACGAGGCACGAGGCACGGCGACAAAAACGATTCAAACCGTCATCGAAGCGAGGAGATAAACGTCCGCGAGTAAACAAGAGTCGAATGTCCGCGGAATTGCGCAACGTTCGAGGGGGACACTGGGATGAACGGGCCTACTGATAAACTTATTTCGAGCGTGTCTCGAAACGCGTAACGGTCGTCAACGGCGGCGGAGGTGTCGACGAAACGTACGGCCTAGGCGATAAAATTATTTCGGCGAAATAGAGTAAATCGGTGCGCAGCAGGGCGGGGAAAAACGGCGGCGGCGGTGGACGCGACGTCGAAATAAACGGCCTAAGTGGCAGCCACCGCACGTGGGACGGGAGGCGCAGGAATGGGGGTGGGCAGACCGATAAATAACCGCTGGTTTATTAGCCAGATACCGGACGGTGGGGAGGGTACGGTTAAATTAGCAGAAATATTAGTACACATTTGCGCCACTGTGAAACACGATGGCGTTCGACGGAAGTAGTCGACAGTCGTGCATCATGCTACGCAAACAAGGATCAAGAGGACTTGGTCTCGTGCTTCCACTTGGCATTCGATCGTGCGAATCGTACCCTTTCCCAGAAATAATAAAGCTAGAATTTTAACGGATACGATTTTAGAAAAGTAAGTAATTTTTTAGTACTTTTGTTACGAAACGAGGTGGTTGATGGTTATGGTGGATGGTTACGGTGCTTCGAATCGATTCTTATTTATTAGCGAAATTTGATAAATGGAGCGCGAAAAAAAGGAAGAATAAAGGCAAAAGATCGACGAACCTCTCTTCCTAATCCAAGATTAATCGGGCTGTTTACAAGAAACTAACAAATATCCGCCGTCACTCGGATAAATTCCATCTTGAACTCAATTCGAGCGCGGTTTCATCCCCGCGATACAACCGGTAAGTCAGCACGCGTACGAAGGGTAACACACGGTAACAAGCTGGCAACGGTTCTAACTACTGTCCAGGCTGATATATGTGACGGAAAATTGTGGGCGAAGGTAGAGGGGAAAGAGGGTAAGAGGCACGAGGAACGAGGAAAACGAAAACCGACGAAGAGGGAAAGAGAGAGAGAAAGAAGGAGAATACAAAGAATACGAGGTGAATCTCGTAAGAAGTGAGGGAGAAAAGGGGTGGAACCCTGCTCGCCGAGGACAAAGGGACTCCGTTCACGTAGGAAGAGACCCCCCCCCTCCGGCTTTTATTTCACGAATTATTTCATTTGTCTCGAGTTATTCCAATTAGACCTAGGACCTGTTTCTAAGCGGGCCAACACCGCCGCGTTGGCCGTCGTCGCGTCCCTCGGCGCAGCACCCCTTTTCGTCCACCATCAGAGGCAACGTTCCACCACCGATGCAACGGCCACGCTCTAATTGCATTACGGAAACATGAGTTTCCCCCGGCGAAATATATCACGAAACTTATCGCGCCACGAAGAAATTGCCGTGGCTCTCGCATACACTTCGCCACCGCGCAAGTGCAAGCCTCGTAAGCTCCGGGGCCCGCCTACGTGCGCCCTTATACCTGCCCACCCACGCCAAGCATACATCACGACCCGCACTTTCGGTCTGCGCTCAAGAAGAAGAAGAAGAAGAGGAGGAGGAGGAAGAAGAAGAAGAAAAAAATACCTTCTTCTTTCTACCTTCGCCCGCTTCCTCGCTCGTTTAAGTTTCGCGAGGAATCTTTCTCGCGGGGAAAAAAGCTTCATCGTCGATGAGAAGGGCAAGTTTATCGTTTTTACGTAATTCTCTCGTCGGTCGAGAGAAGGGAGGAAGGCTCAAGAGAGAGAGAGAGAAAGAGAGAGGCAGGATGGACTTAATTAAACTCGAAGCCGGACCGGGGAGAATGCGGAGCAGTGGAGTCGCACAGGTTATTTCGGATCCGAGCGAAAAGTTATGCGCTACTAATTTGCGCGTGGACACCGGTTACGGTTAATTACGAGGAGGGAGAACGTCAGCGATATGGACAGACGCCTGAGAAAATATTGGCGGCACGAGGTGGCTTGTAAACAGGGATCCTTGCCAGAAATTCCGCGCGGCCCGCCTCGCCACCAGATGCATGCGCCGTCTCCCTTCCGCTCGCCACGCAATTAACACCGTTCGGGACCGTCGCGGCCTAGCAATTATCGTGGCATCGCGTGGGCGTCCCCGGAACGTGCACCCGAATAAATATCAACCGAATCGAAAAAAATCACGATCCCAAACCCTCTCCTCCCCCTTCTTAGACTTGATTTGTGTTCAATTACCGCCACCTTCTCTCTCTCTCTCTCCCTTTCCGTACAAGTCTTCTTGTTATAGGAGAGTCGTCGCGTACGCGGATGGACGTCGAGGCGTCGCGACGATTTTATTTATACGGCGGCGCAAACCACCCGCGTCTCCGTGGCGTCTTCGCGAGCGCGAAGCGGAGCGGAGCGGAGCGGAGCGGGCAGATGGCACGGACAAAACGCGTGCAACGATGGGAGGGAGGGAGCGTCGGGCAATTCGTTTCGCATTTTATATCCGGCCTCGGCCACCCGTCAGCTGATTCACCCCCCACTCCCTCTCCCCTTCACGACATCGGTGAACGAGGATTTTATTTCGATCCTTGGCGGGGTTTAGTGAACCTGAGACGGAGGCCTTCTCAGTTTCGCGGGAATAATTTAGGCGGATGTTGTTCTTGGAAAATTGGAGGATGGGGAAAGTTTGTACCGATAGTTTCGTCGGTACGAAAGGGGTAAAGAGGATACAGAGTTTACGAAGAAATCGTAATTTTTTAGATTCGGGAAAAACGATCTTACAGTTTATTTGCTTCCGTCTTTCTAGAAAAAGATTTTTATTTTTACTTTAAAAGTCAGTCTCGATTCGACTACTCAAATTCTTACCATTTATCTCTTTCTCTATCGTTCATCCTGAAATAATCGTTCTTCTATCCTATGTTTGCGCGAAAATATCTGGCAAAAAATTCTTGCAATTTATCTTTATTATATAATTCCTGGAATAAATTCGGGAAAGGATTTCGCGAAACGGCCAAAGCGAATCCAATCCCCTCTCCCCCTCCCTCTATCACCGACGCAACGAAATTTCAGCAAGAGAGACAACGAGTGGGGAGGGGGAGGTGGACGCGTATTTTCCGTGAAGTTGTTCGAGAGCGGAAGGGTGAAGAGGGACGCTTAAACATCACGGTAAACAGGGACCGGTGTAATTCGGATGCTGGCGCAGGTGTTACGCGGAAACATCTATCAAGATAGCGAGATACGAGGCGAGGGGAGAGTCCCGTCCTCTGTAAAGGAAAGTGGGGGAGGGGAGAATTGTGGATCAACTCGAAGAAACGGGGGATTTCTCGGGACAGGACGCACTAAGCTTGCACGAGAGGGGTGCTCTTAACCCTTTCCGTTTCGCAATTCCGGATCGCCTGGAATTAACTTTTCTCGACGACGTTCTCCTCCTTCAAACAGTTTGTCGTCCTCCTTCGTGAAATATCCAGCGAAAGAATTTTTACTTTCCAAGGATATATTTGAAACTTTAGAATTTGTTCGGTACAGTTTGTTGAACAAATTCTGCGATATTTATAAATCAAATTTTTTGGTTAAATTGTAAAAACGTTAATCGTGTTTCGATATAACGAGCTTTATCTTTCTATATGTAATGTAAATTACAAGATAGTTTAACGATAATTCAATAATTACGATATTAAAGAATTTACATTTTTTTTTGCAGATAATACACCAGAAAGAAGGAAGAAATTCAATTTACCTAATTTACCGCGCCGGTTAAATGTATCCCCACCCGGTTCACAGATCGAGAAAGAAACGATATCGGTATACTCGACCCTTTCCACCACCCCGATCCACTAAATAAAAGAAATATTCCGGCCAATAACGTTAAGTAGACGTCTCGCCCGACACCCTAAAATCGCCATCCCCTTCGATATTCCAATATCGAGCAAAAACCCCCGCTTCCAATCATCGCCCCCTTCCCAATTTCCTTTCCTAAATTATCGATTCGTCGTAAAAGGACGCGGCCATTCAACAACGAGAACGTCTGGAAAGTCGAGAGGGCACGCACGCGTCTGATCAAACCTGATCGACGATAGTCCCGAGATGGCGCGTCGAGCAATTAAATTCGCGTTTTCCACGAGAACGAAATGAAAGGAGAGAGAGAGAGAGAGAGAGAGACTTAAAAGACTTAAAATCCCGCGAGACTAATTCCGGCTCGCCCATAAACAGCAGTCGAACGATTAACCGTATCATTATGAATCATAAGAGGAACGAAGGCACCGGTTTATTAATTGCGATCGTTTCGGCCGGCATTCCGCGCACGGCAAATTGCCGCGAGGTAACGCGAATCACCATAAAATGTAACTTCGCCATCTTGTTGCCTGGAATCTCGAGCATGTACCTCACTTTTTTCTTTCCTCCTTCCTTTCCTTCCTCTTTCTTATATTTCCTTTTTAATTCGAGCATCGATGGAGAGTGAAAAGAAAGAAAGAAAGAGAAAGAGAAAAGGAAAAGATTTAACGTGCTTTATATATCAGCGATGCATTCCTGGAATATTCTTACGATTATTGTTCGAAGGTTCTCGAACAACGATAAAAATCGATCAAAGCGCGTGGATTTTACAGTGTGAATTAGAAATTTTTGTCTGACCAATAATCCCAGATAAAAGATTCAATTTATCTTTGGAATCGGAGTAGAAAATTTTACAAGCAACAACAATAAAAACGACTCGTGTAGAGAAAGGCTTAGAAATTAGTATTATTAGAACTAAAGTATACGAAGAGAGCAACGAATTCGAATTCCTCGGCGCTTATCAGCCGCACCTGCAACCGCATTCTAAGCGGATGCAGCCACCTACGAGGTTAGCCGGTTAACCTGTTTCCCGTTCGAGATCCTGGTGGTGGAATACACCGTGGCGAATCGTGTGGATCGCGTTTTTCGCTATCGCGTTTATGGGGAACGGGAACCGAAAATCCTCCAACCGAGTACACGCGCCCGTGAGTGCGTTTATCGGTAGCGTCAAAATTCCACTGAATTTACGGTACTCTCCTCGGTCTCGATACAAGGATTCTCGAGGAACAGAGAGGAAAAGGAGGGGAAGAGAAAGAGAGAAGCAGAGAGAATTGAGAAAAGGAGGAAGAGGACGGTGATGAAGAGGATCGAAGGAGAAAGAAATGGAAGCTGGTTGGAAGCGAAGGCTGGTTGTCTCTGGAAATCTCTCTTTCTCGCCTCCCCTCCCTACTACTTGGACGGCCCAGATACGAAAATCGTAAAATCGGTACATAATAGCGGCTAATATAATCCGGTACGGCACTTCGCGCCGAGATTAAAGGTGCATAAAGCGGACTGTCATAAACGTTTTACAAGCTGCTCGCCGCCTACCTGGCTGCCAGCCGTGCAACGATAGATATCATTCCTGGAACGTCTCGTTACCATCCATACCGAGGATAACCGATACCGACTGCGTGTTACGATTTTATTTCCGTCGAATCGAGGGATAATATTCGTCTCCTCCGTGTTACTCGCGTGTGGTCGAACGAAACGTCGAGAGAAACGTGTTGTAATAAATACATTAAATAAACGATCGATGCTACTATTTTGTGGAGAGTGATTGGAAAGAAGTTACGAAAGAAGTAAGTTTAATTCGAGACGATAAAAATTAAACTTTTTCCTCCTCGAGAATAAATTGATATTTTTGGAGACGGAAAAGGGAAAAGGTTTCCCCGATCGGCGCTATTCTCTATCTCTTAACGACTATAAATCGTGAAAATGGAATTCCACACGGGCGACACGCCGATACGTCAAATTCTTTTCCGCTTGGCTCGATCGTTTTCCTTCGGTACGGAACGCGAGAAGCCAGCATTGAAACGGTGGCTTTATCTTCGACAAGGGGCACGCCAGGAATCCCGCGGCCACGACAATGCCGTCTTAATGGCCGCGCGGGGCACAGATATCGCGGGAATTTCGAAATCCTGCGCGCAATCGCGTTTCCCTCCCTCTCGAACCTTCGGCCAACACAATTCCTCGTAATTTCGCGCGATCGACGTATTTAGCCGATCGAGTTGTCGTTTAACCGACTTAACTTAACGCGTATCATTTGTCGCAACCGGGAATATAAAGAAGGAAATTTGTATCTCGATGGAGAGATACCGAGAGCGGTTGGGAAAGTGTGTCCTCGATTTCTCAGCGTTAACTCCTCGCGATAGCGATATACCGCAATAATACTGCGACGAATACACGCGAAGTAGGCACGAATGAATCACTTACCAGTTATTAACTTGAAGGATCGTCAACCCCGTGTCTTGAGCCAGTTGCTTCTTCTGGTCTTCCGAAGGGTACGGATGCTGGAACAGAGAGGGGGAAAAGAAAAGAATAATTTAATAACTCTTGTCCGTGTTTAAAATGCCGATGATTAATAGCGATGGAATTTTCACTACAATCACAGCAATAAACGAGCGGAGTTCTGGGGGAAAGCATGTTTCGTTTTCAGTCGAATCGTAAATTTGCGGACGTTTATAATGTCTATAACCCCAATCGATATTTTTGCAACGTAAATCATTCTCATTATTATCTATTATATACGCGTATACGTAAGTATCCCTATAAAATTTTTCTCCAAAGCTCATTGCGATTCCTTCCCCGAAGGTAAAATCGTTCAAAGATTCTTCTTTCTCTCTCTCGATCGCTTATATAGATTTACCATCTTCGTTCGTTGGAATCCCTTTATTGGGGATTTAAATTTAAAAATTTTTACCAACTACACACCACTGGTTACGGTTACCATTATATCAAAGATTAAATCACTTTGAGCGCTTGACGTAAATTTACCTACGACTCTTCTTAACAATTCATTCAATATTTGAAACATATAATCATTCTCTTCGAATTTAAAAATCATGATCCTCGAAAAAAATCCTCGAAATCGATCCAAACAATCGATCTCAACATATGTACATATATATACACATCCAAAAACGTTTCTCCCAGTTTCCACGTGTTACATCTTTCTCCAAAGCTGTGAAGCTCGAAGCGTGTCCGAGGCGGGAGAGGCCCGGTCGCAAACTTACGCGTTATTTACGACGACAGTGCGTCGAAGTGAGGGCAAAGCCCGGGCCGTTCCGCGTTCCCCGGCAGTCTATGCTTTTAAACAATTTATCGAGTGATTTATCGCGTAACAGGTAAGTGCACAGAGCGCATAGATGGCACGGGGGACTTTTATCTGCGCGACGGCAGTCGCATTACAGGGCGTCGCGTCGTCTGGACGCACCTGCGAAATACTATTTATTGCTGGGCGACGACGACGACGACGAAAAAAGAGAGAGAGAGAGAGAGGGGAGAGGGAGAGAAAAAGAGAGAGAGAGAGAGAGAAGGGAAGAGAAATGACAAAAATAGAGGGAAGGAGGGAGGGAGAGAAGGAAGTGGTGGAGGGAAGAAGAAAAAAGGATCGTTGCCTCTCGACTGTAACGGAAGAGAGGCACGTTTTATCGCGTTGTCGCGCCGATGCAGATGCACACACGGCGATCCATCGTGCGCGATACCCCCGTATTGGCTTTCAGGAAGATGGACTTTACGAGGGGGCCATTCGAGATATACTATACTATACGAGAGGGAAGGAGAGAGAGAGAGGGGGGGGGGAAGGGGACAGAGATAGGCGGTTTACAAGATAATCTTTGTGTCGCGAATTATTGAAGGAAATCGACGGATCGGCGACGATAAAGCCCGTGGAAACGACAGGTTTACTGGTGAGCGAGGGATTTAATGGAAAGGTCGTCGCAACTTTGTCGCTTGTTCCGAGGTGGTCGTTATAAATTATTCCCTTGTCGCGTATGAACACCTCCCCCTCCCTTCCCGTCCCTTCACTTTTCTCGAAGAGAAACTCGTTTTCAAACGATAGCTTCGACAACAACTTCTGCTCTGTCGCCGAAATAATTTCACGAGAGGCGAGAGGGAAGCGATCATTGTGCGAAAAAGAATTCATCGAGATGAAAGATTGAAGGATCGATGACTGATGTTCCGTTTAGAATATATCTGCGGAGTAATCCGTTCCAAAAATTGAACGCGAAAATAGAAAGTTAGTCGCGATATTTCCGTCCGAACGGATTCCCCCTTCGACGATTACGCATCACGATTATATCGCGGAGGAATATTGGGTCTAATATCGAGTCGCGATAAATTGCGATAAATTATTCTCGAAAGTGAGAGATTGTTCCAAGATCGTCTCGATTCGGATAAATTGGATTTCAGGGGCGCAACAGTATCCGGTTACCGGGATTGGTAAAATTGAATTTTAATTCAGGTGGTATTAGCTTAGAGTTATACATAGGCATAGTGGCTTTAAAATTCGATATGATGCGTTTGGAGCGGAGAACACGGTCGAATGGGGGGGGCGAAAAATGGGGCGGCGTGACACGTGAGCGGGAAAGGGAGAGAGAGCGGCATGGCATTGGCAACAGCTCAAAGACGCGGCGGCGAAAGCGGAGCTAGATGCATAAATGATGCACTCCTCGGTTATTCCATCGGTCTTGTTGCGCGAGTCCATAAATTCGTGTATAAATCTCATCGTTCTTCCAGCGAAGTTACTGCTCGCATTAATTTCGCACTTGCGGCAACGCCGCGCTCTCCGATGCGCCCGAAGCAACAGGAAGACGAACGACACGTGCCCCAAAGTGCGCGCGCGCGAAGAACGCACGAGAGAACGAAAACATTGTCGCGAACCGCCTTCCTTGCCAATGTTGATCTCTTTGAAAATGATACTTGGACCGGTGTTCCATCGTCCCTAATTTGTACGTAAACGCGTTTAAATTTATTTTTAATTTCGATGATTCACGTCTATTATGATTATGTCTATCCCCTGTTGCCGCTTATGTCGAAATAAACGTTAAATTTATTTCGCTCGAGACGCGAAGAAGATGGGTTGGTAATTTCAAAAATGGAAAGAATAATATTCGTAGAAATTGAAAATAATTTCGATATTAATTTTAAGACGTTTTAGGAAAGATTACGTAAGATTAAAATGGTGTCGAATTATTGGATCATATGATATGAATTAAGAGAGAGGAGAAACGTTGAAAAAAAGTGACTCACGCGATCTACGGATAATCACGTTAATTATATTACGTGAGGTACACGTTAATCCCGGGGGGACAATGCGTCGTGCATCTTAATTTTCATCTCTTGTATTAGCTCCCATCGCTATATTAAAGTCGTCATAAAGCGAGGGAAGAACAAATCGCGATGGCCACGAATCCATTTATCACCGAAAAAATGGAACGCACGAATATGTATGTACAGTATTGGCTATGCGTCACATTTTTACATTTTGCAATTTTAATTTCTACCCCATCCGAAACCATTTTTATTTTCCTGTATTAACGTTTATCAACTGACATTTTATATCGCCCGTATCGATAAAAATGAAATAAGGGGTAGAAATTTTCACTTTAAAAATTATCAATCGAAGCATTTGCAAAAGTTTTTTCAAATACTTTTTATATCACAACAGATAGAAATAAATTTAGCAAGATAATTGAATAATTCAAAAGAATAATATTCATCGTTAATAATGCTCTTAATTTATCGACATTGTGTAAAATTAATTATAAGAAAATTGATTCAACTAATTTTTTAATACAGTCTCAAAAAATATTCGCATCAATTCCAAATCGTCTCGATGAAAGAAAAAAGGAAGAACAAAATTTTATATTATACAATACAACCATTCTCTTTCGTGTTTTCCAATAAACAACAAAAAAAAAAATACTTTTTGAATCCATCTTGAATCATTTCTTCACTAAAACTAATTTAAAACCGTTTCAATAATTTCCCACGTATTCGCAACAATAACGATCGAGTAGAAAATATTTCCTTCATCGTTCCGAAAAAAAAAAAATACACCGAAACTTTATTTATGAATTCCTTCGAGCGTTACCTTGCATTAACATCGAATTCGAGCGCACCGTGGCTTCCTCGCTGGGTCCGAACGCGTACGTAAAGTAACGTACGCGCGACCTTTGGAGAGCGGTCGATTAAATCAGGCTCTGGTTCCGCGACACGCTCGGCGTAGTAATTCAAGGCCGGCTCGTGCGCGAACATTAAATTCGACGTGGAGTATCGGGGGCCCAACGAGCCGATGCCAAAACTTGCCCCGGTTGCGCGCGCGTGTACGCTCGACGGATCCGGCTGCGCATAAAAGCCCGCGGCTGCACCGCAAGCGGCCCGAACCGCATCATATTTTTACATAATTAGCACGTGGCGCTCGTGGTATTACGTTCCAGGCCTCGCGCGTCCCTCGCCCCGCCAATCCCCCGCCGCCGCTCGTTACTTTTTCCCGAAGCCTGCGGTATTTTTGGAAACCGCTGTAACCCCGTCCTCCTCCTCCTCCTCCTCCTACTCTTACTCCCCCTCCCCACCGCCCCTCTGTATATCATGTTTCTTGGAGGCGAGCCATGGTATACATGCACCAGAAGCGTGGCCTCACTTCTCCCTCCCACCCTCCCTCTCCCTCTCTCTCTCTCTCCCTCCCTCTTTCACCGTGAAAGCCCATTGTGCGGCCGTGTATACTCGATCCAAGCGATTCTTATCCTAATTAAATCGGCCGAGAGCATTGTCTGCCCGTGGAGTTTCTATCGGATTTTGCCCGCGCTAGGTAGCGTTCTCTCCATTTGTGGCGTAACGTCACATCCTGGAGTATATATGTATATATATATATGTATATAATATATATATGTATATATATATATATATATAGACCGAGTGGGGGTGGGAGATTGAGACGTGGTTGCGGATTTGACGGGGATGGATCGCGGAATTGAAGTTCCGCGCGGATCGGGTAACGCGAGTAATTGGCCGTGATTAGAGTTTTGAGGTTGTGGATGAGATTCGATGGAAATTTCGAACGGTGGTGGTTCTCTGTATGGGAGATTTTGGATTAAGGAAGGAATAAAGATCGAAACGAAATTTAGAGAAGAGGGCTGCGAGAAGAAGAGTAGATCATACGTATCTTATGAAGTTTTAATTACGTTTCTTCGTGAAAAGAAACTCAAAGAAATTTCGGATGGATTAATGGAGACATCGTTAGGGGGGTGAAAAAAATTCTTGATCTCATCGATCAAGAATGGAATTTTCACTCGCGAAAATTCTTAGCTCTCGTAGCTCGTGTAGTCGCCTCGTTTGGTGTATGCATAAAACAATCAAGATAATTGTTGAAGCTACATCGGGGGACCGGCTCGCTGCTTTCTACCCTCGTCTGGGATCGTGGTGGCTGGCGGAACGGAAGGCGGGCGGAAGTAAAAGGGACACAAAGAGAGGGAAAGAGAGAAGGCAGCAGCTATCCAATTACATTGAAAACAATAGTCTTAAGTGCTCGCGGCGGTCCGTTCTGGCCTGCCCACCCTTCCCTTCGTGCTTTTCTCGACCGAGGGGTTGGCCCTCCCTCCCGAACACCAGTGACGATGCGCAACTTTGACTCGCTAAAAGTATTACCCGCGAGAAAGTTGCAGGTAACACTCGGCGAATTGAATGAATCTTGCAGACGGTTCCCTCTCTCGTTCCCTCGATTCGCCGATTAAGAAACGAGCGTGTTAGGTAAGGGGATGTTGAGAATTGCTCGAGAAAGATTGGAGGGGATAGGGAGAAGAAGAAATCGAGAATCTTTGATGCTGGTGTTATTTCGATTGGTTTGTGCAACACTTGACGTGGAAGGAAGATAATCGTATTGCAATTGTTGTTTCAAACGAGAATCAATGAGCTGATAATCTGGAATTTTTAATTCCTAATTTGAATAATATATTCTCTAATTATCAATTTTCATTTTGAATAAAATTGGAACGAAACTCGAATAAGATGAATCCACAACACGGAGACGGAGACATACACGCGAGATGGCGCGATCCCAAACAAGCGATAAAACGGGAACGAGCGGTAAAAAGACAATATGAAAACCGTTTTCGCTCCCGGTCGATGTCTGGGGTAGAAACGAGCGAGGCGGAAGCCCGGCTAAGTGTGTAAATGAGTCCGTAGTTTAGCCCGATTGCCTCGAGACGACCCCTTTTCGTGGCGCTACGCTAACCTCATCGCCTCGTGATACCTCCCCGCTACATTGATAGCGAAGACGTAGAAATAACCGTGGCCCTTCTCGCCAAGGGAAATGCTCCCTAAGACGATTCTCGGGCACGATGAGATCGTTCGTGGCCCAAATTCAAATCAGTACAAAACGGCGATTCTTCCCACCTTAACTTTTCTCCACCTCCTCCATTCCAAATTCTTCTCTTATTGCGTTATCCACAGGTGTGGGTAACTACCTCCGTTCATAAATTCATTCCTCCAAGCATTTATCCAGAATCTTTATCATTCAAAATCTTTACCTTGAGATATCTACGAGTATGCGTACATGCATAATATCATTCGATAAGAAACGATGTCAAAAATTCAAGAGTGAAGCTAGTGTCAGCATCTGCCGATCAACGATGATCACGAATCGATGCAAGGAACGCGAGAAGCGATCGATTCCACGATCAGATTAATCGAGGAATTAGGGAACGCATCCCATAGGATGTAAGAATAAGAAGACCGATTTCAACAAGGTCTATTAATAATCAATGTACTCGTATTAACATCGCGCGATGTTTCAACCTGTTTCTCTCTCTCAGGGCTGGCGAACAGCCTGGTCCCCCCAGTCGATAAATCATAGGGAACCGAGAAGCAAGCGGAGAGAGCCCGTTATTAATCGTCCACCGATAAGCGACCGGCCGACCGGATCCGACGCGGAATTGCCAAAGTCGAGCCACGATAACGAGATCCCCCCATTCCCGGTGGTTGGATGGCGTCTTGGCGCACGATCGGACCAATTGCACACGTATCCTCGTTACAGGGACCGGTTGTCACGAAGAAATCCGTGTCCTCTGGATCGGTCCAGATAATAATACGCGTAACGGAGTCGATCGGGGGAGTACGTGGCCGCGAGCACGACAATTTGCCGGCCTCTGCCGGATGCTGCGTCAGGACGGGTGGATGTCGGATGGGCGGTACTCGGCGATTTCCCGTCCTCTTTCCATTCGAGGCGTTCTTCGTTCCGGGGCAAAAGCCTAACAGGGACTTCCCGAATGACACGTCGATGACGATCGGTGCTGACTCCGACTAACGAGCGGGGCGTTGGTGGGGGCGTGGGAACGGGGAACGCGCCTCGTCATCACCCTCGTGTCGAAGGCAACAGTATTTCAGAAATGAATTCATCCAACGTTGGAGTTAATTTATATAAGGATCGAAGATTATTAAGATAATCGATGGTTACTTAAAGTTTTGCTTCAACGATTCGAGAGATGAATTTTCTAGAGTAATAATAATGTTTCGATAATAATTCTTTTTTAATACGATTTGGACAAAAATTACAAAGAATAGGTAGTTTGACTTTGGAATAAGTGAATTCTTTTGAAAAGAAGAAAGAAAAAGACGGGAGAGGGAAAGAGGCCACGGTCGACCGATTCGAAAACCAGAGGGAAGGAGGGGGAAGGATTGGCCTTTGCCGATGCGAGGAAGCCGGGACGAGGAAGGCGGAGAGACGAAATAGGCGACGTCAGCGCGTCACTCATCCCTAATACCTTCATTCCGACTGTCTCGTTCCATCGGTGGATGGCTATATAAGACATTTCCATGAGCGAGCATAACTTCGTTACCGTCTCGGGGGTTATTCAATTTCGGCGTTAAAATCCTCTAATGTGCCGTTATTGCAAGCGGCTAGAGGTGGAGGGGGTGGCGAGGTAATGGCTGGCGCACGTCGAAAGGACTTCCACGGGATTTCCTTTAAGAGGAGAAGATCGTCCGCGGGAAGATTCGAGCGGTTGAAAACTCGTGGCCCGTCCGTGGATGAAACTATTCTCGGAATCGGAGGATAAAAGAGATCATCCCTCGATTCTTCTCAGAGAAAGAGAGATACCAATGTCCATTTGTACCAAAAACACGAAGAAAAAAGCGAAGATGCTCGATATCGAAATGAATTGTCAACCTCGTTTCTTATAAATTTTTATAGCTTAAAATCTATATAGAATAATCTTTTTTCTTCCGCAAAAGAAAACGAGACAAGAATCGTTCTCTTCGTGAAATTTTAACTACGAAACGAAACACAATTTCGAAGAACTCGTTCCATTCGAATCTCTCCGCCACGAGGATAGATAAACGAATGGATTCCATTCTCGTCTTTCGGAACGTCGTGTGCAGAAACCGCTCGTTCGAGCTACTGTCAATGGATCGTCATCGGGGGGAAGGGAGGAACGGGAGTCGGTGATTAGAATCGGGGGGGAAGAGAACGCGTTCTCCACGAAGACGCGCCACGGCGTAATTACGGTCGGAACACAATGGTATGTATGGGAGGACTGTCGGCTAAGCTATTCGTGGCGGCGGCAACCTCGAACGATACGAGATAAGCCAAGCCCGAAGATGGTATGCCGCCGCGATGTTGACCCCGACACCGCGCCGCGGAACCATCGCGGTGCATCCATCTATCCGGCAGATGGATATCGGTTGCCTGAATCTGCCTCGTCATTGCGCCCGCCGCGCTCGCTCGACAATCAGCTATTCCGGCGCGAAAAATTCCAGGCTGACTTGCTCTTTCCTACGATATTTTCGTTGATACCGAGCGGGGTGAATATTAATCGATGACACACGGTCGGCCCGATGATCGAATGCCGTCCAGGACGAAGGAACGAAGGTTGAAGATATATTTAGTAGAAATTTAATTTTCTACGATTCTACAGTAGAAATCGTGGAACATATAACGATATATACACGAAGAAATTGTACGTTGGAGGTTAAAGGGAAGGATTTGGACAGGGTGAGAGTGGAATCGATGCGGATCGGCGACTCGCAGGGCGTGGTCGAAGCGGGTTTCTGTGACACGGCCACCTCAATCACCGTGCGACGCCCAACCCTGTCATTATCACGCGACCCTGGCCAGCATGGGGGGAGGGAGGGGGTCCGTATTCGCGCCCATGGACACGGAGAAACGTCGTCGGCGCGTACCCCTCGAGCCTTGGCGGGCGCACGTGGGTCTTGTTCGTCAAGAACAAACGCGTCGAAGGGCGCGTGAAGGAGGAGACGAGGGGACACACCTACCTCATTGTGTCGTCGGCCTCGTGATTCGAGGCGTAGGTTCGATCGTTGCCACCGACAACCCGGAAGATGACCGTTGACCCGGGCCTGTGACCCGGCTTTGTCTCCCAATCTCATTGATTAGGCCTCGTCCTGCACCCCAAGAATCGTCCTGGGGCCGTATCGGGCTGATTGGGTCGCGCTAATGAAACGACTGACGGCTACTCTCCCTCCCTCCCGACTAATCCGTCCCTCCCCCTCTTCTCGACAAGGAAACCAAACCCGTGGATCCAGCAGCCGCGATTAACTGGACGGCTAATGGACCCGGGAAACTGCGCACCTGCGATTTCGTTATGGGGCTGTTTGGACGGAAGAGGGGGAGGAGGGGGGCTCCCTCCGCTCTCGTTGATCGAGCATCCGTGGAGGCGTTGATTACTTGGTCCAAGTAAGTTGCTCGGTCGGTCGCATTTCGCGATTGGATTCTCGCCTCGCCTATCAAAGTTCGCCTCTTAATGGAAGAACAACCAGTTTCCTGTGTTCAATCAATACTGTGTTCATGGAAATTGTACGCGTGTCCGTGCTACGACTTTTCGATCGATCGATCGATCCCAAAGTATCGAAGAAGAAAAGTACCAAGATCCAATCGCCATCTTACTCTCAGAATCAAATCCAGACGATTCCATCGAGCGAGCCAATTCCAAGTATACGCGATATATTATTTTGGGAAAGGAGATACGCGAAATATCGGATCTGAGTGCTTGAAAATCGTAGGGGATGGGAACGAAACGAACGAGATCCCCTTTCTCCTCCTCTTGAAGGGGGGCTCTGCTGCCTCCTCCTCCTCTTTTCCTCGTCAATCGGAACCAAAACGGAGCCCGTGACTTGTGGGAATCGGGATAATTACAACGTTTCCGCTCGGTTTAGACGCGACGCCGGGAGGATCCCGGTAATAACGAAACCAACCTCCTCTTCTTCAGGAACAGGCCTCCGGGCGGTGAATCCACGCTCATGCTCGCGCCCGTAACCGGCAATCATCCCCGGCCAGTCTTTCAGTCAGTTTCGTTGCTATTTAATTATCCATTTAAAGCGTATAATCTTGTTGGTCACGACGGGGCACGGATGCCGCGTGCGGGGAACGACACACGGGGAAAATCGGGGCGAGAGATATGGGGAATGGGGGGAGGGGAGGGGGCGAGCGTCGGCGTGAAACGTGGGATCCGAGCGCCGATCGACCGGCTTTGCATCGGCGTCGGTACATCGGTATCGGTACACCGAGATAAGGATGGCAGACAACTTTGTTGCGAAACGAGCAGCGGTTTCTAGGCCGTCCGCCGCCACGTGATACGTCGTCGTTTTACGCAAGCCTGATTTACGACCGTTCTGCCTCGAGTATAAGCTTTTTACGATTAGCGAAATCGTAAGGAGTTTCACGGGTGTCGATGGATCGCTTTCGTCGAAAGTGATGTGCTCCGATTGCTAACGAAACACACGGAACGTTTACTTGAACGTGAAATCTCTCTCTTTCAACGAGAAGTTGGTAGTTTTTTTTTTCTACGAGTTAAAAGAAATCGTATCGTACGTCATTGAAATCTTTGCAAATAGAAATTTTACGATTTCACATTCTCGAGGCGATAACACGCCATTCGAATGGAAAAAAATAATCAGGAGCCTATTTGCAAGTATCTCGTCAACTTACGTACGTCCCTCTCCTGACAAACAAGGAAAACAAGCTAGTATAGGTAAATATTTCGAGGGGAACGCGTTCGACCAATTTTTTTCCACGCGGTGAAGAAGAAAAAGAGGGGGAGAGGGGAGGGAAAAATAGAAGGAAGAAGTAATTGGACTGTCCGGGAACAGGAAGCGTGGGAGTTGGACTAGTATATATATATATATATATGTGGAGGGCCTGGCGTGGCTCGGGAATGGCCGTCGTCCTCGGCCGTTACCGGTATCGGTAACAAGGATACGCTTCGCGGCGAGTGCCATTTCGTTGGAAGGTTTACTGTCCGCTCGAACGTTGGAGCGGAGCGGTTGGCGGTGGATAAAAAAGGGGGAGGGAGATTAGAATCGACGCGGGGCCCGCGAGAGACCGTTTCTACCCCCTCCGACCCTCCCTCCCCCCCTCGTGGCGCAGGGAAGCGCGGAGAGATCGCCACGCTCTGAGATCGTAATTTAGATGATTATACGATACCTCGGCTATTTACGCCGTTACAGGGGCCCACAGCGAAAAAATGGGAGAAATTACGGGCGGAGGAACAACCGCCCCGAAACGACGGAACATCCGCGCGTCGATAAATTACGGGAACGTATCCAAACACGGGCCGAACTTTCTATCGAATTACCATCTGTCGAGGATAACGAGGAGAGTCGTTTTCTACTCCTTCTCCTCCTCCTCCTCCTCCTCCTTCTTCTTTCGCGATGTTCCCAGAAAAATTGTGGATCCTTACCAATAGGTGCGGTGTCGGGAGAATTTAACCCTCTTCCTTGAAATCGAATCCTCTCTTCTCCTTTTCTTTTCTTTTTTTTCTCCGTTTCGTTTCTGTGGGTTTTGCGGATCTTATATTTTTCCATTTATCGTAATGTTTGTCGACGCGGATTGAAAGATGTAAATGATTGTATTCGATCACGATGCAGCATCTTTTTTTATTTTAGTTCAGTAAAATAATATATTCGTTGATTCTATTATTCAGCGGATGTATTTATTTAATAATGTTACACAATGTCACCGTTCAATTGTCACCTGCCACCACCGTGTCAATTACTGTACACTACGAGATATTTGGATTAGATATCCTGTCGGATTATTCAATTTATCGTGGCCAATTATCGAAGATGTAAAATTCAGAAGCGTGTAGTATATTTATTTACGGCATCTTCTATTTCCTTCTACTTCTATAAATCCTACTGTTGTATCGCGTTTTCTGATATACATATATACATATATAAATATTCGATAGTATCGAATTAACATTATACGAAACGTAACAAATATCATTTTCGACGAAGGAATATTTTATTTTATCGAAGAGGAGCGGACAAATTTTTCCCTCGATATCCCTTTATCCCTGTTCGATAAAAAAGAAGAAAGAAATCCTCCCGGCATTCTCGAGGAGAAGGAAAACTTACATACAAGGGAGGACGATGTCACGAAACGGCCCTCCGTCACCCAACGGGGTGTCGTCTATGCATAGATTCCGGAAAAGCACATTCCCGCTCCCTCCCTCTCTCTCTCCCTCTCTCTCTCCCCTTCACCTCGTATAAACGAAATAGCTGTTAGGCGATATTGGGATACGGCGTGTTGCGGGAGCATCGATATATATTTCCGGCGTTCCTCGCGCCCGTACGATCGCCTTGGTCTGCGCTTCGCCGGGGAAACAGAGGGGGGTTGGCAGACCCTTCCGCGTTTAGTGTCAATTTATTCGGGATTCCCGAGATTCTCGAGGCTTTGCCGAGCGCGATCAGCCCCGCCCGTTTGCATAATATTGTATTTATTTCGTCTTGTAACGCCCGGCGCAGGGCGGCCACCAACCCCTTTCAGCCGACAGCCCTTCATCCCTCGTACGGGGGTGACTTCGTTTAGCCGTCGAGGTACGCGCGAATAGCCTCATATACGCGAGCCAGAAATGGGCTATATATAGCAGGGTTACAAGGAGAGGAGGAGATTCACCAACCTCTCCTTTTTTTTTTTTTTTTTTTCTTTTCCTCTCCCTTCGAATCGTGTACCGCCACCCCACCACGCTTCTCTATTAGCTCGTGTTCAAGGGAACGATCTCATGCCTCGTGCCGTGTAATGGCCGATCGCGAAAACGAGATTTTCATTTTCCTCCTCCCCTTTCCGCAATTTTTTCACCATCGAGACGAGTGAATCCGTGTTACATTGGAATCCCTGAGATATTTCTATTGTAAAGAAATAACGGATATTTCAATTTATTTAAACGATTCATAATTATGTATCCATCGTCTGTATATCCACGATACGTTAAGGCATGCTTTCCAAGTATTAATTCTTCTATCTCAGAATCGAATACCTACGACACCACGTGTATAAAAACGTTCTTTTCATTTTCTAAATCGAAATTTCATCGTGTCCATTTTGAATCGAGGACAGATATCAAGCGGGGCGTGTTACTCGGGATCAAAGATCCTATATTCTCAACCTATTAATATTTCCCCTCGATATACGATTACGAAACGAGCGGTTACGTAGCAGCGAGCGATTTTTCTCCTTTCTGGACTCTGGTCAAGACCTCGCAATCCACGATCCCCGATGACGTAGCGGAACGTATGAAAACGTACTTGAGAAAACACCTACCTGACAATGTTAATGTTAGCTGGCACGACAGCGGGCCGGAATTATTGAAGCCGAGGTAACGGCGTGGCTCCACCGATAAAGAATGACAGGAGGCGGCCGTTATCGCCCCGTTCCTTTCATGAATAAGCACGCAAACATTCGCATCCATCGCGAGGAGTCGGGGCCGATAAGCCGAATCGCTAAAGTCGGACGGACCGTTATCGGCCGTATCGCGAGCGTGCCGTATTAATTTGAATATTTAACCGTGCCGCTTCATAGGTTGCATGGCTGAGCGAATTTTTTTTCCTGCCTCTCCTTCCTCCTCCTCCCCTCTTTCTCTCTCTCTCTCTCTCTTTCTGTTCGTTTCTTCTTGTTTCGATTCCTTCGGTTAGATGCTAGATCTTGCGAGTGACTGGGCGACGTCTCTATCTGTGCTCGTGACGAAGGATCAGGCGATAGCGTGCGGAGATTAAAGACGGGTAGATTATTTGTCAAGGTGGATTAGTTTGGGCAATTAATTCATTCTTGTACCCGTTGCTTCACGGCTGCAGTTTTCGAAAAAGATGTTAAAGAATTTTGAAATACTTTAAGAAGCTTTATAGTTATTATTTCTATTTTCGATCGAAATTGTATCATCTTCTTTCTTTCTTCATCTGTGATCATTGTTCCATGAGAATTGAATGAAATACTTCCTCCTTTAAGAAGCTTTATAATTATTACTATACAATTATCGATCGAAGAATGGCAGAAGATCGAAAGAAAAAAACCCGCCGATAAACCTTCGAACAGGGGTATCAAAAATTCGGGCGCGGAGAATTAACGCGGATATCGATCAACGTCTGTCATTAAAACGGTCCCCGAAAAAAAAACACGCTCATGATTCTCGTCCGTGACGGGAAAGTCGTAAACGAGGGGAGGGAAAAAAAAAAAAAGAAAAAATCGGGACACGAATGAAAACGCGGGATCATAAAATACAATATTCATAATGAGGACACGGAAAGCGGTCGAAAGCGCGGCGCGGACGTGGGCGCGCGGGGGGCGGAGGAGGAGGAGGAGGCTTATCGATAACCCGCGCGCGTCGAAGAGTTTGAGTGATTGACGCGATCGGATGGAACAGATCGTGATGCGCGCACACGAGAAAAGTGTTGACCGCTCGTTCCGGGCATGCATACGCTCGCGCGCCGCTTCGACCCATTGACAGCTGCATAACGCTTTCAAACAAATAGGAACAAATTCCTCGGCTCTTTCTCTCTCGTTGGCCGCACGCGCGCGCGCGCGCGCGCGAGTTGAACCGTTCACCGTCGTTCCCTTTTGTGCGCGGAATGCATTTTTAAACCTGGCCCGGCAATAAATATCGGCCAACGGGCACGGAAGTGCCCGCGAGCGAAACCCCCCGTATTTTTTAAGATATTTATGCGTGTGTACACGGCATGTTTGCGCCTGTAATACCCGCGTTCCGCGTTGTAATATAACTCTCGCGGGGAGGAATTTTGATATTTGAGAGGAATTAATCTCGCGCGGTTTCGCGTGCAATGATAAGCAAAGCGCGTATGTGCGTGTAAAGCGAGGCTTTTAATTATTGGAGGGAGGAAAAAAAGGTATAATTATCGTGAAATTGTTTGAAATTGTTTGAAATTGTTTCAAATTTCTATCGAACGATCAGTCCAAATACTTTTCGAAAATCTGATAAGATATAGATCATTATTGTCGTCGATTTAACTCGCCTCGACGATCGTCAAATCAAGCAATCAAGCGACACCGATCTGTCTTGTCTGTCGTTATAAGATTAAAGATATCATCGCCCGTCCATTCGTTTCAATTACATTCTCCCGAACGAGAGAATAATCGTGAAAAAAGAGCAACGGATTCCAACAAGGAATCCGTTGAAAGGAAAAGAAAAGGGAAGGCAAGGAATTAACAAGTTATTAAGGAGGGAGAGAGAGAGAGAGTCGTTACCATCGCGTCTCCGGCAATCAATAAGATTGAGTCACAAACAAGCGGACGTGTTTTTAAATATTTCGTGCACGATCCCCAACGAGGCGAGGATCCTCCTTCGACGACACGATACCGCGGCAATATCGATGATAATAAACGGTAAAGTGGCAATAATTTAAAGTGTAACAGCGGCAATGATCGCCGGTAGAGATGCGAATTAAAATATTTAAGGAGCGGCGCCGCGTTAAGGGAAATCGAAGCCCGCGGCGAGACTTCATAACGCGAAAAATTAAACGTGCAATGAAGGATGCAATAAAAACGAGTGTCCATTCGATTTTACGAACCGGACTCGTCGTGGGACCACGTTTCACGCACAACGTGGGACCCTCGTCTCCAGGCGCGGTAATCGCGCGTTTATCGCCGCTCCATCTTACAAATATCCGTACGAACTTTCACGGAAGATTCGTGGAATTTTATCTCTCCAGCATCTCGATCTGTAATTCCTACTAATTCCGAACACCAATTTCCCCGAGGTTTATTAGTATTTATTAGCTCTGTATTCAAATAACACCGAATTGTTAATCTCCTGAAACGATTATTCTTTCAACGTTAATGTTTCTTAAATAATTGTCGGACATCGAAACTTGTTAGAATACGTTGCACGTACGTTGGAATGATTTTTCTTCAACTTTTGGATCCAAAGCAACGAAGAATAAAATTGGAAGAATCTATTTGCATCTTATTTTCAATATAAAAAAAAAATTCGATTTCAACATAATTCTCCAGAAATTTGGTTTCAATACGAATAAAAATTATTCACGCTACTACGTGAAAATATTAACGAAAGTTTGTGGATTCGGGATTGAAAATTCGAATGGAAATGGAAATTCGGCGTAATTAACCAAGCGTAATCACGATTCCCCGCGGATGTCACGATTCTTTCCCACCTGATCCCATTCTGATCATCACGCCCAAGGCACGTAACTATCACGCACGTCAGCGTCGGCTTCGACGCCGCATTTTCGTTGTACCCCGGTTGAACCGACGCACTATGAAGATCTCGAGGCGTCGCCCGGGGCACTGACAATCACCTGTCCGGGACCAGGCTCGCGTTGCATCCACCGACTTGCAAGCCGCACAGGTGCACACTTGGCTACCTGGCACGATGGATCAATTGCCCGGGACTCGTGTAACGCTGCAACCCACAACCGGGACTTGCCATCTGCCGCTAAGAGCGGAGAAAACGAAACGTTCCCTTAGACGATTTAACAGAAATTTAATGACAAACATCCAATAACCAGAGGATTTCGTTCAATCGAGAGAATTTCTTCGAGAGAAAATGATTCAGAAATATAAGCACCATCCTGCGTATACTTGAGAAGAGAATAAATATAAAAGTGGATTGGATCGGTTTTAAATTACAAACGATAAAGAAAAATGGGATCGATGAATTGAAGCTTCGAAAAACGTAGCTGTACGTTGAATTTTGTTTCTTATTTTATCAACTCTGTATTGAATTGCAACGTAGAACGTGGAGGGGAGGAGCGAGGATTTAAAAGCAGATAATACTAAATAGGATCGAGACACGTTAATGGATGGTTGAATGGTGGAACGGAAGTTTGGTACAGGTTGTTGTTTCCCTCTGTGTATCCCCATCCATGTGATATCGAGATATCGTGTTGCTTTATATCGCGTACACGGGCGTCGATATAAAAGCAGCAAGGCGTTGTCCGAGGAGGATAGCTTAATTACCCGCGATCCATAATTCAAACGTCCTTACGAGGCGAGTAACGATTATCGCCGGCCGCAAGTAGCTGACACGCGGACGCCGCTCACGGATCGATCGATCATCTTGTCTTATCGACGAGAGCCAGCCGAGTAATTACTAAAAACAGAGTACGAGAGGCCGGTCGATTATCGTCGCTGCGAAAGAACCGGCCAATCTCGAGTGCCTTCCACCGCCGCTTCCTGTTATCTGATGCAACGCTTAATGCGCGCGAACCAGCGCGCGCGCGCGTCCCAATCGATGAAGCTTTTTCAATTATTCATCGCGCCAATTTCTACTTCCCCTCCCCCTCCTTTCTCCCTCTTTTTCCCCATATTTTCGACAAATTATCCCGCGCATTAATAGCGCAATTTGTCGCCCCTCCTCTCGTATTTTTATCTTTCTCGCCCATTCACAGATGGGGAAAAAAGGGAAATTTTAACAAAATCTGGACGAAAGAGGAGAGAAAGAGAGAGAGAGAATTCGAATTTTTAAATTTGGAGAAAATTTATACTTTAAATCGGATCGTGCGATTGAATCAAATTAATTGTTGGAGAAAAATGAAACTCTTCGAAGGAGAGAAACTTCCTTTCTTGTTAAAAAAAAAAAAAAAAAATCGCGCTGCGTGATTAAAAAAAAAGAGAAAAGTCACGAGGTGAAACGAAACGAGCGGCGTTTATACCGTAGAGGGATCGCTCACGCGAGCGAGCCGCGATAAAGGGGGACAAAAAACAGGAAGAGGATTCGGGACGGAGGGAAAGGAAGTCGATCATTTCGCGACACGCATCGAACGTTCGGCTCAATTAACCTGACAAAATTCCTCCTCCTCCTCCTCCGATTCGAACCGATACTCGCGTGATTCGTATCCGAGCTCGAACCCATCCGCTCGGTCATCGTGGGCGATTCGTTCGTTCGATGGAAAGAGAGAGAGAGAGAGAGACCGTTGACGGGATCATTATCGTTATTTAATATCCTGGTCATTAGCGCGTCCCGCCGTGCCGCTCACCGTTGTTTATGTACTCGTGCCCGCTTTTAACAGCGCGCGGCGGATCGACTCGCGTGCTTTTTGCGCGCGAGTGCGCCACGACGGTTCGAATGCGCCCGAGACTTTGAAGTCTCTGTTTCTTCTCGAACGAAGGACGAACGCTGCCTCCTCCTCGCAACTCGAATAGTCCACGATGGTTTAATTATCCTCGTCCGGGATCGTTCGTTCCCTATCATAAGGATGGTTTCGAGAGGAGGAGGCGGTTATATATCGAGGCGGCGGTATGTCGAGCGGGTATCGTTGCCTCGACGAAGAAGCGATCGCTGCGAGGATACTTGGCTAGAAGGATACTGGTCCGCGGGATTTAAGGGGACAAAAAACGTTGGCTTGGAAAAAGGAATCGGGGCGTAATAAGGGGTTAGGGATCGTTGCACCGCGCAACGTGGAACAATGTTCCGTGGATCGCGGCTGGTAACACGCTCCCACGACGTTCCTTTTCGGAAAGGAGAGGCGGTCGAGTTCGTGTGGGTGGAGAATTGGTCGAACTTGGAGTCGTGCGATTTTATTATTTATCGTTTTATCCACGAAGGAGAAAATTCCACGATCCGAAAAATAATCGCAAGAAATTCAATCCTTACTATTGGATTAAATATTGAAGTCGGACAGGAGAGATTTCTTCTCCGCGTACGAAACGAATAAGTCGGATAATTGCGTTAATTCCAATTCGGAATTTCGTAATTTTCGTTTGGAAAGGGAGAGAGAGAGAAAAAAAGAATTTCTCCGAAAGCGTCATCAAGGGAGGGGGCGATTTCACGGAAACGAGGAGTTCATAACGCAATTTGCCACGCGGCAGCGGGGAACTGCAGCGCGAAGGAGTGAGATCGACGGGAGGTAGGCGACCGCGTGAGGGCAGAGATTGACAGCCGGATATTTTTATGCGAAGCCCCATTCGATAATCCGCGGGCTGTTTTATGGCTGCCGCCCGCGGTGACGGTTACGCGTAATGCATGAATTTCCACTATCCCTTGATGTGTGTACACACAGCTCCGCGCGTTGTTGGACACGGGAGCGAGAATCGAAAATCCGCGACCAATCGGCCGCGAAGAGTGAGCGCGATTCGCGAAAATTTACCGCTCTGCCCTCTCTCCCTATCGTATTCTCCTTCCTGCCTTCGCGCGATAATTTCTCTCCTCCCCCTCTCCGTCTCCCTTTTTATCGGCCCAAGTTATTGACAGATGATGCTTTTCACCGATCGCGATACGCGCGCCATAAACGCCCCCTCCACCTCGAATCAACTCGCGCTATCTCCCTCGAGACATTTGCGTGCCAATTATAATCGCCGATAAATTTAAGAGCGTGCGATCTTTTTTCCACAACCGATTCGATTAGATTAATCAAGGAAATTAGAGTTTAGAAGACAACTTGGAAGGTTCTCTCCTGTCTTTCTTTCTTCCCAATTCTAATCTTCACGAAAACTGCCTCAAAGGAAAAAAAGAAGAAGAAAGAGAACAATTTTGGGAACGAGTTCACCTTCAGTCGACGCCTCATGGACTTATATTCACGCCGCCTTGAAGAAAACGCGCGGTGGCGGTCGAAAGGCATGGAACAAAGGAGAGGATGAATCAGGATGGTCGCGAGCTTTGATCCGGAACCGGCGCGGCGCGACTCCGCGTCCCACACCGATATGGCTGGTTATGCAAACAAGACGGACGCAAGGTAGACAGAATCGCGCGGAGTCGCGTTACCATTATTTATCTCCCTGCGGGGCCGGGAGGAAGGGTATATCCCGAGCCTAACACGTATCCTCCGGCCCAACAAAGACCCCCACGCAGAAATTTGCATGGGCACCACGACGCGGACGTTTTACGCGCGTACCTTCACCCCTGGTGGGAGCGGGGGCCCCTCGGTTGATGAAGATCGGATCCGAGCCGCGTAACTCACGAGCGCCATCGCGTGGGAAAGCACGAAAACCGAGGAGATCCTTCGAGGAGAAGATGTTCCTTAGTTACCTAGGATTCACGTGTGGGGCGAAGGGGGGGCCACCAGGAAGTGACGCGGCGTCGTCGTAAATATGATTTTGACGCCGCGTTGTAAATTCACGGAAGAGGGATTATTCAACTTTGCTCCTCTCCTCTGTTTCGCTAAGGAAAGAGAAAAAAACTCTTCGTCTTGTTATTGGTTGTTAATTATTCGACACGAATCTTCGTTGGAATCTAATTATCTTTTCTTTCTTCGGTTTTTCTTTTTTGCTTGGGTATGAGAGTTAACGCAAAGTGTTGGAAAATTATATTGTTGAATTATTTCGATCGAATAAAGATTATATTATATGTATACATATGACTTAATAATACAGTTCAAATTTATTTATTTACGATTTTATCGCTCGAGGCACAAGGAACGCGTAGCACGACGAGGCAAACAGACTCGAGCGTTATAAACATACCAATAACAAACGGAACAGTAGAGCTAACGCGTTCGAAGAGAACGGAACTATCGACGATACGAAATATTATATATCGCGAACGAATTTTTTCTCCTTTTCTTTCTTCGTTTTTTTTTTTCCTTCTCTTTCGCCCGCGAGTAATTTTAATTAACTCGCGTGGCCGGGATTCACAAAGAGGTGAATTTATTAAAACAGCGTGTTTTTACCGGAGACAACCGTGGGATACGCAATTGTGTGTACAGGCCGGTAATTCCTGGACCTTTGTCGGTGCTCTAAGATACGCTCGCGCGCGTCGTTGGCCGGTCGATTTATAGACGCGCAGCTGGATAAAGAAATTCGTGGGCAGCAGGTGCTCGCTAGGAGGACGTTTATTTAGGCCTACGTTTCGGTGACGTTCGCCACGGCCGAGCCTCGAAATCAACAATCGAGAAGAATCGAGTCGATGTGTGTACAACTTCGAAAAACGAAACTGAAAAAACTATAACGGTGATAATCACGTCGTTGCGATTAAATGCAATCGAAGCTGTGACAAGTGATGTGATGAAGGCTCAGGGAAAATCTAAAGTCCTTCGAACCTCGCCATTTTGTTGTTGTTTTCGTTAGCGTCTCAGAGACGAAGACAAATCTTTGTAGAGAGATTTGAAACGTGTGTGCTTAATTTCGTTCTCGTAAGTGTTGGTAAAAATTTCCACCATAGTTCTACCATATCGAGTGCTCGAAAGAGGATAAAAGAAGAAGAAAAAGAGACTTCGAACATGGAAAGCAATCTGCAATTAATAAGCGTATCATGATTACGATCGAGAATGGAGAATTTTAAATATTTTCTCGAGAAGGAAGGGGAGAGGGAAGGAGATTCGTCAAAAGGTGAAGGCAATTTTGGTAGCCGCCTATCGAGATCGAGGCAGCGATTCGTAATTAACCACGCTATGAGAGGAATATACGCGTATATAGAAAGAGAGAAAGATAGAGAGGGAAGAAGGAGGGAATAACGGGAGAAAAAAGAAGAGAGCGAGTCGTGCGGGCGGTCTGGTCCCCGGCAAATCGTGGCTCTGGCCAGTCCCTACGGCAATTACCGTCGGGCACAGCCTCCTTCTGCATCCTGAACCGCACGTTCGACCCCTCGGCCGCACGTATGTACGTACGCGAATGCTTTTTTCGCCTTCGTCGCCTTAAAGTAAAATTGAAACAAACGCTGATTTCGCGTTGCGTGGATGATGATTAAATTAAAAAAAAAAATAAATTGCTTTCCATTCGAACAAAAATTATCTCATCCGATTCTACGAACGAATATATAATATTTAAATGGATACGTCGATAAATTAAGGATAAATCGATCGGGAAAAAGGAAAAGATTATCCAAGAGGTAAGAAGAAAAAGTTTGAATTCGGTCAATTTCCCAGTTGGGGGTTAACAGGGGAGGTAAACAGCCCCGACAGAATATTCAAGAGCTCGATCTCGAAGGACGCAAAGTGGTTGTTTGTGTAGGTGTACCTGAGGCTATTTACGGGGGCGGCACGACGACGAGCTGTTATGGGCCGCGGACGCTCGCTCTAGGTTTGTACGAACAGACGTGATACGGAATATATGAATAATAATGGGTCGGCCGTAACGCGAAATCCACCACCTCCGTTGCACCAGTAGTCGAGCAACCCAGAGCCCCCTCCCCCGTATCCTCCCTCGCGAGCATGATGTACTGCGAGACCGCGATACGGCATGATTCGCTCTGATTAGCGGTATCTGTAACGATAGTCACCCCATGGTCCCATTGTAATCGGGCAACGGCCGAGTCGGCCAGAGTAAATATTCTAATGATCATCGAATTGATTTCTGCCCGCGTGTCCGCAAGGAAAGCTTTACTCCCCTCCCCCGATGAATAACAATCCGAATAATCGATCGATCGATCGATCGTTTCGAACCAAGATATTTTATCTCGCCGTTTGACGAGTTTATTTATCCTCGAGAAGGAATTTTATTAAACGAAAAGATATGGGCGAGTTCAAAAAGGATTGGAAGGAGGAATAGTTGACACAGAGGACAGATTGACGATGTCGGTTCACGATCAACTTGGAAGGCAACTTGGAGATCGTGTTTTGTACCGATCGAACGGAAGGGTTCGACGTTACCGATACACACGCGATATTGGTGGATAGTAGCAGCTGAAACGAGGGACCGCTTCATTTTTCCGCGGTGTATACAGCTATAGCACATATAGCACCGCGGGATGGAGAATGGAAGCCCTTTCAGCGAGGCTACCAACGGTGTAATTGGATCGGCGCGTGATATAGAAACTGAATTCAATGCCGGTGCGTGAGCTTCTCCCGAACCCGCCTCGATTCGTAACGCCGATAACCGTTTCATAAATATGCTGTGGAAGGTGGTGCGCACCAAGGTGGTGGTTACATTACCGCTAATATTTCATTTACTTTTAAACGACAAGGAACAAGGATCGAGCTAACGAATGCGCGCGTACCATTCTCGATCCCTCCCCTCTCATCGATAACCATCGAGGAACATCCAGCGTGGATATCCAGTGTATCTCCACTTTTTCACGTAACGTATATCCTGTACAATCGGTCAACAATACTCGATACTTATTTTCCTGTTATTCCAATCTTTAACTTTTACTTTTTTACTCGTTTCTTTTTCTTTTCGTCAATATTCCGTCTTTTCATCTTATTCTCCGATTTTCCCACGATTTACGTAATCTTCTCATGGAGATACACACAGTGTCAAGTATTGGACACTTTTCTCTCGTTTCTTCTTACAAATTCTATCTTTTTTCATTTCTATTTTCCTCCACGTTCTATATATTTATTTAACGAGTGTATACAAATGATTTCTATTCTTTCCCCTTATCCTTATCCTCCATCGATTCGTCGATTCACCCCCATCCTTACTTTCTTACTTCGCCCTATCCTCTCGGACGAATCTGTTACAAACACGAGTTTATGGTAGAGAGAGTGGAGCACGGTGTTGCATCAACGTACGGCTGATTGCCCGTACATCACGATCCACCACCGCGTTCTCCTCTCCTCTCCTCTCCTCTCCTCTTTACGCGTCTCTTGCGTTGGCCGCAGGTTAGTCGGTTAGTTTACGAGTGGTGGCCGTGGTCCGCTTTATTAAAATATTAGGTCAGCCGTCTTCTCCGCACGACCACGCGCATCGACCCAAACCACCACCACCACCACCATCACCGCATATAACGCGTTCTCGCGTTGGAATTGTACGCGCGCGAGCCCCCACGGTTCGAGTTTGGCGGGGATTGGAGATGAAGGAGGAGAAGGAGAGAGAGGAGGAGGAGGAGGAGGTGGAGGCTCGTTACGAGGCTCCTTTCAGGGGGCCCCTAAGTGGACGTCGAGTTCGTTAGAGGAAGGCCTTCCAGCGGATCGCGGAAGATGAACAGGGTGAAGGCGGGAGATGCATGGGCTCGTGTTTCCACAAAGAGATATGGCTCTCGGTTAGACGGCAATGAGGCGCGAATCGAGACTCTCCTCCTCCCTCCGTCTTTCTTGCCCTCCCTCCTTCCTTCCTCGAGGTATATATCCGCGATACACGGCTCGGTCCACGAGGTATATTAACTCTCGTGCAGGTACCCCGCTTGTTCCGTTTGATTACCCGCGAATAATGAGAGCAACCTCTGTCGGGAGTGGGGTTTAATTAAGAGCTTTCGATTCCGCGGGAAGGATTTTTCTTTTTCGAGAGAGAGAAAGAGAGGGGGAGAGGACGTGATTTGAATCGCGAATCTTTCAAAATCGATGATTTCTCGTTTCATTTCTCCTTTTTGGTAGTATTATTGGCAAAAGATTAATCTTTATGGAAAATATATTTTTTTTATTTTCGATGATGGAATCTCGACAGATTTGCAAAATCAATTGATCAATTTATTCGGAGAAACAATGATATTTTTGAAATTTTTAACTTTCTTATTTACGGTGTTAGCGATTGAAAATACCAATAGTTTCTATGTGTATTGGATTAAGAAATACGCGCTCGAAGGTATCCCTCTGAATCGAGCCGAGAAGAAGGAGAAACTTGTTTAAAAAATGGAAAAGGAATCTCGACGACACCGAGGATAAGAAAAATCAGCGATCCGTGGATTCGAGTATACGGCCGGCATATCTCTGCATTTTTCGAAAAGAGGCGGCCTGGCCGGTTCGTTAACCACGCTACGCTCGATCATAATTAAGGAGAGATCGTTTTTCCCGCGCGGACTTAGGGGAGGGGGAGGGATTCCCCGCTTGCGCTCTCCAATGCGCGAAAACTTTCCGTGCCGGAGTCATCCTATATATCACCGTCATCCGGAAATTACTTGCCCCGCGGAGTTTCTCCGCGATAGGGAACACGTGAAAGGGGTAAAGTTACGAATCCCTGAATTATGCTCACGGCTCTCTCTTTCCCTTCCCCCCTCTCTCTCTCTCTCTCTTTCTCCCTCTCTCGACCGATTCGAGACGAGGCGAGGGATTAACTTTGACGGTGGGGCGACAAGCTTCCTTTTCACCGTCGAATCGGCGGCCGCGAGACGTCGCAACGCGGCTCGCCGCAGGAAATTACCAGTGGAAAGAGGATCGGCAAGCGACAGCCAGTATCCGTGTTTCAATGTCTTCTTCTGCCCCGCATCGTTGCCCCTCGAAAACTTTGTTGCAAATGCGCTTCGAATGATTTATATGTAATTACGATCAATTTTGGGAAGAGAAATCGATAAAAGTGCAGCCTTTACCGAGTGAGAGAGAATTATTAAAATTTATAATTGAAAAAATCCCTTCTTTCGCATCGTTGAAATGAAAGTTCAAAGGAACTCGAAGGATAAAAGGATTGCAACGAACTGCATTGCGAAGGGGGACGAGGCAGAAGTTTCGAGTTTAGAATACAAACGTCTCGAAGACGTATTCGATTATCCTCCGGTGGACGAAACTTGGCGAATCTCGCTCCTCCAACTTGTTCTTCTAATTCGATTAGCGCAACATTCGCAGAAGACGTTCTCGAAAAAGGAGAAACGGGGGTTTCCGGCGACGCGTAACGAGACGTGGAAAGTGTTGGTCCGAAGAAGAGCGGCCGAATACTAGAAGAGAGATGGAGGGGAGGAGGGGAACAGGAAACGGCCGAGACGGTCGAGGCTCCGGTTTCGAAACTCTGTTGCGCTGAAAAGCGTCCAATGTGGCAGCGATGCGTGCACGCTTTGATACATCGCGACGAGTCGGTGTCACCCGCGTGAAGCCACGTCGCGTCTTAACATTTCAAGTTTGCACGGCCGCTAATCGTGTCGGCGATACGCGCGCCTTTCGAAACGGAAATAGACGGCTTCCGCGCCAATAAAAGCTCGCGGATTTTGCCGCTGAATTGCGCATACCTTTCGAACGCGTCTCCATCCTTCTCTCCACTTCATCGCGTTTCAATGGAGAGAAGTCGCGAAGAAACGAGACGAATGTGTTTCGAATTTCAAGCTTGAAAAGGACGAAGAGAGAGAAATTCAATAGCGTGTTTTGATGAAGGGAAAGTGAATTCTTTAAGAACACATTTTCTACGTTTTTGTATATATATATAAGTAGATGATGTTAATAAACGAAAATCGTTAGAAAAATATAAATATAAGTTTCTGTCTCATTCGTTCGACGCTTAGTAAAAAGTGAAAGTCATCGAAATAACTTTCGTTGAAGCAGCTTAATCAAGAATATTACCCTCTCCTCTCCTTCTATTAAGGAAACACAAAAATTCTAATTTAATTTCCTTGCAAAATATTTCTTAAAGAAAAAGAAAAAAAAAGAAATACCCAATTAACTTCTTCTTACAACTTCTTTACCTTTCCTTCGAAGACTTGGAAAACGCGGGAGGAAGATGTGATTCACGCTGTTAATGAATACGCCTCTTCTTATCCACGATGAGAACGAAACATCTCCTAAATTTTCAGTGGAAAAGGTCAGTCAGCCACAGCCGGCCGTACATCACGAGAGTGGACCTCTCTCGCGTATTACATCGAAATCCACTAAACCTCAATCACCGCGTTTCCACCGCGCGTGTAGCACAATATCGTGGCGGGTGCATAAAGTTCGACGAGTGTTTGCCTCGTGAAGCGCCGAAACGAGCGCTTTCTCTCACTTTCTCTCTCTCTCTCGCGCGCGCGTTCTCTCATTTTTATTTTTATCCCCCGCGAAGAGGAGGGGCGAGAGTCGAAAGACTGGAAGAAGCGATCTCGATAAAAAAAAAAGAAGAAGAAGAAGAAGAAGAAAGAAAAAAAATGACGGCGGTGGCTCCGTGGCCGAAGGCGGAGTAAGTATGTCCTAAGTGCATTTAACGATTATTTTATATTAACGGGTGAATTTATTAGCGGCCTCCATTATCGGGCTTGGCCGGCCCCAAGGCGAAGGATCCTACGTACTTTCTCGCCTTTCTTTTTTTTTTTATCGAGAAGAGGGGGAAAAATAAGTGTCCCGAGGACAGAAGGAAAGGGAAGAAGGAGCATAACGTGTGGGTTAACGGAGCATTCCGCGCCTTTGTCCGCCAAAGGTCGGATCGGCCGTCTTTTGTTTCCGATACTCTTCCAGAATACGCTTCAAAAAACGTCCGAACCCCCTCCCCTCCCCCGAGTAGCATCGATAGCTAGGCTCCCTCGATCGTTTCTAAATAAATTTCCAAGCGAAACTCGATCCTCTCTCCCCTTTGGCTACCGGTGGAATAGAGATCCATCGGATGTTGCGTGTCCAGGCGAAAATTGTGGAATCCCCTATCAATATCGAAACGGTGATACGAGAAAGTACAAGATGGAAAAAGAATTAAACGGTGTTACGTTTAAACGGTGCTACTGGATTAGTCTGCAGAGAAATAAAGATTCTCTCGCGAGATAAGATTCCTTTTCCTTTTACGAAGATGTCGCGCACAATCGTTTCCGCTCGTTCCGTTCCGATTCTTCGTGGGATCTGTTCGCGAGGAAACGGCGAAAAAAAGTCAAGTTCGCGGATATCGGGGAACGGGAAATTAATAACGAGTTTCCTGAGGGGTGGTGCCCTCGCGGAAAATACGAAAATTCATTCCATTCGCGGAACGCGGTCGGGTCTCTGGTGGGTAACTAAGGCCTCTTTTCAATCCCCGTGAACCCCGTGGGCCGAGGATGATGGTGATGGTGGAGCTTGTCTCTCTCTTTTTCTGGAAACCAGAGAGACTTTCTTCCAGGGAGGAGAAGGAAAAGGAAGAGGAGGAAAAAAAGACGGAGAGAAGGAAGGAAGACTCGTTCTCTGGTTCAGGAGGTCCTGAAGACCGCAAGAGGTGGTCTCGGGCCAAAAGAAAGGGTCGGGGGAGGGGTGTGTTATGCCGCCCCTGGGACAAACCTTGATGGGGTTATGAGCCTCCGAGGCCTACTCTTTCCACTCGCTTTCCACATCCCGTTTTCCTTCCATTCTATTCCATAATACGCCGGGAGATGTATACGTCCTGCAGGACGGCCGCAAAATGCGTTCTAGATTGCATTCGGATATAGGGAGATTCACGGGGCTAGGAATACAGAGCGTTGTGGAAGCGAGAGAGAGAAACAGAAGTAGCAAGAGCTGTCGTAAGGAAGGAGGAGGAAGAGAGAGAAAGAGAGCAAGAGGGCAATCCTTGGCGGAAAGATCGAGTTGGGATTTGCGAGGGTGTCCCGATTACTTTTCGCATCGGTGATTCGCCTTACATCCTAAGAATCGAACGACCCCGATCGAGCCCAGTTTCTACTACTTACTTCCCTTGTAAATGCATGTACCTCCGAAATTTAATCCTGATCCCAGCGGGGATCGAAGATTGAAGAAGGAATCGGAATCGGACGTGTATTCTGGGTACTCACCTGGAACAGAAAGAGAGAAACGGGATTAGTATAATAATAGGACAACTGCATTGGATTTCTTATACATGTGTATATATATAAATATCGATGGATGCTAAAAATGATACGTAAAAAGACATGTGTTCATGTCAATCGCTTCCGTGATGATAAAAAAAATCTTCATTGGCACGTGTTAAGTTGATTTTGAGCTTATATCCGAAAAATCGAGTCTTCTCAACGAGCACTCCTTTGATCAATCGCTCTCGATGATAATCTCATTAAATCGTTGGTTGGGTGCTCGTTCGCTTTTTATCGTTCACGCCTCGTGGCGTTTTTTTCCACATTCTTCTCGCGCTTAAACGTAACAATAACTACGGGATACTGCAAGCTAATCCCGTAATAACCGGGTGTGGACACATAGAATACACATAGAATAAGATAGAAAGGAAGAATTGGAAAATTTCTTCCTCGAGTGTTCACGTCGTACGCGTCGAGGAAAAGAGTCTCCTTGTACCCCGCGAATCGGCGAACGAAAGCTTGTAAAGGGGATCGAGAGGGGTGGGAAGGGAGGGGTATGATTAATAAACCGGTATGCTAATTTCTGCGTGGACAGAACTCGGTGTTTTTGTGCTCGCTGTGCGCTGTTGTAAGGTAAAGAATCACGAGGTTCCATATCGACGAGAGAAAGATGTAAATCGGCGGCGGTGAATTAAAGTTCGCCCATTCCGAGATCGACCTCGTTCACGACAATCGGCGGCCCGTGTAATTAAATTATTAAGTCGATTAAGTACAAGTGCGCGCCTTGTCCTGTTTCCTCCTGAAAGAGGAGGAGAGTCGAGAGAGTTTGTACGAGGATATGTGTGTGTGTGTGTGTTTGGACTAATACACCTTCGATTCGGATATGATCGATCTCGTGGAGTTGGGGCAGATATATCCGATTGAAATTGTGAAATTATAATGCAACGCGAATGCAAAACAGAGAGGACGATACTTTGTATTAATCATTGCCTCCATTATGCGCCGATTAATTCGAGTAATTCAATTCAATTACTGAGAATCTTATAAATACTCGGGACGAAACCTTATTATTAATATTAATCTTGCTTTTTTAAACGAAATAAAAAAATAAAGAAACACGAGTAATTAGATTTTTTAAGGAATTTAAAAACATCTCTTCCATTCTCGATCCAGTATTCAACGATTACTCTTATCAATTCTTGGAAGAATCAGAAATCGCCAGTCAATTTTCCTGTTCAAATGACAGTGCGAAGAAAAGAGAGCGCAGCGTTGATTTCTAGTCGGCTTCCATTCACAGTAACAAGGAGAGGGGGGAGTTTGGACAACGCCATAGTTAAATGAAGGGTGGTGGTGGTGGTGGAGTTTCGCCTGCATGGAAGAAGAAGAAGAAGAGGAGCCGGGCGGAAGATGGGAAAAGAGGGATGTCGGAGGACACACGAGGAGTTTTCCGGCAGGCAGCGAGCTTTGTGCAGCGGGCAAAGGGTGTCTCGCGGCAGCCGGAGGGTGTAACCCCGGCTTATTCATACGCAGGAAACGGCGGGCGAAGGAAACTCCACGAGAGTGGAGGAACGCGAAACACGCCGACGGTGCTTTTACGGTGCTGCGCCCCGTCCGGGCGATAACGTCTCGCGCGGCCTCTCTCGTCACGAGTCGAGCTTGTTTCTCGCGAACGAGAAAGGGCGGGTGGAAGAGGTGATTCCGTCCGAATGAAAACTGTCGAAAAGGGGGCGTGGGCTTTGGATTCGTACTTCGGATGGATACGTGGATATGTACAATTGTTGAAAACATGTGTATGAGAACACGTGTATCTTCGAATTTTTCAATTCCATCGCACCATACGTTGAATTTATTAATACACGCGTGTAAATGTTTGTCACACATTAAACTATGTTAACAAGTTTGACGAAGATTCATCAAAAAGAAAGAAAACGATTAAAAAATCCCTTGTGTCTGGATACAAGGAAATCTTTCCTTGATTTCGGAACGAAAAGGCGAAATTGGAAGCTGTTTAGATCGCGATATATACTCACACACACATAAACTATGGGATATTCCCATATCAAAAACGACGAGTGGTCGTGGTTGAAAAACGAAGATAATTACCACGGCGCCGATAGTTAGCACGGTGACAGAGATCAAGTCTTGGTGCTGGTGCAAAGCGAAGAGTAGAACCGCGAGTTGATAACCCGGTCGTAAATTAAGATCTGAGACAAAGAGAGGGAAGAGATGGAGAGGAGGACGGACAACAATATCGATCGACGATGCGAGAAGAAAAAAGAGAGAGAGAGAGAGAGATTCGGAGGCGTGCTGGGAAGGTTGGGGTACGCTCGCAATCGAGGAGTATACGCGTATATACGTTCGTTAATTTCCTCCCGAGGAAACAGGTACACCGGGCTCGATAATCTTCTTTTTTCACCGTTTCTTCTGAGTTCCTGAGCAGGTCCAGAAGAACGCGAACATGAGCCGGATTACGAGACGCCCCGCGGTCTCGCGCGTGTAAACGCTCCTTATCGCGGCAACGATTGATAAATACGCGCGTGATCGCGCGAATCACGCGTTTCCGTGTTCGTAAAATCCTGCCCCTTAATGATCATTCGCTTCTGGAAAGTTAGTCAGTTCTCGCCTCTGCCTCCGAGCAATTGGAATGTTATATCCGCGAATAATTGAAAATTCTTTGAGGGATATTTCTGTGATTAAAGTGATAAATGGAACAGCAATGAAACAGTACTACTTAGAAATGGACTTGGAATAATTCTCATGCAAAATTAAATTTTTCTAGATTTAATTAAATAGAAATGTACTTTAACATCTTAACCATTGATCCTGATATCATTGAAACAGCATTATTGCAGCCGAATCGAATCATCGTTTTCCCGAAATTGGATAACGCGTAGAAGACGTAGAAACTTTCTCGATCTAAAATTATAAATTCGGGAGCGAAACCAATTTCGGCGAATCGTACGAGCGCCTCGAGACTCGTGGAGAGTCCTGGTGGAGCGATGGCGAGGCCGCGGAGATCGTGTTCGAAGATTTGCTTTTCCCCGTGACGGGACTCTTACCTCTATTCCGCCTCCCTTTCGTAGCGACATCCGCCTCCTCCCCTCCCCGGTTTATGGGGGCGATGCGTCGCCCTTGTAAAACCATTTTCAGATAACGCATCGCGTCCATTACGATCTGACGCGCTCTCTCTCTCTCTCTCTTACGTTCTACATTATGCATACCTATATCCACGCACCTCCTTCACCGACTATGTATCGTTTCCCCGATCGGTTTATGGGCCGGTCTGTTCTGGGGTTTTACAATGATTGGAAACACGGATGGATATACGTGCGCGACGGATGCAAGATTCGATGTCGATGAGAAAAATTTATCGAGTTCGAAATGGATACGAACGAAGAAGAATATATATATAATTATCTCGATATTCTTGACACGTTAAAAATTGTAATGTAAGGGATGAAATTTAGAAGTCGAGTCAAAGGATAAGTGTTAACAATTTTAAAGAAAAATTCTGAAAAGGATAGGAGAATTTTTCAATCTCCTATGTTCTTGCACTTGTTCTTGTCGAAGAGAAGAAAAATCGAAAGATGAAATGAATTTCAATTTCATCCATTTCCCCCGAAAACTTTTGCCGTCATAGGAAAGAGCGGGAGGGGAGTCCGGCGATATCATATATATATAGACGCGTTTATATGGGCTCGCGGTTGGGAGAAGAGGCGCCAGGATGGTGGCAGGAATCGACAGAGCGTCATCAAAATTGCATAAGCAGCTCTTAGGAAACGATCGAGCCCAGCATCCCGCGGGAACCGTGCGGCCACGTGTGCGTCCTGCATCACGCATCCGCCTCGATTACCGTGGAGGACGATTTTTCGTGTATACACGGACGCCGCTTATAAAGCGAGGGGCACGCGGGACAAATCGAACTCGTTACGTTAAGTGGCTCAACGTGACTCACGAGACCGAATCCTCGACCCACTCGCTTCTATTAGATGCGTAAACCGTTTTAAGCTTTACCCCATTTTTTTCCAACACGCTCCTCCGACTCGATCTCGTTCCCCATCCGTCTGTTTCGACGTTTCTACCTCTCGCAACGATTCAACATCACATCAACGCACGATTATAAATAAAATAAGAAACTATAAAGAAATTCGAATCCAAAGATCGAACAAATTCTATCTCGAGATGGAACGGAACGTTGCACGAGTATTCAAATCAGAATTGTAATTATCTTGAAGAAAGTAAAGGAAAAATATAACAATCCATATATTATCCATCATCCAACAAGTCACGAAACATACGTTTCGAGCCACGCCCGATTCCACTCCATTCATCCTCGAACCAGTTACGGCTAGAGACCCTTCGAATTAATTCTCGAAGTGCAACGTGATTTCCAAATACAGGGCACCAGGGCCTGTCTGAGGCGCGATCCGCGCGAAAGAGGATGCATAATGTATGGGATCGGGAACAGATGCCAGAGGATAAGAATTGGCGCATCGACGACGTCAGGCAAAATGCCGCTTATCGCTTAGCGCTCGCGTGAGAACGTTACGTGGGGGGAAGAGCAGCTCGCAAGGGCTCGCATTTTAATATGTTCCTTATTCCGGAACGTACACGTCACCACGCATACACGAGCGAGAAAACATTTCGATCTCGAGAGGCGACGAGAAGAGGATGTAGAAGGACGGCCATCCTGGAATAAGAAAGCTAAGGTGCGTGGGGAGGGGGAGAGGCGGCTCCTGGTTGACTTGTAGATTTATTGACGAATTTGGCCGCACATTTGTTCGACCGGGATTTCAATACAATTGAAGGGTTTTGCCCATTGTTGGCCCCGCGGCGAGACATCCTCGCGGGCGCGTCTGCCACGAGGAAGTTGGGAGGGGAAAAAAGGGAAGAGGGTGAATCGTGATTTGGTATCCATCCTCGTCCGAGGATCAAGTTTGATTCTCTCTCTCTTTCTCTTTCTTTTGATCCTTGATTCGCACGTTCCAAGTTCTCATATCCATTAACGTTGAAACGTGACAGAGGCTCGACTGAATTATCGTGGATTCCATTATCTGTGGGAATCCATCGATCCTTCGATCTCTTTCGTAGAAAGAAACACCTTGTTGTTAATTCGTTGCATCATTTGTTTCTTTTTAAGGAAAAAAAAAAAAGAGAGTAAGAATAAATTGGTAAATTTTAATAGTATCTTTTAATTTTCATAATGTGATCGAGTTACGGAGTTATTGACTATCCCTTTAATAATTAATAATTAAAAATTCTCCTCCTCGTACATTATACACGGAATTCTCGTTCGATGAAGGAGAAACCTTACACCGCAACTCGAAAACACAATCGGAGTCAAAACACTCGTCTTTCTTTCTCTCGACGTTTCCGATGCACGGCGATCGATCATCCCTCCGCTGATCATTTTGTCCGCGAGCCCGCGAGGTTGTCAATAAGGAGAAGGCGAACAAAAGGGGGACACGGAGGGAGGCGAAATCGGGTTGGAAAGGAAGGAGTTAGCCGGAGGCCCATACGCGATGCGTGCGAGAGATAGCGGCGGCACGTATAGCGAGCGGCCGCCGTATCGAATAATTGGCTCCTGCGGCAAGTGCACATCCCGCCCATTATGTGCATCACTGCACCGTGCACCGGCATGCCGTGGACCATAGACGGGTAGGATATCGCCGACGATGCACTTCCTCCACCACTCCTCCTGTCCCCTGTCCCTCCGCCGATCCTCCGCCTCCCCCTCTCTCTCTCTCCGCCTCGTAGCGCAACGTCGTCTCGCAACGTATTCTCTCCCGTGCCACCTCTCCACCTCTTTCAATTACCATCGGCCATCGAATTTCACACCCGATTTTTACCGCAATTGATAGATCGATTTCGAATTTAATTTCAGGGGCCGGGACCAGACCGCCGCCGCCTCCTCCTCGTCGACTCGAGGACGCGCCCGGATCTTTTTTCGTTGGAACTCGTTGGGCGCGAGAAGCGGAACACCGGTAGATCGGTCGGTGACGCGGCGTGAACGACGGCGGTGTGCAGAGTGCAGTCGACCATAATTTCATCAACGGCACGACTCTCTGCGCGCAGCGGTTGTTAGGTATATGCATTTGAATTTGATTAGTGGTGCGGAGGAGGAAGAGATGGAGGAGGAGGAGGAGGAGGAGGAGGAGGTCGCGGGGAGGACTGGTGACACCCTTTGCCACAGCAACCCCAACCGAACAGCCAGCCAGCCAGCCAAGCCAGCCAGCGCCGCCGCCGCCACCATGGCTGCACGGTCGTGGCTGTAACTACTGCAATTATCCGCACACGTCATACGCGTGCATTACGCCAAACCCTGTACCGCCGTGGCTGCGGTCACCTCGCGCCTCTGACTAACCGACCACCCCCTCGACCAATCCCCTCTCGAACCCCGACCGGCTTCGAGCGGAGATATAATTTTAAACTACCAACTGTCGGAGGACTTTGGCCACGTTCCGATCGCGAACTGCGAAATCCCTGCCGTAATTTCGCGAGGGTGAGAAGGTTTCTCTTCCAAAATATCTCGCCCTCTCGTCTCGAGAATGGTCTGGAGTTCCCGCCAGATCCTCCTCCTCCTCCACGTTGCGAGTGGATGATGAGGCGAGAGGTCGAGTTGGCGTGAGTCGTGGATGCCTGGAAGGTAAACACCTCTCGCCTTTCTATTACGTCGTAATTTCTGCTCCTCGCGCGGGGATCACGCGATCATTCGAACCGATTCCCGGCAAATTACGATTCTCGGCGAAAAGACGAGGGGGCTACGATACGAACGACATCGATCACCCGATACGAATCCCGTGATCGTTTTTCGAGTTCGCAATGAATTTCGCGTTATAAGTCGATTCCGACGGGATGGAATCACTGTTCTCCCGGAGAACAGGGCGGCCAACTCTCGCCGGCAGTAAACGGCCTTTACGAGCTTTCCTGCCCGTTTATCGGCAGGAACGCGCGTCCTCCTTTTTCCTTCCATCCCTCTCTTTTCTTTCTCGTTTACTTTTTTTCTTGTTTCATATATATATATTTTTCTCTTTCTTCCCTTTGTTTTCAATCGAACGCCACGTAGGAAAAGAAGAGAGAGGGTGCAAAAAGAAAAAAATAGAGAGGGACAGGAACGAGAGGCAGTGAAACGGTCGGTGTATACGCGTCTACGTATATATTTTTATCGCCGCCAGTCTCATACGGCCGAGTCGACGGGCCCGCCCCCTCGCTCGCTCCGAGTTAGGTTTAATTAAAACCTAAATCGTATTTAACTGCGCCGTAAAACAAACCTGATGTCTTTCGTAGCGGGAACGCGCGGTAGCTACCAAACGACTCGCGCGCTCTCGATCGTCCGCTCGATATTCCTTTTCGGTCGGCGCCGATCGCCGATTCTCTCCTCATCCCCCACCCCGCCAATATATCCCCCTCGCTTCCTTTTATGATCCATATTTCCTCTTTCGTCACCTATAAATTGCCTCTGAAGAAAGTCTCCAAGAATCTTTCTCTCATCCTCCTCGTCTACTCCCTTCCACGAATATTTACAAATTGGAGGATAATCGAGAGGATAATCAGGGACGATGAAAGAAAATTTCGCCCCCCCAAAAATCGTATATCCACCTGTTTTAACTAATTCGAAACTGAGAAGAAATGTACACTCGTGTATACGTGCATACGTGTATTATAGTTAGTTGGCGGACAACGTCTCGTCCGGTATCCCTATACACGTCCAATATGGCGTCGATTCAAGCAGAAGGATTCCCGTCCGACCAATCTCTCTTCTTCTCGTATACCTCGTGCACCACCATTTCGCCGATGGTGAACCGAGAGAGGGACGCTTGGACGATGAAGAGAGAGAGAGAGAAAGAGAGAGAGGACGCTCGACGAAACGCGAGTGGAGGAGAAAGATGGAGGAGTGGCGCGTATAGCCGAGCGGCAATAACGGCGAGCACCAGACGCTAATAACAGACCGTACTGGCTGCCCATAGGCCATCCCGTGCAATGAAACGGGACCAAATAAAAATCACGGGGGAATTATTATGGTGGTCGGTAACGCGGCTCGAGAGGAACGTGGCAGCGGCCGAGTTTCGAGCCAGTTACGCTCCTTTCTTTCGCTCGACAGTTTTCCAGTCGGACAATTTTACGAGAAACTGCCGTCCAATTATGCTACGGGGCAATTGGATCGATCTTGTCCCGGCCCTGTTCCCCTTATTAATTCTTAATGGTCGGCGTTCCACAATCGACTCGTTTCCCGCAGGCCCATTAACGACCGCCACGTCTCTCCTCCCCCTCCTCCTCCCGCTTCTCGTCGACGAGGAGAGGAGGACGTCCCCGCGATTCCGCGATAAACTGCGTCCACCGCGGTGTATAAAGCAAACGCTATTAGAATATTTCACGGTGGAATGTGCCCGCTATTTGTTACCCGTCCGGCGGATTAATAAAGTCGATTATTTACGCGGCTGCACACGAGGTGCTGCAGTCGCTCCTCGCGCTGTCTCGATGCAGAAACGAACGCGACACCACCCATCGAATCGTTCATTTTCCAATTCTCACTTTCGATCGTTACATCGGGGCTCGAAAATTGAATCGATCGGTATCGATGCTCGAACGTGAAAAATAATTACCTCTTACAAGCCTCCTCCGACTCAACTTTTCGAATACGTACTTACGTACCAAGGTTTCGACTTTCGCATACTACACGCATCATATCGATCGAACGATCGAGCAGAGGAAGAAGATCAAAATACTCGAGAGAGAAAGAGAGAAAAGGAAGAAAGAAAGCGCGAAAGCACCAGGTGGAGTCGAGACGAGCCGAGAGGAGAAGAATGGCCGACCGCAATGAAGATTTTAACTGGTACCCCTGGTCCCGAACTCTCTCTCTCTCTTTCTGTCTCTCTCCGGTCAGAGGCGGCTCGCTCTTTTTTTTTTCTTTTTTTTTTTTTCTTTTTCGTTATTGTTTCTTTTCGCCTCTCTTTTCCCTATCATTCCTTTCCCCTCGACCCTTTCTCCTCGAAAACGATTTACCGAGGCCATCCCGGCCACAGTTATTTGTACACCGGCGAACGTTCGCGCGGAATTACTTACGCGCTCCCCTTACTTACGTTAATAGTTACGTAATCGTGAAATAGGAAACGTAATAGAATCTCGTGCACGAATCTCGGGCCGATTAATCACGATGAATCGTAAGCAATATCGTTAAATCGGATATATTATTATTTCGAGAGGAAGAAATGATTCAAAATTCGTGGAAATCCGAGCGATCGATTCTAGTTCGATGAATTTTTATCAAAATATATTTATACGCGAATTTGAAAGGGTGACGAAAGTTTGCAAGAAAAGAATTAATAAATCCTATTTCGTCGAAATCCGATGACAACGAGAGTTTCTTCAAGAATTATTATCAGAGATATCACTGGTTGTAATTTCTCAGGAATCTTTCCAGCTTGTAAAAGCTCTTCTGAATTAACTTGTGAACGATCTTTCACAAGATAAGGATAAGAATTAAGAGAAGCGAGTCAAATGAATCGAGGGAACAATACGAAAGTTAAGATAAGCCAGATTCTCGCGAGGAGCTTCCTCCTCTTCCACATTACGTTACGATACTTCGTTAGAAGACGTTGCACCCGTCCTCTCGAAAAAAATGGGTCAAAGACGAACACAATCGATCTTCCCTAGGTGTCGATACGCCTCTTCTAATCAAGCTGGAACCGGCGCGCGTGTCTCGCGAATAAATTTCATCGACGTCCGCCGTAATTGGCGAGGAACGATACCGAGGAGGATCGTCTCGGGGATCGAGATTCTTCTTCCCTCTCCTCCTCCATTTTTATCCCCGTGGAATTGGTCGCGAATGAAGCTTTTGTGGCGGGTTGGAGGGCGAGGATATCAGGGGCTCGGGATCGGCTCGCGCATAATTATCGATGACGACACGCTGGGACGAGACGGGACCTCGTCTCGCGCGGCGATCCACGCGTACGAATGAAATGGCGCGGATAATTACACGTGTCACGGATCCTCGACGTGTCTGCTTTCCGCCTCGATCCACCGATCGTATCGGTCGCCGTTCGAATTCCAGATTAAAGGTTTCTTTTCTTCTTTTTCCTTCAGACTCTCGATCGAGAGTCGGCGTACGTAAATTGGAAACGCGAGAACCATGAAGATCGGTAACGTGAGAAACACTGAGGAGAACTTTTCGATGTGTAAAAAATTGATCTTTCCCTTTGGTCGATTCGACTTGTGCTCGTATCATTCGCCGCGAGCTTGAGTAAAAGCTTGAGAAAAGGAAAGAAAAAGAGATGGAAGGGGAAAAATTGGAGATCGAAGGGGAGAGGAGTGGAAGGATCGTGGAAGTTGGATCGATGCGTCCGATATCGGAGCGATATCGGTGCGACAATGGCGAGGCAGCGAGGTAAGCACCCATGAAGGAGGAGTGCGCGCGCGATGTTTACGGCGGCTGTGCGTGTGCACGTACGCACGCGCGCAATTGCACGAGGTGTGCACGCATACACGCGTGCAAACGCACGCCCACACGGTGTGCCGGTACACACGTCCGGCGAAACACGCGAGAGACGGGAGGCAGGTGCTCTGCGCGCCATTGGCCACCTCACCAACATGGCCGTACCCCTTTTCCTCACCAACACAACCGCGAAACGCCGCGTTAACGCAACCTACCGAGATGTCTGCACGCCTCGACCCAAGGTGCACCGCGGTAATCGCTCGACACGCGTGTTTCTGCCCGTCCACACGAGATCGCTCCCCTTCTCTCCTCTTCCAGGAAAATTTCAAACTTTCCTCCCTTCTCTCCTATTTATTCTTCCTTCTCGATTGATCCTAAGAAACTACCGACCCTAACAATGGAAGAATATACGTATCCTTGATGAAACTTTCTCGAATGATTCAGAGTGAATTCATCGTTCAGCCATGATGATGTATTTTGGAGCGATATTCTTTCTCTCTCTCTCTCTATCCTACAGACCAATAGTCGTTGCTACGAATCCACGAAACTCTGAACCGCGCTCGTCTTACCCCTAGGGGTACAAGGCTTCAATAATTATTACTTTAGAGAGTCGGATTTCGAGGGAGCGCGGTTTCGCCGATAAAACGGTGAACACACTGGCGCGACGGGTTGCATAGGTGCAAGCTGCATACAGAGATACGCGATCTCCGGTAATGGTAGAGTCTGGACCAGGCCGAAGCAATTAGAAGTACGAGGTAAACACAGAGGAGCGTGCGCGCTCCTCGGACCGAAGCCGCCCGAGACGGGGCCCCCGCCGCGTTATTTTCTTCCCCTTCCTTCCTTCCCTCTCTCCACCATCTCTCGCCAAGGCTGTAATTAAATATTCCTGAAGAATACCCCGAGAAGAGGGGTGGCGGCGGGAGAGTCTCCATTCTCTCCCTCTCTTTTCCGCTGACGCTCCTCCATCTCTCTTCCCGCCTCCGAACAACGCGTCCTGTCCGTGGTTCCGGCGTTGATGGAGAAAAGATAGATAGACACGCGGCTCGTTTTCGTTTGTCCTGAGAGAGGGGTAATGCCAGACGAAGAAGAAGAGGTGAGACGAGAGCCCCGGGGATTTAAGTTTCTATAAATCATCCGGCTCACTCGAAACTCGGACCCGTATTTACGATCCTTCGACCTTAGCCAACCGGCTGACCTAGCCCCTCTCTCTCTCTCTGTCTCTCTTTTTCTCTCGCCGCTCCATTCCACATTGTTCCTTTGTACGGTATCGCACCGGAACGGAGGGGGAGGGGACCGTTTAACCGCAGCAAGCAACAAAGTATCTCGTCGATTTCGACTAAGTTTCTATTCCAGCTACGCGGGGCTTACGGTCTGTCGTCGACATAAATTACCAGCAGCTCGCCGGATCCCACGCGGTCCGCTCTACGAAATGGTCGCTTTCCTGGAAGGGAATATTGAATATTCCAAAACGAGAAATCATCTCTCAGGGAAGAGGAGCCGACCGGACAGAACGACCGACGGGGGCTCGATGCATACCGAGGGGGTTTATCACAATGGATCGTTTCTATTCGACTCGCGACGCGAGCTATCTTGACGCTATTCGTCGGCGGTGCAAGTAATGATGAAGACTCGCGTGGGACAACGCGTTCAACAATTACTATGTATCCACGAGGCGATGAGATCCGTCGATTCTCGATGGAGAATAGATTAATTGGACGAATATTACTGTTATGGAAAGAGGAGAAAAGAGAGGAGGAAGCTCGAGGATTCGTCTGGAGCTCGCATTGCCAGCCGAGCAATAACGGGTATAACGCAAAGAGTAATTAACATTCTTGTTTTAATTACAGCCTCGCCCACTCCCCTTCTCCTCTTTATTTTCGCCACCACGAGTAGACACGCACGCTCACACGCACGCTCGCGGGGCCACGGTTGAAAAATCAAGCTTTTCAGAGACACGCGCGCCTGTTATATTCGCGGGCACAAAAGAGGACACGGCCCGAGGGCTCGGCGGCCCGGGGCCCCCACAATTATCCGGAATTAATATCGGTTACTTTCCCATTTATCGCGCGTTCTCGCGCGTTTGATGTACGGGATGTTCGCGGCCTTTGCCGGGAGCGAGCCGATCATTCGCAGCCGCGGCCTAAAAATCGGCGTTTGTCGCGCGCCCCGGATACCGCCCCTGCTGAATTTTCCATGCTCGTGCGTGCGTTTGACCGGCACGGTTCCACAGCAAATGTGTATACGCGTGTACGCGTGCCACCGTCATATCGATCCTCCCGTTGCTCCTTTGCGAGCCGCAAATGGTCCGACGTTAACGCGTTAATCGCATCCGTCGATTTTCTTTCTTTATAGAGAAGAGCGAAGAGACGAATGGATTTAAGTCAAGTCATTTTTCTGACTTGGTTGGACAGAATTGTAATTAAATGATAATACGTTGTTTCGTAAAATTTTGTTCACGGTGCAATATGCAAATTGGGCGGCGATTTCTTAAAAATATCGAAAAACCTTGCGAGGATTCGCAGGTATCGATGCCGATGGCGATCGATTAACCGGCATCTTTCCGAAAGACTATCATTTCCCTGCGATCGGGGAATCAAATCGGGCGTCGCTGTATATCACCGGCATTCTCCTTACAGTTCTCCCCTCTCCCCGATCGAGACAAGATCTCCGTGTCCCTCTCCGTTCTCTCTCTAGGAGGACGGGAGAGAGAGAGAGAGGTCTCGCCTTCTGATCGCCCGGGGGCCGCTCGAGGAAAGGCTCTCCTCTCGAAGAAGATCGTCCGGATCCTTCGGTCCCGATCATTAATCTCCCGAATCGAATCTCGAGCGCCTCGGGACGATTGGAAATGGTGGATACACGCGGCAATGTCCTTGCCCTGTCTCGCGCCCCCCTTTTTTTCTTTTCTTTTCTTTTTTTTTCTCTGACCGCGCTCACAAAGCGCACACGGCAAGCAACAACAAGTTTTTCCAAAGCGTTAGGAACAGAGAGCGGAGAAATAGAGAGAGGCGGGAGAGAAAAGTTGGGGGGTGGAGGTGGACGAAATCGTGTGGCTGTGTCGAGAGGGATGAAACGGGAAGGCGAAGCAAAGGGAGGGGGGGAGTGGTGGTCGGTGCGGGAAGGGTCGGTCGGTCGGAGGTTCCATTTTGTTTCTCTGGCGGCGTGTGGCGGCGCGATAGCAGCGGCACTCTGTCAGAGCGTGACGTTATCACGACACCCCTTCTACCACCTAGCCAGGGGGTGCCCCGCACCCCTTTCCATCCGCTCGACCCCTCCCCACCCCCTCCTTACTGCACCCCCGACCAGCCACGGGTACAACGGTGGATCAAGGCAGGGGTTGCCTGACTGCCTGCCGTACCTCTCTCTCTCTCTCTCCTCTTTCTCCTTCTCTTTATCTCCTTCCCTCCATTACTCTCCTCTCCCGCTAAGTGGAAGGCTACGCCACCTCACCTCGGCCACCGTACGTACCGAGAGGGATCGAGAAGGCGGGAGGAAAGCCACGATAAGATTGTGCAACGAGGCCGAAGGGGGTTGAAAACGTTTTTTCACCGATTCTGAAACCCGTTCTCTCGCGAAACTCTCAAATTTGACGGTTCGTTTTCCCGCGCAGGGAGACAATTCGGAAGAATTCGACGACTAAGTGAAGAAATAGGAACAGGATCAGATAACGCAATTGACATCCGTCGTTGGCGACGATTGCAAAGCAATAAAGGGAGTGGAAGGGACGAGTAAAAATCGCAGGGTTTCGCGATGACGCGATGGAGGCTTTAATTGGAGGAGCGGAAGGGGGGGGGGCGTGCTCGCGCGATCAATTGCGCCCATCGAGGATTATAATTAGCACGTTCGCGCGGGCTTTCGCGTGACACACACGACGCGAGGGTTGTGCGACCGATACGGGGCGGAGGTTCGACCGCGGTCGAATAAATAAACGCGGTACAGAGACAAATTTGGCCGGGTAGGCGCGGCGGAAAAGAGCGGAAAACGCGGGTCGCGATGTCGTCGGCGTCAACGATGGGCGGTCGAGGACGACAAACGCGACAAGCTCGACAAGGCGGGAGGCGAGGATGGGGGAGAGGAAGGATGGATGGAAAGGAGGAGAGAGAGAGAGAGATCGGCGGGCAGCAGAGGGAACGGCGAGAGGGATGAAAGGCAGTAGTATATGATTTCGGATCGGAGCCAAGAACATTTCAGAGATCCCTCTCGGATCTAACCAGGTATGCAGGCAGCGGGTTGAAAATAAGCAGCGACACACCATCAACATAGCATCGCATAGCGAAGGGAGCCTCGCGTTTGACTTTTTTGCCAGCTGGCAGCCTGTTATAGCGGCAGATGATCTCCGAGTCGAGCTCTCTCTCTCCTCTCAACCTCCTCCACCCCTCTTGGTCCTTACTCCGCCATCACCTCCTTCTCCTTTTCTTCGTCTCCTTCTTCTTCTTCTTCTTCGATTTCTTCTCCTTCTATTTCTCCTCATCCTCCGTACGCCACGACGTTCCTTTTATTTCGGTTCCTTATTTCCTCCGCGAGGCGACCGAGGCGACTCCATCATTTCTCAGAGGCCCGCGCTTCGTCGTAAAAACGCGCCACTTTCGTCCACCTCCGAGGTGGATAATGTCACGCGCGCGTGTGTGTACACGCGGGGGTAAATAAGAATCGGAATAAAACGTTTATAAAAGTGATCTTTCATTTTGTTGGGAAATATGGAGCGAGAAATCTATCCGCTAAGGCTGGGTAACTGGATCGGATCGCGTGGAGAGACTAACCGAAGGACGAACAAAATCGTCTATTCGATCTCTGTCTATTCGCGGAGGAAACGCAAAACCTGTGTACCCTATCTTGACAATTACGCAACGTCTTCCCAGCTGGTTATGGATACCAATAGAGTCCTTCGAAATCGGTATCGGCTTCCACGTGTTCGTCGAATCAACACATTCTCGCGCTCGCATTATTCCTCCGCGTGAACCGATACGGAAGTATACTAAATCTCGATAGGATCGCGATACGAGGAAGAGAAGGAGAACTTCTTAGAACGTACTTAATCACAGGACGTAACGAATCGAAACCGGTGATCTACGATTTCAACGGAGAAGCCGAGGAATTCGATTCCAGATCTCATCAATCGGAGGGGACCGAGGAGGCTGCTCGGCGATCACCTCGAGCCAGGCGTCGCCTCGCCTCCTCGAGCGAGCATCAAATATCGTGAAGGAAGTTTCTTCCGTTCCGAGAATCCGTTGAGGCCGCGATCGTTGTTAGCTTCGGGTTTAAACAAAAATAATTAATCAGCTCGCCGCCGGCCTCTCTCCCGCCATTGACCGTGTCTCGCCCTCCCCCTTGTCCCGGTATCCATTACATTATACATCACCGCGGATACTCGAATTCTAATTTATTCACGGGACGACTCTCCGAAAGTTTGGCCCGCTTCGATCCTCCTAACCCCCGCGTTTCTACGCTCTTTTTCTCCCTGCACCGTGCCTATAAATCTCTCGGACGTCCCGTAATTGTCACGATCCCCGCTCCAAGGGGGACTCCTATACCCCGAACCGAGTAAAAACAGATTTTTAAGATTCCGTTTTAATTCGCCATTAATAATTTAAAAAAAAAGGACGTACACACATACATATACATATAGAACAATTTACATATCCCTCGAGTTTCGACAGACTTCTCTTCTCTATCTCCTGTCCATCTTGTGAATTAATAGAAAAAAAATTCCATCGTCTGTACGAAGATCGTAAAATTTATTCGCGTTATTAAAGGGTTTCCTTGACAAAGGAAAGGAGAATAAGGTTCACAGACGCTTTATAGGAATCCGTTCTATATATATATATATATATATATATATATATATATATATATATATATATATATATATATATATATATATATATATATATCAGGGATTCGATGAATTATCGGGGACACGCGGAATACACACGCGCGGGGTGACGGTTGAGAAAGGGTGGAACGGTATTCGCCTAATTCGAAGCCGAGAGCATCCGGTGGCCGGTGCTATCAAGGCTGATTCGCAGAGGTGGTTCTGGGGCTGGTGGTTCAGACGCTAAGCCCGTAGACGCGGAGAAGCACCTGTGTCCCTGCTCCGCCCCCGGCCGAACCCCGACGACTAGATCGATGCCGGAGAGCTCTGTGTTTCCCCCTTTCTCTCTCTCTCTCTCTCTCCCCTCCCCAATCCCTCTCGCCCTCTCTTTCTCCACCGTTTCTCTCCGGCTGTCTCTTCACTCCCTTTCCCTCCTCTTTCTCTCTGTCTCTATCTCCTCGCAATATCTCTCTGCGCATCTCTCCGCGGCGGGTTCTCACGGCAAACAATGCACCGCGCGACGCCCTCGAAAACATCCACTTCTCTTGTCGCGGCGAGGCCAGAGAGCCGCGTGTCGCTTTCGAAATTTATTTCCCGCTAAAGCTCCCGATGCATCGAACCATCCTTCTCCTCCTCCTCCTTCCTCTTCTTCTTCTTCTTCTCTCTTTCTCCGTCCCTCGTTTCGTTCCCCCGGGGAACGAAGCACGTCACCGGCGGGAGGAGACCTGTCCGACGAACAGCAGCCGCGACGCGTCCGTCCCCGCCAACTTATTCACCTGCCTGCACTTGCTGCTCCGAGCAAGGATCCAAGGAGGGACGGCCAGAGGCTTTCGTCGCACGACGAAATCCGATCTCCTTTCTCGAGTTGAGAGCTTCGAACCTGTGCTCCGGGAAGATGGGAGCGGGATTTTGGAGCGCGAGCGTGCGGCGGATCATTTTCGAAATGTAATAAAAAGTCGCGACAAGTTGGCAAGCATCGACGCGTATCAACTGTCTGGCCGGCGCAAAGAGCTTCGTAAATCAAAGCGGGCGAGGCTTGGAAGGGTGGACAGATAGGCGGTTGGTCGACAGTCGAGGAACCGTTGTTCCATTCGGGGCACAACGGATCTAATTAACATCCTGGAGCAAGCGTGGAAGACCGGTAGTCGATTAGCGATAAAGCACGATAAACGGCGGGTCCCTTTTTCGCGGCGGGGTTTCCCCGCCGTGGTGGCAAGGGTCACGAGCGCGAGGCATTATTATATCCGACGTCATCTGGCGACTTGGGAGAGAATGGAATTTGATTGGCCGTTTGCCATAACCATCGGCGGAGTTGGCTAACGCGGCCAACCTCTCCAGGCCCTCCAATGTCCCTACGCGTATCCATTCTCCTCGCCTCCTCCATTTTCTCCCTGTTCCGTTCTAACGCGCACGAACGCGCGACACGCACGTGCGTGACGCGGCCGTTGGGATACGTTTCTCGGGGCAAATGTAGAAATGCAAATGTAGCCCCCCCCCTCCGCCTCCTCCCCGTCCTTATCTCGCCTCGCAATAAGCCTCGAACATTAGATTCGTAATAACGCCCGGAGTCGAATTAAAACGCGTCATCGGCTCGCCTATCCGTGTTACGTTCACATAAGTTGTAATAAAACAATCCTAGTCTCTTTGAAATTTATCTCGAACTTGGGCTCAATTTTGGTAAGTAAAAACTTGATGTTTCGAAGTATGAATTTTCTTCTACTTAAAATCTTTGATATTCCGTGTTGTACAACTATTGTGCATCGATTGATTTTTTTCTTATTTATTTTTGATGGAAAAAGAAGAAAGAAATTTGTACGAAGATACATAAAATATATAAGTTGTGTCGTGGATATATAAATTATAAATAAGTAGATAAATAAGTAAACTCGAGCGATTTCGACGATATCTAGAAGGGTCTGTCGGAGGGAGGAAACCACCCCCTCGGAGGGAACCTCGGACTCCCCCTCTTCCCAATCTTCGCATCGATACCGTCTCCGTGAGGAGGATAAACTGGGATAAATGTCTCGGAAATATAACGGGGCAGCGTCTGGCGGGCACCGGAAATGGAAGCTTGTGGTCGGATGCGGATACGTATTTCGTTTGCCTCGGCGAATTTTTTCTCTCCCGCGTTCTCGCCCTCATAACAGTTTTTGATATCCGGAGGGGTGCTGCCCCGGGGTACCCTCTTACACGCCGGAATTCCTAAACCGAGCTCGAATGTAACACGCTCTTACCTACTTGCTGGCTAACTCGAAAACGCGTCAAACGATCCTCAATTATTCATTAATTAATATCGTTCAATTAACGTTAGAACTGTAAAACGAGTCAGATTGAGATTTCTTATTTTTCTAAATTGAACGTATCGGATCGTTGTAAACGAAATGATGGAATTCTTCTCAGCGGAATCATTGGTGATAGCTCGTTTCAATAGATTCGATATCTGTCCGTTGAGAAGCAAAGTTAAAATTGATCGATTTGATTAATTCAACTTCGAATAGTTTTTCAAGTTTTTACAAGAGACAGTCATACTTTTAACAACAGAAATTAATATTGATGAAAGAAGTACGATTATACGTCTGATTATTTTTACTCTTGCACTCTTTGCATCGAGCATAGAACAAACGTAATCTTCGTTGTTTATAATTCCACCTCTACGAACAAGGGGGAAAAAAAAAAAGAAAAATAGCACGGAAGAGCTTACAAGCGAGGCCGCCGCGAATACTTGGCTCAAGAGACGCTGTCGAGAACGTGATCAGCCTCTGATGGGTTCGTGTGTTCACGACACCCACGTTCGGTCTCACAAAAGGTTCCCCGCCGCGGATCAACGTCGAACAAAGGGCGGTTGTCCAAACAAAAATTCGCATCGTACGCAGAAAAGTGACGACGATGATCGTCCCCTACGTACGACAAAGCGGCATGGCGGATCACAGGTGGTGCTCGACGCCAGAAATGAACGACGATCTTCGGATAGATCGCTGCCCCGATGATCGATCGACCCGTTCTCTCTCTCTATCTCTCTCTCCTTCTCCGTGTCGAATTCCGTCTAGAACACGGTTCAACGATACTCGCGTCGGATCGTTTCCGTAACCCGAACTCCAGGCCGATCGGTGAAAACGGATCCGAGCCGGTGCGAAAGAGAGAGAAGGAATCTCGATCGCGATTCCTTCGGTTCCAAGACTGACAAATCGCTCTTTGCGACGCTGCGAACGGTCAATCCTTTCCTCGAGCGATATCGCGTCTTTTCTAGAATTTTATCCTTAATTTCGGGATGCAACAAACTTCTTGATTCTATATTCGCAACGAGCAAAAGTAGATTCGATATTGAAGGTATATTGATTTATTACTACACGTAATAGATCATCTCGATCTATTTTAAAAGCATGTCGTCGAGAAAATCAGCAATCCTTAACTCAAGGAATAAATTCCTAAAATTGGCGAGAAATTCTAAAATTTATACGTAGGAATGTCCTCGAAGATCGCATCGAAAACCGTCTCTTCGTTCCCTCGCGTCTGAAATACGGTAAGTACACCGAGCAGGCTCGCAAGACTTGGTTTTATTCACGCGAGCGTTCGCGACGCGGCACGATAGTCGGGATAGAGCACACCGTAGCAAGCGTGGCTGGAACACCGGTCGCGATTCCTCGCCGCTGTTCATAAAACTCTCCCCTCTTACCCCGTTTTCGTGAGCTCGATAGAGCGTCGGGAACCGCGCGGATTTACCGAGAAGCCGTTGCATTTTCGTATCTTTACGACACGCGATAAACGAGACACGAGACAATGAGGGACAGAGAGAGAGACAGAGACACATACAGAGAGAGAGAGAGAGAGAGAAGTCAGGAAGGGTAAGCGCGATTAAAAGTCCTTGGAAGAATAGCGTGGATACACAGCTGGCGAGAGGTAATTGCGCCACGTGACTCGCTCTCTCTCTCTCTCTCTCTCTCTCTCGGTGTTCACTCCACCGAGCAACCCTCTTCACCTCGTGTTCCCTCCCCCCCTCCTCTATTCTCCACCTTCGAGTCGGCCGAGCGCGCCTTCGTCGTGCGCCTCGAACAACCGGAGTCGAAACCCCCGTGTGGGTCCCGGCAAAGGCTCCCACACCCCTCTAGGAACGAGCAACGAGCAATTTCATTACTGCTTAACGCCTGTCATAAATCTCCACGAGCACCCTCCACCCCTCCTATGCCCTCTCCACGAGCCACCCTCCCCTCCCCCCTCCATCCGTCTTTCTCCTCTCAACGTTCTTCCCACCCCTCGCGCCGCATCCGCACGCACCACTCCCGAAGCTTTCCTTCCTCCCCTCCTCCTCGTTACACGCGTTTCTTTTCCCTCCCTCGACCTCGTCGCACCCCCTTTCTCCTCTTCTGGACTCGACTGGAAGAAGTTTCGGCCTGGAGGAGGGAGGGGAGGGGAGGGGAGGAACACACAGGGACACGGAACGTCCATTTCTGCGGCTCGCGTTCCGTTTAAGGAGAAGTAACGAGGAGAGAGAGGCGTATTTTCGGCCTCTTTTCGCGCGCCGACAACGTTCGCACACCTTTCCCGCTCACCATCCTCTTCCATCTTTCCATCCTTGCACCATTCGGGTTGAAATCGAGCGGGGAGAGAGGCGAGTGCAAAGTCGCGGAGAAGACGGAAGAGCGATCCACCACCCTCGGTATCTGTCCTTCTCGTCTCGCCGCTTTCTTCGCGGGCGAGATTGTCGTTAGACGCTTCATTTACCTTACCCCGCACCGGGGGAAATTCACCGGCTTCGACGACGACGCTGATAAATCACTAGCGACTACGTTTAACCGCGTCCCCTATATATATATATTTCTTTTACTCGCGACTTCCTCCCGATGCGCGTTTGTTCGAGTTCAACGGTCACGAGAGAGCGCGAAGATTGTATATATTTATATCGAGTATAAGTATAAAAATTCGCATGATGATTTTTCTCATCGAGATCGATCAGCTTCGTAATACGATTCTATCGAAATTTGATGGGAACTCTTGGTCGATGAAATTTTCGCTTCATTCTCGTTTGGGAAAAATGGCAAAACTCTTCTTCTTGTCGAGGAAATAAGAAAAGAGAAGGTTTTTAGAGTCTGTTGATAACGCGAACGAGAACAAGGGGAAAAAATTCAAACGTTCTCCCATAACGTGCATCGGTATCACCCCCTCCCCCTCAGGACGAGTTTCTGGTTTCCCCAATAAATTCCACGGGGCGAAAGAACGCGGACGGGGAACATTAAACCGGAATTCATCAAGCCGGGCGTGGAGGATTTGGTGGCGCGCGTCGCGCCTCGAAATCGCGCTGCGTACCGTGTGGCGGATAAAAAGGAAAAGAGAAGAAAGGGAGAAAAAAAGAAAAAGGAAGAAGACGAAGAAGAAGAAGAAAAAAGGAGAAAGAGGAAGAAATAAGAAACGAGAGAGGATCTCTCGGAGGCCTGGTCGGTCGGCTTTCTCGCCCTCGGGATCGGAATGCAGATGGCATTGTCCCGGGGCGCCAATGGGTTTCGCCGCGAAGCCGGAGGCGTTGATGAGCCGGCGCGGGCCACGGATGTTTTCTACGCTCTCTCGCCGACTTCTCTCGTGGCCCGCTGCTCATTCTCGCCCGTGAAAGACACTGGAATGCGATTCGCCGAGTCCTCTCCTCGCCCGACTATCGCTATACGCGGCCGCAAAAACTCGGCCCCTCGGCGGCGTTTCTGCTCTCCCCGGCTCTCTCTCTCTCTCTCTCTCTCTTCCTCTCGCTTTCTCTCCAGAGATCTCGAGAGGACTGCGACCGTGTTTCGCTTCGTGGTCGCGTCGCGAAGCGAATTTGCGGATTCGTCGAATGGTTCTCGTCGAGCAGCATGCAAATCCGAAGATAATTCGAGATATTAGATGACCCGATGCGATATGGGCAAGATCGATCCTCGAAAAGTGAATCATCTCGTTCTCTCTCTCTCTTTCTCGTGCATCGAGACGATGCGAAGGGTGAGACGGCGATGGACCTTGAGGACGGTGGCGGAGGGGAGGATCCTCGACGCGTTTGACCGCGATCGATGCTGGCAGAGGACGATAGACGACACGTCCAGAGTCACTTCCAGCCCGTAATCCGACACGGTTCGTGTAATATAACGTAAAGGAGGCTGCGTAAGGGGCCAGACCTATCTCGGTTTTGCCGCCCGACTGTATAAGGTTACCCGTGTGCTCACGGCTACGCTCTTTCTTATATACATATACCGATCGTACCAACACGCACGAGCTGGCACGTTACGCACACTGGCCATCCTCGATAAGAGAACCAACCGATGGAAAACGAATCGAATTTTCTATCGCACGATAGCCGAAGGATAGAAGGGAAAATAGCAAAACGAAAAAATGGCAGCGAAGCAGGGATCAAGAGAATCGCCGAGGTGTTGAGATCGCGATCATCGAAAGATTCGCGAATATCGAACAGCAACTCGTTCCTCCTCCCTTCCGGATGTCGTCCGTCCACCCTGGGTGGGACAAAGAGAGGGAGCCGCGGGTTCGGTTCCGCGAACACGCCGAATAACACGCGGTAAATCATAGAGGCTTCGACCGTTGCTGGCAGATAGGCGGAAGATAAGGTTGGAAGATTGCGGAGCCGGCTCGCGTGTATCAAAGGACTCGATCTGCGGCTGCGAAGCCACAGGCTCGCGTCCAAGAGCCAAGCCACGGCGTCAATGTCAACGGCCTAATCATGACTAATGGTTCTTTGCCTGGCCAACCACGTCCCTCTCTCCCTCCCTCCCCTGTCCGTCCGTCCGTGGACCCACCGGACGACGGGCATTTCTCTCGTGAGAAAAAGCGGGAAAGAGCGAGTCGCGACTATGGGAGAGGGCAGAAAGCGCGCATTCTGAGCGCGAGAAGAAAAAGAAGAGGAAGAAGAAGAAGAAGAAGAAGTACTTACACTCGCGCGGGCAGCGCGGCGAGGCCACACGTACTCGCGACGCACGTACGCGGATAATGCGCCGGCATAATCGTGCGTGCGGAGAGGAAAAAGCGAATGAGGGAGCCGGCGAGCACGGAGGGAGGGTCGAGGGCTCGCGTCGAGATAGGCACTTTGTAAAATCGTTACTCCTCGTTTCCCCGCCACGGTTAGCAGCCACGGCCAGGTAGGTAGGTGTACCTTTACCTACCGCTCGCGCTCACGAGGAGCGAAAGCCGATCCCTATCTGGCCGTGTTCTCTCCACCGCCGATCCACAGCAACGATCGCCCGTCCCAGCGGCACGGAGAAAGTCGATTTTTCTCCAATTAGCATGCACCCGGGTTGAGGAATCCCGAGATCTGCGCGATTAATGCGATCCGACGTCCCGGACATCCAGGACGATCGAGGGGCGGTCGAGTCGAGGAGATCCGATCTGAGGGAGGGGTGTATTATTATTGCGGTGATCTCGGAGATTTCTCGGTAAGAGATGGCTCGAGCTCGGGAAATCTTCTTCGTCGCGCGAACGTTGTTGCTGGGGAAAAAGGGAGAAGGAAAATAGTGTCTCTAGAATCGTATGATCGTATAATTGTTCGAGTTTAGTAGATTCCAATGCTCGAATTTTCCCCATATTTTTCTATTGAACGGAAAAGCGAAGGACAAAAATTATACGGATTCAATATCTCCTTTCCGAGAACGAATCCAGCCGGATAAATGGGAAACTGTTAACTTTAACCCGTTAAAACGCTCGAAGCGAAAGAGAAGAAAAAGAAGAAGAAGAAGAAAAGGAAAGAAAAGAAAGGAGGAGAATAAGAAGGGCGTGCGCGTGATCGATACGTTCCAATTTCCATCGCGCGGGGATTTTCCGTCTCCCCGATAAAAGAGGAGCAAGGCGCAGCCAGAATTGCGTAATTCCGGCGCATTAGCCGGAGAGGAAATGTTTCTGGATTCCCAGCAGATCGAATGCCAGCGCTACCGGCAATTCGGATGAGGCCGGGACGAGGGGCGGCGGGATTGCTTATATAGAGATGGCCGTCGGTGATATAAGATCCGCCGGATCCCGTAGGAAATCCCGGGAACGGATCTATCTTACCCCGAGGGATAGGCGGCGTCGTGGGCCAAGGGGGAGGGGGTGGGGTGGGAGTGGAATTCACCTGTCAACCTGAATTAAAGGATGGTCGAGCGGGACGCGCGCGCGCGCGAGAGAGAGAGAGAAAGAGAGAGAGGCGTTCCGCCTCCTCGCCTCGGCTTCCAGCAATTGAAGCGTCTTGCGGACCGGTTAACTCCCATTTCGAGGAACCCGGTGTTTCCACGTCTACGCTCGACCACCCTTCCTGCATCCGCGCGAATTCGAACTTTCTCCTCCGTGTAATACACGTTAATGGATCCCGGGGATACAGCGCGCGTGTCGATCACGATTCGTTTCTCTTTTCTTTTCCTTCCTTTCTTCTTTTCTCAATTCGAGGATGGTTCGCAAAGCGGAAAGTCGCAAGGATAAATTTTCTTCGCCGTACGAATTCGATTCGAGTTTCTTTTATGAATAGGGATCGACGAAATCAGGATTACGATCGATTCGTGAGAATACCGTCGATGATTAATCCGCGGTGAACATCGTCACGCACGTGTCGCGTAAATGGTAAAAGTGTCTGTATACGCGGATACGCCACGGCGATAATAAAACTTCGCTCTCGTCGAGAAGTTTTACCCACGTCGAGCGGGCTGCGTTAAACGCAAAAACCTCTCTCTCTCTCTCTCTTTCTCTCCCTCTCGAATCATTTGCAGCGGCTACAAACATATCCAAGCGTGCGCGTAAAATATGCCGGCGGAAGGATGGAGCGGAGAGCGCGAAACGGCCCCGGCTCCGAGAAGCGGCGGAACGGCGAAAGAAACGGCGGGGGGAGGAGAGAGAGAAAAAGGAAGAGGCGACGAACGATACCGCCTGAAGACCGTGAAATCCGGATCCACTGTGAGCCCTGTTCACCCGGTAAAGCGACTCCCTCCCCCTCGCCCCCCGTCCCCTGCGGACGCCCAATCCGATAAAAGGAGGATGCTCGCGCGCGAGAAACGCGAGGAGAAACCGCGTGGAGAATCGGGACGGCGATTCGTTCGCCTCGCTGGTTCGTTAACCGTCCAATCGCGATGACGGTGTGTGCGTGTGTGCGTGTGTGCGTGCGCGCGCGCGCGCGTCGGCTGCAAAAGGTTGTCGCAAAAATCGCGAGGTCTCCGCTCGAGCGTCACCTCGTTCGTCGAGTCGGCACGCGTTCGTCGGGATTCGAGGGAAAGAAACTCTTCTCTCTTTCCCCGCGCCCAACGACCGAAGGGAAAGGTTTCTCGTCCCTCGTCGCGTTCCTCGAACGCAGACGCCGAGGAGGCTCGTTCGCCGGCCATTTGGCGCGCTCGCGACGGGTCAACGGCCACGTGCCGATTATCAATTAACATTTCGTTAATTAGATAGAAATTCCGGCGAGTTTGCGGTACAATTCGCCTGTAAATAATTTATATACCCGTGTTTCAGATGTGTTTTGCGACCCCGACTTTATTATTACACCGATCGGAAATAACGATGATACTTTGTTAATAGCTCGATTAATTCCGCCCAGTATGCGTGCAAGGATCGCGAATAAGACGCGAGATTATGAAGTTTGGGAAAAAGAGAGACAAAAATTGAGCCATCGTATATATATATATATATGCTTTCGATCTGACAAAAGCCACGTTAGACGCGCTCCAGATGAATCGCAGGTGAACGGGACGGACATCGCAGGTGAACAGAGGATCGAGATATTTTTCAGAGTTAGGACAGCTATGAGGGATTTAGCGGTCTACGGGGAATCGGCGGATAAGTCGGCTCTCTGTCTAATGGGATCGCCATTCGTAGAAGGATCATTAACGACATACCCGAGAGAGAGAGAGAGAGAGAAAATTGGAGGTGTTCTCGAAGGAGAAGGCACGTTTTATCCGTGGAACTCAGCCTAGTTCACGGGCAGCGTGGCTCTCGGCCATAAATCCACCGCCGCTCTCCCACGAGACCCGGCCGCGGCTGCACGATTTCGGTGTCGCGATAAGTGCGGGACGTTAAGCGGTTATTAAGCGAGTCCTCTTAACCGTAATCGAGGTTTGGATGCTGATGAAACGGAGTGTATGCGCGTGTATGCGCGTTTAATATCGTTATATAGTTATCCTCTTCGAGCGGATGGAGGCAGGAGCGAAAACGAGTCCTGTTTCGAGGAGGGAGGGGAGGGGAGAGAGATCGACTTTGGCACAATTGCTTCGATACGGACGAATACGCAAGGTGTCGCGGAGAAAGAGAGAGAGAGAGAGGCTCGCCGCGTAAATTTCGACGTCCTTTCGGATCCTTTCGAAATCGCCGTGACTAATCCTTGCCGCCGCGGGCCACGTTTTGCATATGGATGACGGCGCGCGGACCTTACACGTCCATTATTCGGCTTAAACCTTTAAAGTCCGAGAGAGGAAAGGAGGAGAGTGGCGAAACGGAGGGGGAGAGGTCTGGATTCTGCCTCTCCCCGCCATGCATAATTGGATTAATTTAAACTGTAACGAGAATGCTCGTCCCTGACGAATCTCCCCGACGCCTCCGATCTCGAATCGGAGCTTTATCGAACGGGAAGAATCATCATCGTTACGAACGGGAGGAATCGCGTCGCGTAATCACGGATCGCAACGTAGCTCGGCCTCGACCGAGAGAATAATTCCTCATTTCCCCGGCTGTATTTCATTCGCGTGGGATCTGATAAGACGGACGGGCGAGGAGGAATCCTCCTCGTGTGTCGCGAAAAGTGCACGCCTCGTATGCGCCTAACGAGCATCGCGACGAGCAGGCTCGAGGGGGATACGGCCTAGGCGGCGGAGGTGATAGAGCCCCGGAAGTAGCGACGTGGCGCTGCGTCAAAGTTAAGCCTGGTCGGATGGACGCGAGATTACGTCAAGCGACAAGTAGGAGCAGAAAGGCTAATGAGTGGCCGAGGATAATACCGGGGCTCTGCTCGCCGCTTAACGCGCCTAAGGACCTAGACGCGCAACATCCACGTCTCCACCGACACGCGCTCGCGCTCACCACTTTCTCCTCTCGCCCCTTCGCGCCAGCTTTAAACCTATGAATGCATATTCAAGATACGAATGTTTTAAATCCCGGCCGGGATTACCCGTCGACGAGTCTAGTCCGGCGCTCGGCTGAAAGAGGTTGGGCGAGGACGAGGGGGAGAAGGGCGCGCCTCTGCGACTATAAAGACGCGGCATTTTATTATTTTTCATATCGACAACCGGGTGGGATCTGCAACGGCGGCGGTGTGGTGGTGCAGGAGCGAAGGTGGTGGATGGAGGAGGAGGCGAGGAGACGGGGAAAGAGGGAAAGAGGGAAGGAGAGAGGACAACGAGAACAACGGCCACGATGGAGAGAAGGCAGAGAGAGAGGGTGAGGAGGGTGAGGGATTAACGGCGATAAATTTCGCAAAAATAGGGGCTTACCCTGTCGTGGGGCGACAGTCTAATCCTGGGTCCGCGCGCGCCACCCCCTTCGCCTAGACGGGGATGCTGGCTCTCGACACTGAACCCGGTACTCGCCCGGGATGCACCGTTCCTCTCCACGCCCGATACACGTCGTTGCGAGCGCGCTAACCGCGTACAGTTTTTGCAATTATCCGCTCCGCCTCTTAAGAATTCTCCTCCTTTTTTTTTTCTTTTCTTTTCTTTTTCTTTTTCTTTTTCTTTTTTTTTTAATCATCCCCTCGCCGGACACACGACGACCGCCGTTCCGTAGCTCGGACGGTTAATCTCCCGGAAAACTGGGCTCGCAATTAATTTCGCACGGGGATCAGTAGTTTCAGTTTGAAATTGGAAGATCGATCGTTACCAATCGAGAAGCCTTGCAGCAGCCCAGGATTAGTTTTCACGGTGCTGGCTTTTGAATCATTACGTCGCAACGTGTATCATCAAATTTATCACTAAATATAACTAAATATAAATATAAAATATTTTTATTCCGTTTAAAAATATCCTTTCGTAAGGGAAAGAAACAATCGAGACAAAGAAATTTGAAATTTGCGTAAAAAAATATATATATAGCGAGATTATCTCCAACTTTGCAGCTTCGTCTTCCAATTTCGGTGGAAGAGACGTAGCAAGTAACCGCATAGAAGAAGAATAATCGTCTCGGTTTCTCTCGCCATAGAGGCGGCGTGGGCGAGAGCGGGGGCCTTTCCAAAGAGGGAAAGAAGGAGATTCGGCATTCAGCCGGGCGTCCAGGATGGACGCAACAATGGCCGCGCATCAACATAATTACAGTTCGCTTCGGTACCCGGGATGGCCGCTCGACGAGGGCCAAGTATTATATTCAAATGCGAGGCGAGGCGGCGCCAGTGAGCACGAACCAAAAGGCAGAAGGGGTTGCCGTACCCCGAGGGCCAACCGAGGAGGAGGTTGAAGGTTGTAGGTTGACCGTAGGGACGAGGGACGTGGTTGGAGGGATACCTGGAAGCCAGACGATGGAAGGACAACCGGGAGGACACGGAAACGTCCCTTTGACCGGTCTACCAACACGGAGACAGAGGAAATTACGTCGTCTTGCTTCACCCCTCTAATACCCTATGTATTTTCCTCGCTTTGAGGTTAAAGGATATATATATATAACTTGAAATTCTGGATTTTGAAACGAGCTTGAACATTCCAAATTCGTGGAAAATAATTGATCATCGTTCAAAAATTACGCTTCCATAAATAGCGAATTAATACGTTAATTCATAACGTATTAATAATTGATTATAATAACATCGATTACCGCGAATCGATCGAAATATTCGGAAAATCAATTTTAAATTCCACTCGAAGAAACGAACCTCCGAGAAAAATCTTAAATCTCGTTCCACGGGGCGGCGACGGTGAAAAAAATCCCCCCGATACGTACTCGGATCGTAAAACGATGGTGGGACACGTTCGAATAAAGGAACACCGGTTGGGGAGGGGGGAGGTTAAACGGGAGAGGCATTTCGACCGCGGTAAAAGGAAGGCGGAACGCGGCGCGAGGATTTGTTCGAGCGGAAAACTGCCGGTCGATGTATGCAAACGTCTCCTCCACGTCCTTTTCGAGCCGATAGGGTGACAACGGTCGAGGAATCTCGTTCCTTCGCCGCCGAACAATTGTCCAACCCCCTCCCCTCCCTTGCGCTCCGTTCGCGCTCTCCTTTCTCCTTTCTCCTAAAAGGAATGAAACGAGAGCTGGGTGTAGCGAGGCGCCTCCAACGAAGCGGATTCGCGGCGGGACCTTGACCCAGCGATCGGCAAGGACGGGAAGGAAGCGGGTCGGTTGAAAAGGGTGGAGGAACTCGAGGGGTGGTGGAGAGGACAATAGATATCAGCCGGTGTATACGCGGACACCACGGCGAGATAGGAGATCTAAGTGGGCCATGCCGCGCTACGGTTATGGCGGCATAAAACGGTCTGGGTTGTGGAAGGGGCGGCGGGGGCAGGAGGCGAGCAGTCAGCCAGCTGGCGGGTCGTGGCAGTCGACTCGAGTGCCGTCGAGAGCCCCCTTTATGGGCGAAAAAACGGCCGCTATCATTGTCTATGCAAATTGTTTAAAATATCCGGGGCTAAGGCCGTCCTCCTCCCGCCTCCTTCCCCGACGTCTTTCCGGGGGCGCCGTTTCGTGAAAACGTTTCGAGACTCGTCGACAACTGCCGGCGATGGGGATGTCGACGACGTGTGCAGGAGTGGAATCCCCGCGAACGAGGAAATCCGTTCCCTCGATTTTCCGGGACGATCGTCAAGTTTGATCGTTTGGAAAGGTGAGTTTGAATTTGTTTTCCCTCTGAATGGGGAATAAAGTTGATGCGGGGGAGGGTTAAGGAAGGAAAGATTGCGGTCTCGCGACCACCAGGGGATGCGATTTTGGATGGATGTTAATATCTCTCTAATCCTCTCGAATTAGAATCCTTTCGATACAACTTTTCGTAGTATTTTTCTTTTTTCGAAACGAATTTCATCGGTTAAGCTCGATAGCTAGATCACTTACATATGTTCTGTAAAATCAAATTAGAACAAAGAGGACGATATCTGGTTCCTGATATTGAAGTAACGAAAAATCACGTTTGATATTTGGAAATCGGGGAATCAGAGGGATCGGGAGGAAAATTCTGAAATACCGCGAAGTGTAAAGGGTTAAAAGGCGTGGAGGCAGAGTGGAAGAAGGATGTTTGAAGCGAAATGACGGATTTGCAATTCGATCGAGTCGGATAAAAAGGCAGGGATTATGGACTCGTTTTACAGCGAGTAAAATGGAACGTGGAAGAATGCAGCCACGCGTCAGATCGATCTCCCCTTTTTGTTCGCAGCTTCACGCTGCGTCCCGATCCGATCGCCCCGCGCGATACGGATGAATTAAAGATCGCGGCAAGATATATTGGAATGGCAGCGAGCAATACGCTAAATGAAACGCGGTTCATTATCGATCTTGATGAAACTGCATCTCTCAGCTTGTGGCCTCCGGTATGGTGGTGCACCACGTGTGTACGTGTGCGTACGTGTGCACGCGCGGATAATGGCATTGCCGGTTTGCGGTTTGTACCGTAGGCAGCATTACCTGCCTTAGATGGCTTATTGATTGCCACGACTATGCTCCGTTCTCGTGTTACAACACGAAACACGGAATAAGAATCACCGCGTTTTCGTTTCTCCCTCTCTTTATATATATATATATATATATATATATGTATATATATATATATATATATATATATATATATATATATATATATATATGTATGCCGATCGAATTTATCTTTCCCTCGAATTTCGACTCGAAACGAGGCTAAACGTTGGAATTAATCGCGCGGGATTAAACGAGCATTTTTCATCCCTCTCGAGAAACATTCCTCCCCGTTCAAACATTCATAGACCGAGCGAGAGAAGAGATCCACGAAGCACGAAAACTTGGGAAACCTCGTTCCCCAAGAAATTTATTTGACCATGGCAAGGTAGGAGAGAGGAGATTTCGAGGCGCCACTCGATACGTGAAACGGCGAGGAGAGCGCGGAAACTGGCAAATGTAATTTCGCGAAATGCTTCCATTGATATAAGAAGCCGCTCCTTCCTCTGGCTGTGTCTTGGGATAAGGGCGACGCCGAAACAGAAGGAAGAAGGATCGTGGACGTTGGAAAAGCGGAGGTGGAAAAGAGGAGGAGAGAAAACTGCAAGCTAGACGGATATATCTTCCGAGTAAATTAAAATGGATTATATATATATATATATATATACGTGTGTGTCGACTCCATCTTCGATCTCTTCTTTTCCCATTTCCGCTTCCGCATTATCGCCACGCGCGATTGTTACCCGCTGCTCGTAGCAAACTTTCGTAATGAATTTCCATCCTTTCCTCGAAATCTTCTCGATACGATAGGAAAGAAGAAGGGAGGGGAAATTCGGAGATATCCCGATCAGATATCGCGGAATTAGAACTGGAAGAATGCGTCTGGAAGAATAATTCGCAACGCGACGCGCAACATAGACGTGGGGAGAGGGGGAGGGCACAGACGGAATCCTAAAAGGAGGACAATTCCGGGGAAGAGTGGAGCCGTTTGAAACATCGTGTTGTCCCGGAGCAACGGTGTGGCGTAGGAAGGAAAGCGAAGAGAAGAGAGGAGGAGAGCAGTGGCATAGTAGGTCGGTGGCCACAATTCTGGAAAGCCCAAGTTGGCTGGCGTGGAAGGTCGGGACACGGAGTCGACCATGATGTATGCTCCTCTTCCGTCTAATTAAACTTGGGGAGGGTCGCAGAGTTGGTTGGTTGGTTGGTTGGTTGGTTGGTTGGTCGGTCGGTCGGTCGGTTGGTACGCTGGCTGGTCGGACAGACGTACGGACGGGCCGGTGAGGGGCGGCCGTCGGGATGGCTTTCAAAATGACAGCCAAGGAGGGAGAGGGAGAGGGAGAGGGAGAGAAAGAGAGGGAGGGAGAGAAGGAGCGAAAGCGGTGAGAACTGGCGAACAACGGAGAAAGACGTCGCCTCTCTCGACCTCTCTCGTCCCGGAACAACCGGAACGATTCGCTACTCTGACGTCGTTACGACGTCCTCCGCCGTTTCAACATCCTTGTATCGAATTAACGTCCGTCCATTTCTACCCACCTTTAGAGACGTCTAAATTGTTCATTCTCCTCTTCCGGGCGACGGATAAATCACCGTCCTCGCGACTCCTTTCTTTGCGTTATTCAAAAGGACTAACTTCTATTTTCCAAACCGACTTTCACCGATTTTCCCGGCAAACTTTTCGCGTTTCGCAAGAGATTTCGAGCAATTTCTGTATACGAAATCAGCTACTCCGTTACCCGTTCAGAAAGTAAGAAATATCGAGCGTCAATTATCATCGACAAATAAACGTTTACGATTGTCGAAATGCGTCGAATCGAGGCAATGAATCAGAGCGTTAGATCGGGATCTAATGATAAATCAAGGGAAATTGGACGCGCCGAGTCGCTCGCGATGGTATAAATTTATCACGGTGAAAGCGAAACTCGAGGGATCCATCGTTTCCATCGGGAATTCCAGATCTTAGCCGGCCACACCGTTTCACCCCGAAACATTTCGAAATCGCGGCGACCCGCGCCAAGGAATTCGTCGCTGCTCGCCAATAACCTGTCCTCGTTCGAGAGAGCCGACGCCAATGTCCCCGGCTCGCGTTCCGCATTGACGTGCGCCGAAAGAAAAAGAGCGAGAGGCGAGAGAAGGGTGAGATAGGATGGTGCGCGGGCCGCATGCATAGTTTTGCATAGAGAGGATAAAAAGCGTGTCGAGGGGAGAAAGGGGAAAAGGTTTCGGCCGACGTTCCATCAAAGGAGACGAATACCGCGCAAAGGGAACATGGCTGGTGTATCATCATATCGTGAGATTATTAACAGGTTTTTTCTCCCTTCTTCTCGAGTTATTGGAATAGTTAGAAGTTAGACGTAGATTAATGAATTACAGTTACGGAAGATGTGGAAGAAATTATTGAAAAATTTCTCTCGTATTTAACGCGAGTATTCTTCGTTTATCTTCCAAAAATTCATCCAAAGGCGTTGCGAAAATGTGGAATAATTTCGAATGAAAATATAAGGGAACGATGGAAATTCGGCGAGAAGCTGGTTACATCGTGATTGAGCCACACCCGTTTCAGACATCTGTTCCGCGATAATTACAGGCGAAACGGTCTCGCGGGGTTGGGAAGGGGGGAAACGTTAGCCCTTGTTGGTGGGGCCGTAAGTCATCGCGGGAGAAAGATTAGGACGCTAAATCAAGACTGTTGAGGCCGTAATTCGTTTGGTGGAAAAAGGGGGATGTCGGAAGGAGGTCTTTAAGAGAGCTGGCACTCGAGTGAATACACACTTGGCTCGAGTCAGTTACTCTTTTAAGCCGTAATATGTATCCACCGCGCCGAATGAATTCTGGTTCGCGGTATAGTCTCGCTTAATCGCTCGTAATAACGCTGAGACGAATGTCTCTGAGCGGGGCGACCGCCACGAAAAACCGTTTTAATTTCTGGCAATGAATACCTCGTGGCAGCGTACGATCCTCCGCCACCAATTTTACCAAACAATACAACTCCACCTTGACAGAGGATGCTTTATCTATAATCGAAATTTCATCGATCGATACGAAATCTTTTTACACCCGATTATAATAATATACGATCTAGCAAAATCTAGATCAGGATTTAAAAACTCCTTTCAAGGAGTGATTCGAAGAAGAAAGAATCGTGGGGAAAGTTAATAAATTTTAATATTCGATATTTCTCCTCCATTCTAACGAGTTTCATCCGCGCAATCCTTCGATAACTAATTACTCTCATTTCCAACTGTTGCAATCTCCTTTTCTAAATTGCAATATCGCCACACTACACTTATATTCAACCTATACTTCCAAATAATTATATATTCCGAATAATAACGAGATTTTGGATCGCCATTCGTGCCCATCTTATCCTTCTTATCCATAATCATCCGGACGTAGATGATCGACGCGGTACAATAAAATATTTTCGCGATCGAAGATTTCGCCGTGGGATCAAATCGTGGAATGAAATCATCGAACGAACACGCGATATCAACGCGGGGACACGTATTCTCGAGTTACATTAAAATCCTTTCAAGCGTCGCGGCGTTAACCAAGGAGGAGAACGCGATTAACGAAGAGCAGGAAGAGCCGCCGCTCTATCTATCGGGTGCGCCCAAAGCTCGTCTTTTCACGAGCGCGATATCGTCATCGCGCAAACAGCGTATATGCATTAAACCATGAACCCACTATCCCCGACGTCATATCCAATACACGTTGTTGGGATGAGGGGAGGAGGGGGGAAGGTTGCCGAAGCCGGCGGTGGAGAAGCGTGGAGAAAGCGGGTGAGCGGGGCGACGGGGGCGGCGCGCTGGTTGCGGGGTGGTTTCCAGGGTGGCTGGCGCCCCCCTCCACCCCCGGATCCTCCCCTCCTCGTGCGGTAATGGCATTAACCGAGCTGCAATATGATTACCGCTCTCGCAAGGTAACCTGATCACACTCGAAATCTATGGGGTGGTCCGAGGGAGCGCGAGGGACAATGTACGGGGTGATTCTCTCGACTGTACTGTTGGATCATCTGTCGGATGAATCGATGTCGTAGATCGCGTCGAAAATGACGATTGCGTTAAAATTTGTAACGATGGAAGATAGATAGTTGGATAGTTTTGGGTTCTTCTTCTTTCTTTTTTTTTTTTTTTTTTCAGAAAGATAACGTTCTCGAACGAGAACAAAAATGCGCTACATTCTTCTCCCTTTCAAGCCCTCTCCCTTTAATCGCGTTGCGCTTTTTACGGCTCAGATTACTCGTGAATCATTAGATGGGCAAGGAGAGTCGGGGACAGCAGCAGCAGCAGCAGGGTTACAAAGAGGAGAGGAGAGGCACCCATGCTGCGGCCACCGCTCCTTATCTTGGCATTAGGAGATTAGTACGTCCCTCCGAACGCGTTTTTCCATCTTCGCCTCCGCTTTCTTTTTCCCTTCGTTCCTCGAGCTTAACTCCGACGCCGGGGTAAAAGCAATTTAGGAAATGTTTCTTTTTGCCACGCCGTTTCGTCGCGTCGTTTATCTTCGCTCCCCGGGTTTTAAGCGGGCCTTGATAAGTGAATAATCGTTGCCAAATATTTAGGATTAGGACTCGACGAATTTTCCTATCGTTTGCCCCGCGTATTCGTATTCGTATCCGTTATTCGTTAAAGATATCTTGTCTCTCTTGCGGAGTTTGTACAATAGAAAGGAAAAAGACGTGCGTTCGAAGAGCGCAAAAGCTCTCGGTCGTTTCGGAATAAACAGACTCGTGAACAAACTAAACTAACTGTCGTCGGGATCTAGAGACACGGTGACGAAAGACACTTGCGGAAATTATGTTAACACTTACCGTAAGATGTTGAAACAGCCACGCCCTGAGGATGTTGGTCGCCACTTTGGGAAAGATACCCCTCTTCTTCTGATTCTTCTTACCCGACGAATCGTCGTCTTCCTCTCCGGTACCCTCGCCGCTGCCAATACTCGCGTTACTCGCATCACCTGCGATCGAAATCAAATCTCGTTAACCTCCTCTGCCGATTTTAAACCGAAGCTTGAACGAACATATGTATTTAAAAAGTATCGAGAAAAGGAAAAAAAAAAAGAAAAGGGGGATAAAAACGATAAATCAGAACGTGCGTGTCCCCCCTTTCGAATCATCGAGATGCATTATTATCGAGGGTGAGATTTTTCGAGCACTTTAAACCACGTCCCGATTCTCGGGCGCGAAACAGACCGAAGGACGATAACCACCTCATCCTCTCTCTCCCCCGTCCCCCCTCCGCCCTCCTATAGGTCGGTTCCCATGCATACAAACACCATTAAGCCACCCGCAATCACCCTGTCCCTCTTTCGCCGGCCCCCCTAAACGTTTCCAGCCCCGATCCAAGCCCGGCTCCCATCCCCCTCGCTTTCATCCCCCTCGGCCGCATTAATTCCCCGTCATTTATCAATCTTAGCTTTTTAATTGCACGGTCACCGGGGACCTAGGAGAAGCGAGACGGTAATGAGAGATATTAAGACGGCTTACGGGTCACGCTTTCCCGAGGCAAATATCATTTTTATAAATTATCGGGAGCCGGAGCCATTTCCAGGTATTTCTCCCTGACTGAACGTGCCTCCGCCCCCCTTCACTCTCTCTCTCTCTCTTTTTTTTTTCCGTCAGAACCATTCTTCGCATTAATTAAGAACCGGAGCTGATGATGAACTCTCGTCGAAAACCGGCCATCGGCGTGAAATTGACGGAGGAAGGGATAAGGATATTTCTTTTTTTTGCGAAACTCAGTCATCGTGTTAAATTTTGTTAAATTAAATGCATATGTCGGTAAATTAAATTAAATTTGTAAGAAAGGAACGGCGAATTAGATAGGGAAGATACGATTGCATTGCGTGAATAATCTTGTCTCCCCCGTTTGTTTCTTCAATGGAAGGATATTGCAACAGTGAGACACATATATCATAATTTCCATTCATTTTCAAGGAGCAAACAGAATTTCTGCCTGATCAGAGCCTTGTACGTGAACTGGAGAGATGGACAAAATTTCAACAACGAATAATTCAAAGATATGTAACCGAGAATTATTATCCGAAATTCCAACTCGACTCGAATCGCATTCAATTCCATAATTAACTCCGTAAATTATTCGCTTCTTCCAAGAGAATAGAGAGTAAGTAGAACGAAACCTTGCTGATCAGACGTTAGATCCATACTTAAACGGCGTATCTAAAAATAGCACGCCGGAAGTCGGATCGAACGACTGCAATCTCGATGAATCGAAATTCACCTGGCGTGCCGATCTCCTCGTTTCGAACCGGCGGAAGTTTCGAGGAAGTTCCCTTTATACCTTTCTCTCCCTCCCTCCCTCCCTCCCTCTCTCTCTCGCTCTACTGCCGCGGAAGGAGAACAGGCTACTTACGCGGACGGATTATAAATGACCGAGTCTTATCGTGGTGCCCAAGGCTCCGGTTCCCAAGGTTCTATCGTAACAGAGAGATCATGGGTGAGCTCCCATGGGTTTCACGATGACAGGTCGCCCGGGGGCGCCGACCCACCCCTCTCGAGAGGAGGCGGCCCCGTGGCCGAGATTAACTTTGAATTCGTACGGGGGAGAGGGGTAGACGAAAAATTTGTACGTCCGTCGTAGGAGAGGAGATCGATGAAAATCGTGGCCACCTCGCCGATTTCGTGGGATAGGGAGAAATCTGGAGGGAAAAACGATCGACTTCGATCAAGCCTCGTCGACCACCTGCCATTCGATTTCGATTCCCGACGACGAGATTCCCGATCTGACGGTGGCGGGATACGCCACCGTCCCACCCCGACTGGAATAATGGACGAGGGGTGCGCTGGAATGTTCAATTAAGGATGACGGGGGATTCTTTTTCCCTTTTTTTTTTTTTGCGTTTTCTCTAAACGTCCCGCGGCTTTCGATTCACGATGGTCAGACGAAAGATTCGTTTCGATTCGTTTCGATTGTTTTCTATCGTATTCAAATGTTTGCAATTTTTCTCCTGTTTTCTAAAAAACGTTAAATCTGATCTTTTTGGATTATGGATTGGGGATCCATTGTTGGGAATCCTCTTCTTCGAGGATCGAAAAATCACGGCACGCGATGAATCGGCGAGATGCGAAGAGTAAGCTCGTACAATCGAGCAATAACGATCAAGAAATCACGTCATCGCCTCGAGCGTGATCACGAGGAGCCACAAGTCTCGGCGTCATCCGTTTCTCTCTCTCTCTCTCTCTCTCGAGAAATGCTTGTTTTCGTCGAAATAAACAAGAGAGAGAGAGAGAGAGAGAGAAGGGTGTTTGCGGTCCTCGTGGTCGCAAAAAACGACGTTAGGTCCTTCTTCTCTGCGACCGCCGTTGTTCCACGGCCCATAATGGCAGGCGGAGGCAGAATAGAGCGGTCTAGAGGCGCGCGGAACGGCCGGCTAGCGGAATAACGGAACGGCCAGCGGACCGTCCCCCTGATTGCAGTTAATTTACTCGGTGAATCGAGTTAATGTAGCGTGGCCGATCGTACGCCGCCATGCCCTGACGTATCGGTCGAAGAAGCTCCTTGGCTCATGCTCGTCAGGAATTTCTCATTTCCCCGAAAGAGAGAGAGAGAGATTAATCCCATGGAAAAACGAACCTACTTCGCTCAAGAGCAAGAAACCGGAAGACGACGAAACTGGAAACTAAACGAGATACCGATAATCTCGAGAACGAATTCTGGAATTATTCTTCCGTGATTAAATTATAGATAAAAGATAGAATTGCGGAGGGATTCGAATTCCATTCCAAATAGATTTTTCCTCGTAGAATCTGTATCGTTAAAAGATTAACACTTCCCAATTTCCCAACGGATGGATATTGAAACATTCTTGATCATCGAGGAAAATAATCGTCGGACGGAGTAACAAGTGTTCTCTTCTTCGACGAAGGGAGACAGGAGAGATTAAACTCGGCCAGACGAGAGTCAAAAAAAGAAAGAAAGAAAGAAAACGAGATATAACGTGGCGATAAATTCCATGGAGGGGAAAGTCGCGAAAATTGTTCGCATTGCATGCGCGGGTGCACGCGTGCACGCTTGTTTCCGTCCTCCGCGACGCGTTTACGAGCAACGCGGCAGGAGCAGGGGAGAGGGACGAGAAAAAGGGAGAGAGAGAGAGAGGGGAGGGGGTGTTGGAGAGGTCCATATCGTCCTCGTGTTGATTTACGCGGCGCGCCCTGCATTTTTACTGCCGCGTTATAGAGATTTAAGTGCAGCCAATTATACGTTTACGCCGTTTCTCGCTCCATCAACGTTGGAACATCGGAAGACGCGGATGATCCTCCTCATCCCCCCCTCCCTTCCTCCCAGGCAGATCCTCTCCACCCCCTGGCATCCCGGCAGCAAAAGCAGAAAACACGTACGCGTCCCTCCTCGCCCCTCTCCTCTCTGGTTGGCTTCTTTCTTTCGAGCTGTCGCGATCTATACTTAGCCGATGGGTCAAGAATAAGCCGAGTCTCACGTCGGCCTGACTATACGCTATTTCTAGAGGAGGAGCGGACACGGTCAAAACACGCGGTCCCTACGCCGAGCAAGTGACTGTGCTGCCTTCGGAACAGCATCCTCTCTGTCTCTGTGCCACGCTTCGTTCCACCGATAACGGTATCTCGAACGAGAAGCGAAAGTCTTTCTTTTTTTCTTTTTCTTTTTTCATCGAGCCTCCCGGTGAGAAAGAATGGTTAATTACATATGCGGCTATTACTCTCTCGTCGTACCTAATGATATAAACGTATAGATATATATTATGTGAGTAAAAACGTTTTAAAATCGAGCGGAAGAGGGTAGTGAAGAGAGGTATAAAGGTTTTCAGCTTTGTGCGCGACATAGGTAGACTCGTGGAGGAAAATAATAAGGAGAAACGGCGGTGATAATCGTGATCGAGAACTAATGAGGCGGTCGTACACGTGATCATTAGCAAAACTGCATACGAAATCCCACGAAAGCGGTGGAGAGAGGGATAACGAGAGAGGGACGAGGCTTAAACGCTACGATAACGCGATAATTCAGACAGGTAGGCAGGTAGCAATTAATGTCACGGGACTGCGTGCCGTCATTCTTTTTATCCGGGGGATTGACTCGCGTGGGGAGGATGACAGAAGTGAAAAAGGAAGAAAGGAGGGAGAAGAAATACGTTTCTATCTCTATTTGGAGGGTGACCGCCACGGATTGTCGAAATAAACCGCGCATATGGCCACCGAAAATAAACTCCTTATTCCCATCCCGTCGAACGAAGCGAGGAGACCCTGTTCGGATGAGCCTCCTCCTCCTCCTCCACTTCCCTTTCTTCGCTCCTCTTCACGCTGTCTCGGTGGCTGCTCGCTCCAGCGGCGCGGATACGCTTCGAACTCTTCGACGAACGAAACGTTCGACCTTCTGTAGATAGTGTAGGTAGAAGCGTGTATACCGGATACCGAGACATTTATTTGCTGTCACACTGGTACGCAAACGTGTCGAGTGGCCAGGGAGAGATGGGAGAGTGGAAGGAGGAAAAGAGAAGAATCGTTTTGTAGGGTGATTTTGGGTGGGTGTCACGTTTCATTGTCGTTCGGAGGGTTCGTCTAATTTTGGGATTAGAGATTTTCTCTTAAACCTCTTAGTTATTCTTTCCTTTTTTTCTTCTTCTCTTTATCGATCGTTTTTAAATCGAGAATTATTTTCGAGGGAGAGATCTTATATCTTAATTAAAGAATAAAAGGTGCAATCTTTTCGAAACCGTTTCGCGATTGGAATTATAAAAAGAAAAAAAAGGAAAAAAATAAAAAGGGATTTAATGTGGAAAATGTAATAGCGTTTTCTGCATTATTTTGAGGTAAATTGCGAGCAGTGTCGTTAGAGTATGACAAAATATTGGCCCGTTAAAGCCGCGATTTATTTATCGATATTAGCGAATGTGATATATGAAAGGAGTTAAATCATGCCTGCCCGATACATGCGCACGCATACCTATACATACATTTCATTTTTCAAAACACATCGTGAACGTCACGCAAAAAACAAACGATATAAAGAGTGAATGCCGTTAAGTGGAAAATTTAATATCCCATGTTTCTATATGATGTAATATTTGCAATAAACGTTCGTTGAATTTTTACGCGGTTTTCCACGCATCAAACTCGTGAAATAAACTCGACCCTCCGATGTATTTTAGATTCAAACGCTATAAAAAAAACACACACACACATACGTACACAGACAAAGCGCTTCCTTCATTCATCATCGCGCGATGTATTTTTTCCCATCGACAACCACTCTAATTCGATTATCCAAAACCGTTATCCACGAAACCGTTCCAACGGTTACGGATACCGATATATCTCTTTCCCATTTGCTTAACCATGGAACAACCATGGAAGTCCCAAATTTTACGAGATCCCAAAAATACGAGCAATTAGGAACGCTTTTCCTTTTCTTCTTTATTTTCAAAACTGAAAGGAAACAAGTATTTCCTCCAACTCCTATAATCGTAATTCCAATTCTGATTTTGATTCAAATTACAAATCCGAACTTAAAATAAAAATTAGATAAAAGAAAAAAATAAGAAAAATAAGAAAGCTCAGGAAAGAATTTCCCTCGCGCTCGGATGGAAATCACGGAAGGGGTCAACGCACCAAAACACGCTTATTCTCGTTCCTCGAGAACAGGGTCCTCCAGTCCGGTTATACCGCGACTTCGCCACGGCTCTCTTCCTCACCGATTCCCCGACTATTTTCGGCGATGAAATGCAGCTCGTCACCCTCCCCCTCCCTCCTCCCCGATTCTCCAGACTCCCACCCCCGTTTTTTACGCCGTGGCCAGCCCTTTTCCGCCGCCGTGCCGTTCCTCCTCCTCCTCCTCCTCGACGCGCTTTAAAGATCGTCTCGGCCGATTTCCTCGCGGCCGGAGGTTGTATGAAGCGGACGACAGGCGCGCAGCTTGTTAATCCGAGAATCTGCTTAACCGGGAGATTAATCGGCGATTGTGGGAGAGATGAGGCGCGATGAGATGGCTGAGGGAGAGAGAGAGAGAGGTGGTGTCCCTCCACTGGTACGAAAACGAAAATCGGGCCAACGGCGAGCCTCGAACGAGTTTGTCTTACAAATGAGCCGAGCGACGGGGATAATTTAGTGCGACGCGCCCGTTAACCGTTTTCGCTAAACGACGTTTCGGACGGCCTCGTTGCGCTTTGCTGGCCGGGCTATTCCTTATTCGGATGGAGGAAGATAGCCGCGGTTCGATCATCTTCGAGGAAATGGGATAAAGGATCCGTTTCGATCGTTTGAACGTTAAAAAGTGCGAGTTTGAAGTCTTCGAAGGATTTGTTACTTGATTTCAAGAACATTGGAAGTGATTGGGAGGCGAATGTTTTTTGTTTAGAGTTATAAATTAATCTAATAAATTCTTCGATATCGTTTGGATGCTTTTCAGAGAATAAAATAAAGATCTCTAGACGAAGGAGATTATTATTAATAGCGAAAAGTACGTACGAATATATCGTAGAAAGAAATTGGCGGTTTCTCTCTCTTTACTGAGATCATAGATCATACAGATTAGTCAGATTATTATACACGTTGGATCGAAAAATTGGAAATTGCGTAACAGAGAGAGAAGTGGAACTCGTGGCACGACGAAGGAATCGAAACGTGAAAGAGAGAGTCTACTTTTGTGAAATTCTTGTATCCACGATGACGCAAGACACGTCGCCAAGAACCGAAGGCAGCGGAGACGAAAATACCGACCTATCGTCATCACGGCGCACGAGGAGGAACACGAGTCGAAGGGACCCGAGGATACCGAATTTGTTCGGATTAACGGCTCGAATCTCTGGATTCCTCGAAATCTCTCTCTCTCTTTCTCTCTCTCTTTGTGGGAGCGTGGGAGAAGACGTTGAATCGAACGAGTGATTTCGATAATTGTTTACGCGAAACTTGGGAAAAACGGGGCGCGAAACGACGAGCGTGTCAAAGAAGAACGCGTATTTTTCGACACCTGACGCCGCTCGTCAACGATGAGGCGTCGGATGCCACTTATTTCGACCGAGTCAAAATAGAAGGTATTAATAGGAGCATCGTAAAAGAGGTTCCCGATCCCCCGCGTCTTCATTCCTCGAAAATTATTTGGCACTCCTCGCGCCGCTCCAACGAAGCTCCACCGTGTGACCCTATGACTTTTCCAAATTTCATAATCATTCCCTCCTTGCGCAATCTCTCTTTCTTTTTTTTACGCCGTTCTCGATTCCTGACGAAGTTGATTCTCGATCCACAACTTGATTTACGATGCTCGTCAAACCAATTGATCTCTCTTCCTCACCTTTAACCTTTACACCGCACCACGTGTAGATCTATTTCTAATTCCTCCGTATCGGACGCGAGGATTCAAAAATATTTCGAAATCCAAACGTAAATCCAGTCTCTCCCCACCCTCTCTTTTCTCAAAGAGACCCCGATCCGCTCGAAACGCCCGATGGAATAAAAATAGAAGGAGGGGGAAAAAAATCGATGTGAAAGAAACGATGAAGAAGAAGAAGAAGTCGGTCGGGGACAGTGGAGCGCGTTGGCCGAGGCGCGCGAGGGCGAGGAACAAGCTCGAGCGGTTGATTGAGACATCGGCGTACGAGCTGTGACAGTTATCTGATTCATGGACATGCCGGGTATATTTTATGCCGCACGACCTATGAATACAGATCGATCGCGGTGGCGGCACCACCGGGCCCCGAGGAGATCATAGGTGCCTCCGCGTATATGGATATATCAATTACGCGCTCGTACGCGCGCCGCGCCGCTGCACGTACACGCGAAGAAGCGAGGCGGCCGCGTCGCGGCCCAGCGCGGCGGGACACATCGCATTACGATTCATCGGGCGTCTGCGGCTACGGGTTCCGCGCGAGGATCCGCCGCGGAGGAGAGAGATACTTATCCGGTAACAATCTACGTGATAAATCGCCGATTTGTATCGACGCTTCGTGTCCCGTGATGCGAGATGACGCGGCGTAAATCGATGCAGAGAAAGAGAGAGATCGTTCCTCCTCGCCATTATTACCATTTGCACGGAGACGATCCTGGGACACGTATACGAAGCGCGAGAAAGTGGAGGAGAAAGTGGAACGTGGTCCTGTTCGTTAACGCGCCGTTTGCGTGCGAGTATATTCGGTGAAAAGGCGGAGGATTAACATAAAAATCGCGACGGGGATTTATGTTAGTTTCGGATGGACGATCCGTAACGATCAGAGCGCTACTCGCCGAAGGCGGTTAATAAACGAAACACGTGTTGAGATTGTTTCTAGAAGGAAATTTCAGAAGAAGCGGCACGATTTTGCTGTCCAAAAAATTTCTATCGGATACAGTTCGAGGATTCTGAATGTGTGGCACATTTCGATCCATTCCGAGTTGTGGCTCCGCCATGCGGAATTCGGATATCCACGGTCGTCTTGGAGCGGGCAGTCGGCGTGAAAAGCCATCACCACCGGTTGCGGTTGGTGGCGCGTTGGTCGGGAATGGAAACGTGAAACGTAACGTAGAAACGCGAAAGGGAGATATCAGCGTGGACGATGCTGGCAGTCGGGCACGTACGGAGATTGTACTAATTAATGCCACGGGACCGGGAGGAGGGTTGGGACGCTGCGGGCTCCGGTGATGCGCTGCCGCTAGGAACGACGCTGTTACTATGATAATTACAGGCAGAACGTGAGCCACCGTCTTAATTGGGACTACCGGGGCGAATTAATAACGCGACACCGGCGATGACCCCTTTCGCGACACCTACCGCGGATACCCTCCCGCGCTCCGTTTCGATCGGCCGATGGGAACGTCACGAGCGTTGACGATCTCCAACGTTCATTAAGGAAACGCAATTTCTATGCTAAGGGAACCGTTTGAAACGAGATTTTTCGATAGGTAAAGATGGAGGAACGAGTGTGTGGATCATCAAATGAAATATAGATACGAATCGGATTTTAATTGGCGTTCGATCGTTCGAACTCGGATCTCGTTCGTTCGTTATTGAAATAAATAAGGAATTATGTGGTACTTGTACATTACGTATTCCGGTTAATTAAATGGAAAATCAATATTTCAATACTTGACACGAGTATCAAACTTGCTTAGTCCCCCCGATTCGAGATTATATAATAGATTGTCGGGATGTCAAAAATTATTTTCCACGTATAATTCGTTCTCTTAATAAAAATTTGCATCGAGTCGATGAATAAAAAAGAGTACGAGCGAAATCTTAACGCGTGTTGGAAATAAAAGCGTTAATGGCGATGCGCCACCGGTGGATACCCTTTTCGTCGTTTTCTTCTCCGTCTGCTCCGACTTCTCTTCTCGGTTGACGTACGCGGGATGGGTCTCGAGGTACATGTGACGAGCACGTGTCTCGAACTTGTACATATCGGCTTTCGCCCTGGAATTAGTAAGCGGGGAAGGTTTTCGCGGGGCAAAGCGGTGGGAAGCCGCTCGAGCCGAAAGCTTTACTTTTTGTCACCGTGTGCGGCGTCGCGACGCGTTTAAACTTTTCGTCATGCATCACGACGCGTTAACTCCCGTTTATTTCCAGTTGGCCCCTCTCCGCCACATATTTATAACCTAATCGGGTGCGAACGCGTCGAAACTTCCCATCCAACTTTACTATATTTACGCGTCGACCATGTAAAATCTTGGACGAACTCTGTGAAAGATCGGATCGACCCCTTTCCTTCAATCGCGTTTCTCTTTTTCATTCAAGTCACCGATTCCACTCCACCTCGAAAGAAATAGCCCAACTTTCTTTCCTCTAAGTTTCGAGGAGGCGATTAGCATGTTGACCTCCGATCCTCCAATTAACGAAATCATTTCGACGAACGAAACTCAACTCAGTATCGAGACGATCCAATCAGGTATAAAATCAGGTATAGAAATTCGACGGTGACGCTGAAGAGCAAAAGCGAAACTCTAATGTTCCAACGGCTGCGGCACGTTTCTTGCTCCGTGAGGGAGAGGGGGCCGCGCGGCGGAGGAGAGGGAAGGTCGAAGAGAAATGGGCGCCGGTGGCCAGTAATGAGCCAGAAAACTGGCGACAGCTACGCTATGCCCTCTATATCCTATCCCGACGAGACGAGGCGCGATATTGCGTCCAACTCTCTCTCTCTTTCTCTTTCTCCCTCGCGCACGTCCACACGTCCCCGTGCGCGCGTACACGACGTGTACACAACGGCGGTGCGGCGTGCACGCGCACGGGCCCATAATTCACCGCGCGCGCTGGCCCGCAGGCCCGTCTTGTTAGCGCCCCGCAGAAACCGAGGACCTCTCCTAACTATGATACCGTCCGTTCCGCCACGATACACGGACGGGTGCTCTTCTAGGGACGAGGGGGGAACGGGTCGAAGAGAGAGGAGAGAAGAGGGAAACACGAGAAGAGGACCACCGATCGAGGAGTCGAACCAAGGATCGAGGAATGGGATAAGAGACGAAGGAAGATACGAGAGGGGAAAGGAGTCGAAAGCGGAGGAAAACGAGGAGGGATGTGTATTCCGACCGATATATACCTTGCCCTCCTCCTCCTCCCTCTCGCTCTGCCGAGATCCTCCGCCAACGCGCATAAATGCATACCTATCTCAGGCCGCATCTTCCCCGGCGGAACGAGCGGACGAAAAGAGCGCGTTATCGGTACTTCGACCTGATAAATCCCCACCCGAAAGAATAATGAGTCGACATTATTCATGCTGACCCGTCAGCGTCGCTCGACCGGTCCAACGCAGGCCCCCGACCGACCCTCCTTCTCCCTCGCTCCCTTTGCCCGAAGCCGCGCGCCGCGCGTTCTCGACGCGGCATCGCCATTAGGGGGTTCCCGACAACGAGCAACATCGGTGGAGAATCCGGCCTGTCGGAATCGGCCGGGGGGAGAGGAGGGGGAGGGTATTAGGAGGCCGGTTAACTTGGATCAACTGGAATTCGGGGACGAGAGGAGGAGGGCAGAGGGGCCGACTAGGAGGAGGGTATCCGTCGGCACCGTTTGGTCGATAGACTTGGACCTCGTCTGTGAGACTTTTCAGTATCAGCGCGGGATCGTAAATTATACCGAGAGGGAGAGAGAGGGGGGTGGAAGGGATGGCACGGAAGGAGAAAGGATGTCGCGTGCTCGTAAGAAGGAGGAGGAGGACGATCGTTGGAGGAGGAAGCCGAATTCATCGCGACACGTGTTATTAACGTTAATGGGAACGTGACACTCTTTCCCGCTGGAGAAAGTATTATATCCTTTTTTGGTTCGAGCAATGATCTAACGAATCATTTCATTCTTTCCTCGAGTTTCGATACCTTGCTTCATCATCTAAACTAATCAATTTAAAATATCGTTGGTTTGAATATTTCTTACGGTGTGAAAATTAAAAATCTAAATAAAAAAGGGAAGAATCATGGCGATTGAGGAGGGGGACGACGATTTGTGAAAAATCAGGGAACGGAGAGGGTGTAAATTTTTGCTCGATCTCTGAGCGTCGAGCAACAACGGGGCGAGTGTAACGAGCGTTGTAACCTGTTCCCAAACGCAATTTCCGTTTTCGTCAGAAACAAAACTCTTGGCCCGGTGGATATTACGGGCCGGAGTCTGAATCGTTGCCGCGGCTCCGCATCTATCTGTGACACGTTGAGTGACACGTTTAGCACGCGCGTCCGTTTTATTACGGTCCCGGTTTCGCGCCCCCTCCCCCGCAGCCTCCGATCCTGACCGCAGCTCTCCATCCAATTTCATCGTACAATAAAACACGTGGCGACAAATTCGCTGCTCGGCAATCACGATCGAAACCAGGCCGGCAGTCACAAGTCCCCCGCTCTCTCTCTCTCTCTCTTTCCCTCTCTAGCGCGCGCGCGCGCGCGACGATGATGACGCGACTTTGCGGTCCGCTCGGCGGGGCTTTAATTTCCCATAAACCCGTCGATAACTTTGCCAACGCTGTAAATGTGATTTACGCGCACCGTTTCCCATTTCCGCGAATTCCGTCACACGAGCGATTTTTTCCCCGAAACGAGACGAAACGAGGCGAGGCGATCCTTCCCCGCAACGTTGAAATCTTCTTCAAGGTACTCGTGATCGATCGGCGTGAAATGGAAGAGTTACGTATACGTAATATTCTCTCCGCGAAACGAATCGAACCGCAAACGATGATCCCCGACGACTCCCATCATCAATGTATATCTTTTTTAAAGCGAGATTTTTCTCGTCTTTCATTCATCAAGCTGATCGACAAAAGTTACTCAGATTCTATGAAGCTTTCTTTCCGATTCCGTTGAAATTTCTCTCTATATTTGGAGAATGTTAAACGACTTTTGATCGAAATCCAAGTTATCCCTCGAGCGAACTATAGAATAGAGTTTCCGTGCGGGGAGGAAGACAAGAAAAAGTTTGAAGGGTCAGGGAAAGATGAGGGATAGTCGAAGGAGGAGTACAAAAAGCCAGTTTGTCGCCGCTCGCCTTTTAGACGCGTCGCGTTATTTAGAGGCCGGGCCTCGTCTCAACTCGCTCAAGTGCTCCGGTGACTTACATCCCTGTGGGGCAAGGGCGCGTTAAGGGGGCGTGACCGTGTACCGTCCCGTCAGGGATCGGACGTACTATGGAAAGTTGGTGGAAAGCGGGTAAAGGGAACAAGGAGTGAATTTCTTTGGACGCGCGAAACACTTTCGGGGAAAAAACTCTTGCCCTTTAACCGATTTGCAAATCGTCGAAATTTTACGATATTGGAACATTTAAGCACAGCTGCTCGAGGATTAGGTGACGAGGAGTGTTGCACGCGTTACGAAATATAAAAGATGTTTGGAATCATAAAAGCGGAAAGCGAAAGAGAGAGCACTTTATGGAACAGTTTGTAGCAGGGTAGTATCGAATGCCCTGCTCGAATCTCGAGGGTCCTTAGCACGGAAAACAGCACCGGTCCAGGCCGGTACTTACGATCAACCGGCGCAACCAAGCATCGCTGGCGATACATCATCCGGAGAGCGCTTATCTCTCCCGGATCTGCTATCTCGTTGAACCCCCGCTCCCTATCGAACAATGCCTCGCACGAGATCTATCTCTCGCTCGCAGGAGATCGTGGCATCGACGACAAGTTCTTTTTTTCCTTTTACGTCATTAAAATTTTTCTACCTTAACGCCGCGCTCCTTAAAGTAGAAATCCAAACGTTATAAACATCTCGTTATAAATCTCTCCTTGGAAAAAATATTTCTTAACCTGTGACAAGAATCGAATCCTCGATCCCCTTCCCTCTCCATCGAATCTATCGAGCTTATTTTCGGCGAAATAAGAAAAAGTGTCGTCGCTACACGCCGTAATTCCACGCGCTCGCGCTTCACCGACACTTTCTCACGTTCCAAATATTCCCATCCACGGTGTATTATAAAATGGAATAGCATAAGCGAGCCCATTCGGCAAATAACAGTGCACCGCGGCGGTGCGCCGCGCAAAGTACCGAGGGGTTAATAAGAAACAAGTTGGAGTGCCGACTTGGTGGTTTCAAAGAGTTCACGGAACGACGTCCATCAACGGTGAAGCGTGCACGATGATTCCACTTCCCACCGACGTGGCCTAATACGAGCACCGCGCGAGAAACGACCGACGATCGTCGTCATCGTCGTTCTCGTCCTCGTCGTCGTCGTCGTCGTTGTCGTCGTCGGCCCACCACGACGAAAGGTAGGCCGTGAACGGCGCAGTCCGAGAGCTACCTGGAAATCCGCGACAGCCGTCTAATCAGCGCGCCGCGATTATTATCTCCATTTTAAGCATACGCGGAACGGCGCATAGAGGATAGGCCATATACAACCGCCTAATATGGCGGTTCGTCTCATTGGTTAGCCTTAGGTGGATACGGATCGTTCCCCGGCTACTCGAGAGCTTATCCTTCTCCCTTTCCGTCTCCCTCTCTCTCTCTATCTATCGACTACGACCAGCCAGCCAGCCAGCCAGCCAGCCAGCCAGCCAGCCAGCCAGCCAGCCGGCCGGCCGACCAGCCGGCTTCGTAAACGCGAGAGTCGTCTTAACACAGCCTCGCACACATGTTCCGGCACCGGTGAAGGTGAGGAGAGAGGTGCTGAACATCCGAGGAAGGGGAGAGGACAGAAGTTAGGGGAGGGCGGTTGGGATGGAGGCAGCATTCCATCAAACCAGACTCCATCTTACGTGTACGTCTAACCCCCGGGCAACTGTGTGTCTCTATCTTTTTTCCACGCTCGTCTCTCAATTCTCGATCGAACGCGCGCGCGCGCGCGCTCCTCCTCGACTCGTTTTTTATGAACGCCGTGTAAAGTCCGCGCGGGACATCAAGGGACTTTGCCGATCCGGTCCAGGATCAAGGGAAGAATAACGCGTTCGCTTCGATTTGGGACAGCTGCGATTAGTTTCTATTATTTTTGTGTGTATATATATATATATATACACACACACATACATGTATATATAAGAAGGCTGGTAGGGGAGGAGCAAGAAGAGTGGGCGTTGAAATTTGAAACGGACGACTCGGTTGATTGGAACGATTAGAGAAACGGAGAGGACACGTTTTGTGGGTGTATTCCGGTTATTCGTTCGAGATGTCAGAGTCGATACTAGACGTCAACAAGGCGAGAGAGAAAGAGAGAAAGAGAGTATCGGTCTTCGGGGAAGGTCGATGACGCGATGGCGAATGGCCTCGTTGACGTCTCCCGATGGATGCATTTTTAACGGCACGAAAATAGCGGCAAAAACGCGGGGTTCGGCCTGGTCGGAGAGGAGAGAAGCTCCGTAGAGAAGCTGATCGCAGACAAAACAGCGACAGCTGCGACAAAAACTTTGCGCCATGTATAAACGACGACACGGAGCTATACCGAATTTCCTTCTCTTACACGCCCCCCCTCCTTCGCCGCAACACGGATCTTCAAAATGTCTCGAGCATAAAGATCGTTTTGCGAACGTTGCTCATCAAATTGCGCTGTAATAATCACTGTTTATTATTAATCGAATCAATCGTGTATTCTTTTTCAAAAAAGCAATAACTCTCCATTTTTCAGCTTCCTTCCCTTGTGACAAAATCCTCCAAGATTCGAAACGATCGTGTGTCGCACACTCTCTAATAAACGTCCACCGAAGCTAGAATCGAACCCCCGGCACAAGAGCGCGTAAAAAGGCCAGGATGATTATTCATCCTGAAATACTGCCTCGCTTCCCCCTTTCCCTTATCATTCGTTCGACCGTGGAGGAGCGTAAAAAGCGGGGCGTAATGGCGGAACGGTTGATTGTTAGGCGACGGATAGTAACAGGACGGATAGATTTTCGCGCTGCGCTCAGGTAAACACACTCGTCCACACCACACGTGTAACACACGCGTCCACCACGGATCTGGAAGTGGCGAGGTCAGGCACACACGCGGCGACACGGCCGCGATATCGACACCCGGGCTCTCGGCTCGTAAACCTAACCCCTTATGGCGACGCCGCCTCGCACGGCACTTCGCCTATCTCACGAACAGGCCGAAACGAGCGAAAGAAGGGACGAGGCGGACAGAGAGAGAGAGAGAGAGAGAGAGAGAGAGGAGCGGCGGTGTGCGGCTTTGGCCGATATGCAGATAGAAGAAGTAGGTGTGCGGTATGTAACATTGCTCGGGGAACCGTGGTGTTGCGTGGGCAACACCTTCCGTTACTTTACGATTATTTTACCCGGCCCCGGCCCCCGTCGTCGGCCTCGCCATCGTTGGAATCGCGGCGGGAAAAAAAGACGGCGAGGAGTGGAAAAGACGATCGGGGAAAGATGATCGTTTACGACGGATTGGATGTCACGATCGGGGTAATCGATGCCCCGTGATCCCCGGCATTTTATCCGAATGATGGGTTAACTGCGGAAAGGCGCGTCTCTCTCTCTTATGGCTCTCGTCTAAAGCACGAGTAAATTGGAAAATTTGCGAAACGTACGAGCGAGGGGGCTTTTTATCTGTCCATAAAATTTAGTGGACGTTTAATTTTCTTGTTTTTTTTCTTTTTTTTTTTTTTTTTTGTTAAAGGTTTCGTTAAAGGGTTGGAGATTATTTATATCTCAGCTCCTTGGGGAGGGGGAGAGGAGCGTAAAATATCGACGTGAAAAAATGATAGAGAGGAGAATTGAATTTGAAAGAAGGATTCATTGAGATTTATTGAAGTTTATATTTTAATGCTTTCGGATGCGTTTCAGAATAGAGAGAGAGAGAGAGATTATAAATATTTACAAGACTTGAGATTAATCAATGATTAACAAGGATCGAGTAATAATTCAAAGGCAATTACTAATAGATCGATCGGCGTGCACGTCTCGTCGTTCAAGTGAAATTTAATTAGCCGAGAAAGTGAAATTTCATATTGCGATTCTGTGTCAACGATCGCGGATCGAGTAGATCCAGACAACTTTCGAGGCAGAAGCTCGTCTCGCGGTCGTCGCGAAATATCGATCCACCCGGAAACTATCCAATTGGATCGACGTTGGATTCGGGACGTTGATCCCCGCCGTGTCAACGTTCCGTGGAAGGGTTACGTAAAAGGCTATTTCGGTGCCGCGACCCTTGTCTCTTTCGTGATTAATGAAGGCGACGAAACGTTTATAAACGTTCCGATTCCCAGCGGGCAAGGTCATTACCTTGTTTTAAAAAGGAACGCGCCCCGATCGAAACCTTGCCTCACCTCGAGAAGAAAAATTCTTCTATGAATTCTTCTATGAAAGAAATATTTTACCGCTATTTTTACCCCAATCAAGGGTTGTTCAAGGGAGCGAGACGATCGAAAGCGATTCGAAATTTGCATCGAGTTTCAGCGCGGCAATTTGTAATCGGGCGCGAATAACCGCGCGGAGAATGCGAAAAGAGCGACGGGTCAGCGTCGTCCTCGCGTGTATGTAAATGCGCGGAGGCACCTGCAGTGATAAATTGATTATCTCCCTCCTCGGCGAGACGAGGCGAGGCGAGGCGAGGCCGGTTCGGTTCGGCTCGGCTCGGTTCTCCAGTCTCCGGAGAGACTGGATATCGTATTATAATAAATACATAATATCGGTAGTTTACGCGTCGGGAGGGAAGGGTTAAGAAACATTGGTGGTAAAGTGGTGGCCCCGGGGCGGTGCAATTTTGAAAATTTTTTTCTCAACCGCCGCCCTCACGATGCAACAAACACGATCCGCGGGCATAAATATGCGCGGTACCCCAGATGGTAGCTGTCCTTCCATTACCACGCCCTCGATTTTCTGGATTCCCTTAATGCATAGAACGCACCACTATTTCATCGATATTGGCATCTTTATCGCGGGTGGCTAGCTTCGACGATATATAAAATAAAATGGAAGGAGGATCTCTGAAACGTTTCGAGATCGAACCTGTGCTTCTCGATACATATATATATATATACATATATGTGAATGTGTTTGTATGGCAGAATGGCCGAAATAGAGGCGTGTTACACGAACAGGGACGGGTTGTCAGGGAGAAGAAGGTTGAGGAGAAAGCGGAATCGCATTGTTTCTCTCGGTCGTGGCAATCCGTTTGTCGGAGCACTCCACTCGAGCGTTCTCATTTGCCCTTACCTACTCCGTCTGGTCTCATCGTCCAGCTTCTCCACGTCTCTCCCTCTCTCTCTCTCTCTCTTTCCCTCTCGTCGAGTGCTTGGACTTCTCAACCAACCCTCGAATCAACCCTCCAAGCAGCAGCGGAAAGCCCCCCGGCACACGCACCCTCGAAACGTCGACAATTAGTTTCCCATTGACCTATACCGCGGACCCCTTCACGGGTGTGCACGCCTTTGCGAAAGAATTAAACCAGAACAACAAACAAACACGGAAGAGCGATTACAGGGGTGGACCATGTTTGGACGTAGCGTGGCGAGAAATCGTGAGAGCGATTATTCGCTCTCTCTTTTTCTTTCTCTCTCTCCCTTTTCTCTCAACGATATTTATCGTGGCGATCTTTGGAATAAAATCTCAAATTAGGAAGAATAATGTCTACATGCGTAGGGAGAAACGGCCGTGTAAATTTACGCGGATGAAAGAATTCGAGGCCTCTCGTTCGAATCTCGAAGATCGAGCGAGTGGTAACAAAACTGGTCTGAAAGTATATATGTATATATATATTACACATATATACGTGGCAGTGATAGCGGCGATACCAGTGTCGATACGTGGTCGGAGCGCGTGTTAGTCGCGAGACCTCGGTCGGTGTCACGTCCGGCAGGTAGCTGTGGAGCGTGTTGCACACGCGCTCAACCTCTTTCACCCCCTCCGGGGTGGCGAGCAGACGCCGGTTGTAATTAAACGGCGAGGATGCTGCCGGAATAAAAGTCGAGTGGCTCCGGCTAATTAACGACGCCAAGGTGTTGAAATCGAGTCGCAGTATTTCACCCGTAGAGAGAGAGAGAGAGAGAGAGAGAGAGAGGGGAGCCGGTTGAACCTTCGGGTCGGTCGCGCGACGAGCCGTGTCGCAGGCCACGAGGGACACCGCAGAAAAAACGGGCACCGGTCGTATGGATCCTCGGGACACGGGCAACTAATAGGGCGGGGTGAGAAACACGTCGGCGTGGAGATAAGAGGAGAAGGAAGAGACCCATCTGGCCTGGCATAATAATTTGTGCTGGCCCCTTTCTCTCTTTCTCTCTCTCTCTCTCTGGTCCCTTGTCCCGGGGATGAAGAGGGAGGATCCGATGGTCTCAATTACGGAAGGAGAAAAGAATCCACGTTGAAACGACAAAGAAGAGAGAGTGACGTGATAAGAAAGAAAAAAAAAGAAGAAGAAAAGGCTCGATTCACCTGTATCGAATTGAAAATTACGATGAACCGCGTGCGCCGTTTCTAATAAGAAATTCGATTTATACCGGTGTGGGCGAGGCATCGCGCGCCCGAAGAGGACACTGAAATCGCGCAATAAAACAATGATAAAACGATATGGAAAATGTGGACGAATACCCGTTATTTCGCGAAAGGAGCGACGGCCATCGATTATATTTTTTTCCCGGGAACGAACATCCGAGAGAATACGGGGAACACGGGGCCGTGCGTCCCCGAGAGTTCGACGCGTTCCCCCGACGAAGAAAAGGTATTCGCGACGTCGAATGGCCACGATACGATGAAGAGGAAAAAGAGGAAGAGAGAAAGAGAGAGAAAAAAGCGGGAACAACGAAGATCATTGTACTCGTGGATCGAACGCGACGGATTCCGTGTACGATGGAATGTAACTCCGTAATAACACGGTGAACGTACAGGCAATATCGGATGAGGTATACGCGAACCTTCTCCTTCTGCGCCCGACGATTGTAAACGCATTGAGCGCCGTGGCGGCTACGTTCTAATAGATATACCCCCTTTCCACCGGTATCCCTTTAACAACGAGCGTACTTACTACGACCGAATACGTCGAAGAAATACTCGGATGACTATTCGATGCAGAAGGGTCAAGTTATATACACACGCTGAAGGTACCTTACAGGCACTTCTCGAAAACATTGTTTCCTGTCTGTTGCCAGCTGTTTCAAGGATTACAAGCAAGAATTCCTTTCGAGTCAGCATCGCAACGCGAATTGCGAAGGCGTTCAACGTAACGATATCGTTCCTTTGGCGAGAGGATGGGAAGTGGGATGCGAGCGTTTAAAGTTTATCAACGACTTTGCAACTCTTCAAAAGGGGGTCGAACCCGTTAATTATCCGAAAGATGGAGCGACAGGAGAGATTGGGAGTGCAACCTTTCCCGAAAGGTTGCGCGAAACTTTCGCTCTATTTTCGCGTTAAAGTCTGAAGAATTTACCGTGCCCCGTTGTTTCCACCACGGTCTACCGCCCTCTCCATCCACCTCGCCTCCCTTCACCTTCGCCTCCCATTGTAATCGGGGACGCCGGTGAGCGCATTGTGCTCCGACACAATAATAATTGCGCTAATGATCGCGCTCGAAAAGCGCTTCGTAATCGGTGGGCAGAACCCCTCCGGTCCCCTCTTTAGTCATCCTTTAAAGAGTATCCTAAGAGAGCGTTCCGAGTTTCAAGCCGCTCGAATCTTTGGAAGAAAAGAAAGAAAAAAAGTTGCAATCCGTAATAACGAGCTCGATTCGAAGCCATGCGTATATTCGATCGTGCGAACGATTATGTTGGTGATACAAAAGTAGATACGAATAAAACCCCGTTCGAATATACATACATAAGTCAACATTTCGGATTTATAATTCCGTCCTCTTTCGAACAAGACAGGAGGAGGAGGAAGAGGGGAAAAAAATGGAGAAAAAGCCGATCCACCTTTTGTCGAGCAATTTTGCCAACTCCAATCGACAGAGAGAACAATTACGGACGAATTAGCGAGAGAGAGAGAGAGAGGGAAAAAAAGAATGAATCTATCCAGACGCAGACAAAATTAAAAGGGGGACATGGGTGGGAGTAATGAAAGAACAAGGGCGAAACGAAAGAGGGACGGAGAGAGGAGGCGGCGACCTCCGGTTGAACTCGTGCTCGTCACACAGGCCCCGGCCCACGAACACGTTAAAGGGATAACGTGGACACGCGTGTGAGAACGGAGCGTACATTCCTAGGACGCGCGTTAACGTACATAGGAAAGCGGGTAGGATACGCCACGCGGGGGCACTCTCTTCATTTCCAGGCTGTCACGAGCAGAAGAAGATTCGGCCTGCGTTTGACAGCCCTAGGGTCTGGGTTGGGTGCTGGTGCTGCTGCTGCTGCTGCTGGTGCTGCCGCTGCGGGGCTGGGCCGTAGGTTGGGAGAGAACTCCGTGCAGGGGCACGTTCGAGGTGGATGTGGATGTTGGAGGTGGAGGCAGAGAAAGAGAGCGAAGCGGAGAGAAGACGAAGGGGTAAGGGATGGAGGAAGAGAGAGAGAGAGAGAGAGAGCAAGTTGGCGTGTGCCCATGTGCCGGTACCACCGATTGTACCGCGCTGTACCGCGCTACATCGAGAAACCACCCTTCCCTCCTACGTTTCTCTATTCCATATAGCCTCCACTCACCCTCCTAGCTAGCACACTTTCGAGCTATATTCGTCTCTTCCACAATTTTTTTTTCTTCTTTTCTTTTTTTTTTTTCTTTCCTTTTCTTTTTTTCCCTCCCCAGTTTTGTCTCTTCGCTTCGCTCCGTGTATATTCTCCCGGCGTGCTCTTCCCTTCTTCCCTTCTGCCCTCTCTCTTTCCTTTCTTTGTCGCCCGATGACGCAGCCGGCAGACTCCGCTCTCGGTCCCTTCGTAAATTCCGCGTTTTAATTATTCCACCATGTTTCCTTTGTCCTTTGGCGCGCGCACCATGCTTCTCTCGAGATGTGCGAGAAACGGACCACTTCCGCCAGAAGAGAGAGAGAGAGCGTTTTTTAAAACGCTTTCCTATCAGAAGAATCGATGGAAGAATCGTGTGTTCGCGGAAAAGGATCGCAGGATTCTCAAAAAAAAAAGGAAGAAAGATCTGATCGCGAGAAAGAGAGAAAAACCACGAAAAATCCGCGTGAATTTTTATAATATTTCGAAAAAAAATATCTGAAAATATCTGCCCGTGTCGCGAGACGCTGTTGGAGACGTTGCTACAAAATCGTGAGAATAAAGACCGCGACTGGGAGGCAGTCGATAACTGCGCGAGGTGGAAGGAAGAGGGAGGGAAATCCGGGGAGGGAGGGCGCGATACGTGGAAACACGTATGGACGTAGACGGGAAACGCAGATGCAACGACGGTTGCTGTTTAATATCGGAGTCGCACATGGGCCCCGAGACACATTTCACTAATATTGCACACCCCGGCACAGCCACGCCGAGGCGTGCGCCCGCTCCAGCCAGAAGAGCCTCGCGCGATTCCCAGTCACACACGGTTTACATATCTCTCGGCGCATTAATATATTCAACGCGTATGAATATTGCAGGGGGAGTGGAGAGAGGGAGAGGTGGAAGAAACAAGGTGGATGGGAGGAAAGAGGGAAAGAAGAGAGGCGGGGGGAGGAACAGGAAGAGGGAAACGGGTGCAACTCTCGCCCGGCTAAACGCCCATTGTGCCTATATTTCGACTTCATGAAATCTGCAGTCCCTCTTCTTCTCCTCTCTTTTCTTCCTCCCCTCCCCTCAGTTATCGCCGTTACGTATATACGACTCCACCAGGCTCTAGGCTCTCCTCTCTCTCGCCCTCACCCCCGCTATCTCTCATTGTTCCGCGACAGAGCTTTGTGCTTTGTGCCTCCCGCAACTCCGGAACTATTTCCGTGCCTTTGAGTAAGGAACTAATGAATACGGAGCGTGGATAGCGCGCGGCACGCCTGTGTACACGCTGCTATATACCCGCGGACGTGTATCACGTTTTATCGGCCTGTCGCCTTCCTTCTTCGTTTCCTTACTTCCTTTCCTCTGCACACCTTCTCTTCTTTCAACCACGTCTATCGTCACGTGACGTTTCTCGATTATTTCCCCAACAACGTCCTCCACCTATCCCCCCCCCCACCCTCTATCTCTCCAACTCTTCTCCCTTCGGTCTTCAATCCTTCTACCGTTTCGCCTCTTTCTTCTTCTCGCCGACCATATAACTCGTATATATCTGGAGGTATATCGTAACCGGAAGGGCTCTCGTTATCTCGACGAGAGGATAAAGGAAGGGGATTTGTTTTCGGGGATCTCGATTCCGCTGCGCGATGATTTTCGGACGGCGCGTGTTGTGTGTTCGTGTTGTGTGTGCACGAGTGTGCAGGGAAATTTTCATTCCTAATGATAATAAGAACGTAATGCTTCGCTGTCTTCGTTTCGTGTTTCGCCTCGTTCCTCGCCTCGAGTCACGGCCGCGCGCAGTTTCGAGCGGGACGACGTTTTCGAGCGAGGCGTTTTCTGCCTCCATGGGAACCCAATTACCCTCTCCCACCCTCTCCCAAGAATGGCCGACCCTCTAGACGATGGTCGCCGCAGTATTCCTGTTGCCGAGTGACCGCGATGTGTACAACGATCGACTACAACGCCGGCTTGCGTATCGTAAATACGTCCAACCGAATATCACGTCCAAAGGAATAATTGCGAGATATCGAACGGAGAGTTTTTTTTTCCCTTGAGAGATCTACAACCGCGATTAATCAATTTATAAATTAATATACCCGATACAGATACAGGATGTATTCTCTCTTCTTCTATTACCTGATCGATTAAATTACAGAGGTATTTAAAACGTGGATGGATACTGTTATAAATACGCATAGTTAACAATTTTCCTTCGATTGCTGAATGAAGCTTATCGTTCTTACGCAAAGGAAAAAAAAAAGAAGAGAAAGAATAACTTTGCGATTACATTGGGAGGAGAGGTTCCCCGGAAAATCGCAAGGAATTCGCTCGAAAGGGGGAAAATTCCACGAAACAAAAGCAGAAAAGTGAAATACATTGGACCAAGCGATTCTCATATACCCTGAGACACTGTTATTCCGCGAAATACCTCTCGCCAGCTTATGTATTCACCTATGTACGTACATATGTATACGAGAGGTACGTATACCCTCCTCATGAACGTGTGTCCGGTTCCTCCGTAAGAATGGTTCCAGAGGAAACTTGCGAGTAAGGGTCGAGGCGCGAGGGTGAGAAGGAGATGGGGAGCGAGAAGGAGCGAGAGAGGAGGCACCGGTGATGGATCGTCCAATCAGTGCCGCGAGATGGAGCACGAGAGAAACGGAAAGGGAACGGAGAGGGAGGGAGAGGGAAAGAGAAAGACAGAGAGAGAGAGAGAATGAAAGAGCCGGAGAATCTTCTCCACCTATGGCACGCAGCGGACGAGGAGAGGAGAGGAGAGAGGTCATGGTCGGGTCGGTCTCCTGCTAATCGAAGAACACGAAGTGGCCCTGTGCGGCCGCACCGAAGGAACCTCTCTCTCTTTCTCTCTCGTCCTCTCTCTCTTTCTCTCTCTCTCTCGTTTCCTCGCCACGAATGCCCGGCGAGTACGCTCCTACTCGCTGTTAACTTCCCTCTCGCGAGAACGACTGAGAGAATGGATGATGAATTCACGACGACGATGGAACCACGACGATGGAAGGTGTTTAACGTTTCAATCGAACGTCGATGGAGTTCGAGAAATTCGAGGGATGGCCTCGCACAAGGTTAGAGAACGATGGTGGTTACAAAGGGAGAGAGAGTTCGAGGAGACTGCAATTAGAACGGAGAGAAAGAGAGAGAGAGAGAGAGAGCTTTTAAGGCGAGCTAATTATAAGACCGCATCGATCACCGAGCGAGACAGCGTTCCACGATTTTCTCGGGCGGATCGCGATGTACCGGTTAGAATGGGTAAAGAGGAGTGCGGTTGGTACGAGGGGTTGGACCGAAGGGTCGTGGACCGTGAGCCCGAACATCGTTCAAACCACCGTGGTGCACAATAGGCGGAGGGGTTGACGGAGATCCGCGTTAACGGGAGAATCGGCTCGAAGCGGAACGAGTTATTCGCGCCGGAGACACGGAGCAATAGCGTAACAATCCAGTTTCCCGTTAAATCTATAGATAATATAAAATTTCCTCGCCCTTTTTCTAGATTTTGAAAATCGTACGAACGCATAAAATGAATAATAATAAGAAGAAGGAAGTGTATAGGCGAGAAATCCTGAGGAGAAATAAATCTTGGATCGAGAGACGAAAACGAGAGACGAAGAGGTGGAATTCTTAACGTTTGGTATCTCGCAAAATTTCGATATCCGGCCACCCCTTCGGCTCGACGGCCCCTCGAGTGGCGAAGGGAGGGGAAAGGAATAAAAAAAACGAGGAGCCATTGGAATCGACTCTACGCCACTGGTCGTAGAGAACGTTGAAAGAGGGAAAGAGAGTGGAGCGAGGGCGGCTAACAATGGCCGCCAACCAAAACATCCGATAAATCTAACCGGCCTGGACCTCAAGCCCCGAGGGGTTTTAAACTCTCTCACCCTCCCCTCCTCTCTCCCGCCCCCAAAGCACCGTCGACGCGGGCGCAACCCTTACATTACGCTACACCGTGCCGGAAAAGGGAGCACACCGTGCCATTGCAGGATGGGTTTCGAAGGAGAGGAGGAGGAGAGGGTTAACCCGGGTTAGCGCCGCGCCTCTGCGACGAGATGGTGGATGCCAAGGGGATTGATGCGATTCAGGAAAAAGCAAACAGAGAGAATTCCATCCCGATTCACCCTTCCGCCCTTTTATACCTTTCTCTCTCGACCAACAACCCCTATCCACCCACCCCGACAAGAACGGTAACGAGATCTCCCGTGAGTGAGCGGTCAAGTAGGTTTTCGACGGAATCTCCACGAATTTGTCGTACGAGACCGCGTCGACAATTTATCCGCTCGCAGCCTGGCCTCCGCGCTGACACCGAAATTCTACCGTGTGTATGTGTGTGTGTGTGTGTGTGTGTGTGTGTGTGGGGCGGTTCCATCCTTTCTTTCTCCACGGGCTATATTTATTTCGGAAGGGAGATTTAACCGTCGCTTAAATTTTTCGGCGACCCAATTCGAATATAATATAACGTCGCTTAACGGCACGGTGTAATGGTAGAAAAAAAAAAAAAAAGAAGAAGAAAAGAAAACAAGAGGAATATTTCCCACGTTCGCGTCGTTCGTCGAAAGATCGAAATCTATTTTTCCAAGAATGAGCGACGATTCGAAACTTGATGCGTAGCGTCGTTATCCATTATCGATATAAAGAAAATATAAACAAGGGATTTGTCGATGTTACGAGGCGAGAAATTTCCGAGAAACAGAAGGAAACGAAAATAAGGGGAATCGAACGAAACGAGTTTTGTTTTGGCTCGCGTTAATCCCCCCTAATCCGTGTTCGACGCGATAGTAGACACCTCAGTCGTTGGATTTGCGTCGATCGTGCGGGCCGCGAAAATTTCGTGGGGTCTAACGGCGAGAGAAAATAGAGTTTCATTGGAAGGCGAAGGGACGCGATTCAACGAAACTGAAAATAACAGAGACGTCGGCGCGTTAGACGGGGACCACGGAACGGTTGGCGGCTGGTAATGGATTGGCCGACGAAAATATATAGCGGAGGATAACGTGGACGCGCTAATGCTGTCGTCGGTGAAGAAACTCGATTCTCGTCCGCGAAATGGTCGACGTATCGGGGAGTTAAGCGACGCCTGGAATCCCGCGCTATTCCTCGCCAGTCATACATAATCAGCTTTCGCGGAGTTTGCTTCCCCCCTTGCTCTGGGATCTTTCTCTCTCTCTCTCTCTCTCTCTCTCTTCTCTACTCTGGTTGAACGGCGAGCCACGTTTCCGTGTCGAAGAATGTCGATGGCTTTTAAACTACGTGCGTTTAAGCGCGCGCACGCACCGCCATCACCGTGGTTTTTCAACGGCTGTCCACGTTCGTCTTCGCTCCAAGTGTGGAAATTCAAAGTGGGCACCGAGGAGGCACTTTCGCGCGAATTTACCGGGAACGTTTCCATTAGTTTCGAATGCTTGGTTCGTGTGGAAAGGTGAGAATTCTCGGAAATTCGCTTCGTCTCGGACGCGAGTGCTAAGAAAGGGAGACGCGGACGATGTGTGTGAGGGGAAAATAAGAGAAGTGGAAACGGCGTTTCGAAAATTTCGAATCGGTGAAAAGGTCGATGAAAGAGGGAGGGAGTGAGGGGGAAGGGCGTAAATTGGAATCGTTGGCGGCGGTTCTATTAACGAGCTGCTAGGAAATAGTCATTATTAATAACCGGTTGCATCCTGCAACAAAATTTATCCCGCGCTTCCGGTCGGCCGTTTAATTCAGTCACCGATATCGGTTGCGTTCAAAAAGCGTGCGCGATCCAGCGCGATCCACACCCGTAGTAGTGTAGCGAGACCCTTTCCGTGGGGCGGGGAAAGGGAAAGATTATGAACGCATAAATCAAAAATTAGCATTAACGATTCATTATTAACAGTCGAGCTGCGCGGCCGAGATAAAATTTATCCCCCGTTTCCGTATTTCGATTAATTAATGCGAGCCCCCGTAACGCTTTTTAAACGACAATATTAACGCACCCGCGCCGCGGAACAGGCTGACGTTTTAACGAATGGATACCGGGGAGGGGGGGGGTTACCGGGGTATGGACGAGGAGAGAAACGCGGAATAATCATTCTTAACCTTTGTACTTTCATCAATCCGACCGAGGCTCGAGCGAGCGAAAAATGGAATATCGCAAACTGGGTGAACTAAATCCACCTTTCATTCTTTCTCCCCGCACGCTGTTTGATTACCGACAAGCTATACTATTATTTAAACCGGCTTTTTACCCGACCCGTTCGTTCTCCGCCACCCGTCCATCAAACTCCCCTCCCCTCTTTCCCGTATATTCAAAGTCGGCGCAGTTCACACCGTAATTACGATTAAACCTCGATCACGTCCCCCCCCTCCTTCCCCCTCCTATATTTATCCACCGAGTCGATATCTCGGTTTATCCGGGACGATAAAACGAGTGTGTGCCATTGCTATCGCGATTGTCGTCGCGAGAGAAAAGGGGGAGAAAAAGATCGTGGACGCAGGAAAAGAGCAAAAAGGAAGCGCAGAAGCTTTCTCGGAGAGAGCGCACATCCAACGCGAGGTCCAACGCGCGCTTGTGTGCGCGCTCCACCTTCCTCCCTCTCTCTCTCCCTCTCCCACCTTCTCTCTCTCTCTTTGCAGATCCGTCGGTGCTCGTGGCTCGATCCGTGGGCGAAAAGAAGAGGTCCGTACGAAGAGCGAGGAGAACACGAGGAGGACGAGGGAGCAGAAAAGAGGGACAGACAGGTCGGTCCGAGAGAGGAACCCGCGGCTGCCATGGTTACCGTCGCATTCCCGCCTCGCCTCGTTGCCATGGAGACGCCTCGCGGCCCTCTCTCTATCTCTCTCTCTCTCTCTCTCTTTCACCTCTTTCGCCTGCCCTCTGTCCGTCTCCCTCGTCCACCCGGAGTCTTCCCGTCCCTTTCCCTCCACCGTTGCCTCTCACGCACCCCTCCTCCCACCCCCCGGCTTCCCTCACTCCGCGTTTCTCCCCGTCGTCGCGCCAACTCCGCCAAGCTTCTCTCTACCTCTCCGGCTCATTCGCTCATATTCTCTCCTCGTGCTCCTTGGGACGAAGAGGAAGAGAGGGCCGGCGAGATAAAGAGAGGAACGCGCGCGTTCGAGAAAAGAGGGAAGGAAAAGAGCGCATGCGCGATACTCTCCCCGACGTCTTCCACGACGCGGACGTCTCCCGGTTTTCGAATCGTTCGATTAGTTATCGACTGAAAGTGATTTACGTCCGTTCCCCCTCCTTATCCCCCTCACCTTATCGGGGGCCCTCCTTGGCGGCCGCGTAATTTAATTAAAGGAGAAATCGTGGATGGACAGCTCGCGCCGCCGATCGTTTCCGCGAGAATCGTGCGACGTGCGTGTATCGATAGGAATCGATGCTCGACATCATCGCGCCACCGAGAGATCGCGGCCACCGCGGTGGCAAACTTGACGATTCAGTTTTCAAGAATCTCGTTTTTCAATTTTATCCGCCCCAATAATATAATTTTAATAGAAAGTATCTTATTCGAAAAATACGATCGGTCTTAACGAGGTTGATTTTGAATACTTTTAAAAATGAGCCTATAGAAAAGGATGAATTTTTCGATTTGAAATTTCGATCGAAACATTCGAGTTTCTCGATCTCTCTAAAAAATCGCGATTTCTACCGTTACTTATGCAGCGACCATGAGTGGGAATAATCAAGGAACGAACGAGTCCCTCCATCGCCTCATCGTCTCCGATTCAATTTTTCTTTCTTTCCTTCTCTCATTCGTTCCTTTTTTCCTCTCCGGGTATTTGGCGGCTGAGAATATCGCAGATAAGCAGCGATGTTGTAACGCGTCGAGATGGGAGCACGGGGGAGAACGCGTGTACGCGCCGCGGCGCGATAGACAGGCGGAGGTGTAAGCGGCTTGCTTTATAAGCCCCGATTCTGATTGGCCGTCGCGTCACCCGATATCAATATTTATTCAACGCGGCGAATGCCCGAGGCACGATTAAAACTTGTTTATGCCGCGAACGATTGCGCTCCTCCCACCGAGGACCCCGGTTATATCGCGCGCGTTTCACCGTGCTCCGCGAAACCGTGCGCACACGCTTCTCTTTCACGTTCGCTCCCCTTCGGACTGAAAGTGAAATTTCGCGGAAATCCAGCGGAACGACATAGCCTTGCGTACGAATTTTCTTAAGGAGAAAGGAATATTTTTACACATCGATGTTCGCGTGAATTTTTTAAACTTTTGTCCACGCGAAATACGGAGAATAAATAAAAATAAATAAAGCTAGAAAAATGGATTCCATTGGATCCACCGGATTAGGGATGCTTCCGATTCTAATTAAATCTCATCTGGCAAGCATGAGAGCGCGTGGAGTTGCGCGAAATCGCTAACGATTTCGAACAAATTTCTAAAGTTCGATTAAGGGATTAAATAATGAGAGAAAGGGTTAAGCGGGGAGGAAATGACACGAGCTACGATTCTATTCTCGTGTTTGATGGAAGGGTTTGAAGAAAAGGGTTTTCTAGAGAGAGAAGAGTGAAGAAGTTTTGGTATAGAGACTTACCGGGGCTACCGAGGAAGACGGAAGAGTAAAGAACGCCACGACGCGCATCGCTCGCCGCTCGTTGCGCGTCCGGCGGCGAACTCCATTCCCTACGCGGACACCATTTACCTGAAGCAAAGAAAAAAATCGATTTCACCGTTAATCACTCTCTCGTACATACAACCTCGTATCAAGCAAAATTACCCCTCCCCCTCTCGACCGGTTCTTTTCCTTTTTTTCCCCCCTTTCTTCTTCTTCTTCTTCTTTTCCCTTTTTCTTCCATTCTCTCTCCTACGTATTCAAGGGAGAACAAGCACGCGGTCGCGTGATCGGCGCGACCAACGGTCGGGGTATATACGGAGTCGGATTTGCATCGTGTCAATGTGAACGATATCAGAAACGAGTCGAATCACCTCACCGAGAGTGGTTTAATGAAATGCATAAATATTTCTGCGCGAGTGGAAGGAAGAGGGAAATTGTGCGAGCGAACGAAAGAGCGAGAGAGAGAATTCTCGGTAGAAGGAGAATAAATTCGTGTATATAAAAATTGTCGGGAGGGATAGTTATTACAAGGAGACAGAGAGCGGCAGCGTGTGCGCGTGGAAAGAATGCAGCGAGGGCCGATGCACAAAGGGGGCGAAGAATTCGTGATCGTTCGCATCACGACTTCGAACTCGGGGAGATTCTATCGCGTGCTGCTCCATATATATCCCGTTATACTCGTTTCGTTTCTTTTTGCGCGAGGGCCGGCATGCGATCTCACCCCTGCCGTGCCTCTCCTCGGCCAAGAATAATCGCGCAATTATAATAATTAGATAAACGCGCGAGGAGAGCTTGTTGCGTTAAGAGCCGGTACTCGCTCAAACGGGTTCACCGCCTACCGGAATGTATCGAACGAATCCTCGGGGCGGTAACGTTGGATACGACAGATATTCGTGGCGATACTGGATACAACAGATACAGGTATCCCTATATATTTCACGATTAAATTGTCCCCGATTAATACTCGCAAAGTGGGGAAATGTTCTCTATTTTTTTTTTTTTTTTTTTTAATTTTTTTGTACTCGATAGAAAAAACGAACGAACATTTTTAAACTTCCCTCGAACGTGATATTTTGTCACATATCAAAAAAAAAAAAAATGAAATATCGTTTTATTTTATTAATCATCGTTTTATATATATATATATATATATATCGTTTCATTTCGAATTCTGTTCCTTCTTCTTCCACATCTTGTTCGTTCGATTCGTAAAATCTATTCTCTCTAACTCGTCGCAATTTTTCTTCTCCCAAACAGAAAGAAATGCCCAACATACCTCTAAGTAATCAGGGAGAAAGGATCGAGAAAGGGGGAGAAAAATGATCGAACGCGACACGATTAACGCGAGAGGAGACCGCGGAGGCTGATTTATAAAGGGGACAGGGAGCAGCGAGTTCTCGTTGCGGAGGGTATTGCAATTTTCCGGATGCGAAAATAGGAAAGGTATTCTACTTTATTTCCAGAGGAGATCCCCGGCTGAATGAGGATACACGGTAAGAAAGGGTGGCACCGGGGGATAAGAGTAAGCCGCGGAGCGAAGTAATTTCACACGAGAGAGTAGGGTCTCGGCTGGGCGGCCGCCGGATCCGGCGGAGCTACAGTCTTATCTACGGAAATATAGCGACCATCCCCCGGCGAAAATTATATTCTTGAAAAGCAGAAAATTGCTTTGGAGACCGGTGGACCAGGCGCGCCGATATTAGGTATCCTCGTTCTTGTATGCGTGTATTTTTTTGCGTATGTATGTACGTGCGTCTGATCTACCACGGTACGAAATAACGAATAACGATCTAGTCATCGATTAAATTCTATTTCGAATCGTAACGTGTATATATATATATATAAAAGAGAAAAGTGTGTTTTTGTGAAAAATATTAAACGTTATGATTCGAGGATTAGAAGAACGAGAGGATCCTTTTTTTTTTTTCTCTTCGAAGAGTTTGAAGGATTAAAATTAGGGGTTGGGATTCTCTAATTCGAGGGCCCGAGGAAAAGGTGCGTTTAACCTGGCGTTACGGTTATGGTTAGTCGCGTTAATTTGTGGCCTAGATAAATGACAGGGTTGAACCTAGTCCATTCGAAATATATAATAATTAGAGAAGCAGCTGAATTCGAATTAACGACGAGGAGGTTCCAACGATTCGCTCGATCGAATCGTGAAAAACGAGAAGAAAAACAAGTTTTTCCAAGAATACACGGATTGCACATTGGTCGAACAATATCTCGGAAGAATCAAGGGAGCAAAGAATTCGTATCGAACGCGGGAAAGATTTCTGCAGGTAGACAGATCCGCGGGAAGAAGTGGGGGAGGGGATCGTTCGGAGGGAGCGAGATGACTGTTCCTCCATCGTCGATGGAATCCCGCCTTTCTACGCTCGAAGCAGGAACGAGCGAATAAACGATACATCACAGGATTATTCGGAGTCGGTCGTTGCCGACCCATTAAACACTGGCAGACCGTGCGTCACAGTTATCCCCGAAGTCGTCGTCGATGAAACGGGAGAGACGAGTCCGGGAATACCTGTAGGATCCTGGAGCGCGGAGGTGGAGCGGCCGTGAAGAAATTTATGGCCACTAAGAGACAGGGTGTAATCATACGCGTCACCCCGTCAACTCTGTAACCGTGATTTATCGTGGGAATTTTCTAACACTCGTCCTAAGAATGCCTTCCATCCTTCCAACGATACACAACACCATATATACGGTGAATTCCATTTATTTAATTTCGCTCGTTCGTTTTCACTTTCTCTCCAACTTTTTGAAGAGAACACGCCTTCGATTAACGAGTTCGCCTATTAATCGAACCGCGTTTATATCCGGCGGTATAGATATTCGCGGTGTAATTGAATCGAATAGATAAGTCGATCCATATACCGTCGAGAGACGCAGCGAAAGCGACGATCCCGAATTCATTGAAGCGGCTCGAACCGCGTCATGAATTATTCCGCCCCTGAAACTTTAATCACGGCCGATTCCGTGTTCCGTGGAGAGAGAGCAATCGTCGCATCTGGAAACGGAGCACGAGTCCGGGGCCTGGGCGGGGGAGGGGCGTTGGTTAAGTGGCATCAAGTGAGACGTCTCTTTTGAACGATCGCTCTGCGGCTAAATTGCGGGTTAACTTCGGGGTTCGCGTGTTAGCGACAGTTATGTCGAATCGTGTGCAACGGATGAGACGAGAGCGAAGGAGAAAGAAAGAGAGAAGAGGGAGAGAGCTTGAAATGGAACGCGACGAGAAATCGTGTATCGAGACGAAGGTGGGCCGATTTCGAGGACTGGGGACGGGGATGCTCGCCTTCGTTTTCCCCGTCTTCGATCGGGGACGAAAAGTCGGGAGGGGAGGGAGGTTACGTTTCGAGGGATACGACGCGTCACGGTTTATTTTTACGGACTATCGCACGCTCGACGATTGTAAATTGGAATGTAATTCGAGCAGCGCGTCCGTGGATCTCTCATCGGTATCGAGTCCTCCGCTGTCCGCCACTGATTCATTCTGTGTTAACGAGTGTCGTGCTTCCAGTTTCAGCGTTCGTTGAACTTTTTCGCTGGCCAATCGCACGGATATTCTCAATTACAATTCTGCTCTCTTTTTATGAGTCACCCCTCCCCCCTCCCCCGTTGCATCGTGCTGCTTCATTCGGTTAGTCTGTCATCGGTTTTGTAATTCGTTCGGAATCCCGTCTCGGCCGAGGGTTACGCGAAAATAAAATATACATTATATGCATTAGATCGCGACTCAATCAACCTCTCTTCGTCATCTTGTTATTTCCGGACTTACTTCCTGATTGAGAAATTATTGGACTTAATTTTACCATTAGTCTGCCATTCGTTAAAATTTTATTCATCGGGACATCCATTAATCGACTTTTGATATATTTGTAAAATATTCGAGATTAATTTAAATACGTGGGAATTTTTACGTGAGAATTATCAAATCGTACGATTATTGTTTGACATAATGTAAAAAAATCATGTCCTATAATCTAATCAACTTCTGTTTATTTTCCAATAGATATTGATAATTGGTAAAGCTTTTTTCAAAATCGATAATTGCCTATTTACTAGAATGATTGTCTATTTTCTTAATTTTCTCGACGATCGTAACCTCGTGCGAAAAGAAGAATTTTTCCTCGACGATAAACGTTACAAACGATTCTTGCTTCTCGATTCGATACGTAGATAAAGCACGTACAAATTACACGTGGATCAAAACGATGGAAAGAACGGAGTTCGGATAAAGATCTAAGCAGCGAGGAAGGAACGGACGGGATCCATCGAGCGTTATAGGAAACACAGGCGGGGTTATAGGCCGGATACAGATACATTCCCAATAACCCCATCGTATTGGGGTTGCGTCCTCGATATAAATAAATCAATATAACCTGCTTCAACCCTGAGACACCGCCCTCTTTCCAAGGAAGTGACGTATGAGACTCGTGTCCCCCCGAAACGAGGGTTGAGGAGACCACCCTGTTATTTCACAGTTAGGCTCGCCCCACTCTGCCTCCTTCGCGCCACCTTCGAACCTTCTTCCATGGCTGGCATCTTCTCTATCCGGAGAGAAGAGACCGAGCTCCGTCCCTGGCCCTGCTTCCCAACCGTGCACGAGTCCCTCGGGAAGCTTTTGTCCTCGAGCTGTAAGCGACTTCCTGACAGGCCAAGTTTGCACCTGCTCTCCTCTTGCCGCCGCTTGTATCTCTTCTCGCTCGTTTCTCTTTATCTCTCTCTCTTTCTCTCTCTCATCCATCCTCCTCCTCCGTATTTTTCTCCTTCGACCCGCACACCATTCACCGTGTTACACGCGCGAGATTTATTTTCCATCGTATCTCGAAATACATGTATATACCGGTTCGAAAAATAAAAATCGGTTTAAAAACAATTATTTCTGAAATAATCTCCTTCATCTCGAGTACACGAAATAAATCTTTAATCCTCGCGTGCATCTTCCTCGCCAAAGAGAGGAGACTTTTGATGGCGCGTCCGCCGATACGAGCTTTGGATACGATCTATTAAGCGATCTTGGAATAAATCAAGGGGGCGAGAAGAGCGTGCGGCGAGATAATTCAAAATCCTTCTAATCATTCAACAAGCAAGTATAGTGGAAGATCACACGCGCGATAAAGAGATCAAGAATTTTCCACGACGCTTGTCGCGAACCTCGCGCTCGTGTCGTTTACATTTTTTCCGTTTCGCGCGAATCGGTGTCTTTCTCCCGCCAGGCAGGGGGAGGCGGTGGCGGAGGAGGACGAGGTGGAAGAGAGAGAGAGAAAGAGAGGGACGCTCGCAGATGTTCGAGACGCCGGGTGATTAATGACGCCCGATAAACGTAATTTGTTGCGGGGCCGCGGACTCGTCGTCTCCCGTCTCGTCTTTCGAATTCAAATTGATAAACAGGACGTAGTTTGTAATGGCCGGTGGGTTGCGCGCCGCTACGGGACTGCCGGCTGTCGGATGAGCCGGACGACTTCACTGGCCGAACCTGGCATAGTAATTAATTTTAAGCAGCACACCGCGCGATTTTCCCTATCTCGAACGCCGCCCCACCTCGTCCCGCTATGCTGGCACGCGCACCTGACAAACGCACCCTCGCCGCCACCGAACCAACGATTATCCATTCCCTTCCTCGATCGGTCTACGAACAGATTCTCAAGATTTCCTATCCTTCCTATCCTTCTACCAATTTAATTTTGTAAAAATCGATGCACACCCCTCGAGTTGAGCGTATGAATAACAATTTTTGAAAGAACGGAGCAACCTGAATATTCGATGATTTCGTTCCATGAAAAGGATGGGAAGGGGACGATAGAGCGGCACGAATCGAATCGAAGGGAATTAAGAGGAATAAAAAGATAAGGGGGATGGAAAACGCGAGTTTCGAAGAAACACGTAGACGCGTGCACGCGTAGGCGCGGCGGGATCACCGTTAAACGCGTAATAGAAAACGTGTGGCCGAAGGAAGCGTGGTGACCGTCAGACCGGCCGATAACATCGGACAAAAAGGTGTTAACGTAATTCAAGGGGAGGGGAGGGAGGGACAGGTGAGAGCGGCGGGCACAACTCGCGAGCCGAACCTTGCGCGACTTCCTCCATAAAACGCAAATCCACAATTAACACTTTTTCCCTCGACGAGTGCACGAATTTACGTTGCCACTTAGCGAGGCCGCTGTCGCGTTTCCAGCCATCACCTTCTCCCCGGCTAAATCGGGAAACACCCGTCCCGTTTGAATTTTTAAACCGTTAATTTTTCTCCCTCTTTTCTTTTTCTTTCTCTTTCCGTTATCTAACCGCGAACGGAAGTGGTGGAAAGCACAACATAACGGTGGTTCTAATCTACGATCGGAGCGTGGATACAGAAAATGCTTCGAATCTCGTGGCCACGTTTGAAGGCGTGTGAGAGAGACGAGGGAGTTTATTTTTATCAGGATATATATTTATATTTGAGAGCGAAATTCACGGGAATTGTTATTTTTTCGCAAAGCGAGGAACTTGGAGCAAGTAATTCTTATTCTTAACGATTCTGTCTACTCGAGGAGATAAATAAAATTCTCTCTCGAGAGAGAGAGAGAAAGAGAGAGAGAGAGAGAGAGAGAGAGAAAGAGAGAGAGAGAGAGAGAGAGAGAGAGAGAGAGAGAGAGAGAGAGAGTTAAAGATAAAGTGAAAGATTGACTTATTGAAGATTACAATTTCCGTAATTCCGCGTTTTCTTCTTAATCGTTTAAAGAAAACGATTCGAGAACATAGAATCGATAAGAGCATGGTTGGGTGTTTGTGTCGTGAGAAAAGTTTCCAGATATCGGGGCGGGTCGGAAACGAAGACGGACGGGAGATATCGTTGAGTGAAATACGTCAGCAGACATAATAAACCGAAACTTGGGAGGAATTTGAAGAAGAAACGCAAGATCTTAAAATAGGGGGTCGTTAATAATAGGGTATCCCTGACGAAAGCATAGATCCATTTTTAGGATTCGCTGCTTGGGAATGTACAAATAGAAAACGTCTGAATGATGAAAGTTTTCACGAGTTTGCCTCGTCACGGTGGTTCGCGAAGGTGTCCCTCGCGTAGCGCCTCAAAATTCGGTTATTTTTATATCTACGGAATTATCGCGGATCTTATTCCGGATTCGCAAGACGAACAAGAAGAAGCAGGAGAAGGAGAAGAAGAAGAAGAAGAAGAAGGAGAAAGACGAGAAGAAGAAGAAGAAGAAGACTGGCCGAAATCGCTAGCCGGCCTCCATTGAAACAACAAACGAAAGGGTGAATTATCGTCGCGTCGACGGAAGAAAACAGGCCGAGGGAAATTCTCGACGGATCCCCGTTGGCCTTCCCTATCCGTATTCTCGTCCGATTGTTCGCCGAGTTATAAACGCAGCCCGCAGCGGAGGCCGTTTGATCGATGGCAGCCAAAAGCCAGTCGCGGCGTGGCATGGAGCAGGGGGAGAGAGGGGCGAATACGGAGAGCGCGAGGGAAACGGAGAGAAAGGAGAGAGAGAGAGAGAGAGAGAGAGAGAGGAAGGGAGGGAGTAGGGATGAGATGGAAAGAGAGAAGCGAGAGGGAAATGGAGAAACGCGGAGAGCACGGAACACAGAAGGTAGATGGTTGGGCGGTCGGAGGTGGTCAGGAATCACGGAGTGATGTCAGCCCGTGACTCGTGACACGTGCTGGTTTAATTAGCGCTACAATGCCGAATCCAGTGTGTGCATGTGCGGAGCAGAAGGTGGAAACGCGGCGAGAGAAAGAGGAGGCGGCCGAAGGGAGAGGAGTGGAAGGAGGAGGAATCGGACGATGGAGGATGCAAACCGCACACACCACCCCGTGTGCCCCTGCACCACGGCCACGATTCTCTCTTCTCTTTCTGGCACTCTGCCTGCCCGACCTACAACCCGCCCCCGGGACCCCGGGACCACGTTCTCCGAATTACCGGTCCCGTCGCTGCAACAGCGGTGCACTTAGCGTAAATTCAGGGCGAATCGACGGCGCTTGACGTCCCCTTTCCCAGACCCCTCAATTTCCTCCCCCCTCGCTCCTTCCCAGCCGCCTATGTACCGCCGGATCGCGTCTATATCTCGTTTATATACCGATCGTCGAGACGCTTTCCTCTTGCTCTTGCTCCGGAATTAATGTCACGTGGAAACGGAGCCGGAGAATTTGCGACAGACGCGAGAGCGTAGCCTCGGTACTTTTAGAACGGAACGCTCTTATCCCCAGCTTATTCCCAGGAATGATTCCGATCTTCTAGTCGTTGCGGAGGCTTGTTGATCGATTTCTTTAATTTCGAAATCGCGATGTTTTTGGAAAAGAGAAGAGGAAAGGGAATGTTTTTTTTTTTTTTCTTTGAAATTCTTGAAATTGATTTTGATTATATTTCGAGATGTTTTCTTCGTGGATGTTGAAAGTTTTTTTCAATCGTGATATACAATGTAATCGAAGCGACGAGAAGTGGTTTCGAGTGCAAAAACTAATTCGCGATAGTCGAGAAATGATACCAAGGATCCTTTTCCTTAAACGTATGGAAGGTTGAAAGTTGACGTGCTAGCACGTATGCGAAGCATATGTCCTCGGCCAGCGCGACACACGGCCGAGATAGGAGAGATTTAAAATGTTGCGGCAGGTCGGGAGGACTAAATGATGATAAACTATCTCGCCGGTCCCGGTAGACTGACCCTGCACGCCGCGGCTTGAATTACAGCCAAAAAACAAAACCACTCGTCGCTCGACGCGCGCACAGAACAAGTAAAACACATCAGCCCTGACCAAGACATAAAACCCTGAATCACTGGATTTTCCAGTTGCGAAAATTATATAGATTCGATCGAATAATTGGAAAAAATTTATATACGAAATTTTGATATAAAAATAGCAAAAAATCTAATATAAAATTCTAAGTTAAGAAAAAATATGGAATATTGTCGCACAACGAGTAAAAATAAAGTGACACGTGTATGTACGTTATGCAACGATCGAAGAACAAAAATAAAATTGCGAATATACCGCGCACTACGTCGAATGCGTTATAACTTCAATGAATTTTCCATATTGACGATCAAGCTCCTTGCAATTCACCGGTATCTTCGATCTCGACTAACGATCGTTCGAAATAATGCACAGAAAAGCTCCATTTACGACTGACTCGACTTATCAGCGGCCTCCTCGGTACGCGGTCAATCCGTCGGCATAAAACTTATAGCCACGCGATTATGGTCGTTATAATACATACTACTTTTCTCCCTGTATGCCTGCTTGAATTTGCCCGCCTTCCTATTCTCTGTCCTTTCCCCTCTCTGTTCACTCCCACCGTTTCCCACCCTCAGCCCGTAGCCCTCTATCGGATTATTAATTCCCTCGTTAAAATCCGACCCGCGGCGTCGCCACGGTTTGTTATTTACGAACGAAAATTGTAAATACAAAGCAGAAGGGGGAAGAGAGGAAGGAGAGAAAGGGCGGGCGTATCGACGCATGACCATTCCCGCGGCCGCGAGCAATTAATAATCGCATCGAAGCTAATTAAATCCGGAAAACATGCAAATGCACTGTGTTTATATTTCAAAGGGACGACCGATCGGCCGTGCGATGGCGCAGCAATGACGAAGAGCCGAATAATGGCGGACAAGGATAAGCGAAAGATAGTAGAAAAGTCGAAAAGATTCGTTTACGAATTATCCGTAAAAATATCCGTAAAACATGTTTATACTCTATTAATTTCGTTTTTACGAGCTCATCGAGCTTGAATATTAATTCAATTGACAAATGAATGCTACGAATATACTGTAATTTTATCAAAAAGTTTTCACTTTCTACGTTCTACATACATAATGATACAAGAGTACTTACATTTCGTCGCGTCGCCACAGATAACTAATCTCTAAGTGTTGTCTGGACACAATTGTCTATCTAACTGTTAACTGATTCCTTCAGGATTATCAACCAATTAACACAAGACGATAAATGACACTGCACAATTCTTTTTTAAAACAATTAACAAATTTTTCACACTGCTGCACGTAATAACGACTGATGCGCGCCTTGCCTGTGCTGCCAACTATCGAACGATACGGTAACCATATACTGTTCCAGACAATGCGCCGCGTATCGGCGACTTCTCGAACTAATGGGATTCAGTGGCGTTATTTCTCGCTTGCGATTACACATCGATATATGTAAGTACTCTTAACCTTTTAAATTAATGAAGCAATGAAATTAAGAAACGATATTTGAATTTAAAGGATACAAGAAGTTAAAAAGAAAAATAATAGATGATTCTTTTATTTCACGTTATTATTCCATTGAAAGCGAATCGATTATGTCTCGAGAAATCGAATAACTATTGCCTGTGTATTATATCGATTTATATCGATATTACGGAAACTTGTGGTATAAGTGGAAATAGAAAAGTTGGTTATAAACGTAATAAAAGTTGGAAAACGTAATAAAAAAATAACATCAAGGAAATATTTGTTTGTGAAATGTTGTGTAAAACATTGTGGAAAAAGAAATTCTTTAACGACGATAAATATACCGATATATTCGGTAATGAACGAAACTAAACGAAACTCGATAAACATTCAGCGAAAAGTTGTTCCGATATTATCAAAACAAGAAACGGAACACGATTTACATTCAGGTAATCGATTAGTGATAACGATCTCATCAAATAAACATATAAATCAAATTCTGAACATTATCATTGTGAATCTATTTCGAGCCTGACATATCTGTAATCAAGATTCTTTTGTTTCCTAACCTCACTACGAATTACAAACAATCGAAAACTTTTTAATGCTTAAAAAAATGATAATTTCCCTCAATCTTAAGAAACTTTTTTACTTTTTAACGTAGGTATTCACGAATGAGTTAAAAATAAGTCAAAGAAGTACGATAAACTTTTCCAACCAATCATCCTCGAGTTCATCTCTTGCAAGTAAGTTCGCTTTTCTTCATCATTCCTTTACTTCGAATTTGGCGAATTCTTATCAAGCGTACAACGGACCATAAATAATCTTAATGTTATGGAAGAGATATTAGGAAAAAAGGAGCTAGCCTTTCAAGAGGACGGCGGTTGAGACGTCAAAGGGAGTGCCATTGAAGGTATAGCAGCCATAAAAAGTATATATCGAGACGGATGCATAAGGTGCATGCACGGTGCGCGAGGTATTACACACGAAGTGCACCGTGTATTGGCAGGTAAGCAGTATAACCGGTGGGGGGAGGGTAAATACGGTGCCAGGCAGACGGGGAGAAAGAAAGAGAGACAGAAAGAGAGAGAGGTGGGTGCACTTGGACGGACATGGCGGCACAGCGGCGAATCAAACGATATCGGGCTTCTGGATTAATTTATGCACCGTGGCTTGTTAAAACGCGAGACACAAAGGCCTCGCCGACGGTGCATTCTTATGGCTCGGCTTAGGCCCACCCGCCAATCAATTCGCCTCGCCTCTGCTTTCGTGCATTTATTCGCGCGTAATAACGTTTAAGCCCCTACGTAATAAAATTACGTCAGCTCGAGCCACTTCTTTGTCGCAGCACCGTGGAAATAGGTCTTAATATTAATAGACTGTGGCAGTCGATCGTTCGTATACGATATATTTCTTTAATACGAAAATCGATGCAATAATAATGATGAAACGTATTGAACGTAGTTACCAACTCTTTTACGGTTTAAATAATATGCATCGTATTATTCTCGTTTTTTTCCTCGAGCTACGGAAACAACAAAATTATACTCATCGATAAACAATAAAAGTACAGTTTTTTTCTTCGATGCTTCTGTAAGATGACATTCGAATATATGAATTACGAATAAAGTACACGACGTACAATCCAAAATGTATTAAATTTTCCAAAGGAACGAGCACGGAATTAGTAGCAACATCTTTTAGAACGAGGAGCGTATTGCGACCCGGATTGTCACCGCTACGGAAAACAAATCGTGCACCGTAATGGTTCACGAATTATTTTGCCAGTTGGAATTCAACGATTTTTAACTACCACTACCGGTAACTTTTTCGACGACCCGGGACGAAGAAAAGCTGGAAGGCTATTTATTTCCGACAGGCCGCCGGTACAAATAGTATGGACACTTTGTCAATGTTCCGGTATCTTCGGTCCTGATCGTGCTCGACCGGAACTCGCCAAGAAGATCCCTCCACGTCCGTTTCCATCCCTCCGTCTAAAAAGCGCCGCGGGATTTTTAACGATGGCCGTTCTTTCGCAAACACCCGGCTGGGAGGGCGGGGGGGGGGGGTTGGAAAAGAATCCAGCTCAACTCGCGTATCTACGCCGGCATTAATTACTCTGGTGGCAGAAAGGATCCGGGGCGATATCACGCCGCTGCAACGACGATACTGACTGCGCCACCCCTCCCTCCCCTTTCCACCACCACCATCGACCTCCTACTATCACTAGTCTTCTTTCAGCCCGATTTCTCCGTTTCTCTCCGGACCGGGATGCAATTTACCGAATTGTTTTTAAATCCCTCGGGCGGCACGACGGCGGAACAGGAGGAAAGCGCGCCCGAAAGAAAAAAGAAATAAGAAAAAGAAGGAAGGAAAAGGCGGACTGGACGCTGGAGGAGGGGGAGGAGTGGAGGTTGAGAGGAAGGAGGTGGTGGAACGAAGTTGGCGGCAGCCATGGCGTCAGCTGTTTTGTCCGGGAGGCGCGCCCCCCCCGCTTTCTTTATGTTTCTTTGCCCGGAAGCCCCGTTCCGATATCGCCCCCGATACACCGTTCTCCTTACTTCAATACCTATACACACACAATTTATATATATATATATATATATATATATATATATATATGAAACAGGAAGAAACGCGCTTACAGTGTGTATTTTTTCCTTTTTCGAAGTAAAAAATAGCGCGAACCGATTTTTCTCGAAAAATATCGGTCGAAAATAAAAACGTAGTGGGATAACACGTAGTGTCCGAGGCCAATTCCTGATCAGCCGTTTCCCGACGATAAATTTTACATCGATGGCAAGTTATACCACGCGAGGCAATTACCTAGGAACGGTTGGATTCCGCAATATCCATTATTACGTGTCGCGACATTTGGGAAACTTTAGAGGATATATATATATATATATATATATGTGTATAATGTATGGATTCGAAAGAAAGGGAAACGATCGTTTTGGAAATTACACGTATATATTTATATATATATATAGGCGTCCGTGTCTCGCGAAACAAGCGTGTACAAGTACACATCATATGACTGACACAGTGCGTTAAGTCGCGCGTCGGCTATCAGCGAAGCGACACGACAGGTGCGCGTCGATAACAGTGCCGACAATAATTGCAAATCGTAGCTTGGTCACCATGCCCCGTCGTGTCGATCAAGATCCGAATAATATGGTACGGCCAAAGCGGTAACGTTTCCATTACGCAACGGGCGATAAACGGTCGCGTTAACCGACCGATCCCTTCCAACGTAGACGCCGACCAATCGTATGTATATATACAGACTCCTATCCACGGAAGCAGAAACATCACGTCGGATCTATGACAGTGGAATAGGAAACGATAGAAACATCGTATCGTATCGTCATTTCTTTCCTCGTGTCTTTGCCCAAAAATTTAGCCCAAAAATCGAAATCAAGAGCCTTTTCTTCTCGTCTGTGTGACAAGCTGGATCGCGTTTAAAAACGCGAGAAAAACACGAGCCTTAAGCTTCGGGAGAAGGTTGGATGATCGTTGTGCCGGTGTTGCGAAGGGTGGAGACGTGGCGAGGGGAAGACGAAGAGGGGCAAGGCTGGGTAACAGTAACGACGTCGACAGGGTTGCGCGGAGGGAAAGCCCCGTTGGAGTCTCCTCCGGCGGCGAAGAGGGATGGAAACGGGAATACGATTGGTTTGTGAGGGTCGCCATTCACGGGGGTCGCCGGTGCCGTTTGGAGTCTGCGCTCTTCCTTGATCCTGAGAGAAGCATTTCGCTCGCTTTCAGCCGAGAGACACGAAAGGAAAGTGGACGGGGGAGGTGAAACACGGAGGAGGTGGAAGATTCTCTCTTCGAAACCTATGGAGCAAAGAGAGAGAGAGAGGGAGTGGGAGAGGGAGAGACTGGGAAACAAGGGTGAGAAAAGGAAGATGGAAGACGAGGGAGGCAGAGGCTCTTGGAGGACCAACCGGCGCAGCTTGACGGACGTCGCGACGCCCTACGTCACCTTTATCGCCGACGCCCTTCTCCGTCACCTTCTTATTCCTTCCCGTACCCTCTAAACGGCTGAAAGAAGCGATACGATCGTGTGTGCTTTTCTTTCTTTTTTTTTTTTTTTTTTTTTGCGTCCCCTGGATTTCCCCTGGAAGTAAAGCTTCCATTCGTTTCTTCCTCGAACGTTTTGCACGTTCGAATCGAGAGTATCGAGTATACATATGGGAATGAAAGAAGAATGGAAATACGAATTCCATAGATATATATATCTACGTACGTAGAGAAAGAAAGGATGGAGAATTGGAGAGAAGTGTCCCTTGATACTTTGTAGCCCGGAATCGCGATCAAAAGAGCGTTGTACGAATTCTTTTACCGCCTCGTTATTCCAGCAAGGACTTCCCTTAGGTCGGTCAAGCTCTGTGCAGAGGGTCCGCGCCGTGACGCTACACTTAGGATGTTATTTACGACGTCGTTCCGCCGCTAATGTTTCAGTTGAGCTAGGTCGGGAATGATAGTCGATATGTTTATGACGATCCCGCCACGGTCGGGCGTACGATTCCCGCCGCATTACCGGGATCGAAAAAAGACAGAGAAAATCTTGGATCATCTCGCATTCTCCTCGAATGATCGTGAAAATTGCGCGAATTCCGTTTCCCGCAGGAAAAGAACGGGAGAAAAAAGGAACGTAAATAAGCCGCGCTTCCGTTTCTATTTACGGTCCCGCGAAATTACTAAGTTAAGTTTTCCCTTCGTACACGACACGGACGAGGAAAGAAACGAGGAGGAGGAGGGTGGAGGAGAAGAAGAATCACGAAGTTGAAATTATATGCAGACACGAGTTGATTGCCCCGAGACCCTCGTTTAATTAACCATCGCTCTCGCTCCACCCTTCGCGGCCGACACAACAAAGAGGAACGCAACATCGAATCTCGAGGTAGAGGCCGACGGAACTCTCACGGGGTTCCACGCGATTCGGCTGGCCGAAAACAGGCAGGAATTATTTCGAGTTGGTCACGTGATCGTATCGACTTCGGCATTGTTTTCGCGTGGCCTGCAATTACGGCGGGGAGTTACGAGGCAGCGGGTGGCGAGCTGGCCCCCGTCGGCTCCGAGCGAGAAGGAGAAACGAGGCGAGAGGAGAGGAGGGAGGGACCGGGAGGAGAGGCGACAGGTGGGGAGGAGAAGGCGGCGGCAACTCGGCTGGCTTGGTGTATTTAAATTTAAATATAATGCAAATCGACCGAGATAAGATGAATAATAATTGTAACAGCAGGGGTGGGGCGGGGAACGGGACGAGAAGAAAGAATCTTCGTCCTCGATAAGAGAACGAAGCAACGTCCGCGAGGCAACCTTGCAATCTACCGAACGCGTCTCGCTTTTCGTATCGACGCGAATTTTTTACATCTCTCTCGAAACTCGCCTCTCGAACGATTTGCCGTGCAACGATCGCCACGCTACGATCCCTCTCTTTCCTTTAATTTTCTTTCCTTTTCTTCCCATCCCCCTGACCATTTAATAATGAATCCGTCGGTCTCAAGCGCGACTCGTTGTTTTACCTCGTGTTCATTGATCGACCGCCTCGCATTTATCATTCATCGTGTTTCCACCGTAGCTTTACCCCGTGGTATACCATCATTAGACGCAGTTGGCTTTCTTCGCATCGCGTACGTGCAACATACACGCGCGCAACCCTCCGCCGGTGTAACGTTACAATGTAACGCCGATTGGCTCGAGGCGAAGTTTCACCGCAAAGTTACGACAGTAATGAACAATCGATAGTTAGCGTTCCCCCCTCGCGCGCGCGCGCGGTCTGGCTAACTATAAACAGGTGGCAAGAATTGGAACAGGGGCTCCAAGTTTAATGCGCGGCGCAACTCCGTCCGTCGCGAACAGTTCTGACAGTTTTGACGAACTTGCGCCAGTTGCTCGCGACTACGCTCCTACGAGGGAGAGTTGGCCGCGAAAGATGTGTCCCGATACCGATGGGAGGGAAAAGTTTCTAGGAGTGGAAGAACTGCCTCGAACGTGTAAAACTTTTTAACCGCTACAGGCGCGTATAGTCGTCCAGATTCGCGGACATTAATAGTTCCGGGAAACGATCTTGAAACTTGGCGATGCGATCGATAACCGTGTATAATAAAACGGCGATCGATTCTATTTTCTGAAAATTTTAAGAAATATTTATACGTCACGATGATTAACATTCAACTTTCCCGAAAGAAGGTAACGATTCTCTCCAAACATCTCGAAGAAATCTCGAAAAATTCCATTCCATTTTCAATAATAATAATGTTTGGTAGAAAATTCGGTGTAAATTCGGCCGAAACAACGATCGTTTCCCGTTTCACGACAGAATTGGAGGAATAATGCACGTGCCGGGTTCGTTACCGGGATAATTAAAACATTAAGGAATCCGAATGCGAGCGTGGAAAGATGGAAGGCAGCCGATAATCGAATTAAAGACAGTTACGATTCCTCGAGCGCAATTCCCTACAAGGCACCAAATTAATTCCCCGATCGAGATTAAAATCTCCCCGCAGTCGACGTTGCGTATCGGGGAGGCGCAGGTACGCGCGGTCTGCGCCGCTTCTTTCCCGGCCAGAAAAACGAAAGCGGCCGCGCTTGCCTCGAAAAGCGGTACGACTCGCCTCGAGACGGGTTCGTTAAGCATCCGCCTCGTGCACCACGTATATGTACGCAAGTACGTACGTCGCTCACGCGAGAATGCGAACGAGGGTGGTGGGTTTCGTCGTGGTCGTGTTCGACGAGCCACTCCATCTGGCTCTCGATACGCCGCGTTCGAGAGAGAAAGAAAGAACCATAGAGAGAAACAGAGAGAGAGAGAGAGAGCCGCATCGAAGCGCTTTGGATGCACACATCTAAAAACGCGGCTCGATATTATTCCACCGCGGAATATCTCCATTCGACCCGGCGGCTCGGCCGGCAAAAAGGTGAAATACGAAGAGCAGCGAGCGGAGAAGTAGAGGGAGGGAGGGAGGAGTTGGAAAGAGAGAAGAGAAAAACGAGCGGGGAGAGGAGAAGAGAGAAGAGAGGCGGTGGAGCGCGCGCGCCGTCACGGGGACCACGGCGCAACAACAATGCGGCCCGGAGTGAACGGTAGATACGTAGATATCCGATTAATTCCCATTGAATGTCTTTATTGTATTTAATACCGCGAGCTGTGGGTATACGCGCGAGGAGGTGGGTGCCACTCCGTTCCGCCCAAGGAACGGGGGAGCAACGACGAAGGAGGCGAAGACACGAGGAAGGGACGAAGGGGAGAGAGAAAGAGAGAAAGAGAGAGGAGATAAGAGGGAAGGTTGCGAGGCACGAGGTTCGGTACGAAGGCAGATATGGTACCGGCCATATACAATACACGTGACCGTGCACTGAATAGCAGCGCGGTGCACACGGTTGCGTCGGCAGGTATCTCGCGCACGTGAGGACTGCGCTCGTGTACTGCGTCCGTCTCCACGCCAACGGGAGGAGGAGGAAGGAGAAGAAGAAGGAGGAGAAGGAGGGGAGCCGGGCTCCCTCGACGACGAACGGAGTTACATGTATATTTATAATATAATCGCGGATACCGATCTCGGCGGAGAAACGAAAAACTCGGCCCCAAGGACGTAAGAGAGGGCGAGAGAATCGCCGCGGAATAGGAACGAAGAAACCGCGAATCGAAGCGTGGTTTTCTTTCTGCAGATGGGAAGGGAAGGGAAACGGGCTTCCTGCTCTTTTCCACGATTGCCATTGCACGGGAGCACCCGTTTCTTTTTTCTTTTTTTTTCTTTTCTTTTCTTTCTTTCTTTCTTTTTTTTGCCAGTCGATGTCCAGACTAGGTGAGAAGCGGCTGCTTCCCGTCGCGAATTCCTTTCCGAAGCGCTCGCACGTCAGACCTGTCGAGAGGGCGACGCGTTAATTACTACCGAGACGAGCCTCCACCGCCGTTGAACGCCTGTTAGCTTCGTGGCTCGCGTGATTCTGCGCTATTTTTCACTCGCGTGTCGGCCACGGACAAATTTTTATCGGCCGATCATCGAGCGAATTCCGTTTCCCGATTCCGACAGGTTCGAGCTTGGTTGCAGAGAAATGGTTTTTATTACACTCCGATCCAACGGTATGATATACTCTTATTCGTTACGTTACAAGAGGATACGGGAACGGGAGATTCGAAAACGATACCGCGTGACGAACCAAGACGATCCTCTCGCCTTTGTCGAGAGAATTCGAAAGAAATCATCGAATCTGGAGCAATGTCGCGTCGCGATAGGGCTGTTTTGCGGGCGTGTATAGATTTCAGTCGGCTCGGGAGCAACCGGCAAAGCGACGGAAAGAGAGAGAGAGAGAGAGAGAGAGTTCAGGGTCGAGGCATACAGGTGGTCCATAACATAACAGTCACTGCGTTTTATCCGGCAGTAAACCGGCGGCAGGCGCTCCGGCTCTATGATTTAATACCCCAAACCCTTCCCTCCCCGCCGCCACCCGCGCATCCCTTACGACCGCCCCCTCCTCCGTTGACTACCGGCAGCCTCTACCGCCGCCCGTCGTCTCCTCTCGTTTCTCTCCGCTTTCTCCCCCTCTCTTCCTCTCCCTCCCTCTCTCTCTCTCTCTCTCTCTCTCCCTCTCTGGAAACCCCTCCTCCTCGGAATTGCACCCGCGTGCTTGCACTAACCCAGTGCCGCGGAATGGCATTATCAGCCGGATGCTTCTATGACCGTGCAAGGGTCAAACGGAGAGAAAGGGTTTGAAGGACGCATTAATTTCGTGGCCGACGTCACCGTCACCGTCGGTGAAATCACGGGCTCGCGCTCTATTCGCAAACACTAGCGAAGAGGGAAGGGAAGAGGGAGGGGGGAGTTAATGATCGGTGACGTGGAAGAGGGGCGCGAGGTGGTCGCCTCGATGACGACGACGCTTGCGGGCGAGACACGATCGTTTCGATCGTTTCGTTTCGATACGGGAAATACGGGATATTTAAAAAAAAAAGAAAGGGAACGGCGGGAGGTGGCAGGCGGCGTGTACGGGCCCAACGGCGGGATTCCGTCGAATGTTCAGATCTCGTGACAGATTACGGCGATAATCAGCATTCGTGACGAGTTACCACTCCCACGCTGTCCGACTTAATTACCCTATTAGTCGTACGCGTGTCACGCGTACGAAAAGAGAAAAGAGGGGAAAAAAGGAAAAAATGAAGGAAACATGCAGCGATCGTATCGTAAATCAAAAGCGATCGAAAATATATATATGTACGGATACGGAAGGAATGGAATTTCGAAGATGAACGGATTCGTCGATTTACTTCCGGGGGTGGTGGCGGAAACGGAGGAAACGGGATGAGCGGAGGAGACGAGCGGCGGAGACGTTCCCAAGTTGGTAAGCCGCATAACTCGAAGCTCGGCCGCCGCAGAAGCTCCGTAACTCTGTTAATTCATATCTAGAAAGTTGGCCGTCGCTGGGAGGAAGAGGAACGGCGGTGGAAGGAAGAGGGCTCTGTTCGACGGGGTGGTTGTCGGTGGGTGGTGAAGATGGGGGGCGGATGGGTGAGTGGTCGGGCCGACTGGGTGGGCGGAAAGGGGGGAGAGAGAGAGGGCTGAGTTAGCCGGCACGGCCGGCTGGGGGTGGTGGTTGAAGGCAGAGGAAACCAGAGGTGGGGGCGGGGGTGTGAGGGTTGGTTTCCTTGCCTGGCATCGAGGAATCGATACGCCGGTGGGAGCTCAGCGCCACCAACGCCTCCGACGCCCTACGTCATTGCACCTCGACGACCGAACGAAACCTCTTTTCCCCATCCTCCACTTCCTCTTCCCTCCATCCGGTCGAACTTTTACACCTCGAATCGGGTACGAGGAATCGCGAGCCATCGTCGAGCCTCCACCTCCCTCCCGAACGAGTTTTCATCGCTCGAATATTTCCTTCGATCTCGTTGCCTCCTCGTCGATCGACGACGAGGATACTTGGACAGATATACTCGGATACTCGGTAAATTGCTCGGTAAGTTGTAGATGTAACTCCGGTGAGCGGAACACGAGCGTGAGAAACACGAACGCACGAACGGGGGATGAGAATTGGTACGCGGCTGGAAACGGTTTAAAGCGGACACCGCATTAAGAACGCTCGATCGAGCAAGAGGATCTAGGTAGAATTCCAAGTGGGACACGTAGAACGTATCGTGGAAATTCTATTGATATCGTAGACATTCCGCTTCTGCCAATTCTCTCGATCGTAATCTCGTAATCGCGGAGAGCGCGAAAGGTCTTGATATTCAAATCATGCCACGTCCAAAGGATCTTTGTATCTCCCTCGTCCTCGACGCAATCTCGTGATTAATTCATTCAGGTTTATGCGTCCGTTTGGCGATGACTGAAAGCCGCATTTGGCGCAACGTAGCCGGCGCGCGTTTAATTTTAAAATGCATCGGCTACGACGGATTCGTTCGGATCCGTGGCATAACTATTTATGTATATATAAATATATATATACAACTCGAGAAGAAAGTGGAGAATGGAAGCGAAAGTGGAGAGGGAGGCTAAAGAGACATCGAAATGACACGGCGAGCTTAACTTCTGTCGCTTCTCGATGCTAATGCTGCATCCGTAAGCACGTTGAACGTCAGGAGGTTGGGAAAAGTTGATGTCCCCTGCGGATTCCGCGACCGCGCCTTTGCTGCTTATTCAAATCGTGCCTCCCCTGCTTCCCTCGTCTGGAATGTACTCTCGTGTAAAAGCACGCGCAAACGTTCATGCCTGTCATGTATATTTTTTTTTTCTCTCTCTCTCTCCTCCCTTCCGTTTTATTTATACCGCCTTTTTTCTCTTCCTTTTTTTTTTTCCTTCTTTTTACCCTCCCCTCCTCCTCTCGTTCGTTCTTTTAATCGGACATTAATGACGCGAAGATTAATGTTTTAAAAAACGGGCGCGCAAACGCATAAACAGAACAGTTATTTATAACGCGATAGCCGGCCATTATAAATAGCGAATATATCCCGATACAGCTTAATCGGCGTTAAATAAATTCGAGATCAAAATCGATGCTTGTTGCTCAAAATTTGTTTTTCGAGCGGGTGGGGGCGGCTGGGGGAGCGGAACCGAGCATACATACATTCGGGTATAATTGCCCGAAAGTACTGATTTATCGTGTCGACCGTACTGACAGGGTATCAGCGATTTATTTGCCTACTTTTATTGGATCGATCGCAATGTCTACCGTTAATTAGAAACTACTACACATATTGCGGAATCGAGCCGCGCGAATCGACACACGCGCGCGCGCGCCAATGCGTATTAATTAACGCGCGGCCGACGCGCGATTTAATTTCGTTTTGTTCGATCGGGGGGCACAACCGATCCCGCGGATTAACCGGATATTTCGACGAATTCCATTCCCGGATCGGGCGCGATACGAGCGAAAATCGCGTCGAAGGAAAGGAAAGGAAGAAAAAAAAAAAAAAAAACCAGAATTCAGATCACAATTCCCTTAATTATACCACCAGCTCTGCGCACGAGCGTGCAATTCGTCGGTGTATTCGATTCGCGTCGCCATTAACGATCCGAAGATGAAAAAAATCGCGGCGAAAAATCTGAACTAACGACGGCGTTCGGGTTAACGCTCCTCTCGCTCGAAGGAGGCTAACGATCGATCGCAATCGGACGGAAAAGAGAGAGAGAGAGAGAGAGAGAGAGAGAGAGAGAGAGAGAGTAGGTAGGTTCGCCGTGCAACGGAACGGAGAAAGAAGAGGAGAATCGTTGCTCTCCGCGCGACACGGGTTCTCGATTGAGCGTTGTAAAAATAATGGGGACGTGGCGGTGCACGTGGAACCGTTAGCTAAATGGCATGTAATAGCAAAACGCTCACCCCGCAATACCGTTCCCGTGCTCGTGACTGGTAAACAACGTCCGATCGCTAATTAATACCGTGTTTTCCGTCGTAATTTGCGACGTTCGGCCAACCTGACATTACCGCGGTCGCATCACGACTCTATTCCTCGCTACGACTCCTCCTCCGTAATAACAAGCCTCGGGAGAGTCCGCGAAGAAACAACAACCGAGGAAACATTTCAGAAGCGTAAACACACGTCATTACCGGTTAACCGGCTGTTGCGCGAGGAACGAGCACGGAAATATCGTGGAAAAGTCGGGAAGGATGGGAGGGATTTCAGGGATCGAGATCGTTCGACGAAGAATTAATAGAACGATCAACGCTAGGCTAGCCTCCGGATCACTTTTCGCCGATGAATCATCCGTCCAGCGGGGATATAACTGGTGCGGATTCGATCTAATGTTCCGGTCGCGTGACCCGCGATTTCATTATATCAGCCACTCGAGCTCCTTCACGTCCTCGTCGTTTGTATCCCGTAACAGGGAGTCTCGTGTTTCTCCCGTTTCTTAACGCCAATTGTTGCATTCTTGCGCGGCTTGGTCGCCATCGTTAAACGTTCAAACGGCCAATACGCAGGAAAAATTTTTACGTTTCGAAACGTGATTGCACGATTCTTCAATTTTTAACCAAATCAATCGATAATATTATAACGAAGCTTTTCGCTCTTTTTTGAAAAGAGACACGGAAGAACCGGGTTCGTTTAAGAAAATCTTCCATCGAGAGAAACTTTGATCCAAAAAAACTTACGATACTGGAACACCAGATTCTCAGAAGGAGCAACACTCTCCGAGCAACACTTACCTGAAACAAACGAAATAAGATACGAGATTAGTTAGCTAATTAAAAGACAAAGCATTAGACAAAGCAATAATCTTTAATTCGATTTTAGTTCGCGAACACGTTTCGAAAAAGATCGAAGAACGAATAAATGATCTAGCAAGCTATCTCCCTCCAAGTTGCGCACTCGGTGTCGAAGGGTACCTCTCTCTCTCTCTCTCCCTCTCTTTCTCTCACACGCGCGATTCGATCGTGTGCGCGCACAGTCGGCGACATACATCATCGTGCGACTAATTTCCGCGATAAATATTTTACGGACGGCCATTACGCGGGGGCCGCGTGTTCGTGCGATATAAACTATGGATGGCTATGGCGGGATGTAAACGTTGGGGTTGGGGTAGGGGTGGGTTTCCAGGGGGTGGAACCGAAAGGTTTGACGCCCGTAAAATTCGCGGGAACGCCATGATGCAATTCGGCCGCACCGTTTTACTCATTAAAATCTGTTTGTCCGCGAGATAGCGGGCCGTGGACGCTTTCAACCACCCCGCGGTCGTGCACGCAGCCTGTGCGAAGGGAAGGGGGTGGAATACCCGCGCGCGCGGATAGTGGCGCGCCCCCTTTGACGAGAGCATCCCGCGGGAGCAACGTTAACGCGATAGTCGTGTATCCTCGACGAAAAATTGCCTTTCCGCGAAGGGGTGTCGATATCGAATCGGGAGAGCTTTGCGCCCCGTGCATACACAGCCGCATCTTTGCGTCGCGTCGATTTAACGCGTTCGTTTTCTACCCGAGCCACGATTCGGAACGAAAGCCATTCGAGGGGGAGGGAGGGGAAGTGACATCATACGAAGCTCTATTTTTTTCGATCGAGATGAGAGAGTGAGAAGATGGAAAGAAAACAATTTTTGTTGTAATATATTTATTTTGTACGCAGAATTTGTCATACCGTTTATTATTCACAGTTCGATAGAAAGATCGGGGAGAGAAAGGGAATCTCGAATTTTCCTTTTTTCGTAGGCAAAAGGTTTCAAGACCAGAAGCGGTAACCGCATGCAACACGTGTCTACTATAAGGCGCACAACCACCCGGTACCTTCACCGACTGCGCTTAATTTACGCGTCCCCCTGACTTTTCTCCCACGAAATTTCGATAATCCTGCCCGATTCGACACAGGGTGTCTCGATGTCGGACGATTTCACACGCCGCCTCTACCGTTTCACTCGAAAAAAAAAAAAAAGAAAAAAAAGAAAAAGAAAAAAAGAGCATCCCTTGCTTCCCTAAACTGTCGTTAGGTCTCGGCTTAAAAAGGAGCCACTATTCCCGGGAAGATTACCGCGACGAGCGCGTAGGCCATTCAGCTGTTCCATTCCCGGAGAAGCAGGTGGTGGTCTCTCTGGACTATATGTGTCTGGCTGCGTTTCACTTAACAAGAAGACGAAAAAACGGTGGACGCGAGGGCGTGGCGAGGACGGAGGAGCATTGTCGCGCGGCGCGACTCGGTTTCACGAGGAACATTGATTCGATATGCGAAGAGTGGCCTCTCTTTCTCTCTCTCTCTCTCTCTCTCTTTCTCGCATTCTCTTTGCCCCGTTTATACAATCGTCGTCTCGTTGGTATTGTATCTCTCATTGTTGGCGGGCGGCGGGACCGTAATGGCGTCGTTGCCGTTGCCACGCGGCCAGATTACGCGCCGCTAATTACGTGGCAACGCACTCGATGCCCGAGCAACATCTGCTTGAATCAAGGCTAACTGTTGATGCCGAACAATGCCTCTTAGAAACGTTGGCAACGCTAGCCAGGCGGCCAGATTGAATAAGATATGGTATTGTTGGGCCGGCCACGTTAAACGATGCAGCAGCGGCCGACCGTGCCGCGTTACCCGGCCCATTGTTTAAAACGGCATCGCCGTTTTCTGCCCTCGTGGCACTACCCCTCCTCCCCCCCCCTCCCCTACCTTGCGGCCAAGCGCGATGCGCACCAGGGTATTTTGATTTATTTCATTGGTCAGTAAGCGTGCAGGTTATTCGAAGGTTCCGCTCGATAAATATTCATTACCGCAAAATTTCCCGATCCCGAAGTAATTGGACTTGAATTACACAGCTGCACCGCATAAATTAGCGCCAGCGCGCGCGCGCGCGAGCGGGTGGTTTAAAAATAATAAATAATTAAACGAGGATTTTCATTTTCGCGCGAGGGAGAGGGGGGCCGATCTCGAACTTTTAATCAATTCGTTTCTCGTAAGGAATAATGAGGAGGAGGAGAAGAAAGGTGTGTCGTGATTTCAAACGATTTTTCTATGATTATTTTTTCTCCAACGTTGAAACGCGTCGATCTGAAGAAAGACGAGAAAGAAAGAAACAAGCGTGTGGAGCTCGATACGGAGAAACATTGGAATGCGTTTTCCGTTCCCATCGTGGTCGAAAAAAATCGTGGCCGCTGGTGGTGAGGGAAGAGAATGGCGCCAGAAAGAAATGAGCGCAATTGGATAAAACGGTAATTGAGTTCTTATCGCGCTTGTCACGGGCAATTGGCCGGCAAAACTTCTTCCACTCTGTGCTCTTCCTCACTGCCTCCTAGGCGAAACCGGGATATTGTTAACGAGGTCGCCATCGTTTGTCTCCACCTGCGCCCGTTAATTACTTTCCCAAGACACGAGAGGAATCCAGCGTCGAGAATAATCCAGCATCATCCACGATCACTCTCGAGAAAATCATCGTGCATACATCGTTCGATATAACTTTCGCCTCTTATATAACTTGGATTATATACAACCCTTGATAGAATCAATCGAGAGAAATTCCAATTTCTGGACGAGGAGGAAAGGACGAGAAAGAAGACGCCATTACGGATCGTCATCGATCAACTTGCCACGGAACAAATAACGATCGTAGCGACGAACAAGCGGAGTGGAAACGTTGGTCACTCTCTGCTCACCCTCTTCACCCTCGACAAACCCCGCCTCCTCGATTATTCCAATACACGAAGGCGGCCGATCGACGATCGACGACGACTGAACTTGACTTGGAAACAGGAAACCGTGCTCGGATTCGTGTCACGGCCTGGCCGCAGTCAAGGAACAGTCCTTGAACAGTCCGGCGTTGCAACGCGTGAAAGTTGCTACGCCGATCGCCGCGAAACAGACGAACTCTCTCGCCCGCGACGTGGAAACGGCGACGACGGCGACGACGATATCGTGGACGATCGAGGCGAACGTTGCAGGCCGCGCAACGCAAGGGAGAGGCATGACTAACGTGTAGCGGCGCTGAACGATAATTGGCTTTATTAATTTGTTCACGCACGCGCCATTCGGTAATTGGGTATCCGGCTTTACTTTTTTTTCTCCGCGGCACAATTTATCGCGACGCTAATTTCAATTGATACCACTCGCTTATCGCGACCTATTAAGAAGGGTAATTAACGGCGATAATCGAAGCGAGAGTGAGCCCGATATTAAACCTGGGATATGGCGCAAAAAGTCGAGCAACGACGATATATAATATATACATATAAGTCGATTGATCGAGGAGGGAAACGAGTTCCAGTGGTTGTCGATGGCGGCGGCGGGGATGGAAGGAGGACGAAACGATATTAAATATGGGCCGCGCCACGGGGGAAGAAGCCACCCGCAGGTGCGAGTCTGGGGCTTCTTCCCTCGGCTGGTTCGGTTGGTAAAGCAGGGATTACCCGCGCTAAGAGGCCGAGCGGGGCTTCGCGCCTCATCGTCTGGAAAATGGCTTACTGCTTACATTTACCATTTTACCCGACCCCACTGTCGCCCCTCCACGTTGGATACGTTGCACGCGTGAGCAAATCGCCTCTTTCAATGTACGCTTCCAAGAACCGTGCATTTTTCCTTATCCTTTTCCGTTTTTACGTTTATTTATATATCACACGGATGATGAAAGTAAAGTTGAATCACGAACAAAGTATCTAATTAACGCGAGCGATAAACCTCTTCAAGATTTACCTCTTTCATCGATTATTTTTCACGAGGATTCTTGGTAAAATTACACCCCTTATCAGCAAGATACGAAATACGCTTTGAGGACAAATCAGGACGATTGATTTATATATGTTTTAAAGAAAGGATGGATTGGACTTGCTCATAACAGAAGACAGAATTCACGAGACGTTCGTACACGTACGAATGTTAACCCGAAGCGAGGTAGTAACCATTGCTGTGCGTGCTTGATAAAGCTCCTCCTTAAATTTCCCGCACGCCGCCCCCCGATGTGCTCTTTCCCGTGAAAATTTCCCTCCTCGTACCTCCCTGGCCACGGAAATTCGATTGCACAATCGAGCGAGAAAATTAATTCGTCGTCGACCGGTTGCGCTCGAGCCGTGGCCTTTAATTCGACGTGACTCGCCTTCGAAATCGGGATTCCTGACACCCTCCAGAAACCGGCTGCGAATCCGGCGAACGGCGCTACAGAAATTACCCAAGGATATTAAAACGCAAATGAGATTTTAGCGAGGACAAAAGCGGCCCGACCGCAGACAGAGTTAAATTGCTGCTCGTCCGGGAGAGAGACCGCACGCTTCCGTAAGAACGCACGCTTCCCAGCCTGGTGTACACGCGTACAATGAATCAACCGCTAACGCTATCACCGTGGAAAGTTGTTCAGTCTTCATCAAGAACTGAGAGAAAAAAAAGAAAAAAGGAATCTTAGAGCCTAGCCTAGATTACAACACACGGGCCATTAATATCTCTGTAATTAGAGATCTCTGTAAATAAGGTGAGAAAACAGCGAAAGTTACAGAGGAAGGAATATATAATAGTTGTATATTTAATAATCGGCAAAGACACATTGGTAACTTTTGATAATCGGATCGGTATGCGTGTTTTGTTTCGAAAGAGAGAGGGAATGAGAAACCCTTACATTTTTTGTTTCTATAATCCTTGGTTACATTTTTCCTCCGTGTAAATATAAAATTGCGCGAACGAAGGAATCCACTTATGAAAAAGCGATGAGCAGATCTTGAGTTCCTCGAAAAAAGGACCGAGACGAGGCGCGCAACGGCTCCACCTCGTGGCGTCGATTGCGGCACAGGAAGATCGAGATTAATACTCATCGAGCGATGAAATTAAGCATCGCGTGGTTAAGGACACGTGTTCCTTGCGTTTGTGAAAGCGGAGAGATCCGACTCCACCCCCGGCCGATTCGGTGGTGTCGGGTGTCCTGAAATCTATATGACCTTCGCCAACCCACCCCCTAAACTCATTTTAGCCGTATCGCGTTTCGCGTGTTCTCGACTCACGGCACGCTCTTTTCCCTCTCTCTCTCTCTCTCTCCCTGTTTCGCGGTATCAAACCTCGTCGATTCCGTTACGATCGTCGTTTTATATTCACGTATAAATTCTATCCACTCGAAATTGAAACCTGAACGAAGGGAAGCGGAACAAGAAGAAAACGCATTCCTCGTGAAATACTTTCGAACCGTTTCTCCGTCGAGGAAGATCGATTCGAAATTGTCGATCTGTTCGGTTCGGCAGAGGTCACGGAAATCACGATCCTTCTCCCCTTGGCGGAGGAGGTTGATCGCGTAGCGTAGGTGGATCGTGCGGGCTCCGCGATAATATGTAAATATTCCGTTATCTCCTTTGCCGCGGCCCTACGAAGTTTCCCAGCCGGGAGCGGCGATTATTCGAAGCGCGTAGTAACTCGTGCAATTACGCGGCTTACGACAAATCGATAGCTTTTAATTACGTTCCGGGGATATTTACGACCGAAGCTCGGAGCGCGACCCCTGCCGAGGCTCCTTGCGCACCCTCGCGTGGCCGATGGTCGATCCGTACCACCCGCAGAATTCGCGATTTTCCCCTCCTCCCTCTTCTTTTTCTCCGACTCGCAAAATTATCGATACAATTCCACCTTCGGTTTCGATTATTAATCTCGGAGATTGAACGGATGATGGAAAATTTATAATTTCGTATAAAGATTTTGAAAGGTTCGATTGAAATATCGTTTGTTCGATATTCAGCCTCGAGGATTACGAGCGTGCAAATCAAAAAGTCGAAAAAATGTTGGGGGGTTAACGACTGACTGATGAGAAATAACTGAGGAGAAATGTTTTCGTTAACTTTCCTCGCATTCTACCAGCTCGTTACGAACCGCTTCGTGTCTGGCTATTAATAATTTGCTTATCTGATTTCGCCAACATTGCGTGCCTCCTGCACAACTCCTGTACAGCAGGTGCTTGTCCCGAGCCTTTTACGGCGTGTAGGGTCCCCCGCTCTATTTTTATCAAATCTCCAAATCCCCTTATCTTACCAAAAAAAAAAAAAAGAAAGAAAGAAAGAAAGAAAGAAAAAAAATCAGCGATCTCGATTACGGTAAACCCCATTCCAAGATTACCTCGCGTCTTAAAAAAATTCGAGCTTCCTTCAAGTCTTTCAACACCCCGTCCCCTTCCCTTCAGATCTCCAAGCTCCATCGTTCCCGACTCAGTCGATTAAAAATATATCTGACCCAGATAATACGTCGTTGTTCCATCGACCGATATATCCACCATATTTTATCGGGCCGATCTACGGTTTTCTTCGAGCAAAGAGACCGACGTGATTACGATGCGTATACAAGGAGGAAGGGAGGGAAGAAGAAGAGGGAGAGGAGGAGGAGGAGGAGGAGGAGCGGAGGAGATACGGTAGCGGAGTTCGTCGGTCGGAAGCTGCTCCTTTCTCCCCAGAATTGCTGAGTAAAAAGAAGGAAGAAGGAGCCGAGGAAAATGATTAGTTATTAAAATGCCGATAATTATATATAATCAAGTGGCTGGGAGTGTCCTACGCATACGCTTACCGCGGTTGCAGCGGGTAAACGTTGCAGGAGCTTCTCCTCCTCCTCCTTTTATTTTATCCTATCCTTTCTCAACTCCCTTGGCTGGCCGGTCTTCTTGCCTATAGGTACAGGTATAGGTGGTTGCCGCGAACCTGGAGAGTGCGACGAGGATAGGAAGAAGAAACGGAGGATAGACGGAGAGGCATACGAACCGAGAGAGGCATACGCGCGCATTATATATAAAAAGCCCCTAATAACTGTTATCCACGATCTCGGAGCCGGGGCGTAGAGCGGGAGTAGAAGTCGAGGCAGAGAAGTAGAAGTCGCTACTCTAGTGGGCGGACCACTGGGTAGGGTAATGGTTCTGACGACGAAAAGTCGAAAAAAGAAGAAGAGCGACGGCCGATTCATCGGCCCAGTTGCCGAAATATTGAAAAAAATCGAAAACTCTCGGTTAAAATATATATATAAATACGAAATATATGAGAAAGAGGAATAAACAGAGAGTTCTCTTTCTCTATTTCTCTCTCTTTCCATCTCTGCATTGGAGAAACGAGAGTGTTTGGACGATGTTAAAAAAAAAAAAAAAAAGAAGAAGGATGCAAGTGCAAAATTGCGAGGATGGATAAGGTAATTGAGAAGAGGCGGACGACACGAGGCGGGATGGAAGCTGGAAGCTGGAATCGGTGGAAAGGTTAAATGCGTGACTCCCTCGGCGGATCGTGTAAGGTTAATGCACACCGTGGAACGAATTAGCGGTGCAAATCGGTGCCGTCTAAATCAGTAGCCGAGATCGGAATTAACGCCATATTTCACGGCCGGTCGGGATTATTCGCGGTACCGAGAGCCGGCCACGGGTACGCACACCGAGAGGCGAGCTAGTTCCTCGATAAGTTCATTCGGTCGAACGGTTGATAAGCCACGTGGTCAGAATACATTATAGACGCAGTTTCTGTTTGCGCTGTATGTGTGCGTGCGACCGTGTGTACGTGCGTGCATTAATGCGCGTCGCGCGCGCTTACCTATGCCGCCACGAAATTATTAAAGCGGATCATTTTAGATGCCATATTCGGTGTGTCGTTTCGCGCTACCGATTTTCTCTATCCAAACGGATATCTTTTATATATATTTTCTCCTTTCGTTTCAGACTTTTTTTTTCGAGATATCGCGTATATTTATTCCTTGAACAATTTCTAATTTATAGACTTCGCAAGCCTATTTCCTTATTCGGGAATAAAAATGGGAAGAAATTTATAAGATTTTAGAAACTCGAACGAGACGAGAAAAATTTAGGAATTTGAGAGTATGATCGCATCGAATTTGACGAAGAGAGGCGGAATGATGGAGGCGAGCAGATGCACCCACGAATTCTGAATGGAGGGGCGGCGAGGAACCGCGTCAATGAGCCGCGGCCATCAAACTGGTCAGGCACGTATCGCTACTACGCCGGGCCCCGTGGGTGATTTACAACGTGTCACGCGACGAGAGTTGAACGGCGCGAGGTCAAACGAGGTTGGAGTTGCGCACCGATGCCCGGTTTACGTCCCTCGACAACGAAATTATGCGTCGGAAACGAGCCCCTCCGAGCCGTTTCGCCTCTTCCCCCCCATCCTTGAACCTCCTCCGCGACGAATTTTTGTGTGCACACAATGCGAAAATCCGTGACCCAATGGAACTACCAGTGTTTGTGGGAGGTGGCCCCAGACATCCTTTCCCATCGAATTAACCAGTAACGCGAGGAGGTTTCAAGGTGCGCGCACCGGTCTGCAGCCACTGGAAAATGGCGCAACGCTTTAATTTGCACATTCTTGGAAATCTTATTCGCAAAGCATCGCCTTTGTTCCACGCGAGGGAAAGAGAGATGGGGAGACATTAATCCGGCATTTACACGCTCGCTCGATCCGATTCCACGAGTTACGTGTCTTATTTAAATTTCTACGCTGCATAACGATGCAGCGAATTTCGATCAAAATGGCGAATATACTCTGAATTAGAAATATTTGCGAGTAGAAAAATGTCTGTGGAATTATATTGTTTCGTTCGTTACTTCTTTTATTTATTTTATTTATTTTTCTATCGGCAAAGTATCTGTCGCTCGCAGCGATCAAACAAGGAACTCGTCGACGAATAGATTAACGCAATAAGCTAGTACCCGGAACAAGTCTAGGCAAGAGAGATCGATCAGTAGGAGAGGTAATGATCATTGGAATCATCGGCAAGAAGATCTCGCGATTACGCGACTCGGGGGGGGGAGTTGAATTTATTGCCGGTGATCTCGAGCAACAACCGCGATTTATTCTCCTCTCTTGCATGCTCCATTCTTGGTGATGTCATTCTGCGAATTGGGCAGCCTCGTATCAAGGACGGATAAACCACCACAGTGGTTTTTTTCCACCAGCTTTTGTCACGGTGCCGCGAATTCGGCACATCGCGTTACAATGACCTTCGAATCGCGCGACCGTGAAAAAAAGAATGGACTAGATTCGACATGGCGCTGCGTTACGCTCCCCATAGCGTGTATCGTTTCGAAACTTGCTTTGTACGTACAGTGAACCGAATAATCTCCCGAATATCTGAATAGAAAGAGACTTGCGGTACTGTTAAAAAAAAAAGGGGGAGGGAAAAAAAAAAGAAGGAAAGAGAGAATGGAAGAAAGAACGTATTCTTTCTTTCTTCCTTTCATTTTTTTCTTTTTCCTCGCATCTGTTGTAATCGCTATTCGCGACTGATTCGAATTAGCCGCGTCGCAAATTGGATAATTAATGCGCAGAAGCTAAAATGGCGCGCAATTTTAAATGTACAATTTTAAACGATAAACGATTAACACCAGAGGTTTATACTTAACGCATCATAAACATATCGCGACGAGAAATTGAAGAATAGATTCCGCGAGGAGATTTACAATTTCCGAGTTAATTAACATCGAAAGGATTTTTTTTTTCCTTTTTTTTTTTTTCTTTTTTCACGATAGCGATCTTGGAACACGCGTTCCTCGCCGTGCTTCTCCCCGCGACAACAATCGATCCTACTCATCTAACCTTGAATCGCCATCGGTTTGAATAAACAGTTAAACACAGTTAAACGGCATAACTCCTGACCGATCATCCGCGAGCCGTTCACCTGCGGCGATCATCCACCATTCCGATTGCTCATTGCGCAATCCTCTTGTTGTTTAATCGCAAACTCACGCGCGCGTGCGAGTAATATCCGGATATACCATTCGCGATAAAAAAAAAAACGTATCATTCGATTATGGAAAGAAGATGGAGGAGGATCGAATAACTAAGGAAAATAGCTAAACAATTTCCAGGAACTCGAAATTAATCGATTGGGGCAATCGTCGAGCAAAAGGACGAGAGATATGTCTAAGTCTATACTCTTTTTCCTTCTAATGTCTCCTTACGGATGCAATTTGATTAATTAATTATTACTTTCTCTCGTTACGACTCTAATCCTCTCGATTCTACTCGCTCGATAACGCTCGCCCCAATCCACTTTCACCGCGGGCCTCTTATCCGCGTGTTGTATTCCGGTCTTTGGGACCCGCATTCTTCCAGCCTCTCGTTCCCTCGTTTCCACGAGGATCTGGTCCCGAGACGTTCCGTCGGTCGCGCGAGCCAAAGCCGATGCTGACGTACCGGCCTGGAGAGAAGAACGAGTCGAAAAGAAGAAAAATAAAGACGGGGAAAAGAGAGGAGTACAGAAAGAGGAGGAGGAGGAGGAGGAGGAGAGGAGGAAGAGCAGGGATCGGGGAGGAAAGGGGAAGAGAGAGAGAGTGGCGGGGAGGGAGGGCGGGGGAGAGAGAGATTGTGCCAAGATAGGCCGCCTGCCGCCGTCAAAACTGGTAGGCCTTGAAGAATTATGCGAACTATTCTTGCCAGTTTGTCCGCCGAGAATTTACGAACGGAGCGTTGACGCGCTGCTAGCCGCAGCCATCCAAAGCCTGGGCGTGATCGAGGTAGAGGGAGGGAGGGAGATCCGCTAGAGTTTAGATCTTTCTCTCTCTCACTCTCTCTTCGTCTCAGACTTATTCGAATGGATCCAACCCTCGATCCAGCCGTCCATTCACGGGAGAAACGAAAAGAAGGTTGAAAATTATATCGGCGTTGTCGCGATTTAATTCGAGGAGCGAGCTCGATGGATGGTAATCGTCGACGCGCGACAGACGTCGTTAAGGCTCGAACACGGCCCACGATGAAGCTCGGGATCTCGGGATTGGGAGAACAGGTTCGTTTCGATTTTCGCTTTTCGTTTCTCCTCTCCTCTCCTCGATTATCGGCGGGGGATCAATTAATTTCCAGGGGTATTAGCGACGGTTAACGCGGCCCGTTATTGAAACGGAATATAACACAACATACACGACGTGTAATCGTTAACTTTTAACACGGAGATAGCGGGTTTAAACGGATGCAAATCGGTGGAGCCGATTGGAGCAGCATCGGAGAATAACGGAATAACGGAATTAAAATAAATCCCCCCCTCCTCCTCCTCTTATTACCGCGGTCGCAGCGCCAACTCGATAAGAATCGGTTACGAGCTTTCTCTTCTTCCGCCTCTCCCAGGATCGCCCATTCCTCCTGCTCGCGACAGCACCTCGATGCACCTCGCTCCTCGCTGCGCTTCGAATTGCGCAACGCGTATCTTTCCTCCTCTCTCGTCCTCCTCCTCCAGCCATGTTCGGCCGCGTGCTTCCGACTCGCTCGTGCATCATCTCGTGACTCGCCGTCCCTTTCGCGGTCCCGATCCGGATAACGAAGAGATCAGGCAGCGTCACGCTGCGCTCTCGCAACGAGGCTCGCTCGCGCGTTCACCTGTCGCTCCTTCGATTTGCATCGAGCGTTACGTGAACGTTTTACGTGCGCGCGGGAGAAAAATGGCGCGGGAGAGACCTTGACGGTGCGGAGAACGGGTGACGTTGCCGACCACGAGCCGCGGATAACCGAGCGTCCCTCTCTCGGTTCCGGTTCGTGCAACGGTTCGTGATTCGCGATTGCCTGTTGATGGCCGCCACCGGCTTTCACTCGAAATCGATTTTATCCGCGTCCACGAACAATTTTCGATCTTGGAAGTTGGGAGAGAGAGAGAGAGTACGAGAACGCGGGGAAAGGAAAAGAAAAATTTTGATCGATATAATTCGTTCGTTGGACGATATTTTTTCTACTACGAGGATTGTGAAAAAGGATTCTCTAGGATCACGTTTCTGGTTTTTGGATCGTAGATCGCAATTTACGGCGGAGAGATGAAAGAAACCGGGGAATCTTTGGATTTGGAGCAAAGAAGCGGAGAAACGCTCGCAGATGCGAGGCACGGGAGCCGCTGAAACGTCGTCCGAGGAGGATCGGAACGGCGGTGGAGCCGTGCAACGCCGCCACGTGAATTCTAAAGCGTCGCCTCCTTCCCTCCACCTTCCCTCGGGATAGTTTTCTAAATGCATCGGCCGCGAAACTCGCCAGATGTCCAGAGAGGAGGCCCGCCGCAACGGGAATTCCGAATGAAATTTTCGACAGCGGGCGGAATTCGAATCGAAGCGACCTTGGCCGTTGCATCCAATTATGGGTGAAATCCGCGGTCTGAATTTCCTTAAATCGTCGCCGATTTCGGATGCAGCGTACGAAGTTCAACGACGATGACGACCAGAGTTGCATTCTAAATTTTAGGATACGAAGCTGTGCGACCGCCTGTTCTTGGACAGAGAGAGAGAATGGAGAGTCTCGAGGAATCCATGCGAATTTCCAAGGAATGCCTTTCGATCTTAATTTCGCTCGTGTTATCTCGCGCGAGTGGACGGGAAATTATACGGAAGTTGGAAATATCGATTCCATTGGTTTCTCGAACGAACATACTTCCTGGAGAAGAATTCGCTCGCGAGGAATATTGGGTCAATAAGTTGCACCTAACCACAAACGTGTCTGGTGATAAATCATCCTTGGTGCATCTAAGAAATTTTCCAATCATCGATGCGTAAATCATAGAAACTTGCATAGATTGTCAATTAAATCCTATTAATATCAAGGAAAATTTAATAACTGCTATTAAGGATAACGACACTTAAAATTTTGCTCTTTAAAATGCTTTTCGATTTATCTCGAAATGCAGACAAAAAACGCGATCGAAAAAACGATGAATAATCGCGGAACATATTCACAATCTTTGAAACTAAAAAAAGCACTTAACTTAAAAATAAAGAGACTTTGATTAAATTTTCTCCGATTCTGAGTGAGTTGTACATATATTTTTCCAACGTCAAAGTTTCGTTCCCGTGAATGAATTGCATTCGTAAGCTCCGTAATTCTAAAATTATTTCCCCTAATCTCCTCTCTCGTTTCTCACGTTGTTACGTTGAGAAAAAATCGCGTTGCGATACGGTGAATAATGGATAATAAGCCCTAAACACTGTAAACATTTGCGGGAGATCGGTTCGTTACCGTATCGCGAAAAGGCGACGACGTTCGTTATACCCAGGCAACTTTAAACGATTATCTCTCTCGCCGCGCCAACGTCGCGTCATCCAGCAACATATGCCGCACGCGTATGAATCGCGCATTATGCTCAACGGGTCCCGGCTGTTGAATGACAGCGAGAGCAGCTTTCGAGACTGGTTATTATATTATTTACGATTTATCACCAAGCCTAATATATCGCTATCTCCATACCTCACGTCGTCATTGTAACTGCGAACGCGTCGTTTGTTCGCGCTTCGAGATCCCACGCGATTAAAACCCTTCCTCCCCCTCCCTCCCATTCGATTCACCTCCTCGATACCTTCTCCTCCTCCATTCTTCCACGATCCTACACTCGTTTCGTAATTTTCTATCGTCCTATCCCGTTACCCGCCCCCCTCCTTCTTCCCTAATGAGTACGCACAGACCTCGAATACATGCACACACATATAGAATTAAAGAGGAGAGGTCGACACAGAGAAAGAGAAAGAGGATTACACGAATCGAGGCCGATTCCTCGCGAACGTCCGCGAATGGCCGACGTTCCCTGCTTTTTTTTCCATTCCTCGGTCTCCTCCTTCGCCTTCCTGTCTCGCGTGAGAGACCTCGAGACAGTGGATCGTGTCCGGTGCAATTATCCCCCTTTCGGCCCGTTGGCGGGGCCGTTCCGTTCCCCTCTGGCCGCCGGTTCTCCGCCGAGCTGTTTTCAAGAGACGGGCGAAAGAGAGGCCGAGTTTGCTGGCTCGCCTATCGGAACAGGGCAAGAGGCGCGCGCGCGCCACGGACGCGCGGCCACATTCCCTATTCCTCGCGCGGACGGCCATCGACAAAGCGAAACGGCTCATGAAATATTACACGGTGAGAATTTACGCGTACGTGCGGCCTTCCCTTTGATCGCAACCCGGGGAAATCGTCCGTTCCGCTCCCGAGGGGGAACGTGGACCGTGCGATGCAACCACGTCCACGTCGTATCGATTCGCCAATTTCTTCCTCCTCCTCCTCCTCCTCCTTCCCTTTTTTATTCCATTTTATTCCATCGTCGTCGCGTGCTCCCTTTCGTTCGTCTCCCATTCTACTCCGCGATTTTCGCCCCTCTCTCTCTCTCTCTCTCTCTCTCTCTTTCGTGGATACGATCATACCTTATGTACGGCACGCCACCGTCATCCGCAGGGCGGACACTCGTTCGTTTGGTATTCGACGCTGACCACTCGCCACTTTCGTGCGGATCTGCGCGTTTCCCTCGTTCCAACCGCTTGCTACGCTTGTATAAGCGCGCGCGTGTGCGTGGTCCACGGATACGAGGAGAGAATTCGCTCTCTCGCCTCGATCCTGCCGGCTGGGATCTACGTACGTACGTGGCGTGCACAGAGGAAAATGTTTTTACGGGACCGCCGAGGGCCCCGCCGGTTGTCGTATTAAGTTTGCGTCGATGGCGGGCTGCGGGGCTCGCGTGCGTCGAATTGGGTAATTGCGGTGGAACTGACTTTGTGTCATAGATCGTTCGCCCGTTGTTCAGGCGAAATTACCCGTTTTAAATCTTTGATAAAGCGCGATGCTTTATTTACTCGCGGCGGAGAAAGGCGCCAGCTTTACGCGCGTACCAAAGATTGTTCCACGAGATATTACGATATTGATTTACGAGACGATGAATGGAAGGCATCGATCGACCGTTATCGGGATATAACCGGTTTGCTTTTTGAAAGATTAAGCATCAATCAAACATCTCGGTGTCCGATATAAAATATCGCAAAAATATAGAGCTTGTATACTCGGAGCTTCCTTCCCGATCGAATGATTTATGCGATTACGTTATCATTGGAATTGGAAGAAGTTTTATTCCACTTGTAACCGTGGAAAGAATTACACGTTTCGTGGGAGAAATATTAGAATTGGAGAAGTAGGAAAGTTTCGTGAAGGGATTGATGATGATTATTCGATTCTATTCTTAATGATTTTAGAGAGTGTATTCGGATACATAAGTAAATAGTCGCGCGAAATTACGTTTTTAGTTGGTTATCGTTTCGGGATCGAATTTGCCTCCTCCAACCTTTCCTTCTCCTCCTCCTCCACTTCCCCCTCTCCCGGCTCTATAAGTATAATTTATAGGAATTTGAACGGGTCGACCGAATCGATCGTAACTCAAACGTTTACGACCGCCCCGTCCGATTCCTAGTCGCTCCGCGTAGCTATAAATTTTTCCCGCCATCCGATCGCTTGTTTATTTAACCGGCCGATCGCAAACCTCGAAATTAGCGGATTCATTAGCGCGCTCTTCCCGTATACCCCCTTCAACTTTGTTGTATAATATAGAAAAGAATCACGTTCGTCTTCTTATTATATCCACGTATCCAAAATATTTTCCTTCGATTTTTTTCGATTACTCGAAATTATTCGAACCTGTTAAGCAGATAATCCAATTATTGGATTTAAAGGAAAAAAGAAATAAGAAATTTCAAATTTCTGATCTTATCTTTTACTTCTCTGTCTCTCACTTGATCGAAATGTGTCGAAAGAAAAATGTCCCAAAGGATTCCCATTTTTACTTTCGAAATTCCGCGCGTTGAAGAAAAAAGCATCGGGGCACTCAACGAAAAGCGGGTTAATTAAACAGCGGGCACGGCGAGCCGAGAACGAAAACCACCTTTCCGCCGATCGTATCGCGCCTTCCTCCCTCCCTCCAATGCCCCCCGCGGGCGATAAGCGGGCAATTTATCCGGAGGAGCAGGGAATCGAAAATGAGACGTCACAGGAATATGATAATCGCGCCGCTAAATTTTCCGTCCCGTTCCCTCTTTCGTCGGCCAATTCACAATAACGGTGGAAACGTGGAACGTGGTCGGGCGCATAAATCGCGTGACGCCGGCCAATAAACTCCCCTGCGGGGAGGAGGGAGGATGGACCGCCGAATCTCCGCCGCGGAGCTTCCGCCCGCTCGTCGGCCCGCTTCGCGAGGGAAGGGAGAGGAGGAAGCAGCTTCCAGCTTGGACCAGATTCCGCGCGCCTCGATCGGTTGGAGAGGAGGAGCTTATTAAGTTGCAAGTCGCGTTCGATAGCCGGGGGTTCGCGATCTACGTCGGGATTGTCGATGTCGTTAAACCGGTCGTCCGGTTATATCCGCTGCCCTTTTCGGGGTTTACGCTCCGCCGGATAAACGGTGCTAATTGTACGATAAATCGTCGTTTCCCACCCCACCATCCGGGGACGGAGTGCACGCCGAGGACACGGGCCGCTCGCGATAAGAAAGTCGTTAATTCCTTTATGGATAGCGGAGGGAGGGGAGGGAGAGTCGATAGCGCGCGTTTCAGGGAATAGTTGTATGGAGAAATATTCGTGGGATACGGAGAGGGATACGGAGGGATAAGGTTTTCGGGGGAGGAGACGGAGGGATTCGTGGAAAAAGAGAAGAGAAGAGAAAATGTGAAAACTTGGTTGTTTTTGATCGGTAGATTTTCGAGGATGATTCTTTTCGACGGGAGGAGGAGGGTTGGAAAGGGGAGTGTAATTTGAAATTTGTATCGTATAGGCGGGGAGGGATTATATATTGAGTAATTTTTAATCTATATTTGTGTGTTGTGGGTATAAATCAAAATAGAAGGTCACGTTACAGACATGTCCGACATTTACGAATCAATTTGCATTTACAACTGCAACCGGTTTATTCAACCACGGCACATCAATCAATTACAATTACGGTGGTCAAGCGACGTGAAATTTCGTGGCGCGATTAGGCACGGTCTTGAAAAAGGGCCCAGGCTATCGGCATAATCCAAAGCTCGAATTCCGTTACAAAGGGCACCGAATCGACGAGGCCGCGTTGTTTTAAACCCGGTACCGACCCCCCCCCCCCCCTTTTCGAACAGGCGCGAGTTCGCGGTTAAGCAAAACAAGGATCGATCGATTCGACACGAGGCGGAAGGAAGGGTCGAAGGAACCCTTGCGAATAACCGTGCTTCAAAGAAGCGTATTCACCTCCCTACATAAATCATATTAATAAACTGCATCCGCCTCGTTCGATGGGCCCGACGATAAAACCTTACCTTCCGTCTCTTTGATCGATCATCGAAACGCGTTCTATTTCTTCTTAATTCCATCCCCTCCCCTAATTATACTATCACGCTAATTCAACTCTTTCGTTTCTCAGTAAGATCTTTTCCTCTCTCTCTCTCTCTCTCTCTTAAAGCATAGAAAATTTAAAGAAAAAAGAAAACGATGGAGACGATCGTTGGTCAGAAAATTTTCGAAAATTGCCGAGCGATCGCCTCGAAAGATCGAAAGAACGGTCCCACGGGTCTCACGTTTCCCCGACCCGTTGTTGCCGGGGCCCTTTTTCGCTTCTAAAAACGCAATCCGCTCTCGGATACGGAGTCGCGCGTGAACGACTGTCAGGAATTCGACGGGGGAACGGTATCAGCGCGGAACGATTCCACGATCAACGGCGATCTCATGGCGAGCGTGCACCCTTCAAGATCGATCACCGATAAAGCCTCACCGGCTCGTGACATTCCGGTCCGGTAGCGGCCTCGAAAATCTGCGTCCGCTCGCGCGGAATGAAGCGATGCATCTTACCGGGCCGGGAGGGCTAATGCCGCACGGAGGAATCGGAGGGGAAGATGCAGAAAAAGGCCGGGCGCGGAGGAGACCGGGTATACCAGGTCTGAAAAACACGTGGAGTGGCCACGGAGTGGAGACGAAGAGAAAGAGAGGGAAAGGGAACGAGAGACGAGCAGCGAGGAGAAACGGGATGCTTGATGGCGCGATAGTTCCCTAAAGACGGATGGCGGTCGAGTCATGATCGTCGAAAGTTATGCGACCGTTCTTGCCTCGAGAAACCAAGGGGGAGGGGGGAGAGGACGTCCGAACCGAGCCCTGCCCAACCACCGCGGCCTCCTTGCGTCCGCTCTTCCGTGGCCAGATATTATCCCCCGCGAAATGCCACGAACGTGGGGCAACCGTGCCGCGGACGAGGGGACGCGGACGGAACGGCCAGAGTGCCGCCTCCTCTTTTATACTACACCACTCGCTTTCGGTATTATATATATATACGTGCGAGCATCCGAACCCTTACTCCTCCCCCTCCTCTCAAATATGCCCAATTAGCCCGCTCTGACATAATAAGTAGATAAACAACTCCGAATCCTCGCCGCGCGGTGAGATCACAGGCGCGAACTTTTTCTGATCATCATCGGGGGAGGAGGAGGAGAAGGAAGGCATCACGGATCATTGGTAAAGGGAGAAGGAGCCCGCGAATAAGAAAGAAAGAAAGAGGCTAACCGGTAGCTTTCTCTGGCTCTCTCCCTCCTTATCCACCCTTATCCTATCTCCTCGCCCTCTCGCGACTCTCCCCCACCCCCTCGTTCTCTTCGAAGGAGATTCTCCCGCGCCTCTTTTGCGGCGCGGGCTTGTGACGGCGGTCACTGCTACTATTTAGGGTCGATTTAGTCACCCGTCCGTCAAGAACGTTCCGGTTTTTCGCGGCGGTTCCACTCGTTTTGCCGGTAAATCGTGCCGCTCGAACCGTTCTTCTGCCGTTCCACGGAACGGGCATGCCGATCGAACGGTCGACACACGCGAGGAGGGGGAGGGGAGAGAGAGAGAGAGAGGGAGGGAGAAGGAGGAAGGGGAGAGGAGGAGATTTATCGGGGAGAAGAGGAGCGGGGAAGGCCGCGACCGGCGGGTGCCCTGTCAAATTTGAAGCCCGATCGGACCGGTGATTATCGCGCTCGAGGAACGGGTTTACTTGGTTCCTTTTTATCGTTATCTTTTTTTCTTGCGTTTCCCCTCTCGTGTTTGTTTTCTCTCTCCCTTCCTTCCTTTCTCTTCATTTTATCGAGTCGAGTTTTATATACCCTTCGAGATTTGTTCGAACAAGGATCGAAGAGGAACACGGCGATTTTTTGCCCGATCCGATGTCGCGATGCGAAAAGGATAGGCGAGGCGTTGAAAATTTATGAAGTATCCGGAGGGGAAATTTCTGGATATATATATATATATAGATTTCGAAACGTTGCTGTTCTTTAACGTTCTTCTGAATAATTAAACTGTGACATGTGTAATTGAAGAAAAGGAGGGTTGTAAATCGGAGGGGGTTGTCGTATTAAATAAAATCGAGGGAGAATATTTGAAAGTAAAATCAAAATTGGCAATGTCCAATCCACTGTTTTTCGTACATTTTTCTTAAGATATAGATCCGATCCGTCAGACTCCGTTAAATTTTCGTCAAAAATCAAACGAGATCGAGATGGAGAAAATTCTCGCATAACTATAAGCGTATATAGCCTTTATAACGAAACGCTTCCATCTTGTTTCCGCTTGCTCGCGCGACGATCGTTTCACGGATCGGCAAATAAACAACCTTAATGACGTGCAACGTGCGACCACGCTAATGGGAAATTAAATCCGCGGATCCTCGGTGCGAATCTCTGGGAGAGGCCGTGATTAATTTCGCGACTTGCGCGTCCACGGCCTTGATCAATGGTAATTTATTCCGAGAACATATTGCCCGATGTTAATCCTCGACTTCTGTCGCGTTTCCACGCGATGTTCGACGCGACTCGAGGATCGAGAACGTTTGATAAAATTTATTCCTCTACCTTTTCCTTTTTTTTTTTTTGTTCCGCGAATGGAATCATGGCGACATCCAAAAATTGATAAGAAAAAGAATCGAAGCATCGGAAATTCATTGTACGAAAAAACAACTCGTATTTTTGCCATCAAAAATTTCACGATCGAATTCTCTCTCCCTACACATCGAACTCCAAAATCGGATCTCTTCGAAATAGTGGCGAGCGTTGGAATTAAATCACGTTATCGAAGCGAGTTATTACGCTTAATCTATGCCGAGCCGCCTCCTCTCTCTGCAACGGCGTGGAATCGTCGTGGTCTCCGCCGTTTCGATGGCTTGGACGCGTGTTGAATCTCAATATCGGCCCCCTTCGGCCTCCTCGAGGCCCCTCTTTCTCGCGGCATACGGTAATACGGGCGTAGATTTAATAATGGAATGCTTAGCGGATCTCGGGCTAACGCGTTGCAATTTTTGGAGAGGAGAAAGAGAGAGAGTGGGAGAGAGAGAGAGGAGGAATGGCGAGAGGGATGCCACTACGTGAGTGGCATGTGCGAGAGGCGGAGACAACCCCGCTGGAAAACCCTCGACGAGGCACGTAATCTATTTGTTGAGCGACCGCAACTTCGTCGAGGGAAGATGCGTGCATCCCAACGGAGGGAGGCGACAGGCGAGTTTTCCATCGGTGGAGGACGAAAAAAATTGGAAGCGTTTCCGTTCTCCTTTTTGATCTTCGAGATTGGTGTTCTCGATATTTATTTTACGGGGGAAACGACGGATTCCATTCCCTTCCCTTGTCTTTATCGCGTCTAATTTCTCAAACGTTCGCGCTTTCATGAACGATATTCTCTCTTAATCCTCTTTGGCTTTACACGAAAATATACGTATCGTTTTATGAAAATTTTATTATCGCGTAACCAAAGATTAAGATTTCTGAATTTGCATTAATTCTAAATTGCAATAATTCGAAAAATAAATAATGTATTATTCGGTATTCGATAAAAAGGGATAATAATAAAACGATAAATATGAACATTTCTTCGACGATTTTGAGCAATTATAAAAAGAAAAAAATCAGTAACGGATATCGATCCCTTTTTTTTTTTTTAAAGACTCGTCGAACATCCCACGCGAAATCCCCCGATACCTTTATCGCCTCCTAAATATTACAATGCGGGTAAAAACGAGTTTTCGCGGCCGTTCCAGGCGTAACCCGAGCAAAACAGTCGTTTAAGGGTACCGCACGGGAAACTCGGCGATACCTCGAGACTCGTAAGAATCACTATTATAGGGGGAGGGGGGAGGGGGAATCCGGCGGGGGGTCGGGGAGCGCGTGGAAAATCCTCGCAACGATCGGCGTTAACCGGCTCGTATCCATTCCCGCCCGATGTAAAAACCGACTTTAATACTCCCGTATTTCCGCTCGTAAGAATCTCTGTAAGTATCTTCTGTGACTGGCGGAGTTGTTGCTGCTGTCCTGTCCGTCATTCGATCGGATCCGAAACATCCGGGGGGAGGAACGTCCCGATAATAATCGCCTTATTGCCGCGCCAATATTATTTACGACGCGACAGTTTCAACATCCGAACGAAAGTTCATTAATCGATTTATACACCATCGAAACGAAACGAAATCTTGTTCTTCTTTACCAAACAAACTCTTTTAAACTCTTAATTATTACCAATTCCAAGTGAAAAGATACAAAAAACAGTTTATTACCCGATTATCTTAATTATCGATTAATATATTGGAGAGGAGGAGCAATTTCCTGCACTTTTTAATTACGTGTACACTGTAAGCTTGGAATTTTACGGCTTCACGGAGAGGTGAAACAAAATGGTGGATTCGAAGTGAAATTTCACACGCGTCCGGGGGGGATTTGCATTCTAATTGTTGCGCGATTCGACGAACGAGCCGCCCATTTCACTTCGCTTTGAGGAGACGCTTGAAAAAAAGGGTGGAAACGGGGAGCAGCAGAAAAAGAAGAGAAGAGGAGGAAGAGGAGGATAAGGTGTATGGGAGGACGGTCGTAAAAAGAGACGAGGTTGCTTATCGTCGGTCTTCCTCGAAAATCGTTCCCATTACGTCAGGTTCGATCGGCGGAGGACCGATGGCCAATAAATATATGCCCAACGTATACACGTTGCCGCAGGATTAACCGCGTCCCCATAAAATTTAATTTTCTTCGTTTACCCTGGCTACTGAATTTTTTAATTAACCCCACACACCTTCCTCTCCTCCTGTTTCCGTGTCTCCTCCTCCTTCTCCTTCTCCTTCTCCTTCTCCTCCGGCCACGGTGCTACCCTTATGCAGATTTTATGGCACGTCGAGGCGATAAACTGTATATCGGTATTTGTATGGATAAGGAGAAAGCAAAGTGACTAGAGGTAGGCGCAGGTGTAACCGAGTTGATTGGACGTTGGCCCGCAAGTAGGGTGAAAGTAGGCAGTTATACCGTGACCGTAAATGCGCATAAATGGTATTTTAATGCGATCAGAAGGATCGTCATTCCGGTGTGCGTGAATGCAACGCGCGTTTCTTCAAATTGCCCTCGCCTCCAGATGGTATGGATAATGGGCCGGCTTATCGGCCCTCAATTGCTCGTTCCTTCGCGAATTATGTGTCGCGGCGTGTAACGATATTCGTTGGCCAAAAGATAACAAGTGTACGGGAATCAATTTCCTCGATCATTATTTTATTTATAACGTGTGCTTGTACAGTTTGTACACGATATTGCCATCAGCGTAAATGAAAGCGCCAATAATATCAATAATATTATTACGATTCGTTACGATCATTTCACTATTGATTCTCCTCACGTTTACGATTATCTTTCACGCACAAGTTTCACGGAAGAATGTGAAGAATCGTTTCACAATTGTAATAATTTCAAAAAATCGTCCCGATTGAAATTGTGAAAATAATTTTAGATACGATGAAAAAAAAAATGTCTAATTGGAAGGAGCTACACACCTTGAGTAAAGAAGAATCTCTCTCCCTCCCCCCAGTTCGCTCGTGAAGGCCGAGTATAATTTCCATTAGATACTTGGAACAAGAGATTCTCAGCGACAAGGGCTCGTCCGACTTTCCCAGGATCATTAACACCAGTTCCCGAGATGGTCTTTTAATTATCCCTTAGGCAGTGGCTGGATGATCGAGACGCGGCCGATTCGACACAATGCGGACGATCCAGCGCCTGCATCGATCTAACCTGTCTCTCCCACAAGGGACACACGGGGGCTTCCCGTTAATGAATACTTAGAAGCATGGCCGGTAATTACGCTTAAACGCGCCACATGGCGAGCGTATTTCGCGCTGATTGCCGCGCGATCCCTGTCAAAAGAGGCTCTTCGATTCCGAAAGGATCGAAAAGATCGCACAATGGAGGGATGCAACGATTAAGGTTTAATTAAAAATTAACTGCCTTCGATCCAGTTTTTCCTAGAGATTCTCTTTCCCTCTCTTGGTGAGAAACTCTTTGTCTCCGAGTTTGATTAGTTGCAAAATACGATTAATCGACGATTGAAATATTGAAAATTCTATTGATTCGAAGGGAGATTAAAAATTTATTTCGCCTGTTTAGAATTAAAATCATTGCTTCTTCACAAAATATCATAAAACGGTAAACTGAAGTCTTTCGAATGTAAAACTTTATCGATATAGAATACCAAATTTAGGATCGTATACTCGAAGAAACATTTCCATAAACTTTATATTTAGATATAAGGTATCGTTTTCAAATCGAAGAAGAAGAAGAGAAGTGTAGAGGTTCAACGGATTCACTCGTTCAACTCACAGCCTCTATCCCGAGGCGCGTCCTTTTTTCCCTTTTTCTTTTCTTTTCTTTTTTTCTCCTTTCCGCAGTTCTCTCTTCGCAAAATTATTGCCCAACGCAATCCGCCTTTTCTATTCTTCGAGATTACCCGCGGCACAGAGTCGCCGTTACCCGCCTCGTTTCACCGGCTGAATAATACAATGCATAAATATTTATAGGCGTCCGTTCCCGGGCACCAGCTTTCGCCATTTATATATTAATTACTTCGCGCGACCGCGCAACGAGCTTGAAATACGGCCGAATGAATTATCCGCTATAATTCGTGACTTCGGGGGCGTTTTCTTCGTTGTGTCTTCGTTACGGGGGAGAAAAAAAAAGGGAGAAAAATTGGTTACAACGTTAACGCGTACAAAATATACGTCATTTTCATTCAAATGTAAGACACAAGCAATACTCGTCGTTGTTAATTACAGGATCAAAGGAGATTTGTCCTTCGCGTCGCGAAATTTCGATTTGGTGAACTGGATCGAAAGAGAGAGAGGGAGAGAGAAGAGAGAAATGGAGGTTGTTTCATCTATAATGAAGAATGCAGTGGCCGATCGGGTCCCATACATATTTATGGGAACCGTGTACGGATTTTACAGTTTACATATTAATTACATCGTTAAGGATTCGCCCGGCGCCGCCCGGTAGATTACGATTTTGATATATGATTTAAAGTAAAATTAGCATGCGGCCGCGTTGCTGAGGCGCGCGACCGATATCACGCGACTGTAAAAAAAAAAAAAAAGAAAAAAATTTATTTATAAATGCGGGCCACGGGGCGGAGGTAGCGGAACGAGGCGACAAAAATCGCGCGGGCCAGATCGATTAAATGGAACGATCTCCGAAAAATATTTCACGTTTGCTCGAAAATTTTTCGATCCTTTCAAAAATGATTGTCTTGTTAAAAGAAAGGGATAATTAATCGCGTTGTCGCCAAATTTTTATAAAAATCTTTATCGAATCAAAATGAAAAATTTAAAAAAATATCTAACAAGTGGAATATCTCGTAATATAAAAATTATCGATAGTTGAAGTAATCGATATTAAATTGCACAATATATATTATCTAGACTAGAAAGGATACTAATTCACTGGAACAGAGGAATCTCGATCAATAATCGAAAAGGAAGGATCCCATTCGACGAATATAACGAGGCGATGAATCGCATAGAAATGAAAACGTAACGTGGACGAAGGCGATCGCGGATCACGACAGATCTCGGAACGCGCGCGATCCGCCTCGGCTGCAATCTAATTAATCTAATTAAGCCGGTGGAACGCCTCGTTACAACGGCGCGCGCCATACAGAGAAACGTGGCTAAGAAAGATCGTGGAGCAAAGGAGAAGACTGCTGTCATTCCCTCCAGATACTCGGAACTTTGTTACTCCGTATTAATTAAACCGTTGCCGTTAAACAGCTACCAATGCTTTTAACGTTATTGAAAATAACGCAATAACCGCGTTCGATAATCCGTTTTTCATTATACCTCCCCTATATATATATCTCTAACATCCAAACTTTTATGATCATTTATTATGAATAAAAATAAATGTACGTAATTAGAAATTTAGAACAAATTGCTATTTTTTTAATATCGTTAAAATTTTATTATCACGATTACTTTCACGGAGATAAAAAAAAGAAACCCGTAAATACGCGATGTTGAAAGTGTCGCGATTAAATCGTTGGTGGTAAATTCTGCTCGAACCGGTGTCTCGTATCGATACGAGAAACCGGCCTAGACGCGGCAGTCACACAACTGTAACACGAACCGCTTCGTTAATTACGTTCATTAAAGTGCGCGAGAGGCAATTGCGCGGAGGGATTTCCGCGCGCCGAAAGGATCGCGGCTCGATCGTGTCGAGCTTACCGACGATCCGCGTCTTACTGCGAACAGGCGAGGCCAGGCGAAGAACGAAATGTGGGAACGAAAGAGGTGGGAGGGAAAAAGCGGGATGGAAATGGAGGGAAGAAGAAGGGAAGGATTCCGTTCGAGTCGAATTTTCCACGATGATTGGAAAGTGTTATCGATCGTTCCATCATTCTTTCCCTTTATCTCGGTGTAAGATACATCGTTCTTCTTCTTCTTCTTCTTCTTCTTCTTGTTTTTCTCTCTTTGCGTATTATATCGAAAGGAAGGGGTGAAACGACTCTATGCGCGAGGAAGAAAAGCAAGATGGAAGGAGGGAGAATGCGCGGCTAATTCCTGGCTAATTGCCTCCACGGCGCTAAAGACCGCTTCAGGATCGAAAAAAACTCACTTTCCGCGGGCCCCGTGCAAAAGGGAATTAAGAGCGCGAATGGCATTCTTCTGGAAGTATGGCGCGCGCGCGCCATAAGGCAACGAGGATGAAAGTCGCAATTACCCGTTATGGCCGTAGTATACCCGATCCCGGCTCCCTTGTAAAAATGCGAAAATCCGCGTTTCTTCGCGGATCATCATCTTTTGTTACGTTTAATTGAAACATACAACGAAAGCGAGTCGGAGGCGAAGCTCGTGATTCGCTTGTTTTTCCGCGACGAAGAAAATAATGGAACCGGCTAAGAGAGAGACAGAAAAGGGAGAAGAGAACAGCAACGGATCTCCGTGCTTCGAGATCCAATTGTTGGCGAAATTGGAAATGGCGAACGATTAAAGGAATATTCGTATGGTCAATTTGAAAAAAAGAAAAAAAGAATAAAAATAAAATTAAAACTCGTTCGAAAATCGACTACGATTTCGCGGAATAAATTCTCTCGAGAGAACTCTCCTTCCCACCGAGTGAAACCCAACCCTTCCAGTCTACCCCAACATCCGACCGATGATCGTCACTCTCAACGATCCATCGAGAACTATTTCACGGACGAGCGGCGTCGATGCGCCACATAACCGGCTTTACATAACCTAGAGGCGGTCACTCATAATTCCTCGAGATAATCTGTGCGTGGGCAGGACACGCGGCCTCCCTACACGCTCTATCTACGCCCCTCTATCTCTATTCGTTATTCGTGGCCGCGGACTGCGGTGTCTCCGCGAGAGATAGCACGCCCGAGAGGGAAACGGGACACGCGAGAAAGCGGCGTTTGCATGCGTTGCAGCGGAAGAGACGAGGATTTTTCGCGCGCCTAGGAATCCTCCGTGTCTTCGAGCCGACTAAACCATTAGCGCCTCTCGCCGATCGACACGAATCGATCGATAAACAGTTTCCCGCGGATTCCTCCAGTCTAGTTGATGATCCTAGCATTAATATGAATATCGCAGTTAAGGTAGTTTCTTTTTAAAATTTATTTAAAATAATTTTATGGAATCGAATATTTTTTTAAAACGAAATTTTGTACTTGAAATTGTCAAGCTTCACTTCTTCCCTGATCATTAAGAACGTGTTAATTAAAGTTAAAAAGAAAAAAGAATGCAAAACATTTGCAGAATATATACAAATATATATATTATCGTCGAGATGAGGAGTTCAGAAAGGAGAAAGGAGGAAGATTGGTTGAAGGCGAAACGGAAAAAGCCGCGGTGTAAAATTATGGAGACAGGTCGGGGGGTGAAAATTGGCAGCGCGTCTATAAAACGGGCCCGCGAGTGAGAATAGTCAGCGCGATGAATGACACGATGACGCGGAACGAGCACGATAAATTCGACGATAATCGCCCCGACGTTGCCAAAACAGAGGCCCCGTCTCTGCGCCGCGACGCCCGCCGACGTATTCATGGGTCTTCCCTGACCGACCGTTTCAAAATTCTCCTCCGAGATCATCATCGCACGAACTCGATCCCCTCTGGAATTCCACTTCCCTTCCCCCGCCCCCCTCAGAGAATCGCTTCTATCTGCGCCATCACCATCACCCTCTACCTTCCATCATCCGTCCCAAAAATCTGAAGATTTATTTCGAAGATTTTTAAACTCGTTCCAGGATATAATTTTGAAAAGCAATTTAGCGGAAAACGTTGGCAAGTTTTTGATATATTTGGATACAATATACGTCATGAAAATATCTATCCAAATTCAATAATCACAAGGAAGGAAATATATATGATCTTGCATCGATCGAAAAGGAAGAAAGTTAAATGCGAGGAGGGGGGAGAGGGACGAACGAGCGAGGCGAATTTTCGAGATGGTTTCTGCCGATCTGGGCTTAATTTGTAGCACGTTCTTGCGTCAGGGGGGGGTGACGAGTCTCGGGTCCGATGAGCGGCGTTGGCCGGTTAGTTAGCGCGAGAGACGAGGCGGCCGCCGCCTCGATGGTGGCTGCTTCTTGCCTCGCCTCATTTTTGCCCCTAAAACATCGTCCCTAATTAATCTCCCATCTCTCGGAGCCGGCCGCCGCGCCGCTAATACGAACGGCGACAATGACCGCGAGAAGCGAATCCGCTCTGGAATCCGCCGAATCCGACACGCCGGTGCCGGGACGGAACCGGGGCGAAAAAGGTGGCCGGCCCGTTTAACACCGTCCCAAGAATCGGGGATCGCGCCTAATGGGAATTTGTGAGACCCGGCGAAACGTACGACCGGCGTACACTTCAACGTCTCACTCGGAGGCGTAGCTTTCGTAACAGCCATCCCCCTCTCCATCCCTCTCTTTGGGCTCCAGGTCCCCGATTAATTGCTCCAATTAACGCGATTCCTCGAGCCTCCTTTTCGACCATTTACATGGATCGCTACGGACAGGCAAAAGAATTTGAACGATACTCCCTTCTGATTGGAACGAAACGCGGCAAACGAACGGAAAGATCGGTTCCCATGGATGGATGGATGGAAGGAAGGAAGGAAGGAGGGAGGAAGGGAGGGTTTTAGAGAAGGCAGCAGATATCGAGGAGAGTCGGCAGAGAGGAAAAGCAGGCAAGGCGGTGGAGCGGCATCGGCCGACGATCGAGGCGGATCGTTTCTGAGGGGCCGAAAGGCACCGTGAAACGCGAGCACGTCGATCCCCGCGCGCGCTCGCTCGCTTAAAGGGGGTCGCCGCGATCGCAAAAAGACATAAGCGAACCACGGGCTCCAGTTCCTTTTTAAGTCTCGCTAAGCTAGCGCCGCTCGTTTCTGGTATCCCGTGCCTCCAATTCCCGGGAGTCAATCAACCGAGTCAGGCCGCGACCGGCTGGGACCGACGCACTCCTATATACGACGCACGGGAACGCCACAGCCGGTCGGACACGAAGGGACGGGAGAAAGGGAATCGCCACTTATTCTCTTTACATTCCCCTTAACAAATTTCCAACGGCAAAAACTCGTTATGCCCGTTCGGGGCCCGACGCCTCCCCGTCCGTGACTCGACCGTCTTTCTCTCTCTCTCTCTCTCTCTCTCTCTCTCTCTCTCTCTCTCTCTCTCTTTCTCTCTGTCCCCTCTTCGTTGCTCTTCCTCATTTCTCGCGTCTTCGAAACGCGGGAGAATCTTCCGCTGTAAGATCGAGCCCTGCTTTTCCGTCACTTTTGTTTTCTTCTCTTTCCCTTTCTTTCTTTCTCTCGTCTCGTGGGACGTGGATCGAGAATCGAGAGCCGATATCCTTCCGTGGGCGATCGAAAGAAAGTGGACAATTGAAGTTTATTTGGGAATCGGTGGATAATTTAAAGACGAAGATTTTTTTGAAATTTTAAACGATCGAAGAAGAGAGAGGTTGTTGAAGACAAGGGAGAGAGAGGAAGCGAGGAAGCGAGAATCTTGCGTCTATGTGGGTGGCGCGAGAGGAAAACGGGAGGCTCTAATACGCGTAATTAATGCGATCTCGGCAACGTGTTCGTCGGACCATGACAAGTGACAAGGACTACAGAAGCGGCATCGCCCGTATCGCTGCTTCATTACCTCTTCTAGCCTCTTCCTGGACACTCCAACAGCTTCTCGCCATTTTTTTTTTCTCAATTGCGGTTAATATAAATCGACGAGGCGAAAATCCCGCCTGTATCGTGAAAAAAACCTGTTGAGGATTATCCTCGAGATAAACCATCGCAAAAATAAACAAACGTATACAGAGAATAAAACAAAAAAAGAAGTTGTTTCTTGAATACCTCGTCAGCCAAATTATCGGAACAATTCGAAAAATTCGACAAACATTAATATCCTATCTTTGCTGTACATCTCACGATTTATCTCCACGAAAGATCGTTTACATCAAACGTTTCCGCAAGAAAGAAAAAAATAGAAACTCTAGCCTGCGAGAGTCGGAAATTTTTCCCCGAAAAATCGCCTACCCTCTCGAGTTGCCCGATCGAGGCAAAAAGCGCACGAGTGACGAGGAGGGGGATCACGAGGAGGAACCGCTAGCCGGAACGAGGCTAAAACTCGAGCACTCGGAACTAGGTCGACTTTTTCCAACCGCGTTCGAGGCTTGGCCCAGTGTTCGAGGCAACGAACCTCTGCCTGGCGAGCGTCGATGAGGGGCCTAATTGGTGTTCTATGAATTTGACCACGATTACCGCGAAACCGACGGCCGGACGAGGCCCGTAGACTCCGCTTCTTGCGCGGCTCGCGCGGCGAGACAGTGGCGGCCGGAGACTCCCGCCGGCTCGCAGCGTGGAATTTTAATTATAAATTAGTTGATTAACTCAATAGTGTTTTTACCGGTGGCGACAGTGTGTCCTCCTCTCGGGGATACGCAACGCTTTATACCCGTTTTATGCCCGTGCACGGGTCTCGGGGAAGAAACGTCAACCGGGCAGGGGTTCTCCGATCGAGTAAGCTCGTCAATCAAAATTGGAGTACGACCGGTTATTCGTAAGTTAGAATCGTGAGAATCGTTCAATTTCTTTTCTCTGATGTTAATTTTTATACGTAACAAGACACGTATATAGAATAATTTTCAGATACGCGACAGATATTTCAATTTCAATCAACTTTCAACTTTCGTCAATTCCGTCAGTTCGTTGATAGAATCCGTTTCCTTTTGTCAATAATTATCGATTCACGCTCGCAAAATTTCTAACCCTGTTCCCTCTGTTTCGAGATAACGGCGAGGTTCGAGAGTTCTTTGAGAGATATTTCCGCAGGACGGCAGGTGCAGGAAAAGGGACGTTTGCGTGCACGTAATTCCGTGGGCGGGCAGAGAGGGCCCCCTTTTTCCTCCCGTGGATTTTCGCCCGCGGGAAAACGCGGGAAGAAAGGCGGAGGCAAGGCTGTGCGGCAAGGTTGAGAACCGCCGACGATCCGTGGATACCTACGTCCGAGCGAGTCGAGCAAACAGGAGAAACACAATGGCCGCGAGAGGAGGATGCGGCCGCGTCGATGCCCTCCTCGTCGTCGTTGGCACGCACAGCACGCGGGGGAATGCGTTTTATTTCATATTAAATACAATTTTCGGACCGGCCTGGCCACCGACATTTGGCCAAACCGATCGCCGATCGATGATCCGACGATCCAGGAACGCGATCAAGACCGGACGGATGATACGTCTTGATACCGATTACTCGCCTCCTCTCCCCCTCCCTCTGCTTTGAGATTGATTGAACGTTGCGCCGGAATTTCGCTTCTTGAACTCTTAAAGTTGCGAGATGCAACCAGGTTCGTAGCTGGATTACGTCATAGAATCTAATTTATTCGAAGAAAAATTTTTTTTTGAGAAGTTCATAATAGCTTCTTTCTAGTATATTTTTATATTCGAGAATATTAATTGTAATTCTGATTTCGTTCAATTAAACCTACGCTATTATAATTTTTAGCCCGTCCCCCATAAGAAAGAATTTCAAATTTACACGATAATTGTCTGAATTTTAAATAAATTCTTTATCTCGTTGGACATCAAAGATATTCGATTTATACTATATTTTATCACAAAGCTTTCATCGCTAATTCAGATAATATGGATAGATTTGAAATAATTCGTATAAATGAAATTCCACCGTACTTCATTAACTAAAAAGTATAAAATTCTCTCTTTTATTTATATATATATTTTGATAGGATTCGATGTAGAATTAGCGACGAGTCGAATATGGAAATTGCATAGATAGTTAATGCCACGAAGCGTAGAGAATATATTATTGAACCGTGAATGATTAATGATCAAGTGTTGATGTAAACGCATCGGGGAATAGGAAAGATGAAGTGCCGCATTGTGAAGAATAGCGGAATCGTTTCGATTCTGCTATAATCCCATCGTTAATTTTGTCGGACGAAACGGTGGAAAAATCATGCCGCAGAAGAGGCTGCGTAAACTCGTTTTATTATCTTTTCCAATTTAGCGCCGACAGTTCTTGCCGCGTGGTGGAACGTTATCCATGGAATTGCCGAGGGAGAAGACGTTGGTCGTCAAGACGTTGTAATCGACTGTAACTACTAATTAAGCCACGTATCCATTCGCGTTACGCAACGCCACTACATTCAGCATCCTCATTATTAATTTCATAAATTAAACGGAACCACTGTTTTATTATATTCGCTTGCCCGGAGGGCTCTAGTAACAATCGGGCTCGAGTTTTTTTTTCTTCTTCCTTTTTCTTACCAATTTGACCGATTATCTTCGATTTCCTCGTTAAATCCTTACAGAAGCATGCGTTAATTTCGCGCGAGAATATCAATTTGGACAAACTTGGAAACTTGTACTAATAATCGTTAATTCTTAGATATCATTTTAATTAACAAAGAGCGAGGAATTCCGTTTCTCTTTTAAATATTTTCTACGCTACGAACGACGTCGACGTTGCCGTACGACGTATTTCAAGCTTAGAATTTTATTACTCAGATTTCCATATTATATAGACACAAGGATTAAAGGTGATCCTTTACGTAACAAACGTACAACAAAATGCTGCTTTCTCGATACCTCCTTCCTCTTCCTATCTCCTCGCAAACTTTTTACTTCATCTTTTACTTCGTCTCGCCCCCGTATTATACAAATCCAAGAAATAAGAGAGTGACGATTCTTCGATTAATGGGGAAAAAAAAAAAAAATTTCCGGAAACGGAAGAGCGGAGAATGGAAGAATCTATCTTGGCGAGCTATTAGAGTAGGCGATCTCGTGAGTAGGGAAAGAGGTGAGCCACGGTGCGCCGTGGAGACGAATGGAATCACAAATTAGGGACGAGGTCCTCGCGGGTCAAAAGATGTCCTGGCACGCATACCGAGCCGTGCCGCCGCAACCACCGACAACCGCCGCCGTGCAAAAAGTATAAAACTGGTGACCCGGCTGCGGGAGCTCTCCTCCTCCTCCTCCTCCTGCCCCCTCGTTCGCCCTGCCGTTCCTGCCTCCAAACCACCATACTTTTTGCCGACACTCCGCGTGTACGGGAACGAACTGTGCCCGCCACGAACGTCAGCAGAATGTAAAATATGCAACACGACGGCTCTGCCCCCCCTCCTCTCTCTCTTTCTCTCTGGTCGCCCTCGCCACTCTCCCTCCCCCTTCCGCGCATGCACGGAAGCCTCGAGGAGAGCCGCGATTTCGTGTGTCTGAGAAATGATGTGATAATTTTAATACGAATCGACAATTTACTTTTATCATCCCAGAAGCGGACGATCGCACGAAAAGGGATTGGTCGATGGACAGATATCATTTACTCTTTTTAGAAGAAAGAAAGAATTTTGAGAAGTAAAGAAACGGTAGAATATAAAACTCGTTTGCGACAATTTAAAATTTCAACAACAGCCTTGCTACCATTACCTTCACAATCCCCTCAACCGTTGCAAGAAATGTGAAATTCTTGGCCGAGCAGAGAGCAAGATACTCGCACCACCGCCGCTTCGCATCTCCTGGAAATCTTCGCTTCCGGGAACGGTTAACCCGCGGTTAAATAAGAAATCAATTATAGCGCGAAAATACCAAGCTGCCCGCCGCATACTCCGAATTTACGAACGCGGGAGAGGGGGAGGGGAATACGTGGCCGCCTTTCGATCCAATGCGCGGCGAAATGCTCGCCTAGGTGCGGAGCGCGATCGCTACGGTTTTGCGGGCATTCCGCGCGTGTCTGGTCGCGTTAAACGCGAGGAATCCTCGACCGCCGCGCATACGTATATCCGTCCCTCGCCTCATGTGAACACGGACGATGGGGAAGGGGAAGGGGGATCGAGGGGAGGCGGCCAGTTTCTTCCTCTTCCTCCTCCTTCTGTTCCTTCCTCGCGTTATTATCCGCGGAGAGTGGACGATAAGTGGCGCGGCTGCCACCGCTCGCCACCGCTTAGTTATGCCTCGGATACCACTCGTACCTTGTATACTAATGATTCCGTGAGACGAGTTCTTTACGATTTCGTAGTTTTACGAGCGACCGTGGAGCGTTTTTCCATGGAGGAGCGACCGGTAGCGAACGAAGGGGACAATCCTCCCTTCCCCTCGAGAAAGATCTTTCTCCCGTTCCGTTCGATCGAAGGGGCAATTAGCCAGGAGACCGACAGCAACGGGTAACGATCCCGATTAATCTTTTCCGCGATTCTGAAATTTTACGATCGGCCGTTTTCCACGACCGTGGAGGGATCCGATGTTGCGTTTCGACGAGAGACGGGTTTATACGAATGGAATTAGGAGGCGAAACGAGGCTTCCGTTCGATCCTATCGTTCGATCCCTCCCCCGAGCCAGTCGTTTCATGAATCCTCCTTCGTCGAGGGGGATCGGATGGACATCGTCACTCGAAACGATCGTTCGATTAATCGTGTGGATCGATCGCCGACGATCGATCTCGATAATAAAATACTTTGGAAAGCTCGCGCATTTTGACGTCGGCTCGAAACGATCCGACTTTCCTGAAGCTCGGGACACTTGGGTTGGTTTCGAGCCACGCTGAATCCAATTGCAATTTCTCCCGACGCGGGAGGGAACGGAGGTATCCCTCTCTCCTCCTCTCCTCCTCTTGTCCACGCGAGCGGTCCGTTACACCCACGCCACGGCCATTCGCCTTGATGGTGGCCATACCATTACACGACTTTTGATCGCCGGCCGTTCCTGTACCCCGTCTGCATACTCGTATTTGCATACCTAGTTTGTCAATGTTGCATCGACCGTCTGGAAGGAGGGGAAGGGTATGACGACTCTTTGTCGTCGAACAGTATCGGGACGGGGAAGACAACGACGAGGGCCGGAGGATGACTGGAGGTGGGGAGGATACTGTGTGTATAACGAGATACCGAGGCGATTTCACACGCGTATGCAAATCCCGTCCAGTATCGAGTTATGTCGGCTCTCCTGCCGCGGCCAGAACGAAAGGATCCCCGGCTTTCGAGGAAAGAGAATGGAGGAAAAGAAAAGAAAAGAAACGAGAGAGAGAGAAAAAAGGATCGAGTCGCTGACACACCCTGGATAGGGCAGGGTACGCGTTGCTGGCCTGACCGTGAGAAACGACGACGATTTTTCCCAATGCGAGTTTAAAACGATGATTTTTCGCGAGATCAACGAGATCCAGCTCGATTCGTTATACTCTTTTGCCTGTGCAAACTTATAATTCGAACTACTTTGAAAAATTTCAAAAGAAAATCTCTCGTCACCGAGGTATAATAAATTCTCATTTCGAGGTAGATCGATCAAGAAACGGAAATCGATAAAGGATATAATAATCGGAGAGAAGAAGCGCGTTCCAGCTTCTCGTTGAGATCGAGCAGACGATAGGGCACGGCAAGGACAGGACGGGAGGAGGTGTAACAAGGGAGAAGAATCGAAAGTGAGTGCGGTTCTCCCGCGGTCCTCCTCCAGAAGGATCGTCCAGGTCAGCGAGGGAGGAGCGAACAGGAGGGGGGGACGGGTTATCATTAAGTGAAATGCCGTGTCCACTATCTCCAGGCTCTCACGCGGCTCTCCACTCGGCTCGTTTCCTTCGTTTCTGGATATCTTCCTAGCGGGATAATCCCCGCGTCGCGGAGGTTATTAATAAGGCCTTCCCTATCTAACGCAATTAGACGCCCGAGTCCCCTTGTTGCACGCTCGCACACTCTCCCTCCCTCCCTCCCTCCCCCGCGAGAAGATATCGCGAACACCTTCCTTTCACCTCTCTTCAACCGTGCATACCTATTTACCAACCCGGGAACCAGGCCTTATTTATGGTCCTCGACAATAAAAACCTTTCTGTTCCGCCGTTCATCTGAAAATTCGTGGTTTATTGGCCCTTTTATTCGTTAACGGATAACCGGCGTTGCGATGATCCAACACCACTTTGCTCTTTTTATTTTCTTATTGTTGAAAACAAATATTGTTGGACGAAACGATCGATGTCATCGTGTCTTTGGATCGTGGATTTATTTATTTTTTTTTTTTCTCTCATTAAGTTTGAAGTGAGATCTTTTTAAGATTTATGTATTTTTGAACAAAGCATTTGCATTTTATAGTAGAGAAACGAATATAAGATTGGAATACGATTTAATCAAATCCTTTCGACGGACTTCTTTAATAAACGATTGGACGGATACATGCAAAGTGCTATTTGAAAGGGGGAAAGAATTGAAAATAATCCTAGTCCTCCCTCGTGATGAGGATCGAGATAAAACGATCATCGTTGGCCGCGTGATCGAGCAGATAGGATCTCGCGACAGCGAGGAGCCAACCTTGCCACTGGTCAGTTCGAACACGGGGGACGATTTCTCGAATTCTCGTCTCGAACTTGAAGTTAATTAACGTGAGATCTTTGCTAGTATCAATGAGAATTTGAATCCGTCGATAAAAATTTGCCGATGAAATATAAGGATGGATTCGAGGAGATGATTTTCTTTTTTCATTTTTTTAGAATTCATTTAGTATAATTGGATTCGCCAATGGGATTAATAATATAAAGGATAATGCATAATTCAGGAACAAAGTGCATCAATGGAAATTGGACATTGGTGTAAGAATTTAAATCTTTCTAGTGAAATTCCATTTCCCACCAAGTGAAAGTCGAATTTAATAAAGTGGTAATTAATTTTGACGTTGAAGAAGTTTTCAATTTTAATCTACGTTGAATGAATTCACGTTCTATAAATACAGGATTTGGATTTGGGAGTGTTAGTTAATGACGGCTAATCGAGTCTATTGACCAAACGAGATTATTTAAAAATCGAAAATCTCGTTTAAATGGAGGAATTGGACGAAACGATTGGCCTTTTAAGCTTTCTTATCGCTCAATTTTTCAACTTTTAATTTAGAAACGTGCAAGTAATAAAACTAACTCATTTTCAATTTACAATTCGTTACCCGAAAATTCAATCTAAAATCGATTCTTCTCGAATCTATGAAATTTTATAAAAGAATCGAATGATTCGATAAAAAAAAAAAAAGAAAAAACAAAAGTTCTCGACGTCGCTTCTTCTCCCAACCGATCCTTTGAACCTTGAAATGAAAAGAAACAGAAAGGGGGAAAAAAAGTCGAAAACTTAAACGAACGTTTTACGGGCGCCAATAGAATCGAGGGGTTCAGCCTGTAATGCATTGCCGATTATTTAACTGGTAAAAGCAATCAGAATCGTTCATCGAGGGATATTGACGAACGAGTAGGAACGAGCGTAAAGATGAGAGGAACGAGATGGAGCGAAGGGGCGATATACGAGCAGGAACGGTGCAAAAAGGCGAGAAGACATTTCTAGCGCATCATTACGACCGAAGCCGCGAGTGGAGAGAGAGCTAGTTACCAGAGGTGTCTCCTCGTAAACACTCGGCCATTTACATAACGAGTGACATCTGCCGGCCCAATCATACACACCACCGAGAGGTTAATGCCACAAATATACCACTCTGCGTGCCACACTGTCTGCCCGGAACTGGTCTTCGATGGCCTCTCCCTTTCTCTCTCCCTTTTTCTTTCTTCCTTCCCTTCTTTCTTTCTTTCTTTCTCTTTTTCTCGCCACCACCGTTACAACAGTCGTGTTCTCAGGCATCGAGACATGCCCGCCGCCCTTTTTGCACCTTTTTCGAGCCACGTCAATCTTATATAAAATTAATTGCCAGCGTTATTCACGCTGGTTAACGATCCTAACGCGACGAATGAAACGATGTTTGAAATTTTAGAACGACATTAGATTCATCAGATGATGTATTGTAGTAATGATTCTTCAAATCATCGATACTCTTTATATATATATATATATTCTTTTTGAACAAAAACTCAATTCCTCGATTATTTTACGCATTCGTTATAAAGCATTATCCTTTTAAGCCAAATGAAATATCGAATATTGGAGATATTTCAAAAGTGATATTTCCACAAATACGCTTTATACGTTTTATACGATCAGGGGGGAGGATTATTACCATTCCTTGTTTTTCCCCTGCACGAAAGAATCCTGCATGAATCCTCGGATCATCTTTCATTCTTGGAACGCAGTGTTTTCCCCGCGAACCGAGAGATAAGTGGAAGATCCTCCGATCGATCGATCGATCGATCGATCATACGCCTCTCAAGGCCGCTCCGTCTCTCCTACCAGTCCAAGGATGGTCCGAGAGCCCGTACACGATCGTTACAACCACGCTGGCAGACGCGACCTAATTTGTCGGTGGAGGTCGGTTAATTGGAGACAAAGCCACGGACGATGGCTCCCTCCTTTTTCTCCCCCCCTTGTACCCTGCGCGCGATTCTCGGTTGCTCGCTCACCGCGTCTCACGTTTTCTTCGCTTGTTTTCAACGCAACGAGGAAGAAGTTCTTCCTCCTCTCATCAGGCCAAGTATGAAACGCCGCGCAACGGCCCCTCTTTCGTAATCCTGGAGAGGCGGTCGGTTTTTGCCCGTGTCACCTGTCTCGATCGCCTCGAGAACCGCCCTCGATCCTTTATTCCGATCATCGGCCTCGATCCGCTGTCATATTTCTTGCCCCGCGCCCGGCTCGACGGGCCAATTTAGCCAGCCGAAATTTTTCCAGACTTCCGCCATACTTTCGCGCCCCCCCCCCATGGATCTTTATGGAAACGATTCGATTCCTAATTATTCCCTAATATTACGCGTGTCTTCCTTCGTATTTCAAAAAACGCATTTTTTCGTACCGATTCAATTATTATCGAATTACCTTCAACGAGATTTCTCTATCCCGTTGAATGAAAGACGAGCGTGCGTCGAATCGCACGGAACGAACGTTATCTCCCTTCGTTATCGAGGAAGGAAAGGATGGAACGAGTGGCGGCGGCAACGGTTTGGTAACGCGCGAAGACACGCGAGAGAAATTACGGGCAGATTTACCCGAGAGTTGCTCGCTTGAAAATAAACATCGCGCCGCGCAACAAATCCTCCTCTGTCTCTCTCCCTCTCTCCCTCTCTCTCTCCCCCTTCCCGACTGACGAGAGAGGGAGAGAGAGAGAGGAAGCTAGACGGATAGAGAGATACAACGAGGCATCGAAGGGGAGGGAGACAGGGAGAAACAGGCGGTCGGGCGGGTGTGGCAACATATAATTACAGTAATTAGCGGTACAAGTAATTAATTAGGATCGCACGTCGTTTGTTATTTCCCGTGGCAGCGGCGCTTACGTACCGCGGATCCCTCTGTGTGTCTGTGTGTGTGTGTGTGCGCGCACGCGCGCGTGCGTGATCCGCAGAAGGCACCCGTCCCGGTACCTGTGGGATACGTGTAACTACCGCTCCATGTCCCTATACGTCCGCGCGCTCGAGGGGTTACGTCTTGATCCCAATTAACGACCGATTTTTTGCGCGCCCTCTCCTCCTCGGCCAGCCCTCCTCCTCCTCTTTCGGTGGTGGTGGGGTGCGAGAGCACGCACGAGGCACCCAACGATCCTGCAAATTGTGCCGCCGCCGTGGCCCTCTCCTCTCCTCTCCTCTCCTCTCCTCTCCTCTCATCTCTCCTTCACTCCTTCGACCAACAGGGAACGATCGATCGATCGATCGAGTGGAACGATCGGGATGGAATCGCGGACCACTGCGCGCAGCCGTTCACCGCATTGGGTGGTATATCGATGGAGGATCGATATTTGCGCTGCGCTGCGCGCACCGTCGAAAGAATGCGCGCCCATAGCGGGACGATTCGCCTCGCGAGCAGATTTATCTCGCCGCACCGACACGCTCCGTCCTCCGCGTCGCGGCATAGTTCTTGCGCCTTCCACCTGTTCCACCGCGTTCGAAGGGGGGTGATTCCCTCGTTTGGCAGGGAGGAGGAAGGTTTTTCGCCGCGATTTTCTCGATTTTTAAGGAGACTCGATCGGGAGGGGGCAGGGGAATGGGGATTTATTTGCGCGAGTTATTGATAATGAGAGAATAATGATTTCATCCGGTTGGTAAACTGGGAACGAGATGTTTGAACTGTTTTTTCTTTCTTGCTCGAGTATAGATGGGAACGATATTTACTGTCGATGAAAGATTAATTTTTTTTTCTTCTAAGAATATCGATTTGTTAACATAGGTTAAGGAGATTAAAGATAAAGGAGAGGAAAAAAGTGTTTATATGTGTATATATATATTCGACGGAGATAAATATAATGGCGCGTCGTTAACTTAATTAAGTGGATTTTCAATCAAGATTCAATCAGTCTACTTGTAAATGTAAATGGCGCGCAGGCCCGACCCACTCGACATCCCCCTTGCTATTTCTTTCAGACTCGGCCGCGTCGGTTTATTTGCACCGAGGCGCGAGGGAAGGTAACATCCTGCGGTGTTACGCGTTTCCTGTTGCTATTAAGATTCGTAATGCTTCTTTCTCAAGAAAAATATCCAACCCGTGTTGCCATTACTCCTATCGAGCTTTTGAAAAAATTTCGAGATACGGTTAAATACGGATCGTTCCGGAAAAAAAAAGAAAAATCGTTTCTAAAACGATCTTAAATTTCTCGTATGGGAATAAACGTTGACCGTTCCGTGTCGTTCCATAAACGGTGGAAAATCGAAAAGGTATCGACCGGTGGTTGTTCTCTCTCGTCGATCACTCGCGGAGGCCGAGGCCATTTTTCACTCGTTGGCCACGCCGTCGTCGGCCACGCCACGGCGAAGATAATCAATGCCGGGAATCGAGAGAAGAACGCGGATCAAAGATCGAGGTTATGTCCCCGTGGCGCCTGTTAATGGACGATACCACCGGGCGCGCGTTCGAAATGAAACGGCGCGTGTACGAGGGAAACGATTTAAACACAACTGCGGCCGGCCACACCTTCGCGACGCTCATTGCTCCGACGTGTAACGACGGCATCAAACGGTACGCGGCTCGAATAATGACGAAAGTCCTAGCGACGGATTCCTCTCCCGCGATGGCAGCGACATGCCTGGAATTACCTGTTCTCCGCATTTTTGTAGACGACCCGTGTCACACCCTACCAACTCGCAGATTTTACCTCTTACGTAGATATAGGCATAGTTTTCTGGATTCAAGAATTTTCGCTTCGCGATTAAAAGAAAAAGAAAAAAGATACGGAGAATAATTCGAGATATATCCGACTAAAAAAAAAAAAGATACATCGTAAGAAAAATTATGTTTCACTTTAAACGATTCGTGTATTCATACTGTTGCGACAAAGATTTTTTATGTATTGAGATTCAAGAATTTTTACTTCAGGATAAAAAAAACATTACAGATAATCCAAGAATAATTCAAGACTTGTTTTCTCTGTACCGATGTATCTTTAGGTACATTTAAATAAAAAGAAAAAAAAGAAAAAAGACGGATATATACCGAGCGTTCTTTAAAACACTTACGCTTGCATCGATCGCGAATAGCGCAATCTTTGCAATAATACGAAATACAATTATTCGTCACGGCTACGTTGCGAAGAAAACACGTTCGAAGCGCGTGATAAATACTTTTACTTCTTAAAATAAATACATATATTCTTCTTAAAAAGAAGAAAAGAAGAAAAAAGGGGAAAAAAGGAGAGAGAGAGAGAGAGAAAAAGAAATAATTCCTCTTACGAGAGGGATCGATAAATACGAAATCCCATTCGGCCCGATAATTTCACAATCCGTGTGTGTATGAAATAATCCACGCGATATTCGCAACGGTTTAACGATCCAGCACACGTAATCCAACCGGCATAAAAGAAATCGCCGTTTCGAGGTATACACGATAACGAAGCGGGTTTCGAAACGGAACGCGTCGCTTCGCGATCCTTCCCGACTTAAAATAGAGGCTCGACCGTGCGAAACGGGGACGAGGAGATATCCCGGGCAAGGAGCAATACGCGATACACACATTTATCGGCGCGCATGTACGCGCCGATATCGTAACGCCATAATTCGCGGCCTCGTAAAAAGATTCCGGCCGCCGCTGCGCGATTGCAGCCGTGGACGGTGGATATGCAAATGGCTCTCTCTCTCTCTCTTTCTTTCTTTCTCTCTCTCTCGATGAAACACGGCTGGGGGTCCCGCAACGTCGAGACAAAGTCACAGCGGGATCCATTCTGTTTCGATCCTCTCTCGCCATCTCCCGCCTCCGCCTCCGCTCCAATGAAATTTTCCACGACATTGCGTTCGAATGCGATTAAAGCGCGTATAGCGAGCTGATACTCCGTGGAAACGGATGGAAAACGGACCCCATTCCCCCGCGTTTTACGCGCTTCTCCACGAGACTCCCTCTCCCCTTCCTTCCTTCCTTCCTTCCTTCCTTCCTTTCTTCCTTCCTTCCTCCCTCTCTCTCTCTCTCGTCTCTGCCCTCTCGTCGAGATCCTTCGAGCACGCGAAATCGAATTGCAACTTGTAGCGGACGGGGACACGAGTGATTCATCGGCGGAACATCGGCCTGATTACTTTCCGCTATCGATTTAAGCGTCTTTCGCTTCGAAGAGGGTGTAAGTTTTATTTTCTTGTTCGAATTGGGGACAAAAGTAGCCTCTCCACTCGATTCAATTTTAACGTAAACGGCGTTTAATGTTGTTTCTTTTTTTGTTAAGCTTGCTAAACGATTCGAGCGAGTCTACAGGTTTGTTGAACGACGACGATGTAAGTTTACTTTACGCGAATAATCACCGTTAATCTTCGTTATCTAGGTGTGTATACGTATATACGAATTATAGGCGCCAGTAATTTATTTAATCAGGGTTACAACGGTAGGATCCTATCTCTTTTGTTCCCTTATTTCCAGGCCGGTTTCGCGAGATATCGAGTCGTCAATTTTCTTCCAAGAGAAGGATATTCGGGGAATTTTCTTGGCTGACAGTGATGGACGGATAACCCACGCACGACGAAGGTTTCTTCGAAGAAAGGTATCCCTCTCTCTCTCTCTGCCTCCCTTTCCCGTATTACGAATCATTCGACTATCTCTGCTGATATAATTTCCCAGGAAATAACCGCTATATTTTATTCTTGGAGGGAATTAATTCTGGATATTTTCCAAAATTCTCAGGATCCACGTTCGACCGAGACCACTTGCTCTCATCGCGGCAAGTTAGAGGGTAACCTCTAAGAGAAATAAGCGACGACGTGGATATAGGATCGCGGATAGAGGTGGCTCTCGCGGCGCTTCACCAAGAGCAATATACGCATCATATATCACCTGGCTGTAGCCGATGCTACAGGCGGAGGAGGAGGAGGAGGAAAGGTGTGCGTGAGGCTATCTGCGCGCCATAAAACACTCGCGCCCTGCTCCACGAGGGGTTGCTGGCCGGTTCGGTGGCGGGTGTCACCACAGGTGCGGACATTCTCATCATAAATACCGGTCCTGCGATACCTACACCCGTCCGCTTCAACCTAATTGGGGCGTGGCTGCGGTTACACCTTCGAGACATCGCGCGTTTCGCGCGCCTTCCTTCTCTTCCCTTCCCTTCCCTTCGTGCCGAGACTTCGTTCTTCATAAACAGTTCCTTATGCAAGGGGATTCTTTGTGCGATGTACGGTATCGATCGTATTTTTTCTTTCGTTTCATATTTTTTTTCTTTGAAAATTCGGAGAAGAAGAACTTGACAGATGAATAACCGTGGACAAATTCACGAAGGGTTAAGGGAGGAGGGTTAAGAAAAGTAGATGAGACGAGGGAGATAGGCGAGGGGAACACCTTGGAGATCAAAGATATCTGGCAGCTTGTCGAAGGTTGTCCAGGTTCGCGTGGGAGGCTGGGAGTAGAGATAGCGAGAGATTTGGGGCCGAGACAAGAGCGGGAAACGTCGATTCACGCGGCAATGAACGATAAACCTCCCCCCCCTAAAAACGTGGGAAAATCTCGCTTCTCTCCGGGAGAGAATAGTTCCCCGTTCGCTTTATTTTATTCGCGCTCGAGTAAAAAAAAGAAGAAGCACAGATTGAATTTCGTACAGATAATTCTCCAACTCCAGTTTCGTGGATCGATCGTGATCGATTGTAAAAAAAAAAAACTTCGTCTAAAAATAATTTTAGATCGCTTCGCTCGTATCGGACAAAATACCAAAGTTAAATAACTTTGCCAATTCCATTCACACACGTGAGAAACCAATTCGTAATGATTAAAAATAACTCGGAAGGCAATCAAAGCGACCCCACACAGCCGTCGAACGAAAAGGTGTTCCCCGGTAATGGACTGTACTGCGTGCGTGTTCCATCGCAGGGGTGGACGAGAGAGGAGAAAGAGAGAGAGAGCGTTAAAAGGTAGGTTGGATCCGGCACACCTCCGCTTAACCACCTCGAATCATTTCGCGCCCCCTCCTCCATCCATTCTCCCCTTTCCCGCCTCTGTTTATATCGGTCGAATTTATAGCGTGGAACATCCATCCAGGGGACCAGGGGACCTTAACTGTCCGCCGGCATGGAACCTGCGAAAGATAACGAATGGGAGAGGCAACGAATGAGAGATCTCTTCCTCGCCTCTTCTCTCCGGTCGAAGGAAGGCCAGGTAACGGTACGAGGACGATGCGTATTCTCGTATAGCCATTGGCGTAGCTCCGTTCTTTCGCATCCTCCTCGAACGCGCTCTCCGCAATTTCTTCTTTTTCGAATTAACAAGAGTCATTTTTTATTCTTTTTTTTTATTACATCCCTTTCGAGATAATTGCTTCGGAGAATCGGAAGAATTGCCGTTACACTCCCAACTCGAGCTATGTAAATTATTCTGGTGAAAATGGTGAACCGAGTTTTCCCAGGTTTGGGCCCTAGGCGAAGCTTTCAAAGCAAACAATATGCCGAACACTTGTCCCTCCTCCGAGAGGAGCATATATGAACTGTCTCAACAAGAGCACCCTTACCAATCCCCTCCCAAGACCGCTGTAATTCCCTAATAACACTGGAAGCCATCTTATACCAAAAGGAAAAGCAAAACCTTAAACAAAGTAGACTGAAAACCTCTCGAAGGGAAAGAAGAGAAAGAAAACTGAAAAGACACTTCTTCGCTGATAAATACTTAAACTCGTCGACGTATGTGGCCGTAAATAAATATCCATCATACCCCGCCCCCTTATCAAACTTCTTCAAACCGCCAGAAATCCCCGTTTCACACGCGATCCATCCTAAAACTATCCAACTTCGAAAACGTTTAAGTTAAACGAGCTCCTCCTCCGGTTGAAACTCAAGCTTCCTTATTCGATTCTTTCATCCTCGCTATTGGAGATAAACAGAGGACGGGAGATGGATAGATAGATAGATAGACAAAGAGAACACGTATACGCGCAATACTCCACGACGACGAAAATTGTTCTCGCCTCGGTAAGCTCGCTACGTATGCACACGTCCCGGTTCACCGGCAATCCTTAATTATTATCGTCGTTCCACGCCAAGAGGAGGAGAGAGAGAGATAACCCGGCGCGAGACTCTTTACGAGGCTTCCTCGTCGAGAGTAGCTCGAAGACAGATACGAGATGGCGAGGCATGCGGCTCGATGGCGCGCGCGAAAACCTCTCTTAACCGGCGGTGTTATACGTACCACGACGCGGCATTTGCGTTTTGATTAAATCTGGCGAGCGTGTGATGGTACGTTTCCATGTTAAGAAGAACGTAACGCCACGCACACCACGAACGGGAATCTCGGTATTTTTCCTCCTCGCTCGAGGATCCCGTGCGAAAACGACGGTTAATTACGCGAGGAATCGGAAGGGTAATTCGAAGAGAAGGAATAAGAGGAATTTATTCGATGAATGAAATAATTTCGATCGAAGATATAATGATTCCCTGATAGTAAATTGTCTCCGAATCGCAAAATTTTGGAATCTTCGTCCAATATGGTAGCATTGTTTAGATATATATAGGGCGCGTGACGAAAGAAAAAAGAAGTCACGTTCGCTCGTTCGTTACGTGGCGGAGGCACGAGACCATGTGTGAAGAGCACTTGGCATCGGAGTCTGTTGGCTTAAGGCTAACGGCGAGGCAGACGGGTCCGTCCAAGTGTTGCTCGGTTTGTTGCTAGACCGTGTTTGAACATATTTGCCCGCTACTCGAGGAAACGGGACTCATCATCCTCGAAACGAGCAATCGGAGCCTCCCTATGATCCGCAATTTTCTATCTCCTGTAAATTTCCTCCATACTTTTTACACCTCGGGTGAAAAATATTCTCCCCGTTATTTCGATTCTTCGAGAACCATTTTGCCTCGGTCGACGACTTCCACGCCACGTCATCGCGCGCTAAACTAAGCGATAAAATAATAGTTGGACAAAAGAGAATAGAGAAAGGAGAAGAAGACGATCTTCGATCTCGTTCGAAAGCATCAAGTCGATCAAGATTCATCCACGAGGAGCCAACCGTTAACAAACGGCACTCCTCCTCTCTGGAAGGGCGTCGTCGATCGCGCGTTATCCAGACGGCACACATCCCGCACGGTCTTACGATTATCGCGACGTGTGTACCAGCGTCGCGGGAATATACACACGAGGAAGTCGTTGCCGACAACGAACAGGCCGACAAGCACCGCGACGGCCATGAGCGCGGCTAACAGGGTAAACATCAGAGCCAGTTAACCGGTCAAATATTTGTACCTGGCCGGATCCCCGCCCGTTATCTCGAACACCGCCGGCTTCTACACGAACTCTCTCTCCAAACCAGACAGACTGAGAGAGGGAGAGAGAGTGTGTATGCGTCGAGGGGAAGAAGGCACGGGAGGAACGAAGAAGGAAGGAAGAAGAGTGTGGCGGAGGAGGAAGAGGAGGAGGGTAGGAAGGTGGGCATCTATTAACGAAAAAAAGGCCCACCTTCTCACCGGAGAAACCGGAGACAATAAAAGCGCGGCTTGTTCCTGGAGCCCCGTTTTTCCTCCGTGGAGGCGGCCATTTCCGGTTTCCTTGCGACGCGATAATCTAATCTACCTTTACGACGAGTGGCGTTTAACCTGCGTGCCTCGCGTAAGAGGATACACAAGGGCAGCCGGTGTCGGAGAAAGGTGTCGTTGTTTTCGCTCGAATCCTCATTCCGCGGATGGCCGAGTAATCTCGACGCGGTGAGAGAATCTCTGTCTTATACGTGGAAAATCCAGGCGAGATTATTCCACCCCCGATAATAACGATATCAAAAAGATTAAACTTATTTCTTTCTTTCTCGTCGATCGGGAAAGTTTCGACTTCTATTTCCTTCTTCCGATTCACGCGTGTGTAATAATAAATAATCGTAACAAAATGATGCAAAAAATTCTGAGTAACGTTTCGAAATCTCCAAAAATCTTCGAACGTGGAAAATTCTATTTCCCCGCTGCCAGGATTAGCCCTCTCTTCCGTAATTACACGAAGGAACACAGTGGAATAATGTATCGGTTGCGTGCCTGGCGCCGTGAAAAGAAGTATTAAGGGCGATGGACGGTGCTTAAGAGTTGCTCCGGAGCGAGATCGATCTTAATCCGGGCAGAGGCGGAGGTAGCGGTCCCGGTGTATCGGGGGGAGGGTATTAGCCCCCATCATTCGTGGGATAGATCGCGAGAGGCGATGCGAGGAGACGAAAAGAAAGATGAAAAGAAGGGGGGAGGAGGGGGCGAGACGTGGCGCGAGTTCGGCACGGTGCGTTACCAGGCGAAAGCACATACATCAGCCTCGTCGGCTAATCTGATTCCCCTAACAATGTGCACGCGTCGGAATCTTCTTACATCCCCCTTCCTTCCTCCTTGGCCCCACCAACGCTTCCTCGTTCCCCTTGTTCCTTATTTCTCCTCACCGGGCCGCCGGTGAAAGATGGCCAACCGGAGGGAAAATTGTACACGTCCAGGCCGATGCTCATCCCTCCCTCCCCCACTCCTTTCGACGTATAGATTTTGGATTTGGACCCCACTCGGTCCAATCTGAGCGCAAACCCGCGTAATCTCGCGCTAATAACCGCGATTTATCCTCCCTGTCTCCTATTCCCGGAACCTTGACACCCTCTTGATCGTCGAGCGTCGATTAGAAAAAGCGTGGTGATGGGGGTTCGATCGGGGGAGGGGAAGATTTCCTCCGATGTTTGACGAGAATCGATAGGATTCGGTAAGAGCAGTTCTAGAGAATCGATTTCAAAAATTTTGAAAGTGATTCTTCCATTCAATTAACAACTTGATAACGTACATTACTCAGAATCCTCCAAATCGTATCTCTTCGATCAACAACCCCATCGATTCTTCCTGAAATCTTCTCGATCGCAAAGATAGATGATCAAAATCGACGTATACAATGTATCCCCAAGACACCTCAGAGATCATCGGAAGGCGTGAATAACTGGCTGCGACGATAAATTTACGCGAATCGACCGTTCGATTGAATTAACGTTACACGAACGGCGCCACGACAATCGCGTTTCGAGAGGAGAAGCTCTTTTTCCATTGCTCGAAAGGTCGGGAAAGGAAGAGAATCGTTCGCGGATTGATCCACCGCTGTTAGGTTTAATTAGACTTTGGCCCGATACAGACTCTTGTCAACTTGTCTCGCGGAGACTACCTCGTAACGAGGCTGTGCTGTACGCTGCTTGTACGCCGGTAAACGAGGGAGGATTTAAGAGGTTCGCCGATTGTTCGACACGGGAAGACGGGATAGTTCGACTAGTAATAGAATTCCACGAGTTCGTGTAAGTTTCACTTTGCTTATTATTGTTCTTGTGATGAATAATGGTGCCCATATTTATTGTATAAAATGTGAATTTTTCTTGATTTTCTAGCAACGATCGACAATTCGAGTAAATTAAGGACCCTTCGCCTAAGATTTCTTGTTTGCGTTCCAATAATAGAATTCTAATGAAATTTCCTTCGAAGAAATTAATGCCCCTTAATTATCCTGCTTCGAATAAAAGTGACGAATCGCAACGATAAAAATCCCCTCTCTCCTCTCAGTCACACAAATTTTCACGATACACCATCCTCGACACGAAGGAACTTTATTGCAAGGCTCGGTCGTTAATCCGTGCGCAAGGAACGTATGTAAAATTTTTGAGATAATATACGTTCAACCACTTCCCTCTCTCTCTTTTTCTCTCTCGAAAAATTATCCATCCAACGTGAACGTGACACGATCGAATGAGAGGCAGTTAAGGATGAGCAAGACCGGTGGCTAGACGTCCCACGTCTCGTCGTGTCTCGTGGAAGGTGGATTGCTGGTGGATGGCGAGAAAACGTGGGAACAGATCGACGATTTGCTACACGGCAAAAGGTACACGTTGGACGAGAGTCAGACTTCACGACACCACCGGAATCTTTCTTCCGTTGCACGGTGAATCCCGTGTGGGTTGAATCAATTACCAGCGAGCCCGACACCTGGACGCAAACGTCATTAACATTTAAGCGCGGCGTACACCCACGGCACCCGCCGAATTCGATAAATCTCCCCGGAATTGTGACGGAATAATGGTAACAGGACCGCTAACAACGTCGTTAGCTGGAGACAACGCAGGAATTTTCTCCTCCCTTAGCTTGATCGATGGATCTTGCTTCGATTAGTTAACGCTGGGAATATTTCGGGAAGAGGAAAAACGAAGAGAAGATGTCGATTTTTTTTGGTCGTGAATATACATTACCAATTCAAGATTGGACGGACGAGAATGAGATGTCGCGACATTTGTGAATTTGATAAGTTGAAAATGTTTTAAAAATCGAACAGGTTTAACATTTTAAACGTCGAGAATGTATTATGATGAATATTTTATCCTCTTTTTTTTCCCTACATCACGTATACTTTAAATTTCATTAATCCCAAACGATGCAAATTTAATACCTGCAAATCGTAATGATTAATTTCTTTCGTACCAACTATTATATAAAATAACTACGTGACAACAATCCTTATTCATCCTATTTAACTTCGAAGGATAGAAACGAATTTCTATTTTTCTCCTTGCGTGCAAAATTTCGTCGCATCCTCAAATATTCCTGCGCGAACAACCTCCACCTCAACCTCCAATATCCACGGGCGGAATAACCATCCACGATCGAATCGGCCTTCTTTCTCCCTCGGAAAGAAAAGGTTCTCATTAAAGCCCCCGGCAGACGCGGGGTCGGAATCGCGACTAGACGCAATTACACCGACACGGAATGACTAATGTCTTTTTTATCTATTCCGCCACCGTCGCCCACCCCTCCGCGCCGATGTCATTACGGGGTCGTTAATGTATCGCCTCTGGACTATTTCGGGACCGCCCTCGTTTCGCGCCTCGACCCTCCTCCTCCTCCTCCACCTCCCCACAACCGAGGAGGAGGCTTCCTCCTGATTTCGTATGCGCCCGCACTCTCGGCTCGGGGTTTAAAGTTGCGCGCCCGGTTATCGTTTAATGAAATCAACGGATGAGCGTCCAAGTTAAATGCGATCAAACCAACCAACCTCTCCAACCGACCTCTCCTCTCCTCTCCTCGATCGCGTGGGGGAGGAGGGGTGGCAAGAGAGGAGCGAGCTCCTCGAATCGCATTTTAATTTCCGACTGCCATTAGGGCTTCGACGGGAAGTCGATCGCGCCGACGCTTCTTTGAGCCATTATTGAGGGGAGAAAATTACGCGGGGAGGGAAAAGAGAGAGGGGAGGGAGCAGGAGGGAGATATTTCGAAGCCATTTTTCACCATTTTAACACGCGACGAATATTTCCAAGTTACTGCTTTCCAAGTTATTTTTTTTTTTTTTAAAGAATCTTGTCGAATCGAGTATTTATCCTCGACATTTTTGCGACAGTAAAACAAATATTTTAAATTAATTCAAATCGAAGAGAGAAAGATTATCGCTATTTCGAAAAAAAAAAGAGAGAAGTCTTTCGATCTTCCTTTCTAATTACACGTTTTAATCTCGAAAGCGTCCAACGTTTAACTAAGTGTGGCGATACATAACTCGATTCCGCGGAGCCGCATAAAGTTCTCGATGCAACGACGTGATTGAAGTAATCGTGGTAGAAATGGGCGCGGCGATCGGCGTGTTACGCTCAATTGTAATAAAGCTAAGCAAGAGAGGGGGAGGGGAAGATAAATATATATATATACACTTACGATCCTTACACGTAGTCCCCGGGCAACGTTCAGAAAACGAAGTCGTTCACACTTACCTGAAACAAAAGAGAATTACTCGGTTAGTTACGCGATCGAAGATAAATCTCGGCCGGGTAGAAACTAGCCGCGCGGAGATTTTAATCGGCTCAAACGGGACATAGCTTTATTTAATTAGCCTCGTGTGCAACTCTCGCGAAAAATTCCCCTATCGGTCATTTCGAAATGATTTAGGATTTCTTTTTTGTTTGTTTTTTCATCCTCGTAAACAAGAAGATTTATAAACTTCTTACAGATCAAATATATATATATTTCTCCTTCTTCCCTCGTTCCCTTTCTTTCTTTCTTTCTTTCTTTGTTGTCACGAGTTTCGAACATTCCCACGATCCCCTCCCCGCGAAATCGTCTCGAATCGAATGATCGAGGAGGAGACGGATCAGCACCGGTAAATAAACCGTTCGGGCATAAAATTCAATTCTTCCCCGTGCACGAGGGAGGAGGGAGGAGGGAAAGTAATGGCGTATAAGCTCGCTTTATATAGGCTTCCTCGAGCTCGAGACAGCTTGCGATGCGTCGGATGATCCCCATGTATTTCGGGGATGATTTTTCGAGGAATTGAAAGTGGCGAGGACTCACCCACCGAATCTTTCAACCGTAGCGCGATGGATGAAGAAGGAATAAGGACGCTTTCTTCTTCCTCCGTTCGAGAAGGAATCGATATGGCAAGATTAATTTTTATGCGCGTAAGATGAAGAGCAAGAAGGAGTTTTCTCCATCACACTGCGAACACGGATACAGCACCACTGTGTACTTCACCCCCTCGCCCCCGTAATGGCACTTGGCGGCAAGACTCTTTTGCGGCGCGAGAACGGTATTGTCTTTTTACGGCCGCCGCAGGCAACGGCGTTCCTCGACGCCCAGAAGGGAGGGAACCGTTTCCAGTCCTCCTCCTCCTCCTCCTCGAGCACCTCCTCCACCTTCGGCTGCCGGCATTATCCGGCCGAGATCACCTTTTTACCGGTCGTTGCGACCTCGTCATTCCTCCCTTATCTCTGGGAAACGTTCCCCCCTCCACGAGAACTGGAGGAGAGGAGGAGGAGGAAGAAGACGAAGACGAGGACGAAAGGATCTGGAAGGGTGGAGGCCGTGACGAGGTCGTCAAATCCTTGGGCCGATTGAAAATTATACAGGGATCAAGTTTACGAGCGGACGCTTTACCCGCTCTCAAAGAGACGAGCAACCTGCTACCGGCCGCGATAGCACGAGGAACCGATCGCTGTTTTTATGAACACCGACACTACGCGTGCTGACACGCGTGTGTTATGACGCGTTACGCGCGATGATGCAGTGGGTCAGTGGAACGATGGAGAGAAAAAAAACATCCTCTCGAGGAAGTTGTACGCGATTAATGATACTGATAAACCGGCCTACACATCGTCCCGCGATATCTTCTTCTCGTGTTTCACTCGTATCGTTCGATTTTTATCGTCGATGTACGAAGGAAACATGCGTGCGGAGAAACGACAACGTACTTTTCAAGGATTAATCTTTTCCACGATTAATGATATAACGATTATAAATAATTATCGTTGTTAACCGATATTAATCGATCGCTCGAGGATCTCCTCGTAAAAGGGACGTGTAATTAAACGTAAGTCTAAAGTAATTTTTAGATCATCCCCCCTCCTCCCCCGATATTAAAAAATTCCTCGAACTGACCCAACTCCTATGCATGCAAATTACGATTTATATTTTATATACACGACTTGGAGCGGTTGCTGGTGAAAAAACCAGTAACCGATTACTCGAAAAAAATCGCTAACGAGCACTTTGTCCGATGGAACCCGTAACGATTGATGTTTGAAATTACGAAGGGGCCGTGGACACGCACGCGCAGATTAACGAGCAGAGACGGCGGAATTACGGAAGAACCGGAACCGCCGGCACGGCGATCCACGCGCGATAATTGCTCGTTTCATGGGGACACGATGGGATTATAAGTAAGGAATTATGCAGCGTCGTAAACAGGCGATGCTTTCACGTCTGGAGGAAACGTTGGCACTCGTTAAACGGTTGCTGCCGGCTATCGTCGATTTATTCGCGCGTGTTGTCGCGGCCACGTTGTAACTACTCCATTAGCGGGCGAGTGTATACAAATAGCCAAAGTCATGGGAGTATTGAGCTCCGATTCGATGTAGAATATGCCGCTTTTTTTTGATCAGAAATCTTCTATTATCAGATTTTTTCTCTCTCTTCCACGCGTTGTAACAAATGCCCAGAAATGATTCTTCCATATAATATAAACATCGATCCGATTGTTGTCGAAGAAGGGAAAAAAGATTCCAATATAAATAAATATTTCTCGCAAGATCCTCGTAACAAGGTGATTAAAATTTAACGAATAATAAGACACGAATTGTAGTAATAAATAAAGTTTTAAAGAAAGGAATACTTTTTTTTTTTCTAATTCGAGCAGTTCCAGTCAAGAGGAACGATAAAATGAATCGGCTGTTGGTTCAGATGCGACGTAATAATCAAGGCTTCCTGTATCGTGGAAACGCGGGGGGAATTTTCGCGATAAGACTATTTTTTTATTCGAGCCACTCGAAGAGTGTGAAAACGTCACGAGCAGGAGCCGGCCGAGCACCTCTCGTCGTTTTGAACGACTTCTTCGCGGCCTGTCGGCGTGACGGCCGCGTCAATGACGGCACGTGGTTCACGCGTGCATAAATAATTCACGCTGTCACGCGCACGAATAACGGCCGTGCTCCGCTCTCAATTAACCGACCCGCGTCGTCTAGACGTGGCCGCGAAATCCGGCGAGATGCTGCCGCTTTTGGGGAGGGAAAAGGGGGGAGGGAAACGCGGTCAAGAGAGGCGCCAGCGAAACTCGGCTTATTTATTTTTAATTTTGAAAACGAAAGGAAAGGAAAAAAAAAGAAAGAAATTTCCCACTCTGTCTATTTATCCCTTCATTTGAGATCGCTAATTTGAGATGGGGGAAAATTTCTAAATTTCTAACGAATAATTATTCTCGTAAAAAAAAAAAAAATCACAGTTTCCGTATTATATAAACGTAACAGGGAAAATTTGAAATTGGAAAACGAAATTCCTTCGTGTTTCAAATTTCGTATAATCCAAAAAAAAAGAAAAACGGATAATTAAAATGGATTGTGACCCTATTTATTTATCGTACGTAATTAAACTAAAAGTCGAGTGGGAAGACTTGGTTGCAACGAAAGGGAAAATATCGCATTGCGTCTACTCGGTCGACTCGAGAGATTTTCATCGAGAGAACAAGGAAACGTAGTTGGAAAGTTAATGCCTGCCGCGGTAATGGGGTATCTCTGTAAGTAAAGCCCCACCCCCGCCCCCTTCTCTCCATTACAACGAAGCGAGGCCGGACTCCATACGTTAGGCGCGCAGACAGCCTCAAATTGCTTCATTAGCCGCGCGATATTTTATATAAATTGGAAGGCTAAATTACCTGGCGGCGGACATTGGCGAAAAATTCGTAATTAGAGCGAGTAAAATAGCGCGGGAACGAGAGGGGGTACGAATTAGAAAAGCCAAAGATGATGAAAGAGGGAAAGGAAATTGGTAAGGCTGTTTGTCAATAATTATCCCTTGCAAACGAATCCCAAATCTTTTTGATTTTTCGCGAGGATTCAAATTGTTTCTTCAAGATCTTGAAAAAGTTAAAAAGCTTAGAAACAATTAATTCCCTCCAAGAGCCAGCCAAATCGACCGGAAGATCTTCCTTCCAGCAATTCCACGCGCTTCTTCATCGCTTCCCGATTTACAACCCGAGTTGTCACCGATCGAAGACACCCTGTTTCATTCTCAACCCTTGTTTCAAAGACGTTGAAAATCTAGAAAGGAGAGAGATTCTTCCTTGGACGAATCGAGAAAGAAAGAGGGAAGCCGCTTTTACTTAATTTCCTTGGCGGGCGAAAACTTCTTATTATCATCTCTCGACGTGTCCCGAGTTTTTTCACCCCCTCCCCCTTCTCTTTCCAACGAGAGACAAAAGCGGGATCCCCAGAAGGACGTCTCTCGTGAAGAGGGGGGAGGGAGAGTCGAAATGAATTGGCAACTTTTAATTAAGATAGTATCGTCCTCGCTTCTTCAACCCCGCTCGCGAGGATGCTCTCCTTTCTCCGGAGAGATCGGCGGAGAAGAACTGTTCCGCCTTGCGAACCTAACGAAACAGGGAAGAGGGGGGGGTCGTCGAGGGGGTTGGCGTTTCTTCGAGGGACGCGGTTAGCATTCTTTTTGTTCATGCCAACTATTCATCACGGGTGACACTTCTCGAGATAGAAGGGAATCGTGCCCTCCCCCCCTTCTTCCTTCTTCCGCGCGAGAAGAAAGGGAGAGGCCGGCCGATCTCTTCCTCCTCTTGCCCTGGGGATTTCCTAATGTGGGCCTTGACTACCCACCCACCCCTTCGTATCTTGGTTGCACCGGGGAGGAGGAGGATCTGTCCTCGCGTAACAACGCATCGAGCACGCTGCGAGGGAGATTTTAATCTCTCTCGTTTTAAGCGGAGATGATGATGATGATGATGATGATGATGATGATGATGACGATGATGATTATTCGAACAAAGCAAATTCACAAGTTTCTCGGGTAAATTAAACCATGCTGCGAGTAAACCAAATGCTTTACTCTTAACTTTCGATCATTTAGCCCTTGGATCGACTCTTTCTATCTTCCTCGAACGAAATCGAAGATGGAAAGGTAAACATAATTGACTATTCATAAAATCCTTATCGATTATTTATGAGAATCCAATTACGTGAACCAGTGGTGGGCAAAGTTTAACAGTTTGACGTTACTTTCATAATTTATCGTACAAAATATAACAATAAATCAATTGTAACGGTCGAGGTTATATAAAAAATGGATAATAGGTATTATATCGAGTAAATGTTACTCAAACCATTTTAATAAGTAATTACTTAACTTTATTATTAATTGCCCAACGCTGTTGCTCGAACGAAATCCCCCCTTCCCTTCCCCTCTCGTTGCTATTTCGATTGCCATCGTCTTCGTAAACCGTGAACTCGCATCGATTATTAAATCCCTCTTTTCACTTTCAACGCGAAAGGAAGGAGAGAGAGAGAGAGCTTACCACGTAACTCGAGCCCGCTTCCAATTTGACAAGGGCAAAGTTATGTCGGCCAGACTTTGGGAGCAAAAGAGTGGAGAGACGAGAGAGAGAGAAGGAGTCGGGGGTGGGATGTGAATAATAAATGCGAGTCGCGAGGAAATAACGTAATCATGGGAAGCGCGACGTGTGACACGCGTGCCATTTTTTCCCCTCGCCTCTTTCGAACGAAAGCCTTTTTTCCCGGAGCTCCTTTTTCCAGTCTTCCTTGGGTCCTCCCCCTTCCCTCCTCCCCCCCAAAGGAGACGAAGCCGCCCGCCTCGGCCCGCGGTCCCTGTGAAAACGAGAACGGGGGTGGAAAGGAGGGTTTGATAACCGGCAGGTGGCTGTTAACGTCCCCCGGGAGCCTCTGATAAAAACAAATGGTGGCGCGAAGGCAAGACCGGGCGAGAGGAGGGTTCCACTCCCTTGCACTCCCGCCTGAGAAAGAAATAAAGAAATTACTCGGTGCCGCGCCCTCGTGTAAACAGAGCCGATGAATGGCAGAGGAGGGAATTTTCTTTTTTCTTTCTTTTTTTTTTTTTCCACCTCGAAGGAGAACAGACTTTAATCGCGCCGCGCGAAATTAAGGCTTTCTCCTCCGTGGACCATCGATAAGGGGGTGGAACGTGTCGCGTTAATCGACTGTCGACGTTTCTCATCTTCGTCGAGTCGGATCAAGATCGAGGGTATTTATTATCGTTTTTCTCTCGAAGTGTTAATCTACCGGTTTGAGAGACGATCGATCTCTTTTTTTCTAGGAGGAGGGATAAAATATTTCAAACGTTAAATTGTGCGTGTAAAACGTGTGCGTATTGCGTCTCAAGTTGAACGATTCTAGATATATCTCTAATCGATATTTATTGCTAATAAAGGAAGGCCACCACGAGATAATAAACAGGGGAAACGGAAAGATTTAAACTAGAAGTTTAAAAAAGATCATCCCCCCGGCGAGGAGTAACCGACCAGGAAACCTTCTTACCTCGACCCGCACCAGGGTGCGGGTAACCGTTAATAAAGTTAGGATTCTCGGTAGGGAGGATAACTCGCCGCGAAGATGGCAATATAAAGTCGTCGTCCGTCCTCGTAACGATGCTTTATATAACTGTATCAAAGAGAGAGGGAGAGGCCGCGACCCCCTTCATTCTCACGGCGTTGCCACTCCATAGAATATTTAAGGTTCAATTTCATACCATCGCGGTGGGTGTCTCAGTTCGTGGCATATTAAAAAAGAAGGCAATAAAACCGCGCGCTCGAAAGCGAACAACGATAAGCGAGAGAAAGAGAGAGAGAAAAAGGAAGGGAGAGAGAGAGAGAGAGAGAGAGAGAAAGGAGGAGATAGTCGCGCGGAAAGCGAAGAAAGAAAGAAGCGAAGAGGTGGTGGTCGATAGATCGAGGAAGAGCGGCACGATGACGGTGCATCCCCCGTGGCGTGCCACTTTCCACGTTACGTGCGATTATTATTCATTATGCGACGCGTGCATCGCGCGAGATCGCGAGAGGATCGGCCCGCGTACGCGTGCTCTGTGGTACGAGGGGCTCGTTGAATTGCAAATTCAAAGTCGGAGGAGGTGAAGAAACGAGAGAGGATCGGGCGACAGGGGGTTGGCCGGGATCTAGGACGCGGCGAGGAAAAGAAAAAAAGAAAGGAAGCAAAAGGAGGAGGAAGCGAGGAGGCCGGCCGAAAACCAGAATTTTTGCATACACGCGCGCGTCCCACCAGACACCCATCCATTTCTTTCGACGCGCATTTTGCATACGCGCAACACGCCTTCTCTCCGCGCCATCTTCCTCCCTCCTTTTCTTCCATCCTCCTCTCTCTCTCTCTCTCCCTCCACGTATCATTATATGGTTACGATATTAGGCATACAAGGCTACAACAAGCGGGTTATATTCCATCGAAACGACCTCTCGTCTCTTCTCTGGAAACGCTTTTTCCTTCCCCCCCGTCGTGGTTGCCGCGGAGAGATAAGAGAAGGGAGAGAGAATTTTTCGGTCCACGTGAACCACACGGTTTCGATCGTGTAGCAAAGTTGTATACGACGACTATTGATAGAATAATTTTGATAAATATTCGTCAATTATTGCTCGCATCGGTAGACGCGGATATAGAGGCGAATCGAAGGAGAATTTCAATCCGTGATCTGTGTAACTAACTTTGATCCCTCGATCCCCAAGATCAATATGTTCAGACGCGTTCGATTCCACAGAATAAACATCCCTAACTCTCTGCAACTCGACCAAGGATGCTCTAAAAATAGTGGATTGAAACGGGGATCCGTCCGTCAGGGGTAATTTCTCGGCGCAAATCCGCCATTACGATACGACGGGTCAACCGTCGGCAATCCGTCGACGAGCGGATCAGAGAGTGCAACGCTCGCGATTTACACCCCTTCCCCCCTCCTCCCTGCTTTTTATCACTCTCGGTCAGGTTCAACCCTTCCGCGCGCTGGCCTCCAGCTACACACCTAATGACTCGGCGAGTAGAGACAAAAGGGTTCATTTGCCAAGGCGGCAGGTGTAGGCACGAAACTACTTCCCTTCCCCTCTTTCCTCCTCCTCCGTCTCCTCCTCCTTTCTCCGCCTTTCTTCTCATCTTGGCTGGTCCCGTTGGCTGGTCCCCGATATTACAAGTCACTGTTTTCCTGTGCGTGAACGCATCTGCCTGCTTTGCTTTTCTTCTTGCTTTCCTTCGTGAAAGGGCACGGAATTGAGAAAAGAAACTGGGCGGGTAATTAACGAATGGAATGGAAAAAAGAAGAAGAAGAAGAAGAAGAAAAAAAAGAAGGAAGACCATTTATTGCGCGATCATTAAGCGCTCTTTGTCGATGAATTCGCGGACTCCTGATTGCAATCTATGTAAACGTAATCAGAAGGATCATCTTGGCCGCCTTTTTTGCAACGGGGTTCCGCTTCTTGCGCGAGGTCGTGGTCGATGACTCGCGGCTTCGCTGTTTTCCCCCTTTTTAAGTCGTTTAATTACCGAGATGCGTTTGTGAATGACGGTTCAACTCACGGTTTCTTCCTGTTTCCGCGCGATAAATGGAATTAAACGTTGGCGCGCGATTATTCGATTATTCAAAACGTATAAATATTTTCACAAACGAGACGTGCCTTTTTTCTTCTTAATCTTTAATCGGAGGAGAAACGTTATCTCATCCTTCATCGACGCGATACATCATCGATTCTATTTTTACCCGAACAATTAACGTTTATAAGAAAGGAGAAAAAAAAAAAAAGAAATAAAAACATCTCTGAAGATTTGATTCCACCAGAGATCAAAATCGCCCTTGATGAATAATTCCTTAAATATTTCACGCCTCCCCCAACCCAAAAAACCACCCCTCTAAAAATCCATTCATTTCACCGCGATCTCAAGGTCGCGCGTTTATCTATCCTTCTCAAGACACCTGCAACTTCGCCAAAGTTCGCCGGCTGTCACTCTTCAAAAGCGTCCTCTCCATCAGATATCCCGCGGCATAACCGAGTGGAAATCTTCGCGCGGCTACAAGTGCGCCCCCCTTTCCTAGGCCACCCCCCAAGGGGTGTGGAAGGTAGCTCTCTCTCTCGGCCGACCTTAAGATATTAAGCACTTTACCCGCGATTAGATCTCTCATTGTGCCGCTCGGTGTCAGACAAGCGGTTCGTTAGGTCCCTGGAGAGAGAAAGAGAGGAGGAGAGGGAGAGGCTGTGAGTTCCGTTGAAGACAATACCGGCGTAGGAGACAATTGCTCGCGACCAGAGACGACGAGAGAAAGAGAGAGAGAGAGAGAGGGAGAGAGAAGGGAGAGGCCGACTCGTCTAACTGCTGTATAATTTCCTGCAACGACACCTTCATTGTGAGCCCCGCCGTTTCATTCTTATCGCGGTGTCCCAGGGTGAGAGAGGGTTGCGAGAGGCCGCTCCCCGTGAATGCCAGAGCGGAAACTCTGTGACGCGGCGAGGATTTTCTACCGCTTGTTGTACTCTGCGGTAAGCCTCGTGCTGGAATCTCGCTCGTCTTTGCCCTCGGTGTATTTTAAGGGATGTTAAGTGATGTAGGGGTGCGGGAGGAAGGAGGAGTGAATGATGAGAAAATTGTTGCGAGGGAGGTTCACCGATGTGAGAAGAAGAGCGTAAGAATAGATTACGTGAATTTATAATTAATCAGATTTTATTCTTTTTTTCGTTTCGATTTTGTTTCGCTTGTAGATCGAGTGAAGTGTTTGGTCAGAGATAATGTGATAATCTCTGCGTAGTGGAAAGAATTAACGATATTATACGGCGTTACTGTATTAATATTTTTACTATTATTAGGTATTATTGTTATCGAATCATAGATTGGTTTATCCAAAATATCGTGTAAATCAGAGGAGAGAATCTACGGTATAATTCGCTCACTCAGTTCTAATACTGAGATATATTCTTTATATATTCGAATGATATAAATGGAGATCAATGAGATGCAAACGATAGGTCACTTATAAATCATTCGAATCGATCGATACGCGATTTAACGATCCATGGAAGATCTATATTTTTATATTAATAGCAAAGTATTTGCATGTAAGTATTAAATCATATTTTTTTGCCTTATATTAAAACGCGATTCGGATGAAAAAAAAGAAAAAAACGTTTAAAGTGGAATAGAATTGATCGCGATCTTAAATTTTTCGAAATTGAGATCGTCGATTTTTTCCTTCTCCGCTGAATAACGCTCGAAATTTACTCGAAAGATGTGAATCGGCAAGAGAAGCATCCGCGTAATGACGGATGTTGACACAAGTATTCATCGAGAAGTGTCCATTGTGAATTAATGAAGCGCGGGGAAAAAATGCGATTAGCAATGTTAATGAACGTAATCGCGCTTAGAATGTACTCTATTTTTTTTTCCTCGGGAGAACATCGTCGACTCGGCTATTATTACAAAATATTCCGATGAATATTCGAAAGTTCATTAAATAATTACCGCAAAAACAAGCGTTGTCAACGATGTAATCCTGTATTTTTCATGCTCGTTATAAAGATGTCAATTATTCTGACTTTGCTTCGCGATTTAATTACAAATGCGTTTTTTATTTCTCTTTATCTCTCTCTCTCTTTTTCTTATTTTTTAATTTTTTCTTTTTTATAACGCGTATTAATCTTGAAGCGCAGAAGGAGAGAGAAGAGAAAAGGAAAAATTCGCTTCATATTCTTTTTACCGAACAATTTTAATATGTAAATTTCTTGTACTTTTATGTTTATTAATCTTCTTGCTAAACAATTTTAATACATAAATTTTTTTTCCTTTCAGATCCAATACCCGAGATCACTATGGATGGATAAACAAATATGATAACACTTTTCTAATAAAACTCTAAAGCCAATTATAATATAAAGAAAAAAAAATTACACGAAATGACGCTTTTCATCGTCGAAATATTTTACCTTCACTAATAGCACGATCAATCAAGAAGGAATTAATTGAAAGATCCAATTCTGAAATATATCGACTGTTATCCAAATTCTCGATTGGAATTCTCGATGAAAAAGTTGCACGGAATAAAAATTATCTATATCTCTAAAAAAAGAGAAAAATTTCCAACGCGAGAAACGAGTTCTCGGACGAGGAGGAGACGAAGGAATTTCGTGACAGTCAGAAGACAGTGTCTCCCACGATCGGAAAGGATCGCCTGCGCATTTGAAAAGCCTGAATGGACCCAATCACGAGGCAGTTGTCCCCTTCGAGGGGACCTCCCTCCTCACCAGAGAAACACCACCGTGCCCCGACCAGATTCACAGTTTGTTTTCACAGCAAAAGCAAACCTGGCGAGCGTCCACTCGAGCGACGCTCGATTACTCGACACAACAAACATCGTTGCCCGCTTCCAAGCTTCCCTCCGTGCCCTCGTTTCGTCCTCCTATTTTATTGCGGGGATGGGAAGAAGGGATCCAACAAAGATCACATGAATCGATGACATATGATGATGGAAAATCGATCGAATCACCTTGAATCTTACTTGCAATTCAAACGAGAATTTCTTCGATCGATGAATCTTTCCAAGTTTCCAATGAGAATAAATGCCAATCGATTAATTCATGGTTTTCATAGTAATCTTTTCTACAACTAAAAGTCTAAAAGATATCTGTATACGTAGACATCAATTGTTGTCTGAGAATAATTCTTTTTATAAGAATTATATAATTAGATTATCGAAACTTACAATGCTTCGTTATAGAATCTTTAAAAAATCTTTAAAAAATGCTAGATAAGAATATTTTAACTAAAGAGAGCACGATACAGATGATGAAGTAACATCAGCGACTCTCTAACGTGCGACAGTTCTCGCATAGAAAAAAAGAAGCTTTCCAGGGGGGAGGTCGAGTCGAAGGAAGAGCAGCAACAGCAGCGTAGGAACAAGAGGAGAGCGCGAACGAATCTGTGGAGCGACAGAGAGGGCGAAATTCGGTGGAGGAAGGAGGAAGGGGGAGGCGGGGGGTCGAGGAGTTTTTGCGGATTCGCCACGCAAGCCGACCGCAAAATCAGGAATGAATGAAGAAGTGACACAATGCAACGTTCGCAGGCGGGCAGGGAGATACTTCTAAGCGCCCCCCTGGTATCGGCAACCCCCTTTCGCCCCCTGCTTTAGCCCCCCCTATCTCCCCTCGACATTCGAACCATTCACCTCGAATGGGGAAAAAAGGAGGAAGGGGGCAGACAAGAGGGCGAGAAGAAGAGAAGAAGCAGGTCGATTTAAAGAGAGCATTGATGCGTGGCCAGAGACTGGGTGGTGAGCTGCTCTGCCTCCCCCCTTTTCTCATTGTATCGGGATGGAAAGTTGTGTAAGAGGCCGCAAGGGCATCGAATGGAAGGGATCTGCATGTGACGGATCGCGGGAATCCGTCACGAGTCACGGGGATCCTCTCGTTCCGCCACTTTTCCATCGCTGCCCACCCACCAATTCGCTCCACCCTTGCTCTCTTCTTAAGGAGAAGAAAAGAGGGTGGCCCTTAATTATTTCTAGAATGGCAATCGATGATATATACAAAAATTTCTGTGATATTTAAGATTCGGAATTTTATCGAAGGAAAAAAAGGTGGGGGAAAAAAAAATTCGAGAGAAATTTTCGAATGTTTCTCACGAAAAAAGGGTGAGGTAGGCAGAAGGTGGTTCGAATACGTTTTTCCAGGAAGGGAACGAGAGGGAGTAGTGTTTGGCCGATCGAAAAACGGGCGAAATATTAAACGGCTTGTAAAAGCGCGAAAGGTTTTGATATTCCGAGACGAAACGGGGTAAAGCGGCGTTTACTCGCGGGAATCGCGCGAAGGTGTTTAGCGGCCGGCCTTGTCCCGTTCGCGCCTTGTCACGAATCAATCGAGGGAAACGAGCCGTGACCACCACCGACGTCTCTCCTTTTTTTCTCGTCGAGCGCGTTAAATCGGCTCGACGAAACAAGCCCGGCGAAAAAGACCGGTGACTAATGAAATTCTCCTTCCGCGCGGGGAACACGACTTTCGACTTCTTTTTCCTCCACCGGACACCGTAAATCCGCGAGCATCCGTTTCTTACCGAGAAAAAAAATTTCTCGCGGGTAAGAAGTGTATTACCCGGTTGATCCGATATCATCCTCGTCGCATACTTGAAATGGAAACTTATCGTGACGATATTTCGCAGTTATATTATTTTCCTTTCTCTCTTCTTTTTAATCTAATCCTTTGATGAATGAACTTTTGTAAACACTTTTGTGTTTTAAATCAACTCGTCGATCGTCGTGATTTCAAAAGTATCCGATCTTATAATAAATTGAAATTTCAATGTAAATCTTTCGTACAAATCATCCTCGTTAATAATTATAGTCCAAGCAGAAAGTGGAAAGAGAGAGAGAAAGAGAATATACTTTCGAGAATAATTATTGTAAAGAAAGAAAACTACTATCGTATTTTTTAAAATACTTTTTAGGAATATAGGTAACAAGTATTCAATTTCGAATTAAACAATGGGGGGAGGGGGAACGTAGTTAATCCAAGACATTTATTCAAATGAAAGGCATTCGCGGGAGACTCGCGAAAAATGGCGCGATAAGCGCGGAGAAAAACGCAATTACGTAACGGCATTACGGGGACGGTAATGGCGCGCCACGTCCCTTCCTCGACTTCGACCCTCCACGCTGAACCATTTCACCGGGTCCCCGCCGTTTTCAATCATACACATCAGTGAGTTTCATTATTACCGAGTTTCCACCCATTCTTCGGGCTCTTCTTTTTCGGGACCAGACCACCTCCTCTCCGAGCCAATAAGTCCCCGTGCAATCGATAAACTATCATTATCCTTTTCCTTCGTGTAAGTATAATACCTATAAGATAAATTATTAACAAGAAACATTTCTAACGTTTCTTTTCCCTTTTCAAGATTTAATTCATAAAATCTTGCGTTGAAATCAATTAATCAGCTTCCAATTTTTTTTTCTTCTCAAGATCGTAATATAATATATATATCCACTTTCATTCGTACCTTCATTCGAAGCTTCTTGCTTCAATTTAAAGAAGCTATAAAGGGTCAAGTTTATCCGCAAGCAGGCCGGGGAGGGAAGGGAGGGAGAAGGCCGATATCTTTCGAAAGAGCGTGTTTATGGGAGCAGCCACACACCCGTAACATCTGTTCCAGAAACAAGCCGGCGTACAATTCCAAGGAATACCTCGTTCAGCCGCCGATGTTCTTTTCTTTCGACCGCAGAGCACCACCCTCGATACCGCAACCTAAGTAAAAGGGAATCTCGTCGAGTTTAAGTTTCTTCCACGAATCTCGCGACAGATAATTTCCATCTAACGCGTTGATATCGTGATCAATACGATGATCAATGATTGAAAACCAAGATCGAGAATCATTCACGATGGAACGAAAGAATGGCGGAAGGAATCACTCCCGATTTCGGACGATCGTTTGGCTACCAGACGACGCGGCCAGATGGCGCATCGACTCGTTAACCAGCGGCGGTTCGAGCCGAATGAGAGATAAAGCCACGGCTCTTGACGTCGCGTTTACGCCGTACACGCAATAAAAGTCACGGCGACGTCGACGAGGGGCGGCCAAAGGCAAAAAATATCAAACCCCGCCGGTGGAACACCCCGCGCGTATCCCCGTCCTCGTCTTTCCCTCCCATCTTCGTATTCTCGCGTCTTATTCAACGCGTGATGATCTCAGCCTTCTCTCGCGCCCCTTGCTGAAAACGCGCACGAGACCCACCATTTACGACCGTACTTTGCGGTTTTCGGAGTTTCTTGCGTTGCCACACGCTACTTCGAAGACGTAAGCAGTCGGTGGAAAACTGAGACTCTGGTGTTCGTGTTCGGGGAATCGATGTTGCGTGGAGGATGTGAATATTTAGGCGAAATGGTAACTTTCTTCTTTTTTCTTTTTTCTTTCTTTTTTTTTTCTTTTTTTTTTTTGGAGGATTCTAGGAACCGAGGATCGTGTCGATACCAGGTTTTTTAAAAATTCTATTTCTGGAATTACAAGGTTAAATAAAAAAATCTTTGTTTATAGTAGATTTGTCTTTAGTTGGCTCTATGCAATGCAACAAGTAACGAATAGAAAAGAAAGGAGAAAGCATGTATCATTTTACACGTATTCACTCGAAAAACAACGAAAATAGGCTCCTTCTTTTGTCCAAAATTTTCTTATCGTGGATCAATGGTATCATTTAGAAGAGAAATAGCCGTGTTTCAATTTCGATCTCCTCGTCTACTGGAGCGTAGATCAAACCAAAATTCCTTCTCCCGGTGAACCAGAAAGCCGAAGAATTCGTTAGAACATTTGTTCCCAGATAACGGGTTGGCCATAACTCGCGCATATGTTTACTGTAGCTATAAACCACATTTTTACAAATCCACAGATACACAATCTCGTCCGAACAAGTCCACTTTCCGGTGTAATTGATTCCTTTATCTCGCCCCGATAAAACTCGAAAGCGGTTTTTCGTTTCCTTCCCTCCCTGCTCCTCCACCTTGCAATTTCGAGGAATTTTAGCTCCTACCTTTTTTCTCTCTCTCTCTCTCCTCTTTTCCAAATCTACAGAGCACAAGAAGAACAAGGTACCCTTCCTCTCGCGAAATTACCCTCTCGTAAAATCGATGCTTTATAAGATTACCTCGTACCTCGTTTACACGCAGGAGGACGACGTCGCTCTCTAACACGCTCTTCTCTCTCTCGAAAGCGAAAGAGAGAGAGCGAGAGAGAGAGAGAGAGAGAGAGCGTTCACGCGCTTACGTTAGAGTTCGACGACTTATCTTGGGTCGATGCCGGATGTTATCTCAGGAGGAGGCGCGGGTGAACTTTGTCTTTCGGTTATCGTTTCGCCTTCCGTATTTCGAAACCGCGAGCAATTTGTTTTCGCGGACCTGTGATCACCACTGCTCCTCCTCGGGCAAATGACCCCTTCCTTCCAACGCTTTATCTATTCGCGTCTGGAGGAAGCAGGAGGAGCGCGGATATTTCGAAATACATCGATCGAGGGCCGTGCACTTTCCATCGGGTCGGCCATTACATCGGAAGGCGAACGCGTTTATCGAAACACCCGTGTGTTTCCATCTCGAGTTTCGAATAAGCTCTCGTAACGACGGCCGACGAGGTTTATCAAATGGAGGAATGCGGCCTACGCTGGAGGGAGATTCGGACGATTGAACGTAATATGCAAATACACGATATATAAATATGGTGATTCGGCCGGCTGGTAATTGTCTTAAGGTCAGATAAACAGTTTCGCCAAGCCTCGTTGATTTCGCGGCTGGAATTCGCGCGTTAGGAATTAAATTTTATTAAAAAAAAAAAAGAAACTATGGCGATATAATAAAATTGATTGGATTTGATATCTCATGGGAAAAGGTTCTCGAAGTTAAACGATTCAACTCGAGGATTGTCGCGGATCATTTAACCTGACCGGTATATCCATTATATCGATTTTGAATCCATCGTGTAACGATTTTAACCCCTTATTGACCATAATTATATTTTCATGGTTCGCGAATCGTGTCGTCGATGTACGTAAGATTATCCAGTTATACCCAGCAAAGGATCAAAGATCAACTTAACCAGTTTGGATTAAAGTTTTTAGATGATAGAAGTAATACATATTTTCCTTCACTCCTAACTCTTTTCAATAATGATCGAATCGATTAAAAGAGATTTTAAGAAAAACGAAGAGTCGAAATATCTCCACAAGTGATTCTCTATTCCGGAACATTTCCATCGAGGGAAAGGGTTGGGCCCAACGTCGCCACCCTCTTTTCAAGCACGCGTCGCGTGTTGCTAGAGCACGCTTCCATCCGCCCGACCCCGGCGGCGAGCTCTGCGGTCGTTTTAACAACGTGGCAACCTCTTTTGTAGACCGCACGCTTGTAAACCAAGGATGAAGTCCGCTCGGCGCGTCGAAAAAAAAAAAATAAAAATAAAAAAAGAGAAACACTCAGCCCCCAACCCCCTCCCCTCCCCCCCGACCGGCGTTTAACCACCGACCACCTTGCGCGTCCCGTTTTTATCCCCCAAGGATTCAATCGTTGTGCGGTTTCCGTTCCCGGCGCGGTCAACCGTGGCCAACCCGTTCCTCCGCGTTTCCAGAGGAGTCCAACCCTCCCCCATCATCGCCGCTCGTCTCGCCTCACCCGTTTCGCCGCGCGTCGCGAGCGGTACGCGCGTGGCGTCACACGATACACCACCGGATACATGCGCCATCGGTGGATCTCGTTTCGTTCTCGAAAGGGAATTGGGTTACGAATTGCTGGCTTTCGACGATACCTCGAGAGAAGAAGAGGGTGCTCTTGGAGGGTGCGATTGAGAGGTGCTCCTCCTTGACGATTGGAGGTTGTTCGAAACGGGAGAAGCTGGGGATTTTCTTGGGAATTAAGAGTTTTTATAAAGCTGATCAAAGGATTATTCGCTTTCGATTACGTGGGTGTAATTTTCTCGACAGATGTAAATTTAATAAAACGTGGATCGTTTGAAATTCGATGATAGTGGAAAATCAGAGTATCGAGACAAATTTGATCGAGATACAAAAAAAAAAAAAGAAAAATTCGAAATTGCGGAAGAAAAATATTCGACCGTTAAGAAATTTCCATCGAAAATAGTTGGCCAATGAGCGGCGAGGGATATGAAGGCGAGAATTCGAAAAGAGAAGAAGACAAGCGGTATGGCAAGCGGAAAGCGACACGAAGGTGAACGCAGAAAATGCGGGGACGCATCGAGGTTACGCGCGCGAGTTCCTCGTGACGAGGCTCGGAGAGGACGACACTCCGCTCTCTGTATTTTTGCACGACTCCTTTCCTCTTCTCTCCTCTCTCGTATCCGCGCCTCGTCGTGAGTCACGCTCTATATTTAGACGCTTGTAGACGCGTACTCGCGGCTCGAGCGTGCTCACGCGCACGAGCTTCGCAAAAATATGTCATACTTCTCCTTTATATATATATATATATATCTATGCGCTTGTATCTATGCGCCCACCTCGAGGTATCTTTGCCCTTTGACCGTGATGTGTGGTCCCTCGTGAAACCCTTCAGAGACCCGATGCTTCGAAACTTTGCTCTCCACTCCGTTTATCCACTCCGTTTAATGGCCGATTCGAGGAATTTTTATAAAAAGAAGTGAATACGATGAATTTCATTCCGCTTCTTTTTTTTTCAATTTTTCGAATCATATTTATTCGATATGAAGAAGAATATTGGAATGATTCGATGATTCAGAAATATTCGAGAAACGCGAGAAAAATAATAGAGAAGAGGAGATACTTTTTCGAAAAAGTATCAGCGAACGTGTTACGAGATCGTGATCTATGCATCCCCCTTCAAAAAGAAGGATTTTTGAATACCATCGAAAAGATGAGAGAAATATACGGATATTTATATAACGAGCGTGGACCGGAATGGCCAATTCTCCATCGAAAACCGATCCCCCCGGAGGGGGAGGTGGAGGATCATCGATCCGGCGATGAGGATGCGAAATAGCGGAAATAGCCGGGGAAAAAATCAAGAGCAACGTTGTTGAAACGCGGGCAGAAACGCCTCGCGGAAGCTAGAAATGGCGTCGAAGCGGTCGGACGGGGGTGGGTTTAGAGAGAACGGCGAACGGCGTGACAACCCCTCTTTCTCGTCACGGCAAAGTTTCATCACCGCCGCGACGCAAACTCATTCCCAACCCCTCCTCAACGGCCTCTCTCTCTCTTTCTCTCTCTCCCTCTCGCTTCGTGAACTTCGACCAACAACTTCGGGTCTCCTCCTCGTTTATTCCGGGTGACTGCACTTTCGTTCCATCGTGCGCGCCTCAACCCCACCTCCTCCTCCTCCTCCTCCTCCTGTTCCCGTTTCCTCCACCGAATAGCCGATCTTTCCTCCACGAAGCAATTTTGTTCGATGGCCGTACACACGATGGAAAATCTGGCACGTCCTCGCTCGTTCCGGCGAATGCTAAAGCGTGCGTCTCGAGACGAGTCGAGTTTACCCGCGCCGCGTCGCGCATCTTTACGAGCCGCGCGGCTTCCCCCCTCCCCTCCTTTCGTTCCGCTCCCTTATTTCCTCGCCCACCTCCTCGTCTCCGTTATTTCTTTTTTCTCTCCAAAAGATGCGGCGATCAATTTCTCCCTACTCGATTCGAGTCGAAGGAATATATGGATTTAGGGATGGATAATTATTAAACACATTACAATAAAAATATCGTAAGATGAATGCAAAATATTCTTGCCTATCCTTGAATTTCACTCTTCGGAATCTTATTAAAACGAGGATAAAAATGGAATCCAAATCATTCTCGCGAAACTCATCCTCGGCGTGGCTCGCTGAAAGGAAGCTCTGGAAGGAGTTGACGAAGAGCTCCTCGGGGAGGAGGAGGAGGAGGAGAAGAAGAAGGAGATTCTAAGGGACCAAGAGGCGAGGAAGAGGAAGAGGGGGAGGAGGGAAACCGCAGCGGGACGGCGGTAAAAGGGAGCGCGGAAAGGAAGACGTTAGAAGCAGGGAAGAATTAGCTAATGGCGCACGATGAATCCGTAATGGGTTTGCGCTGTTCCCGGGTCCGCATCGGGATTTGAACGAGTTTGCGGCCCGGCCGCGGCTCTCTCCATCGAGAGAAACGAGAGAGAGAGAGAGAGAGAAGGCGTCGACTTCGCGAAGAAGCTTCGGAAGGAAAATCGTGCTACGCCCGTCCGAGTAATACCCCAAGGAATGCAGACAAGATGGAAGCATAGATAGGGCTGTTTCCGCGTGGTGGAACGGCGAGGGGGAAGGGGGAAAGGGGATGGGAAGGGAAGACACGCGAGAAAGAACGGCGGTAAAAGGGGTGGCCACTCAACCCTGCCCACCCTGTGTGAATCCTTGCGGAAAAGCTTAGGAGCGACTCAGACTCTCTTAGAACGAAATGCTGTTTGCGCCTTCCGAGAGACGCTTCTCCTCCCGGAAATCGGCCACGGGAATGAAGGGGAACCCCCCTCCTTTTCGATCCCCTTTCACCAAACTTTCCTATAATTTATTTATTTATTTTGTTTCTCGTTTTCTTTTTACCAATGATTTAATTAACGATACCCTCGCTCGTGATTTCAATGTTTGAATTAATTGAGAAAGATATTCGAAGAAGACTGCATTAAAAAAAAGGAAGAGAAGAAGAAAGAAAATCTTGGGACTGTCCAAGAAGCGTATACTTCCGGGAAAAAAAAATGGTTGGATATCGAACGAGGTGTGGAGAGGGGAGGGGTCTCGCTATCTCGAGAGGATAAGATTTTACTGCCAGCACGGACATAAACTCGAGAAGAATACGTTTGGACGAGGTGTCGCGAGGACTCCCTCGAGGATCGAGGCGATTTACGAGCGGCGTCTCAGTAAGTATCCGTGACGATTCGTGGCGGTCGCGTGGAAGGAGTGCACCGCAAGAAATCGTTAAATCAAAACCTCGACCTGCCTGCCTGCCTGGCCTGGCCAGGCCTGGCCTGTTCCCTGGCTTGTGTAACGAGGCGAGGGAGCGTTGACACAGTCCGGTCTTATCCGTTATCGTGCGCGATTCCAACAATCTTCCATTGTCGTTTTTCATCGCGTTTCATCACCGCCACATTTCCTCTCGGCCGCGACAGAATATCGGCGCTGGAGCGAAAAAGAGAGCGAGAAGGAAGAAGAAAGTTGTTTATTTGGACGAGATAGCGGGCAACGTGCGAGAAGTTCAAAGGTGGGGCTCGCCTTAAACTTTGTCGATTCGGTATGGCCTCGGAGTGTGATCTTGATCTTGGAAGCTTGGTCGAAAATAGGTAGAAAGATGTTGATGCCTGCGTTCTGGCCTTGTGATTTCTTTTTTTTTTCCTTTTCTTCTTTGAGAATATTTCAAGTTGGTGAGTAAGGAAAGATAGGAATCATAGATCTAAAAAATTGCGATAATATTTTTATATTTTATCGAAAACTCTTATTGAAGCTTGATCATTTTTTCGTCAATCAATCGTCGCAGCGATTTCTAATTCTAACGGGACACGGGACTAGTAGGAATGGTATATAGATTTTTATGGATATTTTTTTTCTTTTTTTTTTTTTGTTTGTATTTTTGATGACCGATATGAATAAGATAGATTTGCGATGCGAATAATATTTAAGAGTGTTTACACGGTATCGTTTATCTGTCACGTGGAGATATTTCTCGAATCATTTGAGGATGAAATTGTTATGGCTTGATATGTATCAGAAATTTCGTAATGGCCGAGTTAAAATTTATGAGATTCGCATCGAAAGGAAATTTATGGAAATATATTTAATATCTTGCACGAGTCAATCTTGTATCACACTATGTATCTTCACGTCATACCGAAACGTTGTTTTCCTGAATCGAATGATGAAAAATGCAACGCATCCGCATCGCGAAATTCACGCACGATATATCTACGCGGGATCGCGCCACTTTATAGATTAAATCGATAATTAAGTTAAATTTTCTTCGAAAAAAAGCCGGTGGTGCAGTAACTAACCAGTAGAGCAACAACTAACATTTACAAATTAAAACTCATTTTCTCGCCCTACATTGAATGTTAATCTGAAACCGATATTACTTCAACATCCTTAGCCTTAGCTAACGAGGTGTTGTGCAGTTTCTACATTTCGTTAATTAATTACAGATTACCCCTACCCCGTTTCGAGGGCAAGAAGGGAAGAGAGGGGAGGCACGATAAAGGCAGAGAGGATTGGGAAACGTTTGAGCAGGCCGATACCGGAGTGACGGTCAATTTTCCGATTTCGACTCTAATTAGCGTTCGTGGCCGGCCAGGCGAGCGTAAGGCGGCCGATTCGAGACCGCCGTGATCGCAATCACGCTCGAACGCTCGCAATCGATTCCCTAATTACCATATAAAACTCGCGTGCACGCGAGACACCGAGTTCGCGTTTCCTCTCCTAGCGGCACGAGCAAGGAGAGAAAAAAAGAGAAAAAAAGAAAAAAAAAAAAAATATTGTATAACCCGGGTGCCGGCTATGCTAATTATATTAATAGCGACCGCATCTGCGTCACTGTGCGCGGACCGCCTCATTAGCATACGATAAAACGGGCAAAACACATCCTCCACGCCGATCGAGCGACGCTTATGAAACGCGGTTTTCGCGCGAGGGAATGGACTGGATATAAAGCTGGATAAAGAGAGAGTATTCTTTCGTACGTCGTACAATATTTTGGAAAATTATTATTACTCTGTCACGTTTGATTTGATCTCCATCGTATGCACGAGAAAGCGATGATGGATTTTATTCGAGCCGTGAGGTGTAAAATTTTATAAAATGAAATTCTCGTATTTGTTAATTAATTGGAAACTGCGAGGCGAATAGTGAAACGAATTAAAAGTAAAAAATTGTAAAATTAGGATATATATATAAAAAGTAAAGATTCGTTCGTCGTAGAAATTAAATTCTCGCCGAAGGCAAGAATTATTCGGATTATTTGGAGATTGGAAATCCCGAGGAATTGTCTTATTTTTTTTTTTTTTTTTTTTTTTTTTTAATTTTTGGTTTTGGTTCGTTTCAGCAATCCTTTAGAATTTTCTTTAGACGCTAAATGCAGTGATTAGATGCTAATTTGGGAGATTAGAAGATTTTATTTTTAGTATACGAGTAATTATTCGCGAAGATTGTTTTGAGAGAATTGTTATCCAAGTGCCTTTCCTCGATAGGACGATCGAACATTAGATTAGACTTGGCATATTAAACGAATTAGTTACGGGTAACAACGTTTCGCAAAAGATTCTTCTTATCGAGATTGAACACGAAGAAACACGTTTCCATTAACTTGCCATTAAAGTGGAAAACGAGTCGTCAATAGGCCGAGGATGATTGTGCATTTACGGGAAACTTAAATATGCACAAATGTGGGGAATGCGTATAGTCTGCAAAAATGTGCAAAAGATATCGAAGAAACTCCAAGTGCCGATATTTAATATTTAAAAGGATGAGACAAATTTTTAATTAAATCCCATCTCTTTTATCCCCGACGTTTATCGAACTATGATTTGCATAACCGGTCACGACACAATTATTATTATCCGTTTTGTCGTTATTATTATTAATATTAACAATCAAATACTTGTATAAATTTACTCCTTCTACAATTGTCGGCTTCAACTCGCTTCAACTCGCCGATAACTTGTAATTAAAATTTCATCTCGCGAATATAAAAACCGAGAGAGCGTATTGCCTCAGCGATCCTTTCGTCACTTGTGTACCCGTGAACAATTATATTGCCAATTCTCGATTGAAAAATATATACAATAAAGTAATCGACAATTTACAAACTCTCAAAATAGATCCTTCGATTCCCATTAATTGCAATCCTCGTACAAATTAGAACAACTTGTTCCAATCCGCGATAACACTTCGACCAAATGTTACTCAACTTTCGTTGCATTTTATATACATAAAATAATCTACGTATCTACTCCTAATCAACTCTCGAACACCTAAAACCTTCGCGATCAGAAAGATCATCATCCCTCCTCTTCCTCCGCAAAATTCAACGCAAAAATCGATCGAACCGGTAACGCATCCATTTTCTTCCCTCTCGTGGGCAACGTTTTCGAGGAACTCCTTACCAAGCATCGAGCAGACTTTCACGGTAATTCGTGACCGATCTGCTAACCGGCTGACAGGAAGAAAGAATCTCGGTGCTTCCGAGAAGACAATCAAAGGGAGCTAGGCCGCGACGTCGGCGGCGGCCATTTGGGCATTGACGAGTTGGAAAAAAAAAGAAAAAATCCAAACTGCTACGTCAATACGCACGCACGCGAGCATAGAGAGAAACAGAGAGAGAGCGGGGGGAGGGAGGGAGAGAGAGAGATATAGAAAGAGGCAGAGTTAGGTTATCTTACGTGGTCTGAACAGCTGTCGGTCAGAGGTGCTCAACCGCGACGGAATAAATTACGGAGACGGATCGGTCGTTGCCGAGGATATCGCGTGATCCTGGCCGATCCTGACCCGTCGTCGCCAAAGCCTGATCATTAGAAAACGCTTTGTCGCGTTGTTGAAAAATGGCCTTGAACCGGCTATGGAAATCGTGGTTCCATCCGAGAGGAGATGCGTCTTGGAACGGATTCTTTCAAGATAATTTTATTGCGCGTAAACTCTTATACGATTCGATTGCAATTGGTGTAATTTGCCAGTAGGATGGATAGAAAGTATGTACACGAATTCACGGAATGATCCGTTTACAAGATTATCGAAACGAACTTGGTCGCACGGTTCTAAGTACGAAAGTGATAAGTGTACTAAAAAACTACTGGATCTTCGAGGACGTTGAAAGATCTCGAGGAATAGGAAATGGATTCTCGATGGAGAATACGAAAGAAGGCACTCGAAACTATAGCGAGTATCCCATAGGGAGGGATGGAAAAAAAGCGTAGATCCGAGTGAAAGCTCGCAGAGAAACAATGTTCCGGCGCGAGGAAAAACCAGCTTCGTTATTTGCTACCGTTTTGCTCGAGGATTATACTTTCTAAGGGAGTGCGAGAGGAGAGGCGGATCGCGGCCGTGGATCCCGTGATCAAAGGAGGCCGACAGTGGCGTCGCGGGACGTACAAGTGCAAGTGTCGTGGAGGATGTTCGCCAATGAATCGATAACACATGCGTGATCCGCGCGCTCTTTTTCCCGTGGGGCTGTCACATTGTGTGTTAATCAACGGCTACACGCGCCAAGGGACACCGTGGGCTTCCTTTCTCGGAAGCGGGCAATAAAGCGGACAAAAATCGCCGACACGAAATTGGACGGCTCGTTCCGCGAACGAGCACGCGACCTTGCTCGACATTTTAGCTCGTCCTTCTCCCGTTCCTCCCGCATGCACGAACAATTCTCGAAATATTGGGAATATTGACGATATCCCAAGTTTTTAATCTTAATTCGCGCGAAGGACGAAAGATTCGATTGGAAAGTGCGCCGCGAGTGGAAAATTTTCGGTGGAGGATGGTGTAGGATAGTGTATCTCGTAAAATTGCGTTGCGTCGCAAAAGTTTTGAAATTGGTTTTATCTCTGAAAATGTTTTTTTTTTTTTTCCTTTTTCTTTTTTAATCCTGTTTCATAATTGTCAGGGTATCACAACATTTCCGCGGCACAGATAAAATTTTATTTCACAACTCCCGGATCGAAGAATGGAAAATAGACTTGTTAGAGTTTAGACTAAACATAGAAATATAATCTTGCCTTTGTTGCCGCAAGTGTGGTTCGAGGTTATAAATCAAGGGGTTAATAATAATAAAATTATATCTTGAGTCGAAGTTTTTCTGTCAATCAACTGCAAAATGATGATAGAATAATTATTACATTAAACTATTAATAACGGACAATGGTCCGATAACAGATATAAAATCTTCTACGTACGTATCATCAATTGATTCAATTCCTCTTTCATCCAATTTCCCTTTTCAATCAAATCGCTTCGTATGCGAAACAGAATTTCATATATATATAATTCCCTTCTCTCTCCACTTTAAATTCTTTCGTCAAATCCTATAGAACAAACACACCAATAAATAAACCGTAGTAGATCTCCGTATCGACATAACCTCAAATATTTCTGCGCATGCGCTGCACAATCGGTACACAAGCGAGCGCGCATATAACAACAGCAATAATTAACAAAACTAAATACACGCAAGCTGCATTATTTATCGGCCGCATACACGAGCAGCAAATTTCAGAATATTTACCTTCGCCCGTTTCATCGGCATCCTAATAAACGCGCGTATATTCCGGCTGATTTAAAAATAGTCGTAAATACGGGGCTCTCCCGTTCTCATCCTCCCCCTCCCCACCCCTCTCTCTATCTCCCCTTCTCTCTCTCTCTCTCTCTCTCTCTCTCTCTCTCTCTCCCGTTTTCCCTCTCGCGAACGAACGGGCCACCAGCGAGAGAAAAATCAATTAAGCCGCTTATGTGAAATATCGATGCAATTACGCCCGATTGCCAAATCTAGCCATGCTATCGATGGCCGTATTATCGAGCGGCCTTCGACGAGCCTCGGCCATGGCTGGTTTTACCTGCGATCCTCCGCGTGGCCCCGTCATTTTTTCATCCGTCGCCGCGTTTTTATTAGTCGAGCCGAGTCGGGCGGGCGGGGAGAGGGAGGGGATATCGCGATATCGCGCGCATCCATCCGGACAATCCGGATCCGTGGGAGGACGAGCGAGATTTATATCGTTTGAACGCGCATTTGAACCATCATTTTTGCCGTCCCCGTTAGATATTAGATGTTATCTGTGACAGAGTTTTTGGGAAAAGAGCACATCATCAAATGTATGTTCGATTGTAAGCGAAATTTCTGAATTCTTGGGCGAAGAGTTTCCGAAAGAGGACGGAATCGGACGGAACGATGAATTGTTCTGGATAAATTTTGTACGAAGGATTTTAAAACTCTATTGAATTTCTATCGTCGATCCTGAGAGCACTATCATTATTTTACAATTGATACAATTTATTAAAATTACTAATATATCCGAAAAAATTTAAAAATACACGACAAAGATACGTGGAAGAACGATCCTTTTTCCGAAAAAAAAAACTTCACAATTATATCTCGTGATTGAGTAAAAAAAATGACGGAAAAAGGAGAAACTGATATTGAAATCGGTTGATCGGCATTCTCGAGCGAGGAATCTCGGTTCCATTTGCCGAAGAATTCGCGGTCAGCGATTCGCGCGGCCGATAAAGGAATTTTTGCGCCACGATCGGCCGACGTTTTACCGAGAACCGGGCGAGGAAGCGCGATAATCTGGAATTATTCAAATCAATGAACCCTGACAGTGGTGGGAGGGGAGGGAGAAAAATCCGCGATTATAACGGCATAGTAAACAGTAATATTAATGAGAGTTCCACGCCGGGTGTCATGTCCCGGCTATCGAACCGCGAGCCATCGATAGCCACCGTGCTGACGCGCGATTTTATTATTCATTAACGCGCCGATTAACTCCAATGTCGTCGTGACGCTTGGACCGCCGCTTTGTTGCACGATCGTAAACTTTGTACACGGACGATCCACTCTCGCGCATCTGCGCTCCCCACGTGCCGTCAGCCTCGTCTCGCTTATCGGTTGCTCGTTTTTCGGTACGTGAACCGTGAACCAGGAAAGTGTGGATGAATTGAGGTGAAGATAAAGAAGACGTCGAGCGGAGATCTGTTGTGGAACAGAATCGCGTGCACTTTGATAAAAATATAAAAAAATATCCCGAAACCTTTATTCAATTATTTTTTACATTCTCCAAAAAAATTTATCCAAATTATACCACATTTCGTCGCGAGAATTCTGTATACAACATTTCTTGCACGAAATGGTCCTTGGGATCGATTTATCGAAAGCTCGAAAAGTAATTTCGAACGATCTTTATCCCGAGTTAATAAAATAACTATCTCTCGATCCATATAGAGAGAGAGAGAGAGAAGAAGAACAGATTCCAGGGACAGATTCCAGGGTCACGAGGATACGTATTCTTAAACCGTGGTTAACAGAGACACGTGGAAAGGGAGGCAACCGGTATCCGGGGCCCGTGTTCGACGAGGTTTTACGCAAAGAGGCCGATCGGCAAGAGAAAAAGGGGTTACAAGGCGCAGAAGTTCACGACATGAAGGCCTCATTATGCCGCGCTAGGGAAACTCGAAAGGAGGAAACAGGGACCCCCGTTCGGGGAACACGGGGGCGGAAGATGGCGGCCTCGCACAAGTGCGACGAGGAGAAAAAGAACGAGGGACGAAAGAAAGAAGAGAGGAATAAGAAGAAAAAGAAGGGGGAGGGAGAGGGAGAGAGAGAGAGAGAGAGAAAAAAAAGAAAGAAGGCCCCAGATAACCGGCCGATACCGCCGCTCGCTGAAAACACAGAAAACAGAGAATCAGCCTCATTACTTCTATCTTCCTCCTTCTCTCTGCCTCCCTCTCCCACGTGCGCCGATTTCCAGGAATTCTCCGTGATCTTTGGTCCCCGTACACGCTTTAACACGCTCTCACCCCTATCCTCCTCGCTCCCTTCTCTCTCTCTCTCTCTCTCTCTCTCGCTCTCTCTCTGTTTCGTATCACACTCTTCCTCGATCCTCTCTTCATTTATTTCTTTCTCCGTCCCTGCTCAACCGTTCTGACCAGATAGTTGTCAGAAACCGGAGGATATCTGGTCCCCAGACTTTTTCTCTCCTTCGACACGAGGAAGAAAAGGGGAACGCGGCGGGGAACAGGAGAGAGAGGGGGGAGAAGGGGAAGGAGGAGGGAGACGAGAGAGGCGAAGAAAGAATCGAAAGTCGACGAACCGTCGATTAAGTCCGATTCTCTTACCTCACGGAGAAGCACGGAAAGAAAGAAAAGTACTGGCAAACGTCGAGGAGCAGGAGGAGGAGGAGGAGGAGGAGGAGGGGAAGGAGCGTTGTTGCCAGAGGAGGCAAGTCTAGGAATAGGCAGAGGGGGGGAGGGGGAGGGGGAAGGAAGAGAGAACGGGGACGGGAGAAGAGGACGGCCCCCTCTCGGTTGACAGGACTCGTTCCTGCCGAATCGAGAGGGTCGATCTAACTCTTTAAAAGTCGGGAGGATATGGCGGGAAAAAACGCAGAGGCGGGGAGGGTCTCTCTCTCTCTCTCTCTACATCTCCCCTTCTCCTCGCCCCCTCTCCGCGCGCATAGGAGATAGAGGGATCGATAGAGCGGGGAGATTGTTTCGAGGTCTCCGCCGTCGGTCTTCCGCTGCTTTAGATCGTAGATCGACGTCTTGTTAAGCTAACGAAGCCCCCACTATCGTTCCGAGCCGAGAAAACCGGGTATTCGTATCGAAGTTTAGGGCCATCTCACGAGGACGGAACGGAGGAGAAGGCAAAATCTCTCGGAGAAGAGATGATTGGGGGCAGATAAGGAGGAATATATATTTTAAAATATAGTTGAAATATGTGGAGTAAGTGTAAGTAAGATCGAAAGTAAAATCCGGTTTTCGACTTACGTTACTTACTCACGTTTCAACGGGATCGAAATTAAAATCTTTGAAATTTTTCACAACGCGATCTCTGACTCACCACCACGAGTCGGATCGACGGCGTTAAACGTCGAATGGTTTTAGAGTATGGAGGACGCTTTATTGCGTCGATTGACGGTTTCTCACGATGAGCAACAAAGCAAAGGAGTCGAACGAACGGGACCGTTCGTTCTCTGAAAGGAGGGGCTTTGTTCATCGGGTACGTATCGCGATCGAGCAGCCTAGACGAGATAGAATCTCTTTTCTTCTAACCTCGGCGGGAGAACGAACGTGTTTATCCGCGAGCGATTGCGACACGATATGTTAATGCCCGCGCGTCTGCGCTCTTCCCACGTGACGCTGACATGCGTTTCCATCGTGTCCTGGAAAAATATTCCGCCCCAACGACGCCGCGTATCGATACACGCGGCTCGAGGCGAGAGATAGATCGGAGAGCGGAGAGTGAGATCGTCCCGTTTGGCCAATTAAGACCGACGTCTTCGACAAAGGTCGAATTTTTTAAATCGTTGGAAGGAAAAGAAGAAAAAAAAAGAAAAGAAACGTTAAAGAAAAATTTTCATTTTTCAACACGACGCGTCAATGTCGCGTCGATCGAATCAAACGGAATTGAACGATGTCACGATCAATCGTGACTCATTCGTGTGCCAGTTTCACGAAGAAGTGGGAAACGGAGCATAAAATTAAATTAATGGATTTATTATATCGTCGTGGAAAGAATATTATTATTTCTGGCTTCTATTTTTTTTATACAAGCGAATTACAATAACTTGTTTCCCAGCTATTTTTACTTTTCTCGCGATTTCTCAATCACCTTGTTCCAGAATTTAACAAATTCTACCAGCGATGCTTCTTTTAATCCGATCAAAATGTTTTGAGCTTCACAAAATTATTCCTCCTTCACCATTTCTGAATCCTGTTCCAACCTACTTTTTCCAAAATTTTAAAATTCGATAAAATCACTGCAATTTTTACTTTTATAATTATTATCTTGTTATCTACTATTAATTCTTCTAATCAATTAATCGTATTACTTATTAATCACAGCCGTTCCGATTCGAAAAAAAACGATCCAGAGATGTGCACACGGATCCAAGAATTGGACAGAAATTAGGTTCCACGGCCGCGGACAAGGGCGACGCAACGTGGACCCCCGTCGAAGATGATATCTGACGGCAAACAAGCCGGCACGTTAACGAGCCCATGGACCAGAGGGAAACGACGAAAAGGACCGATGGATGGCGAAGAAAAGCCTGGAATGGCCGCCTTGGCCGAGCAAATCCCTTGTCCGTCGGTGACAACTCGATCGTATCTGAACTTTGGTAGAGCTTAGGCAACCGAGAATCGAATTAAACTGACTGAATCGGACGATAAAGAAAAATTCGTAAGTTTGTCGAGACGGTTTGTCGAAACGGATGATAAAGGAAACGTGCAATGATCTCCACAAGAGGGACGATTTAAGGCGACGCGTGGTCTTCGCGATTCTTTAGCTCGTTTGAGGTATAAACAATATTGTAATTGAGGATTAACGAGAGAATAGCATGCGGACTGCTACCTCGTTTACCGAGGAGAATCGATTCGTTGAACAGCGTTTAGAACAGAGATTCTCAATCGGTATGGTATAAACATTTTTAATATTATCGATAAGAAGAAGCTAAATATACTGTAAGATGAATTGAAACAATATTCATTAGAAAGTTAATCGTCGCACAGTTTAAGAATAAGTCGTTATAAATTTTTTTTCCAAGCGTTGTTTAATTGAAATGATAATATAAGAGACTTTTGATCGATGCATTTAATTTCCCTCTAATCTTGGAAAAGTTAACACGTCAACCCCTCGATTTCCCCTCGTGTTCGAGCGATGCATTAACCTATCAATGTGGAAACAACTTCCTCTCTCCAACAGCACGCGAATCAAGGAGAAAGTCTCTTTTTGCAGCATGTTTCGACACGAGGAGAAGAAACATTTTCCTCTTTTATACGTGAAAATTCTTTCGAGGCTACGATTCATCACGTTAGAATTCCATTCCGCGTGTCTTCTCTCATCCTCGCGTCCACGGTATCCGGTTCTCCCGCCAGTGACGGATCAACAAGCCAGATGTATAAAATATATAACAAATTATAACTATACATTTTTCACTCGTTTTTTTAATCAATTAAATAAATTATTTATATATTTCAAGATCAGAATAATTTAATCTCTGATTAAAAATAAAGAAAAAATAACTAAAATTACTAAAATAACGAGACATTTAGCAATATATAATTAATTTATACTTCTCATCCTTTTAGACGAATAAATTACGACTAAAAAATTATAATTCGCGGATAAGTAAAGATAGAAAAAAAGAATAAAAAAAAAAATTTAAACGTGAAAATAATAAACTCTACATAATTCTTTCCTTAACTCTCGCCCCCCTTCGTTACGTCCGTCCCTGCGTGTTGCGATTGACGTCGCAAAAAGAAAAGATGAGCAAAGGAAGCCTTGGACAACGAGTCGAGGAACGTTTTAATCGCCGTGATTTCGTTGTTGGCTAACGATGGGGATAACGATCGCTATATTCCCCGACGAGGTGGTACCGAGATGCGGCCGCGGATAAGGGCACGCTTCGCGTGCTGATCGCGGTGAAACGCGAAGACAAAGTTTGATTTCGCGGGTGTTGCGTTACCGTTTAGCATCGCTTAATTAATACGGGAGTACGTAGAGCGAATATACGTGCGTACGAGCGAATCGCGGAGAGTGAACGTGGCTGATCGAAATCTCGTCACGAAACGAGCCGAGCCGTTTCTCATCATGCGATGAATTTTAAAGCCCCCTGCGACAAATACGCGAGCGGCAATCTTCCTTTAACGAGAAGAATCCGTGACATCATCGTGGCGAACGTGGAGACACTCGATGGATAATCAGCGTTTCCGATTCGTTCCTTTATTCCTTATATATTCGCGGTTGAAATAATTCGTTTCTGGAATTTAGTTATTCAATTAATTCCGTTCGACGATTAGATTTGGATTAACTTTGATCAAGAAAATTGTTGATGCTTTATATTTCGTCGTTTTGAATTATAGTGGAGGAGGGGATACGTAAGATTTTTGGAATTTGCATATCGCGTCATTTCGTCATTTTCTTGATATTAATATCGTTACGAAATATTTGAAGAGAACTGGAATGGGTATAATATCGAATATGTGAATATTGTCAAAATACACGAGGGGATAATCGATATGACTAAAATTCGAATTTTAATTCCAGTTCTCGTCGATACCATGATAAATCCAATTTCGTTTTCATCGAATACCACCAGTTTCCAATGTTTGATCGTATTAATAAGACGTTAAATAGAAAATACACGGATCTTCGAAACAGTCGATAACAACCGTGCTACGTAAAAATGGCGAAGTGAAAGTTTTCCAGGTATATACACTGGAATCGTCAAATATTGCGTAACAGTTGTTTTTTAGAATTATCTATCCGATACGAAAGAAAAATCTTTAACAAATCTTTATCTTCCATCCAAGTCTATTTCAAAGCCAATATTAAAATTTTCCAATATATTGTTTAAATTCAAACCTCAACCATGAAAATTCCAAAAACATCATTTGAAATTCCAATTATTTGTCCACAGGAAAATATAATTAATAACCGAGAAATAAATCACTCGTCACGTATGGAAAAACTGAAACTGAGATCGATCTAACATCTTATCAACGCGTTATCACGACAGATCACAATCGAGGACGATGAAACGAGAGCGCCGCTTAAAGACACCGCGACACGATTTCCTCGAGCCGTCCCTACTTGATCGACGTGGCGCACGCTTTTGATTGTTATTGATCAATCGTTTCGGCCGTGTATTATACTTACACGGGCGAAAAAGTGAGAGGACGTATAATATGCGCGCACACACACACGCGCGCGCGCTTATACACGCAACAGAGAGAAAACTGGCACGCCACGCGGCTCTATAACGTTGCCACGACACAACGAATATATAGAGACGGCGGATCTTAATGAATCTTTATGGGATGGTGTCGTGAACTTGTGTACCCTCCGGTGACTGACTGAACCCGGCCAACCAACCAACCATTGGCGCGCCTCAGCTTCTGGGATGCTGCTTCTCCACTCTCGCCTATTCCCTCTCATCGTTCTCGTGCTCGAACAGAAGGGAAAATCGTGGCAGTTTTGCTATATCGAGATAATATTCGTTCGAAATATATCAAACTTGATATTAAGAATGAATCGATCGTTTTAATCTTCTAAAAGAGATTTCTAAAGAAATAAGCGGGAGGATTTGTCTTTTTAACTTTTTAAAATTGCGGAATTTTTCTTTTACAGATACGTTTTCTTAGAAAGTTGAAACGCTTTCGACGGGTTCGTTGGAGATTGTTGGAGGACGGGTTTATTGAGTTTAACGGAAGAAGAAGGTTTTTGAGAAAATGGTGAGGGTGTAAATTAATCGGTAAAGAAAATCTAGACGTGCAAATAAAATAAAATTATCGCGGAACAGATACGATATCTTTCGAATCCGTCGTCGTGGCTTTTGTCGTGGTTCGAAAACGATGGAATTTCGATGAAGAAGAAAGAAAAGAAAAAAAGAAGAGAGCGCTACGCCAATGCGACGAGTTGCTCATTAGCCCGAACGATGGCGTTGCCGCGTGTTTGATAGTGTGTTGACGCGCGCTCGTCGGTGTTCGTAAAATTTGAAGGGCGTGCAGAAGGTCCGTGGGGTCCCGACGAGTCGCGTCTTGATTGTCATCAAGCCGTTTCTCGTCGCGTGATATCGTCATTAACGCGCCAAGCCCTGAAGAACGCCGTCGATCCCGTACACGCGGAGACCGCGTTTCGTCCATCGATCCGCGCCGATCGATCCATTCGAAACCTTCTCACGATCCACGCCACTTCGATCCTCGTGCGATCGATAAACATTCGACGAACGTCGATGGAAAATCCATCGATGATTAGAGGAATAATTTATTTATTTATTTTTTTCTTTATCATTTTTTTCTCCCTCTTACTCGTCTCTTCTTATCTCTTCTTTTTTCAATTTTACTCGATTTGTAATATAGTAATAATTCATAATAAATAAACGCGGAATTTACGATATTTTATGGCGGATAAATTTTTTATAAATCGATTGATGAAACGAAAGTCGGGAACATTAAATTGTTGTGAAAGATTCATTTGAATTCATCGTATAATCGTGGAAAGAAAGTGAAAGGATTTGGAGGATTTATTCATTTAAGCGTATTCGAGTTTACTTTAACGAGTTGCATTTTTAAAGAGATTATTGATCCGTTGTTGGCAATTTTTCAATTTTTTTTTTTTTTTTACCACGAACGAATTAAGATGTTTCTCTTATCGAAAACGTTTGAGGAAACGTCGATCGCGATTAATGGCGGACAGAGCGACCATGAATCGTGACAGATTAAATCTAACCGACTATCTCGGTGGATAAAAACGGAGATACGGTAAATTAATAGGGGGATTAAATTGAGTTGGGGATCTGTTATCGAATTGTTGGAAGCTAGTAAATTCATCGGTAGTTTTTATACTTCGATGAAAAGAATATTTGCCTAAGGATAATCTGGTATTTCAGTTATTATCGCTGGCAATTATCAAGCTATCATCCATCGATGGGATTTATAGAAAGTTGCATCGACTTAAGTCACGATAAATTATCAACTTGTTTCCCGATACTGGAGAAACTAGCATCATTTATAAAACTGTGAATTCAAAATTCTATCTTCTACTCTCCTTATTCAAATTCATCACGTGACTTTTAACTTCCTTCGTTTCTAATTATTTAATCAAAACCCAAAGATCTACTCTAATTGTAATATATGAAATTTTTTTTAATAAAAATCCTTCTTTACCTAAAATTAATAAAATCATTGGCCACTTTAAACCTTTAAAATTTTCTCTCGTTATAGTAAATTCACGATCAATTAATTATCCATCCATTTCCGACACTTTCATAACTTACTTTCATAATTAAATGGAAAAATCTATCCCATCGCTTATCCTTTCTTTCTCATTCTCCTCTTCTAGATTCAATTATTTACCATTGCCTGAACCATTCGTTCAACGAAAAAAATTCTCTAGACCACCTACCATTCTAAATAAAAAGAAAAAAAGGAATCACTTACCAGGATCCGAGGAGTCCAAACTAGCTGGCGCCTGTGCGCTGAGGGGTCCAGGTGTGCCCCCGCTTCCGGGGCTACGCGCGTCCTCGTTGCCACCCGCGCCAGGGTACGAGAGCGACGAGGAGGGTGGCCTCTGCAACAAACAAAAAACGAGCACAAGCGTTTTCGAGCGTACGTTTGAAAACAACAACAGCAACAATAATTGCACGCTAATCCCCTTGCCTGGCACTCGAGGCAATCGAAACTACGACTACGAGGAGGAAATCGCGCGACACGATCGTTCGAAAGAGGAACCTCGCCCTCCCCTCTCTCTCTTCTTCGTCGGGAGAAAGGGTTGTTCCGCGAGGCGTGCGCGGGCGAGACCGCGTTGGCCCATACACCGATACACACATCGGTGAAAATAGCGTTGACGGGGGGGCCCCGGTACGGGCCGATTTCGATCTCGATTAAAGGCGGAGCACACGTACCACCGCCACGAAAATGCCCACCGCATAAACGATCGGGACGGGAGGACGCGCGATCCTTACGAATAAACGATACGCGCGGCGTGTAACGTTGAATATTCCTCTCTCTCTCCTCGGCCGATTGTCTCTCTGCTCGATTATTCCGCGTGTGTAGCCGGTGTGATAATCAGCCCGAGCCAGCCCGTTCGGGAAAATACGCGCACGGCAAATTGCTGGCCCCGTGCGAGGAATACCATACCATGGCCAAGGGGGGGGGGGATGGGAGAGGGGGCCCACGGGTATCGGGGAGCCTAATTGTCCCGTTTAGATTGCGAGAGGTGATAGATCTAACAGGGTTCGGGAAAGAGATGGAAAATTTCGCGAAATGCTTTTTCTTTATTTTATTATATCTACGCGATGCTTGGTAATATCGCGTTACATTTTTGGCCAATGGAATTTTTATGTTTCGAATTGGGTATGTGATTTCGATAAGAGAAATAATAACAGCACGGTTTATTTGTGAGTGTGCTTTATTTATTGTTACAAAAAGATAAATTGGTATACTGTAATCGGATAAAATTGAATTGATTAAATATTGTAACGAGGGAAATAAAATGTATCTCGTTCGGTCTTCAGATATTGATATTAGAAAATGCGAGAATAAGGCGTATAATTGAGAGCGTCGATAATTTTTCTTTCTTTCTTTCTTCCTTTTTTTTTTCTTCTCATAAATGGACGTATTAAAATCACATGAAAGTATCGGATGACGGGGGACGCATCGACGGAATATGAAATATTAATAAAAGAGAAGATACCCGTAGAAGAAAACGAACGATTCGAATCGATCGCTTCATTTCTCAATCACGTCATGAAACTTTCCTTCCATCACACGCATCGAACGCAGGCAAAATAATAATCCGGCAGTGACACGTTGCTCGTGCGCATTTCTATTCCACAAACCGTACGTGTAATACGAATCCAATACCTCCAATACAAATTCGTTCCCTTCCCCCCCTCCCCCCTCCCCTCTCCTGCTCATCGAATAATAAAATAATCGAAACGTATCGTGAAAAAAACGTACCATATACGTGTGTACAGTGTACGTATTATTACAGTCGGTATGGAAAATTTCCAATTGACTCCCACTCGGAGAAATTCTCTTTCCTAATGCGAGAGAAATGATCGATGGAGGATCTCCTCCTCCAAGCGTTTCAGGGCATATATACGCGGTGTTTACCGCGCGAAAAGCAACGGTATCGATCGTGGCCCGAGGTCGTAGGATAAGAATTCCAGGCAGGCCGGTGGTATCACGAAGCGAAATGTCTGGATATATCACGTCTGGCGGGGCAACAATGAGTGACAGCTGACTCCCACATGCTGTCACAGGCGTCATCTTCGCGATAATGTACCCGACTCCGGTCTCCCCCTCTCTCTCGATTGGTCGTATCTGGTTAAAATCGTTACACGGTCAAATCTATAGGACCTTCCTGCTGCGTCGAAGAGTCACACTAGCGCGCGTGAGGGGCGATGCGCGCGCGATGTGTATCGATGAGGGAAACGTTCGAAAGGAGGGGAAAAAAATAAAAAAAAAAGAAGAAGAAAGAAAAAAATCAAAAGAAGAGTAAAAACGACTAAGAAACGAGAGATTGTCGTTGAAATTCCCTGCTTGAGGAGAGAATTTTCTCGCCCAATGAAAACTTTTGAAGAGATTCGACGAGCGAATTCTTTTTTTTCTTTCAAGGTGTGTTTTTAAAAATATTAAACTCAGTATATTAAACTTTGAAAGAAGTAACGGAGCTTATTCCAGGGGCTTCAACGAGAGAGAACGAGTTAAATAAAAAATTTTCCATCTTCTCGTAAATATCTAATCGACACTTTCAACTTGTTGTATCATTCGTGGATCGATGATGAATCCCGCGACGATAAATTCTCTCTCTCTCTCTCTCTCTCTCTCTTTACAATTACGAAACGAAACGAAAGCAATGATAATCGGTGTTGGCCCCGATTAGATACGATTAATCTAGATTTAATGGGAAGGAAAATTGAATAGGCACAAGTTTGTACACGTACCAATTAATTCCACATAATTCTCGTCCGGGACGTCTTAATTTTCATTTGAAGGGGCCCCGCGATCGCTCTCGTCTCCCCGGGCACCAAGAGGATATAGTGTACGCCGCGCGACCGACTATATATACAAGAGCGGGAACAAGCGGGAATGGGGGGACATTAATAATGCATCGGTTGTCGCTGGATTGCTTCCTACTAGCAGCAAGTACGAAACAAAAGGGTGAGATGCTTGTCATTGTCACCTACGAGGCGAAGATCATCTTGTCGGCCGCGATCGTTCAGATCGGCGAGTTTAATCCGGACGTGTTGACGAATCGATTAAAATCTATCCCTTCGTTCGCTTTGAAATGAAGAAGGACGGTATAGAGTGGGCGTTTTCGCGAAATCAAAGACGATTGTTTTAAAATTGTTTATTTCACGGAGAGAGAAAGAGAGAGAGAGAGAAAAAAAATGATTTTGAAATATGGATTAAGGATATTATATTCTTTTCTTTACGAATGACAGTGTACAATGCGATTGCCATTTGTCAATTATTTATACGAACGCATCGCTGGAATCGATATCCGAAAATCTACTTTCCCGTAGATTCGAGAACAGAGACGATGCTTTTTTTTTTTTAGAATTTTTACTCTATTTTTTCTTTTTTTAGAAATTTTATTTTGACCTCCAGGGAAAGCAAAAGAATTATTGAACGAATCGTTTCGTTCCCAAAGTATCCCAAATTTTATCAATTGGAATTTTATCTCGTTCGTTTTTTTGTCGCGTGAATTTTTTATCAAAAAAATTATATTTATCAAAGGATAATTTAATCGCACAACAATTTTCGATCATCTTCCAAACTAACTAATTTCTCGATTTATATGACTTTATAATGCTTTTCAGACGCGTATCTTATTTTAATCTCTGACCCGGTATTATACATTTTGAATGCCGGCCACGGTGCGATATGTGTTTATATAAACAGTTGGTAAGTGGCGATCGCACACACTCTTCTCATGGAAGCGTACACACGTATAAGAAGAATTCAATGGTATAGTGGCAAAACGGTTTGAAGGTGGATTTTGGCCCCCGGTGACGTCACTTCCTACTAAAGTCCCGCCGGTCTTTTTTCGTTTTTTAAATGGACAGGCAAGGGTCCGGCTGCGTGACTCGTGTCGATGCAATGATAAACGGTTAACGGGTCGACGGGCATACGCGGTCTCGTTCTCCACCTCGTTGCCCGGCCTCTCTATCTCTCTCTCCCTCCTCCTCTCCCTCTCCTCCACCTCCTCTCTCATCTGCCCATCTCACTGTTTTTATCTACCACTCCGTCTACAGGCGCTCTTAAAGCGTAATTCGACAAACCGGATGTCTGGTCTGCCCCCTTAAATAAATCAGTTTGCCCGCATCTCATATTCCACCCCCGCTCTGGCCGCGTCTCCGCGTTTCCTTCCCGCTCACCCGCGCCACGGAAAACGCGGGGTCGAAAGGCGAAAGGAGAGAAAATGAGAGAGAAAAAAGAAAAAGAAGAAGAAGAAAAAAAGAGAAAAAAAGAAAAGACGACGATGATGGCGTGATCTGTGACGAAACCGGGGCCGACGATTGGGCCGCTATCATCCCGAGTGAAAGGAGTTAACGCGTGATCTCATCGAAAGTCTGTGGAAATACACCGACTTTACCGATCGTATTTATTGTGAAACGAGGCTTTTTAAATAACTCGCCTCGATCTCGAGAATCTTTGCATAACGAATTCGCAAACATACGAATTTTTCCTCGTATTACGAGACAGTCTCTTCGATTATCGACCTGTGATTACAATTACAAGAATTACACTTTCGGATCTATCCCGATAGAAATTGGAAAATTAGTATAAAGAAGCACGGGACAGAGCTGGAGAGCTCTCTGGATATAGAATACGTATAAGATTGCATAAGATTATTACGCGTCGCGACAAAGATTTATCGCTCGGATGAGGCGTGTATAACGCGGAGGTAGCGATCGAATAACGCTAATTGATCGATAGATCTGTCAATGGATCTGTGTGAACGGCATTCTTGGATTAATTAATCGATGATAATTCCACTATTTAATAATACATACGAATTCTTCTACAACCTATACATACATATATAATACAACCACGAGTCTCGTTCCTCGATTTCGCGTAACAAGAAAAATATCCACGATCATCCTCCTCCTGATCCTCCTCCCTTCCCAAATGGAAGCCGTGGAAGTGGAAGAGAGGTTCCGGAAGAAAGCTACGACGCATGGTATGGAACAATGGTGATCGCACGACACGCGCGCGGGCTATAAATTATAATAAAGGCCGATGTTCGAAGCGCGGACGGGCGACGCTGGTTCGCTATCGGCGCGTCGATCGCGCGAGCCGATGACTTACGCGCTCGCGCGCGCCTCCTCGAGTCATTGTACCCACGTATTAATTGGTCGTCGTAACATAATGCCGTATAATTATGTAATTAGCGGCCGAGCATTACTCTCGCTGACTGGTTTACGGTCGAGATACGTAAATCTCTCTCTCTCTCTCTCGTGATTAATTTATTGCAGCTACGGAGCGAAAGCGGGCAGGCAGGCGTCGCGCGACCACGAGGAGGAAGGCCGATAGCGTGGCACGGGAGGGACGAGGATGGGATTCTTTACCAAATGAGACGAGGAGAGGAGAGACGAGGGGAGGAGGATTCATCCGAGACACACGGCGGTGGATGTCGGCCTGTCTAGGTCGTCTCTCGGCCGGGCGAAGAGGAGGCGGAGAAACAGGCGCGGAGGCCGGCCACGACGATAGCGACGAGTGTCGAGGGCGCGACGCGGAATGATCGTCGGCCTGGCGTTGCGAGAAGGAAGGCCGACGACGAGAAGCTCGAGGAGAGGAGAGAGAGAAAGAGAGAAGGACAGGGGTCCCGGTTCGGTCTTGAATTTCTCGACGATACCGGAGGCCGTCCACGGCGATCATAAATTACGATTTATTGCCGAGCCAGCGCCTCCGCTCCACGGATTATCTTGTGCTTATGTCAGCACGCTACAATTATTATTTACATTTTCCCCGGTAATGGAATTCCGGACGGGAAGTGGAAGCCGCGATTCGCGAAACGACGAGTTTTAAGGTATCTTGGATCTTGTTTTCGTTGGAGGGAGGAAAAGGAAGGATGAAGAGAAGGTGACGATAATTTTGAAATTTGTTCGTGTTAATTTCTATAACTTGGGATTGTTTTGAAATCTTTGAAAATTTGGCGGGAAATTTTGAAAGAGAAGCGAAAGCTATATCAAAGCTCGTCTGCGAAGGAACAAGGTTGAGGTTAAGATAGCGGGCAAACTATCAGTCCTGTACAGTTTCGAGATACGCAAGTTTACGACTTCCTAGAATATTCGTTATCTATGACGTTAGAAATTGACGACACAGAGATCGGTAAATAGCGCAAAAGTTGTTGTAACAAAGGTAACGACGTCTTTAAACGCTATCGCGATTGCACGTGCTTCGTGCCCGCATATATAAATCGGAGGGGTGGAGGGAAGGGAGAGAGAGAGAAAAAAAAAAAAGAAAAAAAAAAAAGAACGAAACATTAATTTTCTTCGGGAACAATATGGTAGACCGTTTCACCGGTACTCGCCATTACGATCCATCAACGCCATTTTATCGGCGGCGATCGCAAACCACGATTATAAATAATAAAACGGACACGTGCACGTCGATCCGGGGTTCAATTATTTCAAAACGAGCAGCTTGTCGATGACGTTTATTGCATCGAGTTAATTTCACACCTATCGAAACCTACGCGAGCCTGCGCTTCGCTCGCTCGGCGCTCACTCGCAGAAACGCTGACTATTGTAAGATGAAAAGAAAGGAGGGTTTGGGGATCAAAGGGAATTTTTGTCTTTCTAATTTTATTCTGCGCTTTGTTCGACGCCCACCCGAAACGAGGACGTGAAATAAAATTAAGAATAAAAGTTTTCGAGGGTTATTTTCGAAGGTTGATTGATTCGTCACTGAAATAGTTACTGTCCGACGCGAGAATAATAATATACTCTCGGGGGGACGCAATTCCTCGTCGAGAGTTTTACAACACTCTCGAATTATTCCGATTCTTGATAAAAAGGAAAAAGGGAAGAGAGTTAGATTATCCTTTCGAAATGAATTTTCCATTTTATGTCTTTCTAATTTTAGAAATATCGATCATGCGATCGTTGCAAGGTAGGAATGCACGAACGTGATAAATTGCGGAGCAATTACGTATTGACATTCCGCATCATGCTCGATGTTTCGTGTTTAGGTGTGTAATGTCCGCGCGTTTAGCCTTTGTTCGTGAGGGAACGTCATGGCGCCATGTTTCGACTAGCAATCGGCGCGCGGAATACGAAATCGAAATACGTATCGGTTGAATGATGAATCGTCGATTAAAATATTAGTTTGAGAGAGAGATTGAGATTTTTAATTTCTCCTTACTTCTTTCAGACTTACTTTCCTTCCTCTCTCTTTTTTTTTCTTTTTTTATCAACGCGACGAAGCATTGACCCGTGACGCAGACTGAAGCGTATTACATATTTATGACGGTAAATAAGTGCGTGTAATCTCATCTCGTGTCAACATAAAAGTCAAAATATATTTCGTCAAAATCATCATCGGCCTGCCTTAATTATCTCTCCGTGCATTATTCTTATGAATACGACACAATGTAACTAACTCCCTAAATCTCCATCCATTATTAATTTTGAAATCTTATCGTACTCGTATAACCAAATCGAGGAAATCCTAAAAATCCTAATCTTTGTCTAGAGCAAACAACCTTGGAATAAAGTTTCGTTCGAAAAATAAATAATTCTCACAGAGCAAAGTTTCACACGAGTCTCGGTGAACTCACGAGGTTCAAACAGACTCTCTCGGTCGGAATGGGACGCTTAAGGGGAGAGAGAGAGAGAGAGAGAGAGAGAAAAAGAGAAAGAGAGAGTTTCAAGAAGGTTCAGCGAAGGAAGGAGGGCCAACACTCGACCAGCTGATGGATCTAATCAACATTCCTCCCTAATCACAATATAGTCGCCTCTCTCTTTTCCCCGGGGGATCCTCGTCCTCTTTTTCCTCGCATGCGAGACTCTCCTTCTCGCCGAGGAACCCGCAGAGATTTGCAGACGCGGCCCAGGCCGACGCATTCGTTTTAATTTAGCCGCCGTATAAATTAGACTCCCAAATGATCGTTCCCCGTTCAAAAAACCGCGGCGGGCCCGGTGAAAAACCGTCGCCTCCAACCTGTCCTTCCCCGTCTTCCTTCCTTCCTTCCTTCCTTCCTTCCTTCCTTCCTTCCTTCTTTCCTTCCTTCCCAATTCGAGCGTCTCGCGATATCTCGTCTCCGCGTTCCTCCTCGCCGGTCCACTCGTCTAAACTGGTCGTCGAGGAACGCGATTCATTTCCATGCGAAAACGGGTAAAAAAAAGTACGAAAGCGATTCGCGATATCTTATCCACTGAGGTTGGCTAAACTGCTGTTGGATGATCGAACGATGATTCATTTTGAACGAGCTTTGCCGAGAACGGTCATTTTTATTAAGAAAATGGCTATCCCTCTCGTTGGAGAAGATATGGAGAGGAGAAATTTTAAAGGGATTGAAGCGTCTCTTATTTCCAACATTATTATTATTATTATTATACTACCTCTATTCGTTCCGATCTTGCTTTCCTTCCCCTGTTAAATTATTAATTTTCAAATTTTATTCCGATATTAAATCGGTCTTAACGCTCGCCCATTACACATGTTGCCCGTATCATATCGTTGCGTATTTAAAGTGAAGATATTAATTATTAATATCGAAAAATCCCACGGAACTCTTCTTTATGGAGCCCACATCGTCGACGTGGAAAAAATTCTGTTCGACGATAAAATCTTCGCTATTACCGTTTGCATCGCGAACAGAGATGAAAGAAACGAGGAGGAAGAAGAAGGATACGTAACTGATCGACCCGCATAAGGTGTGGTTGTTACCTATCTGGACACCGGGCAGAAGGCGGAGGATTTTAAGAGACGGCGCTCGATCGACGCTTCGTCTACGAGGCCCGCCAGGTAACGATAACGCTGGGACCAGACCTGTATGGTATGGTATATAACGACAAGGTCGAACCAGCAGCTACGAACCGCTCTCGGACTCATATCTAGTGGCACGGTGGCGGCGTTCCTCGGCTAATTGGTTTCCCGTGTTGCGTTCACCTCCCTCGGGATAAGGCGGTCACCTTCCTCCACTCCCTTTTCCTCTCCTCTCCCTTATTATTCCATCGATAAACAACCTTTTTCCCCATTCCTTGCGGTTTTCGATTCTCCCTCTCCCTCTCTCTCTCCTTTGAATTTTCAAAAACTCACTGGAACGAGGTAATGAGCGGGTCGTTGTCGATCATTTTACACACGATTGGCAATGTAACACGATCCTCGTGCTCTATTAAACTAGTAACGAGACGTTTATCGTATACGTATATAGATATTGTGCAGCTTTGCACTTGTATTATATGGTAATAATAATATCAAGGTGGTATCTTTCGATTTTATATCAATAACCATGGTTCGTTGGCTCCTCGAAAAGCCCCCTTCATCTCACTCGCCATAATCTCCACTCGACACCCTTTCTAAAACCTCGATATCATCAACGACAATATTATTCCAACAACTATCCTTAACCAATCCTTCCATCTCTCGAAACAGCTTCGAGCATTATCCAATCTTTCGACGCTGCCATCTCTTCTTGCATACCCAATTTTCTCCCAATCTTTCTTTTCTCTCTCTCTCTTTGTCCCTTCGCGAAAAGAGGCGAATAGATGCAGCGGATTTACAATGCAAATCGAACGTTTAGAAACATCGGGCAATCAAGATCGATGGATCTTTAACGAGAGGGCGCGCGAGGAATAAATCTTTTCCTTGGCGCATGCGCGCGAGCGAATAAAGAGGGCGCGTGCGTACATAGAGGCTAACGATTGCCAAGAGGCATCGAGCATCTTATCGTGAGCTGCGATCGCATTAAGCGGTGGACAGTGACACCCAAGCCTCCTCCTAACCTATTATATACGTTCATTAGCGAAAAATAATCGAGGGTGCGATCGTCTCGAGTCGTTAAATACGCGCGTTTGCAACGTCCAGCTTTGTCTTTCCGGCGGTTAACAACAACGAGAGATCCAGATCGTTTATCCGAAAATTATTCAGGACGTCTGTCGATGCTTTACTTGGCGCGGTTTAACGGGAGGAAAATGCACGAGACGAGAGGGACGGTGTTTATGTATTGGCGGTTTGGGAAGGTCTCGATGACGAGTCGCACCTGCTGATTCCTGTTGTAATAAGCGACTTGCATTAGGATGGAATCTCTGGAATGGCGTTTGGAAATGTTTTCAATGGGTGGAAAATTGATGGAATTTCGTTTGGCCTGTCATTGGCTATGACGGACGGATCGCAGATGATAATTCCTTGGATTCCTGAACGTGGAAATTGTTTTTCTGGAAGATGTCTAAAATTAGTTGGCCATCGATGGAAATTTATAAATCTTGGATTCACGAGTTATCGAAATTAAAAAATAATCTTGTACATATATACTTTTAAAGACGAGTGGATTTACAAGAGTGGAAAGAAATTCGTGAGAGCCACTGATGGACTGGAGAGAGAGAGAGAGAGAGAAGAAAAGAGGCGGAGAGAGAAGAGAAACCTTGACTAGCAACCACTCCGTTCGCATATGCTAACGCATTTACAGACATTGTGCGACACATACCAACGTACACATACGGTGGACACGTGATCGAGGGTAACGGCAAAAGTCTCTCAAAATCCGACAGACCATGAAAATGCTACTTTTCCAGCCGCGAAATTGTCCTGGGATTACGTTAAATCAAACCGTGCTAAAAGGATCTCCAATTAAAGAACCCTCGAAATGACAAATCTCGATCATTCTATTTTCTATTCTCTTGACGTTCCAATCCTCAAAAAAAAAATTAATACAATTCCTAAAATCAAATATTTATATTCCAATAACTTTTCAATGTCTCTCTACGAAAAATATTTCTTGCAACAGAAAACTTTTCTTCCAATATCCTTCCCCCCATAATAAAATTCCTCAAATAGAATAACGAAATCGTAGAAAAATCTGGTAACAGTGGACAAAGAAAATCGATCAACCGAGCGGGCACGAATATTTCGAGAAACCACGGCATCGACGTGGCCAGGGCCGCAGCAACCCCTGGCGAGGCGAGGGTGGATCTGATACAGAGGCGCGATAAGGCGAAGCGGAGAGGCCATGACATGCGGTTCGCCGTCTGTCACCCGGTTTCGTCCTCGTCCGGGATATATTCACCGGTTGCCACACCCGTGTCACGTGCCCTCTCCCTCGATCGCCAAGGGATCCATCCCCCTTTTCGCGGGATATATATGGATCCGTACAAGTAAAATGCATCCATATTTAATCGGGAGAGTGCGAACGGTTCGCGATGCAAATTGTTACGAAGACTGGCTCCACGATTCCGAGTCGAGGAATCCTATCTCCCATGAGTGATCAAATATAGATTCGAGCGCGTGAAACATTTTTTTGAAAAGGATTCGTTCACGAAGACGACTCGAGGAAATACATACATGATCCTTAAGATAATCATCGTAAGCAAAGATGAAAACACGATTTATTATATCGCGAAATGGAATTTAAATTTTATTTGCAATCGAGATTCGAAATCCGACGTGCAAAGAAGAAAGAAAGAATTTTCATTGTGACCCGTTCAATGCCCCGTTTCCGGGCAGCACACAATCGTGTGTATACATTGGCTCGATCGGGAGAGGAGCGAGGCCGCGTGTCGAGATAAACGGTCATTATTAGCCGTCCATGCGTTTCGTTATCAGAGAAGAGGTTGGCATAATGAACGGCGACTGGAGTAGCGCGCTAATAATAAAGGTCGTAATTGAGCGGTCGTGTTCTCGAGGCGAGCACCGTTTACAGGAAGAACAAGCGGCCGAGGGTTTCGCGTTCGTGTCGCAACGAATGAATGAATGGACCGTCGCCGTATAACAGAGCCGCCGCCGCCGCTGCTTCCGGTTTCGCCTCCGGTAATTGAGACCGTTCTGTTCCCCGGCCTTTCGTGAGAATATCGCCAAGATTTCCTCGTTTGCCCGTGTTGCGGAACAGGGGATTTACTCTCCTAGATTTACCTCTCCTAATCTCTTTCCTCGTCTCGCTTGTGAACCTTTGTGATCCCAACGAAGGAACCAATTACCATTCCTATAAAAATTTTCTTCTCGCTTCAACGGTGGTTTAAAGAAGATTCGAAATCTTGTTTATCCACTTATTCGATTTCGTATCATTATTCAATTTCTAATTCGTTATATACAAGCACTGGTTTTATCCAATTCCTTTCCAAGCGAAAAGAAGGCACGAGGGAAGGAAGTTCTTCCTTTTGGAATCGAATTCACGACAGTGTCGAAGGAGAGAATGGCCAGGGTTGACCGCTTTCTCGCGCGCCTCCTGCGCTTATGCGCTGTCACTGGGCGCACGCAACGCGCGCTCTCGCATGCCAAGCTATTATTACGGTGTTGGCCACCGCGCGTGTTCGTATCTCTCTCGCAGGAAAGCCACAGACCAGGTAAACATCGCTAACAGGTGCATAGTCGCGAGCGTTAATTCGATTTCACGTCCGACCGACCTGGCTTCACTCCGCTCTCTCATCGGCGTCAGTCGGTTGTGATAATAAATCCACGTTTTTCTTTTTTTTTATTTTGTTCGAGAAGAAAGATCCCTTCGTCCAATCGATCCTGAACCGAGGAAATTTGCAAGGGAATACACACAAGTTTCATCGAAGCGTCTCGATTTCGATACGAAAATTACGGAGGTCGAATTAACGATCTTTGTCACGCTTTCTAAATCCTCTCCCTTCATAGAAAACGTAGACGAGAGGCGACAGATTGCTGGGTTTCACCTGATCCCGCCGAATGAAGATGCACTTTTCCTTCGCCGAGGTTTGATTCCGTTGAATCAAGAGAATCAACTTGGTTTCCTTTCTCTCTCTCTGTTCAAAGAGATACGGTTTAGTAAGATTTTAGTTTTAGATCCGATACACTGATTCTGGCAGGAAAAGCGAACGAGGAGGAGAGAAGGGGAACGAGGATAGTCTCTGACCGATGCACCGACTACCGTAACTACACTTCAATCCGTGAAAAGTGACCGTACATCAGCATAAAGGTTGATCTAGCAGAGATATCCAGCAAGAAGAAACGTCAGCATGTGCGAAGTGGTACGGCGTTCGACTGACGAACGAGGAAAGATCCTCCCGAGATTCTTATCGGGTAAGTGTTTCTATTTGTAACGATATTCCCCTCCCTCGAGTCGAACGTAATTTTCCCCCGATTTCTATCCCCCATTTCCATTTACAACATCTCTCTCTCGATGTTATCATTTATTTCTTCTTATATCATGTTAATATATCTATATTTTAACATAAATTAGGGATTGATAACGTGTTAATCAATATCCGCGCATCATTAATTCTATTATTTTTGAAATAATAAATGTAATGAATTATCATATTTAATATGAAAATTACGATACGAGATCATCGTTTGTTTGAAAAAAGAATAAGTTCTTTTTTTTCTTCGATCGATCGAAAACCTGTACTCGTGCAAAAAGAAAAAAAAAAGAAAAAGAATGCTGGATAACAAGGAAAACGTCGATCGAGGAGGAATTAACGAGAATATATATATATATATATAAAGGAATGCAACGCGGAAAAACGAGCGATGAATTCTGCGCTCGCTCGTATTCATCCATCCATCTAGAATCGATTAAGATAAGTGTTCCGCGCGAGGCTCGATTCCCGTCCATGTTTTATGCCCGCTTGGTCGGTAGCGACACGGATCCACCGTATAATTATCATATTACGATTATGTCCACGGCCTTTAATTAAATGCGTATTCGGCCGGCTAGGGAGAAGCCGGCTCCCGTGTTTACAACGACGTGTAAGCCGCGGAACAAGGGGCACTCTATCGGCCAGCCTAGCCTTAGAAACGATGTAACGTCGATTTTATGGATTACAAGCGGCCGCACCCGTAGTCGCTTTTAGCCCCCCCCCCTCCCTCCTTCCTTCGTTTCTAACTCGCGAACGATCGTACTCTTTTATTCTATTTTCAATTCGCGTGCTTAATCTCAACGAGTTAGTAACAACAGTTTCTTGTCTAAGAGAATCGTGGAAAAATTTCGCTCGTACGTAAAAATTCGTTGGGAAGATGTCGATGAATTTTTTCAAACAATTTTCATGAGCAAAGGGAGATGTAAAATTCCAAATAGGATGTTTCTCCGCTGAGATTACGATAATTCGTTACAAACTAGACCAGTGTCCTTTATTATTGAGCAAACTTATTTCTTTTTCCACTCCCTTTGATCCGTCATACACCCTTCTCACAAGATTTCTCTTCTTCGAATCGTCCTCCTAACCCGACTTTCACTCAAAGATTCTCAAGAAAACGTGGATAAACTGATTCAAAGATTCTATAGTGAAACGATAAATTATATAATTCCGCGTTGAATCGGCTTCGAAAAATTCCAAATTCTTCCTCTCCTCGTTCGTTATATTCGGATATGTAAACGGTTCGAAAATCAGAGGCAAACGTTTCCTCGACAGATGTTTCCTTTGGCCGTTCTGTTTGATCAGGACCTCGTCCAGGACGACGTATCCCGGTGTGGAGAGGTCCAGGTGCCGGCCAACAGGAGTCTGCGTCGCAGCGGAACTCCGAAATTCCCGTCGTCAACCTTCAGACGGCGTTCGATAACCGGAAGCACATTACTCGACGCATCCGCCCAACCGTCTACTCGTCCCCCCAATTCCGTCTACGGTTGCTGCCACCAACACTCTCTCTCTCTCTCTCTCCCTCTCCCTCTCTCTCATCTGACTGTCAGATGCTATTGCCACTGTCGGTCACTGGGTTAGATCGTACGACGCGTACGATATACGTAAATAACACGTACGTAACAAAACGATAACGATTTCATTTCCGATGGAAAGTTCATCATCGGAACGTCGAGAAGGAATAAATTTTCAAATTCGCACTCCTGTCGGAGAATAGGAATGGAGAATCGGTGTCGTGCGAAAGAAGGAAGGGTGGAGAAGAAAAAATTGCGTTGCTTCCACTTTGGAAATGTAAAAGAAGAATACGCTAATAACCGTAAATAATTTAACTCTCTCACGACTCGCTTGAGCTGCCTCTGTCGGTCACTGGGTTAAACGAACCCAAACAATATAGTAGTGGTAGTAATAGTAGTAGTAGTAGAAGTAGTAGTGGTGGTGGTGGTGCGTAAACGATCGGCAATAACAATTTTATTTTTGATGGAGGACAGGAAGTCGTAACTCGAAAAGTGGGAATCGAGAGGCGACGAGGAAGAAATTTTTATCTCGATGAATTTCATTTCCCCCGTGATCCCCGAAAATCGATAATGGGACGCGTTTTTAAAGCGTTTCGCGTGTTCCGCTGATCGAATATCTTCGAGCAAAATGAGAAAAGGGGGCCGATAACGAATACGTATACGTGTATAAATATATAAATTCGACGGCGAAACGTGTAACGTGGGCGGCCACGGTAGCGTTAATATCCCTCCGAAGATACATCCTTGAACGTTCTTATCACCGGTACACTTGCGAAGGTGGAAGAGGAACGCGTGTATGGCGGGATGAGAGAGAGAGAGAGAGAGAGAGAGATGGGGGTCGAAAATCTGGCGAAACATTAACATCGTTCGAGAAACGTATCTTTGGAGCGCGATCCGCGCGAAAGGAGGTCTCCCGTCCCCGGTATTCCGCAATTTTTGGCCGCTAAATGGGCCGGGGTCCGCGGCCGTTTTAGCATTCCCTCTCATTAAGGCGCCCCTGAGAACGTTATTCCGCCGCTCTCGATCAACCGACGCGCGCAATTAAAAAGAATCAAAGCGCGGGCGCCGACCGCCGGGTGGAGGAACACCGCTGGAAATCGCGCGGCCGGGGAGACATTTTTATCTTTACTCGCCTAGCCGTTCTTTGTCTTGTCTCAGCGTCGTTAACGTCTCTTACAAGAAATACGCGAGGCTCGAGAGATCCGTATCGTGAGCAATATAAGAAGGGTGGAATTGGAAGGCGGTGTATACGACGACGGTGGTTTTTAATTATTTCCATCCAGTTTGAGTTATCTTTTTTCTTTCTTTCCTTTTTTTTTAACTCCTTTCTCGGTTTAGTTTTCGAGTAGTAGTAACGATTATTGGGAGGATTAGGGATGGCAAATAATATAAATAACGGGGGTTCGTTATTTAAGTGTACAGGAATGGGCGAGACTGTAATTATGGTCGTTCCATCGGTTACGAATCGGTAATTAAGCGGGTAATAATATTTTGAAGAACAACAAATAACGGACTTTCGTCGGACGATGTTGAACGTCTATTTGAAACATCTCCCGAGACGAGAGATTCGTATCGTTTTGCAATACGATGGCGGATTATTACGGATAGATAAAACTGGTCGTTTCCAGTTCCATGGAATGTTTCGCTTTACCTTTGGACAAGTAAGAATTTTTGCAAATTAGAAATAATAAATAACAGATCAGATCGATTTCCGGGAACACCTTATGCGCCTTACGATACGAATATCTCGAGACGTTTCTTCGTTACGTTATCTCGGGAGAAGGATTACTCATCGCAGAAAGAGTTAATAGCGCAATAATAGTTCCGCATCTTTGTATCATCACTCATAGCTCGCACTACGGAGATTTCATAGATTTTTTTTTTTTTTTTTTTTTTTTTTTTTTTTTTCTTCCCCCCCTTCTTTTTTTCTTTCTCTCCCTGTACCGCGCTCGATAGGCGTTTCGCGCGATCTCCAAGTTTCAGTTTCCCTGACTCACCGTGGAGGAATATTCTCTCACTTGTGGTAATAAAGAGGCGAAGCGACTGGAGGGAGAATTACGAGGGCCACCCGTATATAACAAGTAGAAAACAAACAGCGCGACGTAACGGCGCGGTGGAAGTTAGCAGCCATTAAAACGTCATAAAAAGAAAGTGTCACGTAAAATTTCTCGCGCGAGCGAACCGAGTCGAATTCAGTTGTTATTTCGTTAAAGGAGACGCGCTTCAGCTTCAGCTTCGCTGTGTGTACGTATGTGTGTGTGTACGTTGTGTGCGCGTGTAGCGCGCCACCCAGGCGAGCTAAACCCGAGAGACGTTTTCCTTAATTCTTGCATTAACCTCAATCGACTCGAAGACGATTCGCGCGCCACTTCCGTAACGGCGGTTTTCCCTTCTGGCTAGGAACGAGCCAGGTCGTTACCGAAAACGACGCATCAAGACTGCACACCGATTTAATGACGATATAATGACACGCTCGGTCTGCGTAATGCTCTCGACACGTGCACAACGATTCGATTCGTTTCCCCGGTGTCTATTCTAGGCTAGCCGATCCTCCGTGAGAGAGAACTTTTTCTTACCTTTCCAACAGAAAATATACTCTTTGTTGCTTCTCATCAACGTTCATCCTTTTCTTTTTTACGGACGGATACGATATTTGTAAATTAGAATTTGACAAAGGTTGGAATAAGTCTCGAGTTGAGAAATTTAGAAATTTTTTTGATTCTACGAAAGAAAAATTAGAATTTTACATGTTTGCATTTCGTATTAATCGTAAGACTCATTTGCGGAATAATTCAACGACTAAAATGAAAAATCAATAAGTCGATCAATTTATATTGAATTCTCAACAGTTTGCGTGTTGTCGTTATGCAAAAACGATTTGTTAATATCGCGTAACATCACGTCATTAGTAACAACGTTAAACCCCATTATGCAAGAGGACGCAGTTAACGTCTAGTAACCCCTAGATCCCAGTATTCAAGCAACATATATATATATATATATATATATATATATATATATATATATATATATATATATATATATATATTTCGTATCTTAGAAACAAGAATGTCTGAACATTTGAAACCGCGAGAAAGGATTTTTTCTTTTTTTTTCTAACGATTGCAAGACTCGGTCGCGCGTTGTTAGCCATTTGTTGCCCGTTTTCATGGATCGGACAAGCGAGAGAGCGAACGATCTCTTATTTCGCAACGCGGATCGTTCGTAAAGGGCTCGTAAACTCGGCCAGACGGTTTCCTAATGCCCCGTACCTTTTCTTAGAAAGTCTCGTAAACCGCCGCGAAGAATCGTTTACAATTCCCTCTCCCAACGCCGCGATTTAATAAATGCTCGGGAGAAAACGGAGTCCAACCGATGCGTTCCATCGATCCGGCCGAATTCACCGAGAACCAACGATCATCCTATCCACGCCACTCTCATTTGTCCCTTATTCTTCGATACTTCCCCAATTTATCTCCCCATCGAACGATCAATTTTATACGAGTCACGAAAAATAAACCCAGTTTTCGATCGTCAACCGTATTCAACCATAAATTTCCGACGGATTAGCTTGGACGAACGGAAAGGTTAGCACCATTATGAATATTAATTACACGTTAATAACTAAATAACCGGTATACTAGTTATATTATATAGAAACTAGTTATATTATGCACTTCCAATCACTCCATTAGTTTTATGCGTTTCTAATGATATCTATAAAAAAAGTCTGGCAATTCGACTCGCGGGAAGAGGTTACACGGAGGAGAAAGATTGTCGCGAAGATGGGGGACAAGAGACAAACAAGAAATTTCCAAGGGAACGTTTCGTTACGTTTTTTTCAATCGATCGTGTCGCGTTTAAACGCGGCAACTCGCCTCCTTGCTCGAACGGAGAGATCGAGAGAAAAGAGAGAGTTGGCAGAGTCGAAGTATTGTCGAGGCGTGCAAGTGACACGCACGCCCGCGCGCGTCAAAGCGGCGAAACGCTTACACGCTGGCCAAGCCACCCGCGCACACGTCACATTAGGCTCATTTTCCACACACGGTTTTGCACGCGCGGCAATTACAATAATAACAGGCCTCTGGTTATGCGAGCGAGCAACCGGTGCCCAGCCTGGCCTCCGTTTGTTTTGTGAAATTGATTTAACATATTCATTAGCCTATGCAAATCGGCAATGCTACGCGAGCGAAATGCGCGCCTCTTTGCCTTCCCCTTCGCCCGCCTCTTTCCGCCACTGAAACCGTTTCAACCGCGGGCATATTTTCTCTCTCTCTCTCTCTCTCTCTCTCTCTCTCTCTCTCTCGTCAATGAGCACTGCTCGCGGTCACACTTCCTTCCTTTTTCCTTGAAATCCGATCTCTCAGTTTCTTTTAGAAAAAAAAAATAATAATAATAACTCCACGTTGCATTTGGATTGTTTCTTCTGATAAAGAATTTCTTCTGATTTGTTTTTTTTAAATTTCCTTTAAAAATATGCGTCTTCGAAAATCTTTGTGTATATAATATATGTGTGTGCGTATGTATCGATGGATAATATGTTTATGCAGAAAATGTATTTATGTACATATTATTTAATGTATGCGAATATTAAATAGATAACTGTGTATTTATAAGCAATAAAATCGGAAGTTTATTAATAGAAATGTTTGTTTTTTAATGGTGTAGCGAAAATGTACAACTGAGAATGTATTAATTTAAATCAATATTTTCTTATCAGATATACACATCAACCATATAATTTATTCAAAATACATTGTAATCTGCGATAAGTATCATGCTATACTTCTCGTATTAATATTGCGACGAATAAAAAAATAGCGAACACTTTTATAAAATTTCAGCAATAATCTTGATTGTACATATATATATATATATGGACAACATTTTATATAGCGTGTATCTGAAACAATGGAATGCGAAATAAATTGATGGTGAAGAATGGATGGGACCGATCTGTATGAATATTTTTCCAATATATCTCCCCATTTATCTCATGAATTACAATCTTACCGATAGCTCACTCATTAGCGTCGATTTATGAAAATTGGTCTAATTATTAAATAACCAGTTATCACCTCTAGTATAATTTCACCGTGGCAAACCGGTCATTGGTTAGGTCAGTTCAATTTACATATACGAAGGAACAACAAGCGGATAATCCAATTAGACATTCACTATATAATTAAGAATCTCTCCTTCGAATAATTCCCGATAATCAATCCTTTCATATTTGCACTCGATAAACAATCTTTACCTCGGTTAATTTTACACATAAACACACATTCCCTATATAAAAGTAAACGTTTCAATTAGATATTCATTATATATACATGGAAAATTTCTCCTTCGATGATCAATTTTTAAATAATAAATTCCCCTTCTAAACACACGTTAAACTATTATTATTAATTATCATCTTCTCGAATCTACTTCATCAATCAATTTCATTCGCGACAAACGATAATTTTCCCTTCCACCCCCAAACGAATAAACGCGCTGTGATAACAATTAAATATTCCCAATAACAATCGATCGATCGAATTTCTCTTTCAGATCCCTATTCCGAACAAACTCTCTCTCTCCTTTTCTCAAACTGTTGTAGAGAATCCGCGACGAAGCGATTCGAACCGATTCCCCATCATGAAGGAATTCCAGATGACAGGAGGGACAGAACGAACCGAGAATAAGATTAGCTCGCGACAAAGAGGTCGCGAGGAATGTGGAAGAATACCGTGGCAAACGAATATGCAAAATTTCTCTAACTAAGGAGAGGCCTTTCATTTTCCCCCTTCGAAGGGCCACCGTTTCGCGCGTCCTTCTGCGCGACGTCCATGTGTCGACGACACGAAAAGGGAACGCGAGGAAAGGAGGTTGGAGGGAAAAGGATCGACTCTCGTGCAGAAGGTGGTAGCCCTCTGCAGCTGCCTCGAAAAACTCCTCCTCGAGTCAGGCCAGAAAAACTGCTCTGCCTAACGAACCATTCCCGCTTAAACGAGGAGTACAAGTTTACGCTCCCGCGATTCCTCCGTTTCCTCTTCGATTTGCCTTTTTCCCATCCTGCCCGTGAATCGAGTTTTCCTCTCCTTTCTTTTTCTTTTTTTGACAAGGTAGAGATGCAGAGAAAACAGGAAAATATTTATCTTTATTAAACGATATATTCATATATATATGTATACATTAGGAATGGTGGAGTTTTAATCAATTTTTGTGATATCCGTCGAAGCACGTTTAATACTTCAACGATGACGAAATCTTTCTTATCAAAATCGGCGCTCAACTCATTATTCGAATATCCATACTCGAGCCACCGCAAAGTTTCCAATTACGTGGGTTTATATTAACACGATGAGAAGAGAAAAGCTACTGCACAATCTTAGCCTAATCTTAATCTGGTTTTCCGATAAATTTGAAAAAGCATGAACGAGAGGAGAATTGACGACGCGAAATTTTCGAATGAAATCGTGGAACAATTTCATTAACGAGGAAAATCCTCCTGATAACGAAATCCTTTGATCGTGAACGAGGCGAGGCGAGCTTCCGTGACCGTCTTCCGTTGACTTTGATAATTCAAACTCGTTAAGAGATGTACAAAGCGACTTTTGCGAGTGACTTACGTGTGTTCATTAACCGCACGAAAGAGGAAAGTCAAAGCTCGTTCCTCCGCTAACTATGTATCTTTGGATTACAAGGTGTTGCAACCGGTATTCGCGGCGCAAGGATAGCGCTTGCCCGATAAGAGATTGCGCAAGTTTAGCGAGCGTGGCCTAAACCCTCCACCTCCTCCTCCTCCTCCTCCTTCAACGATCCATCGTTGTGTATGCAAACGAGCCACGTGGCCACGAAAACACCACGCGGTTCTTATTCTAATTATCGCGCGACTCTCTCTCTCTCTCTCTGGACCCTAACACACGCGGGGCAATTAAATATTCTTATCGGGTATCGCCACAGTGTTCGGGAACTGGATTTTAATGGAGGATAGGTTAGATAAACGGAGGCACGGTGGTGCACGGTTATCTGGGCGGAATTTAATATTTTATTGAGTATGTACCTACAACGCCGGTATCATAATTCAATATTAGCCGGGGAAACGTTTATGGCCGCGTCGTAACACGGTCTCGAGGCGTCTCTTGTCGCGCTACCGCGCTTCTCGCTCGCCTCCAGCAACGAATTACTCCAGCGACCGATAACCCGGATGCTACGTGTTGTCCCGGAATACCATTACAGTGGTATTTTTAGCTAACGTGTCGTTCCATCATTTTCTTTCGAAATTCATTCGTTTTGCATTTTTTCTTTTTCTTTTTTCTTTTTTCTTATTTGGTCATTGGTAAAAGTTGCGCGATGCTATCAACAAGATGAGAGAGAGAAATACATATATATATATATATATATATATATATATATATATATATATATATATATATATATACATGTATATATTCTTTATTAGAAATACAAGAGGCGTTATTTTAAAAGCTCAAAAAGGGAATAAAGCATTTGTACGAAAAGGGATACGAACGTGGAATATTTTTCTTTCTCGAAATCGGCGAAAGCGATACCGCCCTTCTTCCGAAAATCGAGCGCAATAAATTCGAGGTTCGTCGCGAGCTGCCGCGATATCGGCGCCAACCTGTTGCTCCCTACTTACGACTTTGTCCGCCCGATTTTTCTAAATATTTTTCAGCCCCTCCCCGAGGAAGGGAAAAGCAAACTGGAACGGGACGCGAAGAGGAGACTGGAAGGAAGAACGGGCGAGTAATAAACGAGTCTCTTTCTTCAGGCACGTGCCTGGATAAAAACACCTGTCCCCTCCCCCGACGAGTTATAAACGTTTACAACGGCGACATAAACTTTAATTAATTCCCGATTACCCTGAGCTACGTAGGCTCGGGATCTCCTCCTCTTTCCTCCTCCGCCATTAATGCCTCCTCTCCTCGTCGCGCTCACTCGTTAACGAGCCTCGACGACACACAAATATGGGCGAGGGATCTCTCTTTCTCTCTCGATCGGCGACCCGAACAAGAGGACGCGCAGAGAGAGAAGATAGAAGTCGGAGTGCAGTGGTGGTTGGTCTCGCGTAAATTTCACGAATAACGCAAAAAATTGTGGCGGCTTTAATGCGCGCGACAATTAAGCGAGGGGGAAGGATCGAGCCGCGAACGGCCACCGTACGAGGAATGTATAATTACATCGTTAAGGTGGGTACAGACGCACAGGAAACTCGCGCTCGAGGAAGCTCCCCCCTTTTTTCCCTTCGAGATCGAGATTTCGAAATACGGCGTGGACGGCGTTTAACGAGGCCTCCCCTCCCTTCGAGGGCCCGAATTTTTACGCTATCTGGGCCCAACCATCGCCCGATCCTTTTCCCTCTCTTTTCTTTCTTTTTTTTTCTTCGATTCCTTCGCCCACGCCGACCCTATCCTGTATTATCGCGGCCGCGCATTAACCACCCCACGAGGGCCCGGTTGTTGAAATTGCGAAACTGCCGGTGGACCCCTCTAATTGAAGATTCATCGAAGTAATTGAGCCAGCCTTTAACGACGAGATACCGAAGCTGCGTAGGGTTGGCAGTCTTTTCTTACTTTTCTTACTTTCGAGGGGGACGGTTATCATCCCTCTTGCGGAATAGGTCTCTAAATAGGCGGGTTGGAACCACGATCTTCACCTTCGTGTCGCGCTTCATAACTCGTAATTAATTTTGAACAGGACTCTCGGGGGACGTTTTCGATGAGAATTTTCGAACTGCCTTCCCGAGGAAAACATCTGTTTAACGACCAGCATTGTTGCACGGCAAGAATTGCGATATATATGTATGCTTTTCGAAGAATCGAAATGATATTCACTTTTCGGCCCTTTTGAAACGAGTGGCGTTACACGAGCGCACGCCATACGCCCCGTGTGGGAAGTGTCGAACGAACGGATGGAAGGGAGGAGAAGAATAACGTACGACCGGAAACGTGGACGAGGAGGACGTACCGGCCGGCTCGAAGTAATTTCATACCCGAACAAACCCGGGAGGCGCGCGAAATGAAAGTGGCCAACCGACACCTGCCCATTGCTCTCCAAAGAGGTTCCCCGGATCTTATCCGTGCCGTTCACCGTTTCCCCGATCGCCTCCGAGGAGGAATGACGTGGGCCACCCCTGTCGAGGCTTCCCCCTCCGTTATCGCCTCCTCCCCTCTCCTCCCTACCGCTCGAAACCAGGCGTCGATAAATGCGTCGATCATCGAATTTGCGTACCGGCGGCCTTTTACGAGGAGAAACCACGATAAAACGGTGAGTCGTTATTAAACGTGGAATGCGAGGGACCCATCTCCCGATGACGCGAGAAATTTACGCGATAACGATTCTCTTCTGGGAGAAAGTGTCGCGAAAGTGCCGATTCCAAATACCGATTCCCATAATATCGTCGAGTTACGCAGTTTTATAGAGGAGTTTATAGGAAGGGGGAAAAGTGTAGATCAGATAGCACGGTTTCTCTGTTCCAAATTCCAAATTTGAGAGAAGAAGGGAAATATCGAAAATGTCGAATTAGATTTTTAGATTAATAACATCGAATCGAGAGTAGTAAACGGAAAGAAATTCGTGGGATATTTAAATATCGGATATATATTTATAACAATTTAATTTGATTTAGATTGGAGGATACGTTTAAACTTAATTGTTGCTTCGATGCAACTTGAAGAAGAGGGAGAAAGAAAGGGAGAGATTGGTAATGAATTTTAAGTTTCCAACTCGCTAATTTCCACTCGACTTCTCCTAATTTCCAATGTTTATTGTCAGAGATACGGATACCTGGACAGATACAGTCAGTTAATAAAAACGATATTTATATATATATAAACACATGGAGTCGAGGAAACGAAGAAATTAAACTCGAGGCTGTTCGCGTAAACGTTTAAACGGAAAGCATCTGTGTTAATATTTTTTTCGGATGGGAATGGGAGAGGCATAGGAATGGCCGTGTTGGCCGACAGCTTTATGTTCTCACCGTTGGACCGACACGCGATAATAACAGGTAGTAGGTCGTCCAACGACGGGCGACAAAAACCGGCACAACGAGGCGATACGGGAGCGCGGAAGGGCCGCGGGAAAAAGTGGCGCTGTTTGTCGGAAATTAGAACGTTTCCGGCCACTGTCCCGATAGCGGCTCGCCGCAGACAGAATTTTTTATGGGTCCAGTCCTGGGCTCGGTTGAAAGGAGCCGCGGCGTAATAATTGCAGGTTGGCCACGCGCCTCCCCGGCCTTCCATCTAGGGGATTTGTTCGAGAAACGGTAGAAAAGATTCCCCTGCCCAACCTTCTTTGCCCAACGCGGAATATTTTACCTTCCTTCCTCCTCTTCTTCTCTTTTTCATAAATCGTATCGCGCTGGAAACGATCCCTCTTTCCTCCCTCCTTCCTCGTTCGAATTAAAAAATACTTTTCTCACAGATTTCTTTATTCCCCAGCAAGGATATCTCTCTTAACGAGTATCGGCGCAACGAAAACCTGGAAGGAAATCTTATCGATCGAGGGATCGGAAACAATGCCGTTGAACAAAGCCGGGCCGAGACGAAGAACGATCGACACCCCCGATAAGTCCCCGAGAACCCAGCCAGTCCCGGTTCCCAAAAATTCTCGACCCCGGTTTTCCCAAAAAGCGAAACTTTTACCCGGAATCGTCTTAATTAACCGCAAGCCGTCCCTTCGAAAATTCTATGTATATTGTTCCAGGCGGGAGCCCGGTACACATTTTCCAACGTTCCCGGCCCGGGTAACCGAACACTCGAAGCGGACGATACGGCACGCCGCGCCGTTGAAAAGCCACGTGGGCCCCCCGTGGGGTAAAAGTCTTTCTCCTTCGAGCCCGTTTGCTCGCCATGTGTTTCAAAGGACGAACGCCCCCCTCGCAACGGGTCGGCGTCGGTTATCGGTCGTCCGAGCGCGAAGTTTTTCGAAAAGTTCGTCACTGCGAAGAGAGAGAGAGAGAGAGAGGAGAGGAAGCGTGGAGGAGAGACTGGCGTGTCCTCCGGAAGAGGTTGGATTTCACGCTCGTAACGAGTGGAGCGCCTATAAAAGCGACATAAAGATCGGCTATTTTGACAATCCTCGGTGGAAAAAGAGCGTCGGGCTTGCTTCCTCCTCTTATCGGCCCTCTCGCTCCCGCAACGACGATAAACTTTACGAGGGCTCGTTTCTCGGGTGTAAGCACCCAATGTCGCCTCTTAACCGTGTCTCCTCTCTTCCTCCTCCTCCTGTTTCTTTTCCTTCTTCCTTCTTCTTTTTTTTATCGCTCGTTGCGGTGTCAGACGACGGATGTTTCCGATCCACGGTCATCATCATCGTCGAGGCTAATTCGGAGGGAGAATCCGACGAGTTGGACCGCGATGATTTAGGGCCTCGTCGTGGAGATACGAGACGCTGATGAGAAGTTACGACGAGTCCAAGTGTTTGAGAAGTATCGAGATTTTATTAGAAATTAGAACGATAACGAAGATGGATTTGCCGAAAGAGGAATATCGATCGATAGAAGGCGAGAAAATCGGTGTCAACACGCGGTTGAAAATTGTGAAAATTCATCCTCGACGGAGGACGAGTACAACGCAAAGAGAGGAAGAGAGAGAGAGAGAAAGTAGCGGGTCATCGTGACACGGAGGGTGGAGAATGCAAGTCACGGCGGGTAATTGCTATCATTACCTCGCGTGCAGCCTGCCTCGTAGGTGAAGGTTGCTCGTAGGTGGTGCACCTTTCGGGCCGACGATGCGGGAAACGTGGCTTGCTATTCCATCCACGCTCGTTTCGATCGACGACAGACACTTCGTGGAATCGGCCAACTCCATTTCCCTCGAACACGCCTGACATTTCATCGCGAATCGAACAGCTTGTGGTCGGAAAACTTTCCTCCTCGATTTACGACCGTCTTTTTTTTCGAAGGAGGACGCGCTTCAAATCCTTCTCAACGAAGAATTGTAAGAACTCTTTGTCATCATCCTCGATAAGAACGATTCTTTCATTTAATTTCTTAAATTTCTTCCCATCACGATCACAAAATTTTCTATTCCTTTCCATTCAAATCAAAGAAGTCTCTTGCGTAAGAAAGTGAATGAACGATACGCGGAAAAAAAAGAGAGAAAAAGATATTTACTCAAGCAAGAAGCGAATCAGGAATTGAACGTACGTTTTCACCAAACCAATGACGATCAAAAAATCAACCGCTATTATCGAAATCGAAATGGTGTGTATAATCGAAACACGAGGCGAGGCGAACTATTAACACGATTAACTTTTGAAATCCGCAACGTCCACGACGAGGCACGCGCGTGCATGATCAACGACTGTATGGGAAATCTGGAAGGCGCGATAAGAACGTTGGCGTGGTTGAGACGCGGGCATAAACCGGAAGCAGCCATCCAAGGTCCTGGCCGCGCGCGCTGCGAGTAAATATTATTCTCAAACAGTTCGAAAACATTAAACATCTCCCCGGCGATAGCGCGGGGACACCGTGTTTGTGTACACACGACAGAGGTACACGCGGGGTCAACGCGGTTCTCCTTTCCCCCTGTGTCCCTTTCAGTGGTTGCGTTAGTCCGCTTTCAGCCAGTTCCATCGAGATAAACGCGAGCGGAACGTCGTACGACCGTGACGGAGGCTTACCTGAGAAAAACTCGGTTAAATCGATTCAAAACGAATCCTTCCCCTCCAACTCGTTCGGGGGAGGAGGCTGGATTTGCACAGAGAGCAGCTGACTGGGCTTTCCCTTCCGTTTTTCTCGAAAAGATTCGAGAGAAGTTTCGAGAGAACGTCGAAAGAGGTAAAGGAACTTTAAAATTGTGAAATATATATATACATATCTTAGATTTGGAAGAAGCTTTTTTGCTCTCCACTTTGTTTGGATAATAATCTCTCTATGAATTTTGTAAGAAACGAACGACCTTTCGATTCGTGAATAACGAGATAAGATTCTTCGTATAAGAGAAATATGGAAGAGGAACGGTTTTCTCGACGAAGGCTTGGCACTCGGATCTACGTAGAACGGATTCCGAGAAATCAACAGGCGAAATTAAATCCGTACCGGCCAATGGACCGGTCGTCTTCCACGCCTCTAACCTACTTACATTAAACGCGTCCACGGTAAACGATTCCTTGAAACGTCTAACGAGGCAGCGCGAATACAAATCGGCCGCGTTATTTCAGACGTGGTCCAACCGATGCCCAATTCCCGAAACGACGATAATCCAACGTATAATTGATGTCCATTAGCAAGATTTTGAAGTGCAAGATCGCACGTGACGGGCTAATAAATCCTCGCCATTCGACCAGTTCGAATTATCGGACCCATAAATATCCAGGGACGGTATCTCGAGGATATATTTTGCAATAGGTAAGTCGACTTTATTGCCACTTCAATCTCTTCATTCAATATCTCCGATTTCAAAAATTATTCGAATCGAAATTTTTCCAAACTTCAAATTTGGACATTGCGCGAATTCTCCTCTTCTCATCAAACGTTTCTCTCCTCCCTTTCTACACGTCTCTCAACCTTGTTCTCGAGTGCGCGCGGTCGAAAAGAACAAAAACCGAAAAAAGATCATACCGGAAAGGAGGGGGGTCCTCTCCACACACGGCGCGGTTCGTGGCCCTTTTTTCGAGCCGCTCCACACGTGAACCAAAGGTCCCCCGGGACGTCCCAGGGTGCCATTGAACGCGGAACGGAAGCATCGAACCGCGACACGGGAGCAAGAGAGCAACGATGGGCCCATCGTTTTTCTAAGGCGAATTAAGGCCGCATTATTGCATCGATAATGAAATTTGACGATATTGTGCATTTCGCAGCCGGCCTCCAACCGTGCTCCCCTTTTGTGAGAAATCGTTCATGGCCGCGTGGCTGACCATCGCTCTCTCTCTCTCTCTCTCGAGCGTCGTTATTATTACGTATACAGAAGCAATCGCGTTGGAATCGCGCGTTGGTTTAGTCCCATATCCGAAACGGGAACACGTTTCATCCGACGTGGGGTTGCACGCGCGTGAAATCCACCGCGCTCGTTACACGCTTTCGTTAATCCCGACGTGTGCACGAGCGGCGAACGCACTTCCTGCTCCGCCACCATATCGAACGCCTAGATCGATATCTCGTTTAATTTCCGCGAGCCGGTGAAACAGGGGCGAAATATCGCGAGGGTGGTCTCTGGGAAATTGGAAACCGAGCTTTTCGAAAATTTCCCGCGTTTTGAAGAAATTAAATGAAGAAAGAGAGGAGATGCAAGTTTTATCGACTTATTAAAGAAGCTTTCAACAGTTACGATCTTGTTTATAAATTTATTAATTTCCGTCATACGGAAAATTTCAAAAATATTCTCTTTACAAATCTATATTAAATTATGTAATTACTTAATTTGTCAACTTGAAAAGATATTTTTCGAATTATATACCATTTTCTGAACTCTTCCGAATATACGTATATATATTTGTAGAGAAAAGAATCGGGTTTACTTGGTTAAATCGAAATTGGCCTGGACGATTATTTCGAGGGAGTGGAAGACCGGGCGCGAAATATCCGCTAAATGCGGACTTTTGTCTAAACTGAATGAGAAAAGGGAGGGACGGGTGTGAAAGCTGCGACACGCCAGAGCACGTTTGTTGATCCAGAAGGAAGAAGAAGAAGAAGCGGGAGCGGCCGATAAGCGGCGGCTTCCGCGAAGTGAACCGCTCTGGCCCGGTTATAAAAGAGAAAATCCCGGCCCCGTTTGTTTGCGGGCCGGCCGCGGGCAGGCAGCAGCTCGTAGAAACCACGTTCTTCCACGAGCCCGATCACCGGAATCCTTTTATTGTCCGTAATTCCCCGTTCGTCGAGAACGAAACGTTCCTCCTCGCCGAGGCGAGGAGGAGATGGAACGGGCGCAACACCCACTCGTCTCGTCCACCGTACGCCGCGTCGTCGTGTGTGGCCGCTCGTTCGTGCCTCTTTATTGGGTTTACACGGCAATACCGGGACCGCGAAGAAAAATATATCAACCGCGGCCGGGCCACTGTGAAATCGTTCGCTCGGAGAAGAGAAAACCTCGGTTTCGGTTTCGGTTTCGGTTTCGGTTTTTACGGGCTAACCAGCACGCCTCGACCTCCCCGTCGAAACTTGGAAATTCCTTGCATTTTGGTTTTCTTTTTTTTCCTTTACAAGTTTCGGAGGTTTTTTTTTTAAGTGGATCTCGTTGAGAAATCGTTGGGTTTGAGAGTCGAAAAAGAAAAGAAAGGAAAAAGGGGGAAAGGGGAAAGGGAAGCAGGAAAGTTGGTTAGTTACGAGTTGAATTTTTTGATATTTGGATCTTCGAATTTGATTTTGAAATAAAGGTTGGAAAGAGAAGAAAGAAGAAGTTTTATTTTCGGGCAGATACTCGTAGTGTATATAAAGATTGATAAATTCAATTTTCGGCCATTCGTTACGGCGGAAGGTATTCTATCCCTGAGACGATTTTGTCATCAAACAATTCTTCCGGATGGGAATTTTGCGATGGATTTGATCTCGGGACGATTTCGATCGTAAAATAAGATAAGGGAAAGTTGAAAATTAAATTGTCCCCGATATAGAAGCGCGAAAATTTGTAACGAAATTAAAAATAATCGATATTGGGAAATAAAGTAGCGGAAATAAAATTCAAATATTTCCCGATAAAAACACGTAAATACGTAGCAGAGAAGAAATTTGGTAGTTAAATGGTAGCGTGAAATATCGAAGATAACTCGTTTTCAGTGATAAATGGCACCGGTTTATAAATTGACATTTTACAACGGTGTAAAAAATGTAATAAAACCGAGGCGATTTAAAATTCTCTTTATGAAAATAGAAAAACGGAGAATGATGTTCGTAAAAAAGGATTGAATAATTGATAACATATTTATTGACTTTTTTTTTTTTTAATGATTGCAAATTTTATGCGAATATTATTTTACATAAACAATTCAAGAATATTCGTCCATGACTGTTTAAGAGATGGATCTTTCAAATTTTTAATATTACTTTTCATATTATCGACGATTAAAAATCGATTAAAATATCCCTACGATCATATCGTAATATATCTCGATTAAAAGCGCACTAAAATTTACGAAAACTTCGAATCGCCGTATCTCCGAAAATAGTAACATCCTATCAACGAGTGAACGATCGTTAGAAGCGAAAAATCTTGCCCTTTAAAACGCTTTTTGATTTATCTCAATACGACGTCCGGTTTCCAAAATATCGTCGTGTAAAACAGTGGATAAATATTCAATCGTTCGCCTTACAACACCTGATTAAAACTTATTAAAATTAGGGAAAACTTTGAACCGTTACAATTCCGAGAATAACGACTTTGGATCAACGGATGAAAGATCGTTAGAAGCGCGGATTCTTCCCCTTTGAAACGGTTCCTCGTTTATCTCGATACCATTTTCGGTTGCCGAGATATCGTCGCGTGAAGAGAAGGGTAATTTTTGATCGTTTACCATCTCCTTCCTCTTCGCTTACTCGGATCTCTCGCTCGCACCTCGCCTCATTGACCTATCCCAAACTGCAGACAAGTGACAATCGATTCGCGGAAGAGCGTAATACGCGTTTCTAGGAAAAGAAAATATAACAGGTCACCGAGTCCATTCATAATCTTTAAATATCGCGGAAACTTTGAATCCTTGTATCTCGGCAACCGATCGAGATATCGGGATGAAACAAAATGGAAATTGAACGAGCACGATTCGCTCTCCACGTTCTGAACTCTGAGTTTTCATGGTAAAATTCTTTCTTTCGTGAAAGAAGAAGAAAAAAAAAAGACTCGTTCGTGATTTTACGCGAATGCAATGATTTACGATATATATATAAAGCGTATAATGAATCAACATACGTTTCATATGTATGAACGTTCGAACAATACGTTTTAATTATATAAAAATTAGCAATCTATTCCATGCTATTCCACGCCTCGGATAAAAAGCCACCAGGGACGATCATGGCTTAACCACGGCCACAAATCAAGCGGCAGAAAGCCGCGACGTTACCAAGAGATTTATACTTCGCTACGAAGTGGGGAGTCTCGTCTTAATAAAGCTTTCCCCGTTCGTCACCCAAGTTTACAGTCCGTGTAAATACGTGACTGAATTTAGTCACACGTCTCTTCTATGCGTCGGTGCATCGCGGATTTCATTGGATCCAGAACTCGCGCCTCGTGGATACTTTCGAATCGAATTCTACTCCCCCTTAAATCCTCGAATCCTCGAGTCTTGAAATTTAAAAGAAAAAAAAAACTGTACATTTCTAGTATCTCGAATCGATACTCGTCCTATCGCAAAATCCTTTATCGGGACAACTGGATTATTTCATTTCATTAGAATTCCGCGAGAACGTAGGAAACAGGAGAGAGAGAGAGAAAAAGAAGAAAAAAAATGGATCCAAGTATATCCAATCATCGTATTAAAAGACTGATTACATAGAAGAAACTCACGATAATTTCTCATCAAGGAACTAACCCGGTGAGGCGAATCGGTGTGACAAGAAGCACCATTCCACGGTGCTTGGCCGGAAAGAGGCTCGCGAGGCGGAACTCGCGACATCGAGGTCGAAATTACCTCGCGTTGCCAGGTTCTGGGATCACGGGAGCGGACGCGAGATAGTCGGCTGGCGGGCAGAAAGCGGCGTGGAAGCGGGACACCGGCACCGAGTTCAGCAGCCAGGCCGGTGACACGCGCGAGTACGAGCGAGCCAATGCCGCGGATCGAACGTGGTGGAAGGAAGAAGTGGCGAGCGAGGATTATTATCGCGCATGGAAAATAGCCGTGATTCCTCGAGCGTGAAAGTCTCGAGGAGGGGGAGGAAATCGGTGGAAAAACGCTCTCGAAAAACGGGGAGTAAAATTGGCTCGACGAGAAACAGCAATAGATGAATTTTTACGGAATTTCGATTAAATTTTTCGCTTGTGACTTGGGGGATCTCTGGGAAGAGACGTCGGATGAGTCACGCCAGATTCCGTTCCAACAGGGATTTAATATATGCCGATGAGCTGGCTTTAATTGGAGACGATGATAATCAGGTTTCGGATTCCGGGATCGGTGGAATTCGAAAAAGATCGCGAGAATTATATCGATCGGTCGTTCAGCTTCGGACGAGGTTTGAACGATCCTTTTTTTTATTTCGAATTTATCTTTTGGGAGGGAAAGGGAAATTTGTTGTATCGACTCGAGATTGAACACGAGGCATTCGTTACAAAATTCTGATAGCCACCGAGACTTGCAAGATCGTGCGTTACGCACGCTGTTTTAAGATATTTTTAGGATAGCCGATGAATTCTAAAACGTGACCTTCGAGAGGCTTGGCGAAATCGAAATCGGGATCGAAATCGAAATTGCGAGGCGAGAGAACGACGGACGGATTGGAAATAAAATTGGAAAGGAGAAGCGATCGCAACGAGGGCACGGTACATTTCGTATACTTGGATTAACGTGTAGGGAAATTGACGCTCCACGAATGTAACGAGAGACATTCAAAGAACGAAGAATACCCCCGAGGAATACGGAATTACTTCCCAAGGACAAAACCACCGAATGGATTAAAAAAAAAAAAAAAGAAAACCGTGTGCGGTATTCTCATCGAGTCGCGTCGATTTCACCGAGAGGAGACAAAAGAGAAAGAGCAGGAGAGAGGAAAAAAAAAAAAAAAGAAAGAAAGAAAGAAAAAGAAAGCGAAGAGGCGTTAATTAAACCAGCAGCCCGGCGGGTAATTAAAACACGTGCCCGGCCAAGAGAGAGAGATGGATCTTCTGGAGCTTATCGACACGCCGGCGATTTTCCAAGCCTACGCTCGCCGCGTGATCGGAATATGGTGAAATTGGCCGCGACACGGCCGATCTCCATTCGCGGAAAGATAGCGAACGCCTCGAAAGGCGCCTGAAACGAGCGCCTGCCCTACATAATGAAGACGTAAGCCGAGCGCGCCGCTTTGGTTAGATAATTAATCGAGATGCGCTGCTCGCTCACCTCGAGACGAGACTTTCCTTTCCCTTCCTTTTGAAAAACTGGATAAAATGGAATTTCATCCTATCATTCTCGTTCTCGTCTCATCTTAATTTCGAAACCTGTTCTCTGTATCGAGTAAAGATTCTCTATCCCCGAGATATTCCAAATATTCCATAGATCAAACGCATCTAAAAAAAAAAAAGAAAGAGAGGAAAAAAAAACCATAATCCCCTTACGAAGGAGAAATCATTTCACCAAGGGTGGCGCGAATAAGTTATCCACGAGCGAGCAAGCCCCTTGACTCTCGTCCCGTCGGGTGTTGTGTCGGTCGCCGCGGCACGTGGATATTGTTTTTAAAAACACCATTAACGAGGATGACTGTCAATCGCCTGAAGCACCGGGCGGCAAAGCGCTGCGGCCGTGCACGCTCGTGTAATCACATTACCCGGGCGAAGAGAGAGAGAGAACCCGATCCGCGCTCGCACACAATGGCCGCTGTTTTTGTAGTGCGCTCACGGCGGCCATTGTTACGTCATTATTCGCGTCCTGGGCTAGGGGGCACCGCAGAAAACGGCGGGTAACTATAGCGGGAATCCTCGGTTGAATCGAGCAGACCTGCCCTGAGCGAGGTTTCGAACCGAGGAGGGTAGAGACTCTCTCTCTCTCTCTCCTCTTCTGTTTCCCTTTCTCCAAACCCCCCCTCTCTCCCCTGTTTCGTGTACATATGCGTGTACGTGTATGCACGCGTGTGTACACTCGAAGGTGTTACCTCGTACCTCGTCGAATGGTAACGTCGTAGACCCCGTCGAAGGGGAGGACTGGTTTTTATTTTTTTTTCTCTCTCTTTTCTCTCCGTCGCCTTTCTCTGTCCGTTTAGATAGTCGGTTGACGGGGATGATCGCATTCTCGTGGACGAGAATGGGATCGTTTCTTGTGGCGGCTCGCGATCCACCGTCACGTAACAATAGGAGAGGAAAGGAAAGGCCCCCTTGGAAAAAAAAAAAAAGGAAGGAAAAAAAAGGAATGTTTGCAGGCGCAACCGACTTTTCCGTGACAGCTGCGGACACTCGAAGGGGCCGTGGAACGAGGCGCGGAAGCGAGCGTGTGTGACGCGCCGCCTTCGAGGCCCTCGCATTGTCGTCGAGATGCAACCGATGTTGCTCTTCATCCCAACTCTTTCCTTTTTCCACATTATCTCGAAGATCGATCTCCTCCAATTTTAATTATTATACAAAGAGAGAAAGGATATTTTTCGAGGGAGGCGATTTTTTCCAAACGCTCGAGTTCAAGATTCGATTATTTTCGTGGAAAAATCTTGGCGCTTAGGATTATTTATTATCCGACGGAGGCGAAGCAACGAAGCAGGCCAAGGCTTTTGTCGCTCCTTTGCCAGGGGGTTGCACTTCGTTAGTCTCGAATAAATCGGGAGGAAATGTAATATCGTGTCGACTTGACCCTCGACTCGGTCCCGGCCGGCCTGCCCTGTCACTCGACTCGTCGTTTCACGTTGACGCGGGGTTACTGGTCGCATCAGTCACCCATCTGGCATTGGCTGGGACCTGGACCATCCATGCGTGCCGCCTTTACACCGTACCCTGTTATGCATTTGACTATCGACAATGCGCGCAACATGTCGGCAACGTACCGAGGGTGCATAAACGACGAGGGTAGGGTAGGGAGAGAAACGGGAGCAGATCGAATCGAAAATTAGAATCTCTCGATGAAATTTAAAACCTTCTTAAAACCGTCCATCCAATAATTGCTTCACACAATTCCATTATTCGTATCCGACGATGTTTCAATCCCTGGATTAATGTATATATTTGTTTCTTGAACGAGAGAAAGAAAATTAATTTGCGATATCAAATTTGCTTTCCTTTGGAAAGACAAAAAATTGTATATAAGAGAGAATCCATCTCTAACAAACAATCTCTAATTTTAGAAAATAATCTTCTTCGCCCCGGATCCCCCGGATTCACGCGGCGTTAAAATCGAATTTTCCCGGAGGAGCGGATTCAAATCGAGTGAAACCCTTTTTAGCCGGAAGTGGCACTCGACTCGCGGAAAGTAGGCAGAGGCAGAAAGCCCCCCTTCCCCCCTTTCGATCCACCGGCATCGGCTAACAGGATAAGAGCGTAGACCGCGAAGAAGACGAGGGACCGACCGCAAATCGAGCATTCGCCGGCCGCTCGAGTCAATTGGTATTATTAGATTGGTGGATCGGAGGGGGTGGCGAGCATCCCCCGATTACCAAGCACCCTCTACGTTACCGGCTACGTGCGTGATGGTCGGCGGTAAATTTCATTCGAGGAATTATCATGATTGAATCAGCTTCTACTCGCCTCTCCCTCCTCTCCTCCTCCGCATCACGGATTCGCAGCCCAGCCAACCCCTTCCTCGTCCCGACATCATGTCCACGCGCTCGTAAATTCACCCTTCAAATTTTCCGTGAATCGCGAAAGAAAGGTGGCGCGCTTTTCTCAAATTTTCCTTCGTTGAAATTTTTCATTTTTCAATTCGGAACGTACGCGATCGATCGTGAATTTTGTTCGCGTGAGTGGAAGAATATTTTCGAGCAATTTTAAGGCTCTTTCGAGTCGTTGAAGCGATGCACAGGGAGGAATAAAGAGAGTTTAAGATGGTATTTTGTAATTACAAACTTTTTATGATATGGCGTTTAAAATTTTTATTTTGCTAAGTTGCAAAAGGATTGAGTACAAACGTTGTGGAAAAAGATATTGTAAATAAGTTTCCAATATAGGAAAGCGAAGATAAGAGAGAGTTTGAAATTAAGGTGTGAGAAATAGATGATCGCGTGCAGTTTGTCCGAAAGGAAGGAAATTATGGGAAAGAGAAAATGATATGTATGATAGTTTTATTTTATTCTATTTTATTTCCTGTCGCATCAAACTTTACGCAATTTTTCTTACGTTAATTATTCGTATTTCGTATTTCTTTTTATCGAAAATTTTCTCTAAAAATTTTAAATAAAGCGCTAACACTTCTATTTCGAAATTTTGTCCACATCTCTCAATCTTTGGAGATGGAAGATTGATATGAACACGTGTTTGTAACACGAATCGTACCATTACATTTCTTAACATGCATGAGAATGCGTCCTGTCGGCGACGCTTCTTAGACCGCACAATGTGATTTATGCACGACCGCGTCACGGCCAACTTGATACAGTTACAATTCGCTAATTCGTCCCTCGTTGACCTATAATTATTTTTTCCCGAACCAAGAATGTAATATCTGAAAATCTCAATTCTTCTAATATACTATAAAATGTACAAAATTACTATTTAATTACTTCTTATTTCATTTCAATTAAAAATTTTATCTTTCCTGGCCAAACCTAGATTTTATATTCTAATTTAATATATCGTCTGTTTCTAAATATTTACAGTTTTTATTTTCAATATCAAATTGATATCCAGCATGAATCGATCAAAGAAAAAGGGAACTTTTAGTAAATATTTAGATTGCTTAATAATGTTTAATCGATATTTAGATTACCGTTCAACCTTCGATATTTTGGAGAGGATATAAAATACGACGCAAACAATTTTGTATCGAAAAACAGAAGATGAATCCATCGAAAACAAATCCAACCGTCAAGCTTCCAAGGTAAAAAAAAAAACAAAAATATATATATAAAACGATACGAATCTAGAAAAATTTCGTTCGATACTCGAGTTGCGTATCTGTCGCAATCGAATCAGGAAGAGTTTCAAAGATAACAGGGTGTGCGAGGTACGCGTGAGCGTGAAAACAATCGGCCACGGATCGGCGGTATTCGATTCGAATCCGTGCGTCTATTTCGATCGATTATCTGCGGAATTAATCAGTCGGCCGTGATAGCCACTCGATGCCCGAACGTTTGTCGACAGTCGAGTCATCGATCGAACGTCGATCGTATCTACGGGAAACGTACCCTTGGACCCACCTCTCTCGTTCCAATTACTTTTATTCCTCTGTTTTTTTTAATTTTTCCATCTTGATGCGCGACCTTGATTCGAATTGTCAACTTCGAATTATCAATTGGACGTAATGTAATCTTGAACGAACAGATCGGATATCGCGTTCACAATTATTTTTATACAATTTCATTCTTCAACGTTTATCTCTCCTTAGAATTCTTTCGTGAAATGTATTACGAAATTTTCAATTGAAATTTATTGCTTATCGAACGAATTATTCGATTTTCTTTTTTCTTTTAATCATTCGAGTTATTTTATCCCCTTCGCTTGTTAAATTTTCATCTTGATTCGACGACCTTGTTGATCGTTTCTTATAGGATTATTCGTCGCAATGTGGATCATCGAATGCCGATTAGATAACCGAAACGATAACGATACAGGCCTCGCTTCCGATATCTCTGACTTTCCACGGTTATCGGTCACGGCTAAGTTTGCGAAAATTTCGCCGAAAATCACGATGCACTTGTCTGTAGATTGCCCGATAAAGACGATCCTCGATCGATGTCGCGTGATCGATGAACTTTGCTAAGAATTTCAGGAATGATGAAATACGCGATGACGATTCATTTATTTATAGATCAAGTTGATAGATCAAGTTGTTGATATTTGGACGAATCATTCGGGATCATTCGAACGAGGTTTCGAACGAATCAATGGATCAATCAGCGTGAGATTAAACTAGAAATTTCTTAACCGCCTCGATGCAAGTTAAAAATATTTTTAAGAATACTTTTCATAATATTAAACGATTTGACCAATTACGCAATTCATGATCGTCGATATTCTAGAATAATATCATATTCCAGATTTCAGAAGGGAAAGAGCTTGTCAACGTGTAAAATATACATTATATGGTGCAATATATACGTACTTTGCATACATTGTCGATTCTTGGAAGCGGGTTTCAAGGTCGCCGCAACGGCGCAATAACAATTACCAGCCATTCTGAAATTCATAGCCTCGTCGGGTAATGCGATCGGGCGATACGCGTTTACGGGTGGATCCGCAAACACAACGAGGGGTTGGCCTCGGGGATAAACCTCGAGCGAGGAGGGGGCTACCTCGACACCATTGAAAAAACTGCGAAAAAACCGGAGGGCGACGACAATGGAGCGCCCTCCCCGTTTGGGAGAAGAAAACGCTTGCCGATGTTCCGCTGCACGGCTGCCGCTGACTTTTGCAAACAGTGTTTTCCAAATGGGAATAGCGCGTTACGTTTCATCGATATTATTGTCGAGATATATAAAGTGAACGAATGAATTTTATATATTATTTATATATATTCTTTTGATATTCTTTTATATATAAAAGTTTGTCAAGTATTTTTGAGAAATGGCAAGGAAGAAAAAGAAATTTGATAAAGTTTGATTGGAATTAAGGAGGAGTACATTAATATCCTGTACGATTTTCATTACAAATTTCTTCTTCTTCGATTATTCGATAATAACGATTTATTAATAAAAGTATGAATTGACTTAATAATATTGTACGATGATTAGATAATTAGATCGAGATGCCAGATGGAGAAAATTAAAGACGCAAACGTGATAGGATTGTCGGGTGATAAAAACATCGAGGTTTATCGTTTCTCGATTTAAGAATGCAACGATATATATATATCCAAGATGGAGATAGAATATATGATATCCAATTTGCGGAAATTATTTGCTTAATCCTTTGTACGAAAGGAAAAATAATCGATGTCTTTTCAGAGAAGGAACTATCCTAGGGAATAATTAACACTTGGAAATTAATTCTCGATTAAATATTCATCCTTCATCGATCGATCAAGAGATGACGTGACTGAATATTGTATAAAACACTCGATAATTTTCCTGTCAACAAAGTCAATTCTAATCTTCAACACTTATATATATATATATATATATATATATAGAACATCCAGATACGTTAGTTCATCCGTAACAAAGCGAATTCGAATAAATAGAAAATTTCAAATTTCGTAAAATTTATTTAAATATCGAAACATTGTTCTAATTTGATAATCCAAAGTCGACATCGAAGAAAAAGGAAAAAAAAAAGATTAACAAACGCGATAACCGGAGATCGAAAGGGGACGAAGAACGACACAGTTTATCGGAGTCAACGCGCACGTCGATTACTCCTCGAAGAGAGCAAGTTATCCGAGAGGCAAGAATCCGAGAGAGAAAGGGAATTTGCGGCGTATCGGGGGCGCGCATCGTTAACGCGTAATTGGCGAAATGCAATGGTCGTGGCACAGCCTTCGGGGGTTGATCGTTTCAATAGCGGGGCTTACGGCTTAGAAATCCGCCCCGAATCTCGCCATCCCCCTTTCTCCAACCCCGTTCGGCATTACTGATTACAGAACCGCAACGGCGGCGGCGTGGCAGCACGTGGCCCACGTCTGCGCCCGTCACAGTCACACCGGCCAATTTGCGTTTCCGTAATTTCCGCCCGACAATGGACCACCCTGTATATAATCGCGGCCTATGGATAATCCGGCGTGCTATGAAATCGGGGTACCGAGCATCCTGTGCACGCGTATTCGAGCTCGCATCGATCCAAACCTTCGAGTTTCAACCTTCGTTTTTCGCACGGTGATTCCAAGCGGTCGATCGAAGATGATTGCGGTTGAAAATTCGAAGGTATTTGAAATTTATTGTTTATCGAAAAGGATATATTTTTTTTTTCAGATTCTTTTGAAAACGATTACGGTTGAAAATTCGAAATTCTGGATGAGGATCAGATGATTCTTTATACACGATTAGTGAAGTAAAATTCTTCTGTTTGGAAACTTTTAGTTTGGATTTTGGAAGAAAGAGGAGAAGAAATTTCCACTCGAAGTCAAGAAGAAGCTGGAAAGACAAGGAACTGGTTGGCTAGGCGGCCCATCTCTTCGATGCCTGGATTGAAAAAATTTCCTTCCTCCCCGGGAAAATCCTTTCGAAAGAATTTGAAATGCAGAGACGAGGCGAGGCGGAGAGCGGGGCGGAGAGGGGGGCGGCTTAGCCGGCTCGTAGAAAACAGGTCAGAGGGGCCTGAATTCGAACAATGGGACGCGCAGCGGGGGTGTTGCAGGCCCCGTCCACCGTCCATCTATTTTCCTTTCGAATCCTTCCGAGAATTTTCCGCTCGACAAAGGCAGAGAGTGAGAGGAGCCGGGTTTCGATCCACGGCCGAAACCTGGGCCCTTCCTTCCCCCCCGATTCCTCCTCAGGGAAACTGTTGACAATCCCGACGCCGAGGGGCGAGGAATCAGGGGCGGGGGAAGGGAGGGAAACACTTTACTGCAGGCAAGCCTGGCAACGATTTCGCACAATGGCATTAGTGAACGGTGCCGTCTGGAAATCCGTTTAGAGTCGCTTCTTGCGGTTGAATGCCACGTCGGAGACACGGCGGAAAGCGTGTGGATTCCACGGACGGAAGGGGGAGGGGGGGAGGGAAGAGACGGGGTCGAGATTGGCCGAGGTGTTGCGACCGACGTCGGCGAAGGGAGTCAGTGTCCGCTCGATGCAAGCACGTCAATGGTACCCTGCCGGTTGGGTGACGGAAGTCTTCCACGAGGAATGGATCGGGGGTGGAAGAGGACAAAGGGGTAAAATAACCAGAGAAATACCAATCTCTTTGCAACTGTATTTGCAATCGCGTAATAATATTTTATTATAATTAGAGTAAATCAGTTAAACGAATATCGCTTCGTCTAGAATTAAGATTAAGATGGTGGCCTAGATGAAAATATTTCGCGAGAAAATATCAGAAGGACGAGAAAAGGAAACGAAGAATTAATCGAATGATCGAATATACATGTATCAGACAAAATCATCCTCGACTCGATTCGACTCGATTCGATTCCGCGATGAATACCCGTCATCCCCATCGTGTCCGACGGGGAACAAAATGGCAGCCTCGAAAATCAACGTACCGCGGCGTTCCCGATATGTGACTCGAATAATGGCCACCTACCAGGTGGGAAGAGGGAGAGTAAAAGTTGTCGGTACAATGGTCGCGGGAGGAAGCTCTCGAGCACCGAAACGGGATCTAAGCAAAAAGGGGTTGTTAGCCAGACTACTCTCTCTCTCTCTCTCTCTCTTTCTGTGTCTCTTACACGCGAGCGTGCATACGCTCTCTCTCTCCCTCCCTCCCTTCTTCTTCTGTGTGATGGGTTTGCGCATGCAACAGGCCCAGAGCGCACCACTCTTTATTTAACTGGAGCACACAGAAAGATGTGAATGCTTGGGATGTGGATTAAAAGCAGCAGCTCCGTTTGCCGGAGCGAGATGCTCGATCCGGAATTAGAGAGGAGAGGAGGGTGGAGCGGAGCGGAGGAGTGGAAAGGAGAGGGTTGAGGAGGAATACGAAAAGGAAGGGAGGGGGAGAGCTAGTTCTGGAGAGGATCATTTGAATGAGAAATACTACACCTCGCGCACCCACCCACACTTGCATGGAAGTCCCGTGCGCGCAGCAGCTTTGTTTGATACGGCGCATTGTGCTCGCTGCCACCGGTTCACTTTATACCCCTCCTCCCCTCCCTCCTCCACCTTTGCAAGCACACAGGTATATAAGCGCGTGGTCGGCGTGCGTACACTATATCTCTCTGCGTGTGCGTGCAACAACGTGGTCTCTTCCATCTCTCTCTACTTTTCTTCTACGCTTTTCTTTCTTTCTTTCCTCCTTCCTTCCTTCCTTTTTTTCCCTTTCTTTTATTATTATTCTCTCTCCTCACTCAGGCAACCTCCCGCTTCAAACGGGCTGAAAATCGTATTATAATGAGAGCGGGACAATGAGAGAGCTCGGGCAAGTTGCCTTATGCCAATCTCGCAGTGTGTGGTTACGATTTCAATGAAGGGAGAAACCGCGCGAGCAGAGTAGTATAGACCTTCCCCCTCCTTTGCACGATAAGATTCGTTATGAAATTTTAACCTCGGAATTACACACAGGTATACAAAAATTATGGTTCATCGAATATTAATTATCATATACCTTGCTTGCCAATATTTAACTTTCACGCTCCTCCAATCAATCGCTTCATCGCCCGAGGAAATTTTCCTTTCTTCTTCCGATTCAAATTACTAGAATTTGTGGATTGGACGAGCCGCACGACCGACTAGTAGCTCGGTGGAGACGCGAAGGGTGGTCACGCAGCACCCACACAAAGTGGCGTCCTAATCGCGTGTGTCCGGCGGGCAGGCAACGCGGAAACGAGACGCGCGTGGCAGGGCGCTGCAACGGCGCCGATAACGGAATGCACTATCCGCACGAACCTAATCCGCGGTGCCCCTGCGAAATTTATCTGGCGGCGAGGACAGATAAGAACGAACCGGCCGCGGCCCTCCGCTTTATCCCCGCCCCGGTTAATAGTGATCTCGGTAAGCTCTCGGGCGAAAGGTAGGTTAGGCGTGGCCGCGGATAAACGTGAATTTCGATTAATCGGGGCGGGGGTGGCCACGATCCCCGTAATCCCGCATCCTCTCGCGGGCCATGCGTCTGAGGGCACGCGTAACAATCTTCTTCTATCTTCTCCTTCATCCATTTTTTTCTTTTAAGAAATGTTGATGTTTACTTGAATTTGGTTGGAAAATCGATCGAGTTTTTTTGGAAAAGAAGATAATTTAGAAGAAACTTTTCTCAAGAATCTTCTCCAATATTCAATCGCTGTGCTCAATTTATGAATGATGAATCTGGATAAATGGATAAATATTTCCAAAAATATTACGATAAAGATAAAAGAGGACGAATTGGAAAATGTAATAATGAAAATAAAAGAAGGGATGATAAAATTGTTCGCGCATACGTAATTGAATTTCTCGTCTCGTTCCTTGTATCGATGCTCCAAGAACAAATCGCGAGCGAAAGATATCATTGTAGAGGAAGGCGTGGTTCGATTTTTGAGAGGAAGAAGGGAATCGGGGTAAAACCGAGGTAAACTCGGGTCCCCCGATATCTACGATCTGGATAAGCCAGCCGTAAGAAGCGTAGATAGGGGCCGGTTACTACAAGAAAGGGATAAACGTGAATTTCGATTAATCGAAGGGACAACAAGTTGTTATAATCTCGGGGTGTGTATATAGCCGAATAAACGAGGGGCCACCGTGTAATCTGGGGGATGAAACCGGAAATCACGTCCCAACCGGTAAGTTTCATTAGCCGTAGAACTTATAAACAATAATGGCAATAATGGTCCCCGGTTAAACTGTTCGTGCGTTTAACTGGTTAGAAACGAGAACGCGTATTACGGGGGAATTTACCAAGGCAATTTGTCACGCAATTCTCTAATCTTGGATATTCTAAGGTTATTATATCTTTCGTGTAAAAAATATCCCCCGTAATTAATAGTTTCAGGATTCGATTTCTCTTTGGAAGGAAATTTTAAAAAACGACAACAAGGAATTTAAAATTCTATCTACGTTTTCCCATCCCACGAGATTCGTTCATTGTTCATTGATGAAAAAGAGGAAGAAGAGTCTAATTTTTCCACAATGAAATGTCAAAGGAATATTAAATAATTCTTGCTAACGCTTCGTCGAAACATCATCCCTTTTTCCATAAATTAAATCCTTCGGAAAATCTCATTTTTCCAAAGTAAAGCGTTTATCATAAATTAAATTAAATATAAATAATAGGGAATCGAAAATTTTGCGAAGAATTTAATTCTTTCTTAGAAAATAAAATATCGCGAGGAACGAAAAATTAAAAAAATTAAACTCGACCGAGCACCAACGTCTCCAATTCCCATGTTTCGTGCGGGGCAATCCCCACAAATCGCGAAGAATCTCTATCTTTTATATCGCAGAAACGAAACGAAAAGACTCGACTTCCAATTTACGAAAAGGCTTCGTCTCGCGATTCGAGGAGAGCAACAGCTCTCTCTCTCTCTCTCTCTCGCGCGGATTTTCAGCAAAGAACACGGAGGAAAGGGGGCGGAGAGGGAGAGGCGGACGAAAGCTTAAAGGGCTTGCAAGATAGGTGAAGTTAGACAACAAGGAGGATGCGCGCCTGGCTTTATCGCAGACAGCAGGATAATTAAATTTGTCGTGGTGATTTATGGCGTTGCACGAAGGGTTCGCTAATGCGGGGGCGGGGGGTGGTTGATACGCTTCGCCTCCTGGGCTCTGGTTACATGGCGCCAGCAGCCTCCTTCCCTTTCCTTTTCGAGAAAAATTTTCTCCCATCGATGGAACAGATGATCGAGGAAAATTACGTTTCAGAAAAACTTGTACATGTTGCAATTTCAACGATCCTTTTTTCTCTTTTTATTCTTGGTGGAACGGCGACGAGAACGAAATGAGAATATCGTGAAAAATATATCGCGCCAATTTTTAACGATGCGTTTTCTTTTTTTTTAGACTTTGAATGCAAAAATTGGTACAAAATTGAATACAAATTGAATACAATTATCGTTAAATTGGGTACAAGTGAAAATTACATTGTACTACAATAAAAAGAATTACCACCTTTTTCGAGGCGAGCTATGAATTTTAATCCTTCGAACAGGATAAATCGTGCGGATTAAATCATTTATAAGACTCGTTAAAATAAATATAAGTTTGAAAATCAAATCAATCCTATGAAATTAATTATTACACCGATAGATATATAATTAAACATTTCTCTCTTCCCATATTCTACGAATCGATAACATCAATCCATATTAACTTGAATCTTATTTTTTGCCCGCGTTTTACAGATGCGACCGAATGAATTGATTATATACCAAATATTGACGAGATAACAAGTCCGATCCGATTATCTCTCTAATTTAATTTAACAAATGTTAAAACGCGCAATTCGAAAGAGAAAAGAAACAAAAAAAAAATAGGCGGAACGATAAATGAAAGGAACGTTAATTGACACCATCCCTCCTCCTCCTCTTTTCCTCCATTGTCAATCACATTTACACGCATCCCCCCCCAAAAGCGAACGTGTAAAACGTCCCACGGATTGTCTCTTTGGTGTCTCGACAAATCGTCTCCGCCCCTCGAGGACGTGGCAGGATCTATCCCCTAAGACAGGTGTCGTCAAAACAGTCCATTAAAAGTAGAGACTACCTACCTACCTATCCACCTTAGCTAGTTACGGTTTTAGCCGTAGAGACGAGAAAATTTCGCGTCGTCGTCTGTGCTCTGGTGAAAGTTTAAAGGCGGACGCCAGGGTAACAGGCGCAAAACACGAGGCCCCCGTTAAAAGGGAACGCCTCTCGGATGAATAATTCACCGGTATCGACGATTTACCAACCGTTCAACAATGTTCACACCCGCGAACCATGTAAAGTGTAAAGCTGGTGACGCGTGGATAGATAAGAGACCGTATCGTAGAGAGAGATTTCTCCTCGCCCAGAACGGAAGAGAAAAGAAAAGAAAAGAAAAAAGGGAGGGAAGGGAAAATTCCACCCCCTCTTATCGAAGAAAAGAATTAGGGGCGGCGGTTGTACACCTCGCGGGAAGGAGAAGGTGGGTGGGGGAGGAAGGTGGCCTGGGAGAAACTTCTTTTCCGATCCCTCGGTGGCGAGGTGTCTCCTGCCTTGTTAAATATTCAAGCCTGTAATACAATATCCGCCGTGTAGAAGGCCCGCCACGAGAGGGATAAACGATTTGCAAGGGGGAGGGACGGGAAACCGCCGTTCGAGAGAATCTCTCGATCCCCGTCTCTTTCCTTCTTCCTCTCTGGACCCGCGTGTGACGCCTCGTTTAGGAAGAACACGAGTCGAGTGAAAAAAACCCATGGCTCGTTTTAATCCTTCGATTGATTCCTCGATCGCGTGCCGAGTTTTATAACGGAGAGGGGGTGAAAGGCAGGGGACGTTGACTTCTCGAGGAATAGAAAAGAGAACTTTGGAATTAATTAGAGAGGAAATTATAGCGGAGATATTTTCTTTTTCGCGAGAAATATGTTTTATTTACGTTGCGATGTATAATTTTTTAAAAATATTTCCGCGCGGATTTATTCGAAAATTTTGAATCGATAAAATTCTCCAACGAAATTTTCGATGTCTGAATAAGTTATCGGATACGCGAGATAAATCGCGTCACAGCTTGCTTCGATACAATGACGAATCCTTTTGTCATAACACGATGACAAAAGAGACGTCCTCTTCGCTCGAAGACGTTCGCAACCGTTTGGCTGGAAAGGCAGATAAAGAGGCCGCGTGATATCTGATACGCGGCCGGCCGCGATAAAAACAAATCCCTCGGCATCGTTAACCATCGTAATTGGCTGCACGGTAATAGGCAAACGATGACGATGTGTCAACGACACGTGACACGTCGATGAACTCGTAAACACGATAAAAATACGCTCCCGCCGTGTTTTGGAGGGGAAGTTATCTTTTTCGCGGCTGATTGCACGGCCGGGGTGTCGCGCGAAAGGGCAGGAAATTTGCAATATTTTTCAATGGAGGGAGAGCAGGGGGCGGGTTGCGCCCGGTGAATGAAAAAGAGAGATTTTCTCTCGAGGGAGGGATACGGGAGGCTCGTTTACTCCATATTTTTTTTTCTCCTTTTTTTTTTACGCCACTTTACTTCGAAAAAATCTCCCCGCGAAATAAGCTGTTTCGTGGACGTGGAATTTGTGAATAGTTATAATGATCTGTTATATTTGAGAATGCTATATTAAAGAAAATATATGTATCAAAGATATTCTTTGATAAATAAAATCGTTATTGTTATTTATTATATTAATATTATATATTACTTTTAATAATATTAAAAATATTATCCGTTACTATTTACTTGCACAAAATTATAACATTATATAAATATTCTTCTTCTCCTCTTGTACAGATAAACTATTCAAAATTTATATCATAATCAAAGTCTTGTAATATTATATCGATTATTAACAAAATTAATAATCGGAATGTACGACAAATATTCCTTCGCTCTTTCTCCGCTGAAACTTTCCCAAAAAAAAAAAAAGAATAACACGACAATAGAAAGTTTCCTAAGAATCAAGAGTTTTCTTCTTCTGGCCAAGATTCGCGTAAGCTTGAGAGGAGGGAGGAAGAGGAATCGCGAACTAAGTTGGCGAGGGACGGTTATTTTAATAACGTTATAATAAGACGTCGGGATTGATGCTGAACTATTCGCTGGCAGCGTAACGGTAGCTTAAAGGAACGGCACAGAGAGACGTCTAGATCTAAAGGGTGTCGCCTACGAGTCATTAACATACTTACTACCGTGCCCGTGGTTACGGGTATGCACCACGTTTTCGAGTCTTCTCCGCGGAACTCCCTTTTTTTCCCGGCGATAAAATTAAACGAGCCGATTTCTGCCGCGCCAAGGTTCCCGTTTGTAACTGTCCACCCTCCTCCTAACCCTCTCCTTCGAGTGCAACGATCAACTCCGATTACAACACCACTGTTTGTTGTCCCGGTACGCTGCATTTATTACAATGCTGTATGACGACAGAGAAGAGATTCCTTTCCTCTTAAACGATGAGAAATCGTAAATAATTTCGATAATAATAAAGGGATCTTAAAGGGAATAATATCAAGAAAGAAATTGATATTTATTAAAGGTGGAACGTTTAATCAATCTTGGCCGATCTTCCACCAACAAAGTAACACCAAGGAACTCCATTAAATCAACCCTCTATCCGATAAGCAATAGTTGTATACGCGAGATTTCCCTCCAACCAAATCCGAGAAAAGTAATTCAAAGATAGATAATGAATATATTACCTAAATGAAAAGGTGTGTACAAACGGGGTAAGAAATCAGCGCGTCTATTCTTCTTCTTTCTCTCTTTTTCTCTTGAGGTATCGGCGAACGGGATCGTTGGTTCGGAAGAAGGATGGAGAAGTTGGCCAAGAAGATAGGGACTAAATGAAAAGGCATAAGGAGGAGAAGCGGCGATCATCAGATTTACATTGGTCCCGATCCAGGGATCGCCCCACGGCGGGGTTTAGAGGTGCAATAAAGGAGAATGTTTGAACACGAAGAGGCCTCGGCCTCCGGCTCTCTCTCTCTTTCTCTCTCTCTCTCTTTCTCTCTCCTCGCCTCTCCTCCTGGCCTAATCGTTTCTCCCACCATCCTCGCCGATAGAAGTGATCGTGCCCGATGACTTTACGGGCGTCGATGCTCGTTCCCTTGATTTACGACGCCCCTAACCTTCGCCGCGTTACCTACATTGTTTCCACCGCGTTCGTTTCTCTTTACACAAGCTGCTCGTGCCCGAGCGGAGAGAAACACGAGACCGGCCTCGAGACCTAATGGCGTGCACCGCTCTTGTCCTCCTCCCGATCGACCTGGCCTGGACAGAGGAATCGGGGGTTGCGGTCAGAGGGTTGAAAACAATCGAATTTCTTCTTTCCAAAATTTTTCAACGAGATCATCGAATTTTCATCGAGAGACTATTAAAAAAGAAGAAGAAAAATTCTACGAGCTTCAGTTAATCCAACTTTTTACATCCATACGTTTTCAAGATTGTTCGTTTCTAAGTTTGAAACTTGATCTGAAATATTATCCCAACGAGAGGTTATCAAGGAGGGATATCTACGCCTAATCGACTCGTAGATTGGAGAAGATTGCTTCGTAAAGCGCATCGTTCGCATTTCCCTTCGAGAACGGAACCTTTTCTTCCGTTCACAGCTGCGCGCCGAAAGGTGGATCGGGGAAAGAGAGGCGGTGAGCGGAGGAGAGGCTCAGGTACGTACGGGAGGCCGAGTTTCTGGCGCTTTCATCGCGCCATGGTTTTTTAGAGGACGCGGAGGCGAGCAGCTGCGGCGCACGCGTAAAAGGGGAAATACCTTGGCAAATCAGATGCTACGAAACGACTGAATTACGAGCACCGAGGTCGTAAAACGCGGAGCCGAGTAACAACTTAATTGCCCGCGCTCGCGCCACTCTACGTAACGCGTATTAACATAATTAAGAGGAATCGGATTGCCCGTTGATTGAAGCCACGCTTATCTCCATCTCCCCGCAAATTTTCAATGGAATTAATTCGTCCTCCTTTCTTCCTTTTTCCTTTCCTTTTTTTTTCTCCTCCTCGCAATCGATGCGTTCCTCCGTTATCGATCAATTTCAATTATCGAGTTTAAGAAAGAAGAAAAATACATTATAAATCGCTCTTTTGCAATTTTTCGAAAGGAGGAATTTTGATTCAAATTGACACGATTATCCCCCACATTCCATTTAGTATACTTTTTTCCCCCACGTGGGGCCACGTCTCTCTCTCTCTCTCTCTCGAGCCACGGGTATCTCTAGAGATACCTAGGCCAGCCACGGGCAGAGATGTTGTTTTGCAGCGGCCGGAATAGATATCGGTGGTGGCTGGCGCGGAGACAGGGAACCGCCACTATTTCTGACAAGAAGCTTCTTCTCGCCTCCTCTCGCTCTCGTCCAACGTCACGTCCCTCCCTGCCCCCCGCCTGGCAAGAGGAGGAGAAAGGGGAAAGTCGCGCGAGAGAACGCGCGCGCGTTAATAGAGGGCAGACGCCGAAGCGGACAGGAATAACCCATCGGGATGTCACACTTCCATATAGACATCGAACCAGAGCTGTTTCGATGATCCCGTTCCCCCTTTCCTCGCTCGCTTCTTCTTCTTCTTCTTCTTCTTCTTCTATCCCTTGCCTCGACCGAGGAAAGTTTGAGGTTAGGTTCCTCCATCTCTGATTCGAGGAGGAGACGAGGGGGTTAAACGAAGTAACGAGAGAGTAGAAAGGAAAGATTCTAACGAATGGGCTTGGAGAGATTAATAGATAATAGGGTTACGGATGATGGATGTTGGATAAGGAGTTTTGGTTTGAGATAAACGATTTTCTAGAGTCGCGTACAATTTATCTGCCGAATTTTCGGATATGTCGGAAAATTTTGAAAATACGAAGAGCAAATTTCAAGATCGGAGGAGAGGGAGGGACAATGAAGTATCATCGCGTACTGGGATCCACAGGCCTGAACGATCGATCACGGTTAACGGGCGAAACAACGGAGCCAAGATGAATGGAACGAATGCGCGAAGTACTGAATGAATTTATGAGATTTATGAATCCACACCTACTCTCTGCTCGGCTTTATCTCAATTCATATTTTCCTCGTTTCCTCCGAATCGAACAGATCTTTTCTCACGAAAGAGGAAAAAGAAGAATATTCGATCGAGTACGAAACGTGACAAATTTGTGACGATTCACGTTTAATCGTTTCGTTATTCGGAGAAGGAAAAGATCACTCTTTGAAGTCTCGTGGTTAAACGGCCAAGGTATTATAAATCTTCCCAACGACAATCGTTGAGTGCCAACCGTGTATCCACTTTTCACTTCTCGAAAAGGAGAAGCACGTAGCTCTCGATACAATAACATTTTTCCTCTTCGAGACAACTCCAAATCTCTCTCTCTCTCTCCGTACAAATTCTTACGACTCCTTGTTGCATCTCGAGAAAATTGATAATAAACCACTGCATATTTTATTTCTCATTCGAAAAGACGATAAACAAGGATCTGGACGAAGAAGAAGGAGAGGAGGAGAGACGAGAGATTATCAATCGCGGAGGACTACAAAGGGAGGCCGCGGCTTCCACTTGAAAAGAATCGGGAAATCCATCAGGTCAACGCATCTCTCGTGGCGTACACCACGTTTATAAATCCTCAATTAACAAGAATGTTAATGTTATGATTCACCGTACATGACGGGACGATGAAACGATGCCGCGCGACTTCGTAGGCAGCGGGCGTCGCGCGAGCGGCGGCGTGGAAAAAAGGGGGGAAATCGCGATCCGCGATCGGCGCGGCGGACATCGAGAAAGGCGAGGCGCGGCGAGGGCGCGCGGGAGAGGGACCGCGGCGTGCATGCACGCGCGACTCCCCTTCGCGCGCGGGAGAGGACCCGGCAAGGCCGGCCAACCCATTCTAAACTTTTAGCTCCGAGTTTATCCTTAAGCTCGGCGTCACGCGAACGCCCGCTTAGGATACGAAAACGTCGCGGACCGAGGCGACGGAGAGGACACAACAAGTGCGGTGGACACGCACCTGCCGGCTGCTTACCTGCGAGAGAGGAAACAGGGGAGAGAGGGATGAAATTTGAATTCTTCTCCCCCTTCTTCTTCTTCGTTCGTTTGTTTGTTTGGTCGATTCTCGAGATTCGTGCTTAAGCGGAAACCTCTGTTCATTGAAAATTTTGCGACCGTTTGTTAGCAGTTGTATTTATACTAACGTTTTGTCGAGTATTTCTGGTAATTAGAAATATGTATATTGGTTTCATAGAGAGTGAGAATGAAATGAAATTTCTAATTCTTTATTTGGTCGATCTTAGATTTTTCTTCTTACATAACAGAAATGACAGATTTTTAATAATTTCCTAACGATGTTAGGATGTTAGGAAATTATAATGATCCAATTGAAATTTTTATCGTACATGGTCGTTTTTAAATAAACAAAAATTTGTGTAAAAAGAGACGTCACTCGATTAAGTAACGCCATACAATTGGATTAAATCGGTTTGTTGAACGAGAGTTATTTCTTTTTTTTTTTTGTTTGGATAGCGATCCCCGGATAGGTCGTAAAATTAAAATCTTCTCCTCTCTTATTATTCTTGGGAGATTACTCAGGTTCGAGGCTCCGTGGTCGAGTTGTTTAGAGCGCGTTGAACAAACTCGAGAAGATCTGAACGTTATCTCGAGATAGACAAAGATTTCGTAACAAGATGTTTTTACTACGCGCAATCGGATAGAGACGTGATTAAATTAATATCGTTTTCGTCACACAACTGTTCACCAAGTTCGTAAAATTCTCTCATCCATATATCTTCTATCTATGGAAAAATTGAAACGCAAGAGAAAAAAATTTATAAAAAGAAGGAAGGAAGGAAGAAAGAAAGATCTTGGAACGAAAATGCATTCCGAGACGCCAATCAGAGACGAATCCCTCAATTTCTCCTCGAGTCCGGAATGAACGAGTCACGAGCACTCGTCGGGGCGGAGTTATCGGCCTAATCGGAGATGCTGGGCCCATTGTCGAACGAGATAAGCAGAGGCAAAAGACTTCGACGCCTGTCCTCCATTCCCCGGATGACCACCCAAGATCTAACGCCTATTCGTGAATGACAAATGCACCCTCGCGGTGCATCGAGGTCGCTTGTTGCTCCCGAGATAATGGCCGGAGATCCTCTATCGCCAGACCAGTTTTCTGACGTTCTTAATACCGGTGACGCGAGTTAATTTTTACAGGATTAATAATAATAATAAGATAACATAACGTAAAAAGTTCTTCTATTGCGATAAAATTAAAAATTGTTTTCCGATCGAAATTATTTCAAAATCGTATCTGGAATACCAACCAAGTTGTTTATAAAGTGAACAATTAGAGACAAGCGATGGAACGAAGATATAAATATACAAATATATATGTGTGTATACGTATTCGATTCTTCGAAACAAAACTTTGTAAATTGTAAACAGTGTAAGGCTCGAACGTACGGCATCGAAGACACTCGATTTCCGTAGTAAGAAATCGTCCACCGAGGAAAGCACTTGGTCCTATCTGGTTGAATGATGAAACTCGCGTAGATAGCGAGTTATAGAGAAGGAGAGAGGCGTAGATAAGGCGAGTCAGATAAGGGAGAGATCACGCGAGGAAGAGATCCTTCCTTTCCGTGGACCTCTCTCGCACAAAAGAGAAGGAAAGAAGAAAGGAAAAGAGAGAGCGCTGGTACCACGCCCACACGCGACGCTGACAGAAAGAAAAAGATCGTGTCGCGATCGTGGACGTGGTTCGCACCAGGCCGGCTGACTGATCCTCTCAGCGGCGCGTCTTTCAATTCACTCGCGCGGCGGAGGACCAACGCTGATTGTCGTCGTCGTCGTCGTCGTGAGACGCGCTTCGTCTTTTGTCGCCAAATCGACGACTACGTCTACGTCTCCCGCGGCGGCCACCACCGATCACACCTCGTTCGACGATTTTATTCCACGGAGGGAAAGATTAAGATCGAGGCGATATTACGAGGAGTCTGATTTCTTCGAGACGATGAGCAACGAAGATGAATGATATTGGGAGGAAAGGCGATTCGTGACGACAAATGTGTATCTCGAGAGAGATAAGAAGTTTCGAGAATGGGAATTATTATACGTAAACATGTTTGAAATTGGAATACTAGAGATTCTCTATAAATTTGGAGGAAATTGTGGTATTTTATTTTATCTTTTGTTCCTCGATCTTCGAAGGGGATTATTTGAAAATTCGAAACGAGGCTTCGAAAGGTTTTCCCGAGGAAAACGGGGTTGCAAAATCGCGCCACCGTTCTATTCGCGAAAGATACGGGCGCAAGGCTGAGGTCGCGACCCTTTCTCGTTTCTCTCTTTGCCGGGCCGTAATGCAAATCGACGAGCGGCGAAACGTCGAAACTCACGTCACCTCACCACTGACGGACGACGCAGCGTCGCGGCGCTGCCTGAACTCTCCACCCGTGAAATCAGGCTGCGCTGACGTGTTACAAGACAGAGCCACGCAGAGGGCAAACGTACCACTTAACACCGGACCGTCGTCGGGCTCTCGAGTCACGCCGATTATCTCGACGATCGACTCGCGCGGAATTCGATCGATTGAAACGCGTCGGCGAGACGCGATGAATGAACAAGTGTGCGAAAATAATGAATAACGAAAATAAACGGAACGAGGGATATTCTTTTCGAGCTTTCTCTTCTACGGGCATTGGGAAGAGCTCGAAGATCCCGAAGGGAAGAGAATGATGCGCAGTTGGATCAAGTATGGGCAAGAAAATTCACTGGCATCGGTCCATGCTTCCGTAATACGAGCCACAATTTGTTTCCACGGGAAAACGGGACTATTCTCGGCAATTTCTTTCACCGATCTATAAGTTTCTGATATTTTTCTAAAAATAACAAGGGTGAATCGTAAAGTGGCAAGCTATTATATATTCGTACTTGAAAAATTTTCAAAGATGATCGAAAAATGAAGAATCGTGGTCGTCGAATGTTTTCGATTTTTTTTTATCTTCCATGCGTGGAATCCATGCTCGATTTTCATGACTCGAGACGCTTTGTTGCGTAAAAATTGGGCGGGAAACGGGTTGAAAATTGAAAATCGGGTGAATTCGGGATCGGGGAATTTTTTTCGTAGGCGAGAAAGAGCGGAGGCACGAGTCGATTTTTCGAGATTCTCGTGGCGCGCGTTCCCTTTTTCAGGCCGAACGAATTCTGAAGCGGCGACCGGGTTATATTTAGCCCGGCTGAGGTCGAAAAACGAACTCATCGTGACTCTCTCGAAGCCGCTCTCGGTTGGGAAACACGGTTATCGTTTCTCGAGCGAGGAGAGAGGAGAGAAGAGAAGAGAAAAACTGTCTGTTGCCCGCCATTGAAAATAATTCAGAGGCGTTGGTTGGATTCTCTGGAAATATCTGCGAGACAATGAACGCTCGCCGCGATTCTTCTGCTTATTCGCGACATGTAAAAAGCAGAAACGAATTGGAACTCGAAGGGACGAGACAATTTGACGGGGACAGATACGAGGGGGAGCTAAAATGGAGTATCGTTAAATTTTTCGTCGGCCTTTTCGCGATGCTCGTTTCGTGGAACTTCTTTATTCCGGGAATCTCTGAAAATATCTTCTCATTCCTCATCCCGATATAATGAGCGTGCGAGAAACAGGGAAATTTTTATGATAATTTACGTTTAAATTGATGGATAAGTGGTTTTAATTGAAACGTGAAGTTTACAAGACGTGGAAACGTTTTAACATCGCGCGAGAATTTTCGTCGATCGACGACGAATTTGAAACGGTGAACACGATTTTAAAACTGTTATAAATGATCTTCTGATTTAACACGTTCCTTCGTCCAAAAATATCCATTATTATATATATCGTAAATATACGTATACCTTACAACGTACAAAAATTTAATGCCATTTCTCTTTTGGATAAATCGAATCGTTTACCCATTCGCGTCAAACTAAAATATTAAAAAAAACTATGTTAAAACTATTTAACGAGGCCAGAAAACCAGAGCCAGCTCGAAAAAGCTGCGCGACTCTGCGTGCGAAATCCAATCCGGTGTTTCAGGAATCACGAAACAACGGGCAAAAATCGAGCGTCCCTCCTCCCATTCCTCCCGATCCCAACAAGTCGTCGTCCTCGTCGTCGTAGGAAGGAAGGACGCCGATTTCTCGCTGCATCGCTCGATTTACCCGAATGCATCCGGCCCGGCGAAGACGTGCCTCGCGTCTCTGAGACGTCTCGAAACTCGAGCACCGGTAACGCGCGTGTTCGCACGTACGGTCCCACCTGATCCCCTAATAGGATTTATGCGGCCGACCAGCCTCTGTTACCTCTCTCTCTCTCTCTTACAGAGACGGTGGAAGGTTCCAGCAACAAGGACGCGTTGCAATGCCGCGTTAATTTCGATTAGTCGGCGTGGAAAAACGTGGGGAGGAGGTGGCGATACTCCCGATTCGGCGAGGAGTCGAGGGCGGGCAACAAAAAGGCGGAGGTTGTGGACGAGACGGAACGGGAGAGGAGGAATAAGGAATGCGATCCGCGAGAGCGTGAAACCGCGGGAATGGCTGTCAGAAAAATCGTGAAGGAAGGGTTCTGGCCGCGGCGGTATCCACACACCGTCCACGCAACACCGTCGAAAAGGCAAAAAACTGAAACGTTCGTGGAACACTCGAACACGATTCTTTTTTCGGAAGAAAATCGCGCGAAACACCTCCTTTGTCCTCGTCCTCCCTCCCCTCCTGTCTCTCTCTTTCTCTCTCTTTCTCGAGGAGCCGCGGCACGAAAGGCGATAAAGTGTCCGCTCGGTACGAATACGAGGGGGAGATGTTTCCCGCTCAAGCAGGCGGCTCACGTACCCTCTCGCGGTTCTTTCGCGATCGTATATCTAACGGGTTGAATCGAGCAAAAATCCTCGGCAAATAGTTTTCTTCGCACCTCCTTCGACCCATCCCTCTCTCTCCTCTCCTCGTTACGCCACGCTTTATCCCCCTCCCCGTTCCTCGGTTTATCGGAAAGACCGGTCAGGATGCCAAGAATCTTCGCGCCTCGCCGACTGGAGCCGCATACTCCGAGCGTATGCGGCCCTCGTGCGAGCGAGGAGAGTCGCATCTCTCGAAGGAGTAAACGCGACGAGGGAGGAAGAAGTGGAAGAAGAAGGAGAAGAAGAAGGTTCTTCCTCTGACCTGTTACACCCGCTTTCTAGTTTCCGCGCGATCGGAAGGCGGATCGAAGCTACGACGACTACGAGAATTCATGTCCACTGAGCTTCGTTCCGCTCTCTGGAAGCGTCTTCTTTTTTCTCCCTCTCTCTCTCAGGACTCGCTCTAGCCGGAGCAAGCGCTGCTTCTCTTATTTGGCTGTCCTCTCGGTCGAACCGAGCGGATCGAAGGACGAAACGACGAGACGATCCTCTTTCGGGGTGGAGGAGAGAGAGAGAGATATACATAAAGGATTGAGAGAATGAGAGAGGCACCGATTCTCTCCCACTTGCTCCCACCCTCCTCGCCCTCTTCCTTTCATGAGAGCCGGCCCGTTAATCCTCCACGGATCCCGCCAGGATCCCACGGAGATGCACCGAGGGAATTTGCATACAAGATCTTCTGCCATCTCCCTCCTTCGACTCCCTCGCCTCCTTCGACTCCTCGGACAGCTCCCCCTTTTCTCCATCTCGTCCCAGCTCCACGATGTTGCCTCCTCTTCCGCTTGCTCCGCTTGGCCCGCTATTCCCGCTTCGAATCCCTTTCGGTTTCACCTCTTCTTCTTTCTCCTCCCACCGATCAGCCAAAGGAGAGTCCCTCCGAATAAGACTCGCGGATAACTTTGTATACACGCCGCTCTCCGTCCGACCGGTCAAAAAGGGACTCCGGGGGAACAATGGACGGGGGCCCTCGGATTCGAAAGCCTTCCTTCGCCGACCTTGGGGGACTGGATTCGTTCCGCTCGTGTTTTCGAGGTTTGGAAAGCCTCAAGTGTCTTCGAACAATCCCGTGGAAATCTAAATTTTCCTGCTTTATCCTTACAAATTGTGCACACCAAGTATCATCTCATCACGGAAGAAGTTAAGTTTTTACAAAATTCAAATAATCACAGTTTAGAATTATGGTTCACAATTCTTCTTGCGGAATATCACAGTAATATCACAACACTGGCTGCTGATCGATCCGAAACCGTTCGTCCGCAATTTTCCGGAAGCGGTTCGCGGTCGCACGGAACAAAGGCGGCCCCCGTAATCCCGTAGGAAAACTCGTTCGATCGACTAACCCCGAAGAATCGGAGGGTTCTGCCCGTCCGCCCCTCCAAAGTTAATCCGAGCCATATACGCGACCGATTACCGTTAATTATATTTTCCTAGCGGCCTCTCACCACCACGCATCCCCGGTGTTTTCGCCGCTCATCCCCCGCCTCCTCGTGGCGGAGGAGAGGCGAGCACGTGGCCGTGACGCGCGCGCCCGTGTGCGTGCGTGCGTGCGTGCATGCGTACGTGCGTGCGTGCGTGTTTTCGTGGGAAGGGTGGATTCACGAACCCTCCACCCTCGTCGTCGAGGCTCCACCGTGCCTCCCTTACCGTTAATACAGGCCACGTCGAGCGAAGGGCAGGATTAAATTGGCACCAATTACCAGCAAAACACCCTTCGCGCACTTTCCACCCCCTCTCTCTCTCTATATATATATATATTTGGGGTTGGAGAGATCTCCAGTTGCTGTCTCCCTCCTATCTCCGTTTCCCCTCTCCGTCCATCCCCCTGCGTTGACGCCCGCTGTGCGTGGCATCCGCTCGACGGCCACCCTCCACGACAAAAAGTCCACCCCTAAGTGGCGCAACGATATTACATTATGAAAATATACATCCCCAGCTGACGTAGCTAGCCGCCCTGCCGATGTTATTATCGCCTGCCTCGGTTCGCGGCCACGATCGTTTCAGAAGAATTTTCAGAAAGACAACGAGGAACTATATGAAGATTTCAAGAGGTGGATCGATTGACGTATCGCTCCAGGATTCGTTTCGTTAATTATAGTATATCTCTCTGTTCGAGAATTATTCCACCAGTTATTATATTCACGTTCGCAAGTATTCGCGTTGGGAATTCGTAGAATTCGTTTTCGAGGGGATAGGATTAAAAGGATTACGTAATAGAAACGTTGATGTAATATATATAAATGTTTCGATATATTAAAATAGTCAGTTCGATGATAAAATGATAAATAATAATGATCGATATATAATTTTAAGACGAGAGAGAAAGAATTGTTGAAAGAATAGGTCGGATTTAAACGGATATTGAATGGAAATGGAATGCGAGTGTATTATTTATCTTTTCTTAGGTGTAGAGAGAGGCACGTGTACTCGCGGGACTAGTAGACTTGCTCGCCGTCTCCTCCCGCGATCGGTAATTTTCCACGAGACGGGTGGATTTACAATTGACATCGCGTGACGTGACGCCCGTGGATGGCCGTCATGCACGCGTGTCAACGACGATGGAGGCAACCGATAAAGGCGGAGATAAAGAGGATGAGGGGAGGGAGGGGGAAGGCCGAGGAAGCCGATTAACAAGGTGACGATGATGGCGAGGATGAGGATGGAGATAAAAATAACGAAGCAAGGAGGATGACGAAGGAGAAGAAAATAGAAGAGAGTTGAGAATTGAGAGAAACTTGTGTGACGGAAGAAAAAGAAGAAGAAGTAGAAGATAGAACGAAGAAAACGTTTATTTATTACGAATTGTTCGTTCTAAGTACGATTAGAAGCAATATTGAAATTGATCCTTCTTACGTTTATTGCGATCACGAACTCGAAACGGGGAGAAGCGATGGCCGCGTACACCTTTGGAGAGCTCTCATGGCCGCGTGGGTGTGGGAACGTGGCTCTCCAGACCGTTTGCATCGCGCGGTTTTTGCGGCGGTCCGAGCGGATTTTCTTCTGCGGCTGCTGTGGTTTAGAAGCGAGGAAAAAAAAACGACGGCTCCGGCCATCAGCAGCCGCGCTTTCGTCGACGATTTATGAATATTACCTGGTACGAGCACAGGTACGACGATCGATAGTCGAAAGTATAATATAACATTTTCTGACGTCGCATTACTTTTTTCTTTTTTGTTTCTTTTCTTTTCTTTTTTTTTTTTTTTTTGGACGAAAACGAGAACAACAGTAGTCGATCGTTTTCTTCTAAATATTATAGAAATGAATATTTCTTATTATTTGGAACGATAATAATTCTATTTTCGGAAATTGTAATTTTATTTCGACAAGAATTCGGTATTCTCGTTTCGAAATGAAAGTGAATAAACATTTGATGAGGAGAGGAAGCGCGAAATGCGTATTTAATATTCAAAGAGACTCAAAGAGTATTTACGTTTTTTCTTAATTAAATGTTCGAGTCGCGAATCTCACTGGCCGTTTAAAATACTTCGAATAAAGCGTTATCTCGAGCACGATTTTAAAGTTGAAGAAGAGAGTCGAGGGTTTAGGAAACCTGGTTCGGGGATATTTTGAATAATCGTCGGTCCCGCCACATACATCGTCGTGAAAAATTGCTTAAGTGGTAGGTGCCAACTGATGTGTATACGTGTATTGTCGGGTATCTCGGATGAGAAATGGGAACGATGGCGTGGCTTCGATACATACGCACATACACACACACACGCGCGCACAGAGATCGACGTTGCGACTTAATTAATATGCAAAATGGAATATGTATTATACATGTGTTCGATTCATCCCCCTTTTACATTAGCCGGCGCGGTATAAGAATCGTATTATCGACAGGTCGATTGGCACAGAAATTATCCTGTCCTTGTGTGATATCGAGCAACAATATTCTTCTCGGCCAACAACAAGCGTTTTTATTATTATATTATTACACGAGCAATTCTCGAAAATTAAAGTTAAAATTTTTGGAAGAGATATAACAGGCAGGTCGAAAGATTCAGATTGTCTTGCTGGTCGATCGGGTACCGACGACGATGATAAATTTTTCTTCAATGTTATATATAAAAAGGAAAAAGAAAAAAAAAAGAAGACAATATGTTGAAGCAATAACGTTTCACACGAACGAATTGAGAAGAGAGAGAGAGAGAGGGATCCGTACCCGCCAACCCGTTAATTTCTTCTCAGACTGGCAATTGGAGCGATGGCGACCGGTTAAACGGGTTAAGTCCGCTAAAACAGCGGCGAAAAAATGATTTGCCGCGATATAATCGGCTGCTGTCCTCGCGATTATCGTCGCGGGTCGGATGTGCCGGACTCTCTTGTATCGCGTTACGACGCTGCGCATACTCTTGCCTTGGAAGAAGGAAGAGGAGAGGGAGGAGGAGGAGGAGGAGGAGGAAGCGACGATGCGGGAAAAGCGTGGAGAAGGCGCGTGGAGGAGCGAAGAAGACGTTGGAAAGAAGGAGACGGGGCGATGGTGGAAGGGAGAGGAGGAAGGAAAGGTATAATTTATTATGCTGTCAGTATGTCGCTCACAATGACCGCCTCCTCGATTTTAGTGACACGCCGATTATCGTGGCGACCGATCTCAGCCGATCATCGTTAGCATGAATAACGTGACAATGGTAATCCCTTTCGTGAAAGTGCTAACGGCCATATACGTACCGCGACACCAGATGTCGCTTTGAGAGGAGATCGTTGTTACGAACCTCGAAGAAGAAGAAGAAGGAGAAGGAGAAGAAGAAAAAGAAGTAGAAGAAAAAGAAGGAAGAAGAAGAGAGGACGATGATGATGATGATGAGAAGGAGGAGGAGGAGGAGGAGGAGAAGAGAAGGCGCGAGGACATTCACCACGAAACACGAACGGGTCTCGACACGTGGCGGGTATATACGCTCGTCACCCGATGAAACGTTTCTAAAAATATTTTGAGGCGGGGGGAGGGGGAGGAGTTGGAGGAGGAGGAGGGGAGAAATGAGAAAAATAAGAGGGGCCGGAGAGGGTTCGGTTTTAATTTGGCCAGTGGAACGTCGAAAATTCGCGACGTAGCTCTACGTGTATATACGTGGCTCGCCCACGTGATTGCCATTCATTCTTTCGCTCGGCGAGATCAAACGTGGCTTATTGTTAGATTCGCGTAATTGCAGTTTTAATATTAAAATATGTACGAGCAGCGTGATTCGTTTCGTTGGTTTCGAATTAATACAATCGATCTCCAGCCGGAAATTAATTATTAATCAGACTCTTTGGAAAATTAAAATTGTCTTACATCATTTATGCATTTATCCGATGAGACACGAATGAAAGTTCATTGATTATTACTCCCCTCCTCTATTTTTAACTATCCGTTCGAATAAATTTAGGCAAAAACTTGTTTTCGAATATGTGTACAGGCGTATTATTCACTTTTCGTTACGCGATAGACGATGTTCGTATATGCCATTAATCAAAAAAAATAAATGTAAATTAGTGAGCTGAATAATCCGACGACAATAACGAACGGGCCTCGATGCCCCGTCCAAATGCTACGACATAAAAAACCATGAAATACCAACGAAAAATATCAAAAATCACGTTTCGAGAATCTCTCTGATCGGAGAGATTCGTTCTTCCGCTCCGACGTAAGAATTCGTCCGTCCCTCAACGTTCCCCCTCCCTTCAACGGGGAAGAGGGAGGGGGGATGGCGAAATATTCTCGAAGCAATTTCCAAGGGTTGATCGGGGCGCGGAGAGGGTGGGCAACGAGACGTGGTTCCTCGTAGAGAGGAAGAGGCCTCGCACCGTACCTGAGGGCAGGGGAGGGAAGGGGGCGGGGGTAGATTTTCGGGGGATGGAAAGTGGCCCCGTTACAAGTTTTACTGCAGTTTTGCGGCTCGGAACAGCGAGCGCGTAACGACGGCCAATTGAATTTAAATATTCAATTATGCGATGTGTAAATGAAATAGAAGTCTTATGCAAATCGGTACACGCGCCGAGGGTTGTTGCAAATTTAAAGGGTTAAATATTTATTAGAGGAGGGTTAACCGAGATTTATGGCCGAGCTTCTCCTAATATTCCCTCGTCGCGTCCACGGTGTTGCACGAGGTTTCTCCTCCTCCTCCTCCTCCTCCTCGTTCTTCTCCAGGGAATAGTTTCTCCTCGACCTCTCTCGTCGATCTATGAACGATAGATATATCCTTCCGCCACTCGGAACCTACGAATCCTGCGAAATTTCTATCCCTTAACGCGCGTCGCTTAATTAATTCGCTCGAAACCTCGATGGCCGCGTTTATCGTTCGAGGAATCGCGTTCCCCCGCTTCCCCCTGTTCGCGATTTCGCGCCTCAGGATCGTCAGACAGATCGTCGAAACGAAACGTTTCTCTCTCTCCTTCTTTCTCTCTCTGTCTTTGTCTCTCTCTCTCTCTCTCTCTCCCTTCGTTGCGAGGCAGATTTCGACGAGTCGATTTCGGCGAGTCGAGGGAATTTAATTAAATCCGATCGCAATTACACACAGGCCAACAACGACGAGCACGACACCATGACGAAGACCGCGACGATGACGACCAAGAAGAAGAACAACGACGACGACGACGGCGACGACGACGACGACGACGATGGCGAGGAATCCCAGGATGGTGGTTGGTGGCGTTATCTGGCGAACGATGACGACGACTCAAGGGCCGTCGTGTGTGTTGACGCTTTAATTAAAATGGACACGAAGGTGTTCTGCATGCACAGGGAAAGAGGAGCTGGAGAGCGAGCTCGTAATCTCGGCCGGTGATCTCGGTGGTATCGGTTGTTTCTCGATGGAAATTGCCGGGCAAAAAGTGAATATATATATATATATATATATATATATATATATATATATAGTATTGTTTCATCTTTCTTAATTCATTATTCAGTTTCTGTTTTTTTTCTTTTTAATCCTTTTTTTAACTCAACAAGGCTAACATTTATTTATAATGAAAATACGTTGATTGAGACAATAGTTTAAACAAGTATCCATTATCGGTAATATATTATCGCTATGTAATGCTAATCGTATACAATTGTTCGGGTGAGTGTTCTGCACAAATTTTCGTTTTGTCGCTTTTCTCGGTTTTCTCTTTTTCCCTCCATCTTTTTTCTTTTATTTTTCTCTTTCTCTCTTTCTCTCTCACGCGCACACAGACACACACATTCTTTCCTTCTTTCTTTCTTTCTTCTCCGTAATCGAAAAAATTCTCATCCAAATCGTTCCTTAAGCCTAAGTTTTTTTTTTCCTTTTTTTTTTTTTAAGGTAAATCGTAAACACACATACATGCACAATATCCGTCGATTTTGTACCGAGAGAGACACAGAGTGGGAGATGTTCTCGTCTCTCTCGACACGCGTCTATAATTATGCACCTCGGTTTAATTGAAACAGCGTGTACGCGTCCTCTCTATGTGTACATGTGTTTGTAATTGCGTGTGTTACGTGTGTGTATAACTATGCACATCCGTGATTGGCGCGCGTGCGTGTTGTGTGTGACCTTCTGAAGTGTTCGTACGTGATTCGTGAAACTCATCCGATAAAGCTCGTAACAAAGTCTCGTCTCGACAAATCTCGTTAACAACAAATCTCGCGCGAAACGAGAAAATTGAGAAAAAGGAAAAAGGTAAGAAAAATCCTTAAAAAAAAAAAAAAAAAAAGAAAGAAAGAAACTATTCGACGAAGGAGAAAAAAAAAAAGAAGTAAAGAAGATACAGCGGTACATTGAATAATCGCGACATCGTTTGACAAACACGATTTCTTTTTTCTTCCTCACCCTGGATGGAAGGAGGGATCGATCGAGCGCGCCGATCGAGATTCTCCTTTGTTTCTCTCGCGAGGCCAGAAGAATTTTCCCTTCTTGGGGCCACGCTTGGTGGAAAATAAACGTAAATGTACAGAGCACGTGTGAAACGCAAGCTACATCGACCGAGCATCTCCGTGAAACGTTTCGATCATGGTCGAACGAGAGTTCCTGTCTGGAAATTAATATTAGATCGATGGGAAAGATCGTTTTTTATCGAACATTAAAAAATATTCCTTTCCTCTTTTTTTCAATATCACTTAATTTTTCAATGCTTAAGAAATTTCGAACAATGATATTTTCAGCTTCTAAATAATTCGTCAACAATCAACGTAGGATGGATCTTTCTCCTCGAGCTAATATTCAAAACATATCAGAAAAAGTTTTTAGAAAACAAGCATTCGTCCTCAAATTTATCTCTCCTCTTTTTAACAATTGGCGTGACTCTCGAGCGACCGTGGCCGATTGACAAACGCATCTTTTTCATCGCATCTTTGAACATTCGTTTCGTTTAATAGAAGAATACCGATTAAAGATAATTAAGTACACAGTCTGAGCGCACGCGCGAGCGCCTGCTCTGCACCTATGGCACAATGTATTCACGTCGGTTTCATTCTCATCTATACGTGCGCGACTTTCGTCTCGAGAAACGCGCTCGAGAAGACGCTCCGCGTGTTACGTGCGTCCGGTCGATCGTTCGATAAGCGTAATTGAAGCGAATCCTCGCGCGGACGGTCGAGCGAGCAATATTTCATCTCTTTCCGAATATATATATATATGTATATGTGTATGTGTGTGTTTAATATACATATATATTCCACAATAAGTACAGAAACTCTTTTCGTTCGAGAGAGAGAAAAAAAATATAAAAAAAATGAAACAACACGAAAAGAGAGTACATAGAAAAAAAACAAGAATGAAGAATATCGCAGCATCAACGATCGTAATATTAATCTACTACGCGATCAAGAAACGTTTACAAAGAAACGATTATCGACGAATCGATCGATTTCGAACGATTCTTAAATGGAAGACGCAACAAACGAAAAAAATTGAAACAATCTTGTAAAAATACACGAATAAAATAAAAGGGAAAAAAGAATGTACAATTTCCGCGCGATAGTCGAGATAATAATAATAATAATAATAATAAAAAGTATATATATATATATATAACGAACAAACGTGGCGGGACATATAAAAATTGCTTTGAAGCGTAGTATGTAAAAATTGAGCGTTCTTTTACGTACAATATAAATCGTTAGAATCGAATAGAAAAACACCGATTATGAGCATGATTTTCCATTTTTCTTTCTTTTATCTTCGGACATGGTGACTTCCATCCGTCGTATCGTTATCTTGTGGGGATGAAAGGGAGAAGCCGAGAGACCAAGTGTGTTCTCTCGACCCTAGGTTCGGCACTCGTAACTAGGGTTCCGACCGACTGGTGCCGAAGCCCACCTTCCAACCTCCGTACACACCCTTGCATTTATTTATTTATTTTCCTCTTAATACAATATGTATGGCATATATCTGTTTCATTGTCCTTTTTGTTCTTTTAATCTCCTTCTCCAGTTTTAAGGCTGGCCAAATTTAGCGAGTTTCTCGAGAAGGAGGAGAAGGAGAGGAAGCTTGGAGAACGTGTCCTCCGCTCTGGTGCCCTTCACCCTGTTTTTTCCTGTTACGTACCTCGTCATCGACAAGTGTGTTCCTGCGTGGACCCGCGATATAATAGTAAGCAAGCACTTTACTGCTCATGTACAGTAATAACGGTGTTGTATTTGTTTGTAATCTACATCTGTGTCATGTCTGTATATGATATATTCGTTTTCGTTCGATTGCATTGATCGATCGTTAAGAGAAATAAGAGAAGCGCGTGTATCGTTAGATTTTTATTTAGAAAACACGTGTGTATAATCTTAAAAAATCTCCTTGCGTGTTATCCTTAAATATATATGTATATAAATATTTAAGTATATGCCTGAGTGTCGGTGTATCACATATATAAATTGATTTACGTGTTGCAGGTTATTCTAATTTCCAGGGTCTAAAGGAGCTCTCGAGGCTCGTTTTATTTCTAGGGGGCACCAGAATTTCTAGGAAGTTTCTCTTTTCTCTTGCCTTCTCCTTGCCTCCCTCGATTCTCCCTCTTATCCGTGTACATGATACACAGATAAGACGAGAAATTTCACTCTTTTTGTCTTCTACACTATTTCGCCATTCTTTTTTTCTTACATATATACACATATATATGTATGTATATACTTTTTTTTTTACAGCACAATGTTCAAGGGTTATTAAAGTACGGGGATTGGGGGTGGACCTCGCGCGCCCTGCCGGCCAGGACTTGTACCTCACACAACTCCCTAGTTACGAGTACCGAGACCTAGTTGTTCTGGTGGTTGGATAATTCGATCGCGTACGACTTGTGGGCATCTCGCTCGGCTCTCGGCTCTCTCTTCGCTCTTTCTTCACGCGGTTCGTACCGTACATTAAATATGCTTCTCTTCACACGAAGAAAATATTTTTTTTCCGCGCTCCTTCGTCCTCGATTGCCGCGATCGTCCAACCCTGCTTAAGATATCGATAGATCCGAAATATCTTCGAGTCACGTTGATTATGAAATATTATTATCGAAAGGAAATTTTTTTTTAAAACGATGGAGGATCTATCGAGGTGACTTAAGCAGGATGAAATCGTCGATCTATCGCAATAGAATTAATCCTTTGCACTCGTGAACCTAGTATCCCAATCTTAAAAACTTTCCAAGTATTTTTAAAAGTAATTTATTCCTCAAAAAATTCTTCAATTTTAATTCTAAACGAGAGAAGTAATGTTTGCACGCGAGAAATTCAAGTCCAAGTTTTTTTAATTCGAAAGGTTTCCGTCACTTTTGATATCGATCGTGCTTCCTTCGAAAAGAATCTTCGAGTGCAAAGGGTTAACAATTTAGTGTCCCTCGTGCCCTTCTTCAACCCAATCATGTTAGAACGATCAGTTACTCGTTCTGCTCGGTAACCACTAATCGAAAGCTACTAATAAGTTAGAAACTATTTACGTCTATCATCGCTAAACGATTTTTCACGAGCATCTCTCGTGAAATATTTCATCCGTCCACTGCACTCGCTCGATCGCACAATCTCTCTCTCTCTCTCTCTCTCTCTCTCTCTCTCTCTCTCTTTCTCTCACTTTCTCCCGTATTCCTCACGCGCGCGATTCTTATTAAATTAGAGAGAATAACTCGAACAAGTTCCCGTTTAAAAATAGACACAAAATTCATCTTGTCGCGCATCGTTAAGCCTTACATCCTATTACGTATATCTTGATCACGATTAATAGGTTCGGTTCTCAGCAATGAATTTTCAGCAATCGCTCGCGACGATACCCGATACCCGAGCGAACGTCTCTCTCTCTCTCTCTCTCTCTCTCTCGTCTGTTTTTTCTTTTCTCTTTCTCACTTTTCACTCGTCCTCTCCGTCATACCTTTCCTTTCTGCCACGCTCTCTCGCACGTTCTCTCCCTATATACTCTCTCTTTCCTTCTCCTCTCTGCTTTCGCGCCCTTTTCTTATTTTTTTCTCTTTTTCTTCTCCTTTTTTTTTTTTTTGCATTTTTCTTCGCGGTCCACGACACGAACTTCCATCACGGCTGGACGCAAGCTATCCGGAAGGCAGACGCCGCGTAGACGCGCATTACGCCTGTCGTGAACACGCCTACCGCCCGCGATACTATCGATCGCGTGATCCGCGACGCCGAGATACGTATCCCGCGGAACGGGGGAATAAACGAGAAAGGGAGAAGCAAAGAAAAACGGAAGAAGACGAAGAAAATGAGAGAGAAACGCGAGAAGGTTCCTCGAGAAGAAACGCGATCCGCCGTTCCTCTCCGCCGTCCCGTGAGATAAAAAAATATTAATGTCAGTCTATAAGGAGAGAAATTTATCGAAATTAAAAAAAAAAAAAAAAAAAAACGATATTTAAAAACGCGTTTATACGTAATACGTGTATATATATAATCTCTCGAGTCTTCGAGGTTAATATCATAATATCGTTAATATGACTAAGAAAAACTTGATCATGTACGATCGGTTTTAAAAGGATAGACGCCTTTCAGGCGGCGAAAACCGAAAGAATGGAAATCTGACTAACCTAGCTAATCTAATGTGACCTAAGAAGTGACTTAAAAGAAGAAGAAGAAATCGACACCTCGTTTCGCGAGAATCTTTCCTCGATCTTAGCGATTCTTTTTTTCTCTTTTCTCTCTTTTCCCTTTTCTCTTTTCTCACCGGCACCTCACCTCACGTGTACCCTCGCCCTTCGCGGCCGTTCTCCTCTCTCCAATTAATGCCCGTTTCGTTTGTTTCGCGTTCTACACCCGATGCAATGTGCCGTACCTCTCGAGACCTTTCTGCTTCTCTCGGGAGAAACAGAGGAGGAAATTTTTCCGTTTTCTGGGGGAGGGGAGGAGGAGGATAGAGATAGATTTTGAGAGAGAGAGAGAGAGAGAGAGACGAATTGCGGAGAAACAAAGACGCGGCGCAGGAACCACGTGCTAGAGAAGAGACAAAGACCGAAAGGGGGAAGAAGTGCGTAGAAGGGGGGAGGAGGGAGCGCACGGAGGCGACCCCAGAGAACGAAGACGAAGACGAGATGCAGAATCGATTGCATAAGGTCCCCGGTTCGGCTATAATAGCTCATCGTGACTGGTCGGACCTCGAAAAGGCGGTCTCGGAGGGGCTTGGACACCTCCGGACGTGTTTTGAAAGCGGAACACTGGCCGAAAATCGATGTCATCGGACGTGGCTGGCTGGCTGCTCGTGTCTGTGGCTCGGGACGAATTTAGAAGCGTTTTCTTCCTCTCGGCCACGACGCGATCTTACGTAATCCACGGCGAAATTTAACGACGAAACCTAAACAAAGTTGCGAACCACGAAACGGCTACTTCCGAAATAGGAGGCAAGTGGAAATATTTCTCGGATAATCATAAAATGATTTCGTCGATCATCTAAGCGAGCGAGATCGGAAGCTTTTTTTCTTTCTTAAGCGATTTTTCGATCGAATCGAGGGAGTGATCCTCGTTCGAGAGATCGTTTGTGTATAGAATTATGTACAACGAACGAGAATTTTCTCTACCTGTTTGAGCAACGGTTAACAACAGATAGGTAGAGAAGGGAAAAGAGATAGATAGAGAGAATGATAGAAAATGAAACGAAGAGAGAAGAGAAGAGAAAAGAAACGTAACGTGAATGAACTCAAAAGCCAGCCAAGTGCCAAACAGAGTAACACTCGTCGATTGCTCGGAGCGGTACACTCGCTAGCAACGTACTGGAAATTCCGACAAGTAGCGCCAGTCCAACAATTCGCGGCTTATCGTATGCATCACCCGAGACACCCGTTCGTGACACCCTTGCAACCCCCGAGACACGATCGATCTTGGTCGAAGATATATTTCGGTCGAGAAAAAAGAAAAAAAACAGAACGAGTATTTCAAGAAGAAGAAGAATAAGAAGAAGAAGAAAGAGAACGACCTCGAGGAAGTCCCGTGCACGCGTCCGAGCGACTCATATACCCAGAGTGCACATCTTTCTCGCGTTCGGATAGCACACGTTCAATCCACACAACACGTGACCTCGAGCCACGTGGAGGACGAGTGAAGAGGGCGCCCACGGTGCGCGTCCACGTTGGTTCGCGCCACTGTCAGTCGCGATCGAACCATCGCGACGCACGGTTCATCACCCGTACGATATCTCGCCAAATCCTTCGAAGGAACGAGCGAAGGGATGCAGGATACATGAGGAAAATGGGGGCGACCATTTTTGGTCAATCATTCGAAAGGATGCCTCGAAGAAACGTGAAAGAAAGGGTGATCAGAATCGGGGTGGGGACGTTCCTCTGCAAAACGAGTGGGAGCGCGATAAATCGAAGAAGAAGAAGAAGAAGAATTTGACGGAAGGGGGGGAGATAAAGAGAGAAAAGGTCTCGCGGTATCGGCACGGAAGTCGCGTCGTCTATTACGAGCACGGATAAACGGCCGAGCTGATGGTGTGGTAGGCGGCGAGGGCGGCGTGCGCGTGCGCAGGGGGCGCGGATGCGGCTGCGTGCGGCGAGGTGGCCATCGCGGATGCCGCCGCGGCTGCCATCATCATCTGTTGGTGCGTACGCTTTAGGGAGTTGGGAGTTGTGGCGGCGCTACTTGGGGTAATAGCAGTAGTAGTGGTGGTGTTCGACTGCGGCGTAGGGTGGTGGTTTTGGCTTTGGTTTTGGCTCAGTTGCAAGGGGGTGGTAGTGGCGGCACTGCCGATACCGGCGTGATTATTATTATTGTTATTATTGTTCTGGCTCTGGTGGTGATGGTGGTGATGGTGGTGGTGGTGATGGTGGGGGGTGATCGCGTCGTGCGGATAATAAGACGACGATGGTGAGGTACTCACGACGTCCGGCGTGCTTGCTCCGTCCGTGTGGCTGGTGCTGTCCGCGGTGCTCCTCGGCCCGCCACCGTCCAAACCGTTCCCCATCTCGGGCGGTTTCGAGCTCTCTCTGTCGTCGATCACTAGGTCTATAGGCATTTTCCCCTTCAAGCAGCTGATGTACCGGTGGCAGAAGTTGTCGCACAATTCGTGCACCTGCGAAAACACCCATTGTTCCGATTAAGAAAAATTCTTAACGCAGTTCCATTATCGTTTACGAATTATGGATATATATTCTAACCTACTCTAAACCTACGAGACTTTATTATTATTGTTCGAACGATATTTCGGATTGATCGAAAAAAATTGGATTGGAAATGCTTCGAGCACGGGTGAAACGTTTCACCCGGTATTTTCACCTCGGAGCCACGGGTACCAAAAGGGCCGCGCGGGATGGCGAGGCCGATACGAACGCTGGTATCGATACACAAAGATGGAGGAAGCCGGCGAGAGGAGAGCTGGTTGCATCTCGAGGCCGTGGAAGCGGTCCAGCAGCGAGGGACGGAGACACCCTGTATCTTCTGCACCGAGTCGGAGCGAGACGGAGCGAGGAGGTCTGACCGGTGTCCAGTCGACCAGAATGTTATGTATGCAAATGAGGTCTGACAGGCCTATAGGATACCCGGTCCTCGAGCGTCCTCCTCACGGTTCATCCTCCTCCCGATCCCTCTTACCTTGCCCCCTGGCCGGCCCCTGGACCGAGCTTCGCCTCGGCCTGGTCGCTCGATTCGGTTTAGAAAAAATGTATTATATAAGCAAAAGCAAATAAAAACGCTTATCTTGTTATATGTAAATCGATGGGTAGGAGGGGACGGGGGAGAGGAAGAGAGAGAGAGAGAGGAGAAGGAAGGCGCATTACGAGAGGCGGCGCGGCGTGTCTTCTCTCGTTGCAAGCGCGTACACGCGCTTTCTTCCTAGCCTCTCCTCCTCCCTTCTTGCTTTCAAGCTTCCACAGGAGGCTGGCTGCCTCTCGGCAACCTATCCTAGTAGTAGATACTTATACGACGGTTCTTCTTATTAGGCATTTATATGTAATAGAGAAGACGGCCATCTTTGCCGTAGGCGGCACCGTCCAATGGTGGAAGGCCGTGGCCGACACCACCGTAGACAATGCACGCGTTTATCATGCGTTAAGCGTATGCGAGAGGACGCTTGATCGGACGCGAAACCGATCCAGGGACACGACACTCGCTCTCTCCCTCTCTCGAAACACGGTGCCATATCGTGTGTTGCCACGTTCAAACTCCTTCGTTGCTCTCTTTTTTTTTTTCTTTCTTTTTTGTTTTTTTTCATACATTCTTATTTTTTTATATTTTTCTTCGATAGATTCCTGGAAACCGACAAAGGACTGTGCGCGCAAGTACCAGGAGAGATTCTCCAGAATTTTCTTCCAAGTGCCACGCCACGGTAACACAATGCCTCCTCGAGATGACTAGACTCTCTTTAACGCGGGACCAAAAGGGCGGCGGGAGAGGGCGGTGGAGAGAGCTCGAAGGACAGCAGCTATAATGCCGGACTGGTTAGAATTTGATCCGCCGGGAGTCGAGTCGAACCGGCCGACAATGCTCACCGAAGAAAAGAAACGGAGAGAAGGAGGAGGGGAAGAGGGGCCTCCTCGTCCCATTCTCTCTCTCTCTCTCTTTCTCTCTCCACCTTTTCGCCTCTCTTTCTCCTGCGAATCGCCGAAAGAAGGCCCGGGCCACGACGCTGAGAAGCGTTCACCTACACGCTGCTCGTGTTTGTGTACGTGCGCGCACGGGAACACGGTTATCGAGCCATTTTTTACCGCTCGTACACGCACTCGGAACACACCCCAATCACCGGCAAAAATCGTTTTTTCCAACTTGCCATGACCGCGGAACTCGGATCTCTTTATTTCTTTTTTTTTTTAACTGGTAGAAAGACTGCCGTGATTCGTACGGGAATTTAAATGAAAATTTCAGAAGAGAAATTAATCCAATCTCAAAACATCGTATCAAGATTTTAATAAGAGAAATAATAACATCGCCAAGATAGGTTGGCGTCACATTAACCACGTATACTCTATGTGTTTATATATTTTTTCTTTTATTAGACGAGTATATTTTTTGCTCCTACAATTTCTTGACTTTCAAGCGAAAGATTATAAGCGATGGATAGGTCATATCGGTTCACGTAAGCGAGGAAGATGGTTGTTATATATATATATATCGCTGGTTGGACCAAAACCTCTCCGAGTATTCGAAGCTCATGATCTAGAACACGATACGATGCACCGCGGACGCAAGTTTTTGCCATCTATCGGCCCTTTGAATCGCGTCACCCTACACCGCAGACCGATCATCCTAACCGGGCTCTGACACAGGATCCAAACTCGGGTCCTCGACAACACGCACTCGACTTCTACTAGAAACGGCGTGTCCATTTTCTGCTCCAACTTCTTCTTCTTCTTGCGGCGAGAAAAAGGTCCCGGCCGTCTCTTCTTTGTCAACGTTCCTCCAACGTCGTGTCTAGAAGACACGCGATACTCGCGATCCTAACACATATGTAACTCGTAATCAAAAAAACAAGCTGACCACGGGGGAATACTCAATTTCTCAAGCTCGACTCAAAATTCCAAAAAACGACAATGTTTTTTCCTTTTTCTTTTTTTTTTCAAGCTCCGGAGATCGTTCCTCCACGTTACACCGTATCCTTTCGCACGGTTGACACGCTATACCCCTCTTGCTCCTTCTCTAGGCCGAAGGATACGCGCTAGGCAAGCCGAGCACTTCTTTGGCATCTAATTCGTCGAAGCTGGGACGAAGAGAGAGAGAGAGAGAGAGAGAGAGAGAGAGAGAGAGAGAAAGAGAGAGGTTCTCGGATTTTCTGATACGAGGAGGAGAAAGGGCCAGGAAAATATCGAGTGTCTCAAAGGATCACCGTTTCCTCCTCGACCCTTCCCCGTCCCCGAACCGTGGTGGAGAAAGCTCCCTCTCCCCTTCTCCCCTTCCTTTCCTCCTCCTCCACAATTCCGTCCACGGAATTATCCGCCGGTATTTAATTTCCGCGATGAACCGCGGCCGTAAATTTTCTCTCCTCCGCCTCCTCCGAAATAAAAGCCGCGGAGGAAAAGGAGGTGGGGAAGAATGAGGGTTCTGCTCGCGAAGAGTATCGCTTTCATCGCGTCCTCCGCGGAACGCTTCTCGTGTTCCCCCCGCGAAGTACACGCGACACCGGCGGAGGTGGCCATTACCGGAAGAGTAGTGGCCCTCCCCCCTCGACCGGTGCAAGCGCCACGTAGGAAAGAGTCGCGTTCACCGATACACCCGCTACAACGTTGCCCGTAACTCGAGATTATTTCCCATTTTATGGCCGATTTAACAAGCTCCGCGCGGACGGTGCTCCTTCGACGGTGCCGCTTCGTAAGTCGTTGAAATTGTTCCCCGGATTTTTCGTGAAACCAGATGGTTTTATCGATCGCAAACCTGTCTCCATATCCTCCTCCCTTCAAATGTCAATTCGAAAATTTTCGCGTACGAGAAACAAAGGATGGTTCTTATTGATCTTGTGATTATTCAAGAATGAATATAGATAGAAATTCGATTTTCAATACATGGAATCCTCGACGAAATTTTCTTTCTTTTCGATTTATGTTATGAGAGAATTCGACCGGTCCGCGGTGACCGTGGATGGGTATAGGTAAGAGGGACAACAACGACGACGACGTCGACGACGACGACGACGAGGACGAGGACGAGGACGAGGGGGAAGAAGCGTGTCGTTCGAGGGGCAGAGAGCCGCGGGCCCCTGGGCTCGAAACGAGTTCTCGATTCAAAGACTTCTTAAACGGCCCGTTGTCCCCTCTTCCTTTCTCCGTCCCCTTTCTCCTCGCGCGAGGGGAGGTTCCGCACGAGGCGACATTATACCATCGCGACCGTGTCCCCTCCCTGCTCCCTTCCCTCTTTTCACTCGGCCCCCGAAATTACTCGAGAATTTACGTAAACGAAGGAACGAGCGGCCAAGTGTCCTCCTCCTCCTCCTCCTCCTCCTCCTCCTCTGTTGACGGCGTCTCGGAAAGGCAAACGGGCCGAAGAATGGAACGGATCCGGGGTACGCAGGAACAGAGCGAGGGAAAGGAAGAGGGAAGGGAAGAAAGGAGTAAAAAAAAAGGAGAGAGAGAGAGAGAGAGAGAGAGGAAAAAAGAAAAGGAAAAAGTAAGAAATAAAAAAAGAGGAGAAAAAGTAAAAAGGAGGAGGAAAGAGGAGCGAACCCCATTTACGGCACAATGGGCTCCTTTGAAGCCGAAGGTAATGAAGGTTTCGGGGTGTCTGTCTCGGTTCCTCTACCGTGCCCCGATTCACAACCTGACTACCCCTTACGGCACGCACGGGATAGCCATATATACCGGGTGTGTGTGCGTCTACCAACGACTGTGCAACTCTCCTTCCACAGCCTGTCGATGACGTTTTGCCGGATGGGAGGGGGAGAGGGGTGATTCGTTTTCGTTTCTGCGCTTCGAAAAGCGGTCGTTTCAACAAGCTCTTGCATACCGGTTCAATTCTCGTATTCGATATTTCGATGTATGAATTCGATACGAATCAATTTCGTAGTCGATCTTTTTCTTCTCACGAATATACGGAACTTGGATTTAATAAAACTCCGGGTCGAAGTTTAAAAGTCAAAATTTGTGAATATGAAACGTTCACAGTTTTACATTCTATAACTCATCCTTTACTAATTCTTCAATTCCATCGACGACTGTGTCAAGTCGCAAATCCGGGATCCACTTTTCTAATCTTTCAAAAAATCGAAGGTAGTCCCGGGAACGATCGCAGGGGTATTAAAATGGCGGGCAAATAGGTAAAACAGGCTTGGAAGTCGACCCGGATGTCCCGCCCATCGGGACGTCCACGAAAACCAGCCTCGAGGAACAACAGGAGGGAGGAAGCGCGCGGATGTCGCCACAGTCCTAGGTATAAGTATAAGTGTACAGAACCAGTTCGCGAGCCAGCTAAGACCGAGGATGTCCTCCTCCTGTATGAATCTCGGTTGGTATGCGCCGCATAATACCCCCATAAGAAATTTATCGCTCTCTCTAACAGGCGATAACGCGTATATATATCGTGTGGTGTGTATCTTGCGTAGGACAGAGAAAGGGAGAAAGGGGAGAAGAGCAGTGTCGAAGATCGACGCGAAACGGGGAGACTTGTGACTCGACTCGAGAGTGGGAGAAGAGGAAAGAAAGAGAGAGAGATACAAGAATACAGTTCTTTTTTTCTTCCCTGCAAAACGTAATTATGCTAATACGCGATTGGCTCGAAAATGTTAAATGCACGAAGCGCAGCACCGCGGGCTACCATGCTTCAATGCTACAACTTTCTCTCTTTTCAACTCGACAACAGCCTCTCTCTCTCTCTCTCTTCGCCTATTACTCCATCCTTCCTCTTCCATCTTCCGTTTCTTTCTCCAGCTATCCGAAGCTCCGTCCATCTTCTTCTTCTTCTTCTTCTCTTCCGTCCTTCTCTCGTCACCTATCACCCGTACTCCATCCGTCCTCCTCTTCCCTTTCATCGCCTCTCCCTTCTTCACCTATCACTCTCGTCCTCTGTCCGTCCTACTACACTCCTCCCAGAGAGAGCTCCAGATATTTATGGAATCTTCTTGATCGCGCGTCCGCTGCATTCCTCGTTGCTCGCTCGAAGACCTCGCTCGAAGAGGAGAGCCGCCGCGTGTCTCCGTCCCCGTGGGCCCCGGGGACCGAGGCAACGTTTCAATCTTCATTACGGCCGATGCCAGTGCGCGGCGCACACCGTGCCAAATTGCGGCCAGGTTTTGTCGCGGCTTTTCGAGACCCGCCCCTCCGATATCGCGTACGCCGATCTCGGTGAAATAAATCCACCGGCTGGCGTATTGGAATCGTAGCGGGCCCCGGCCTCGTGGGAGGAAAAAGCTACGGCCGCGGATTGAATATCGGTTTGGCGTCTTGATCCCGGTGAGACGGTTTCTTATCCGCCTCCTGGACCTTCCTTCCCGTAGGAGACGACGACGACGACGATGACGACGACGACGACGACGAGTGCACGACGTCGATTTCTTGCCGCCTCGGTGTGTATACGACTCGTGGATGGAGGAGAGGGGGAAGGAAGGGTAGAGGAGTCGGTCGGTGTCTCGAGCGTAAGAGTATCGCGGTTACTGACAATGTTTTCTTGCAACGATCGTGTGATGCTGCTCGCTCGATATTGATGGATACTTCGTGCAAAGAAATTTATTCGTTTTTTCTTTTCTAATAATGTTTTTCCTCTTCTTTTATCAAAGATGTTGTTCTCACAGGATGTGAGAGTCGGGCATTTGATTGAAAATATAGAATTATATATATTAAAATTAATATTAATACAAACATTTCTATTCAATTCGAGCAGCAAAATGAGAGCCATTTTTAACAATTTCTTTAGAAACGTGAATTGTAGTTCGCGATATTTTCAAGGAAAAGTTGAAATCAAACGAAAAACTTTATCGTGGAGATCACCCTTGAAGCAATGAAAAAAGAGGATTTCTTTCTTCTCGATTGCAAACATTTTCTTATCACTTCGAAGAACCGAGCAAGCACGATCGTATGCACATGCGTATAAACGGAGAGGGAAAAGGAGGAAAGGAAGAAGGGAGAAAAGAAAAAGAAGAAAAGAAAAGAAAAGAAAAGAAAAGAAACGAAAAGAAAAGAAAGGGCCGCGTGCGGGGCAACGTCGGCGGTATGGATTCGCCGGTAGGATAGCCCCCTGCCTTTATAATAATGTAATCGCGGCAAATGAGGAAAATTGGTATAAAATTGCAGGATCGAGCGGGCCGATCCGAGGCGGACCGGTGTCCGAGAGGGAGCAACACAACGCACGAGGGTCGGATCGAGCTGGCCGGTCTCCAATGGCTGCCGCCGCCACGTCAGCTGCCATTTCGATGGAAATGCGATGGATGTCCGCTATTTCGTATGATAAAATATCGGCGCAAAAACGGCGTGCCCAGGCCGAAACCTGGGGCCCGCCCGTGGTATTCTGCAACCACGCAAACCGTGCTCCCGAAAACTTGCGCTCTTTGCCTCCTCTTCTTTGCCTCTCCTTCCTCCTTTCCTCTTCCCTTCTTTCGACAAACCGTCCTCTTACCCTTCCTCTTTCGAAGCGGTTATCAATCGTTAATCGGGAGAAAAACGGGAGGCCGAAACGTAATTCTAATGCAGTATTTATTTATTTATAAATAAACGGTGGTGGCTCTCTCGAGTAACAACGCGCGCGGTCCAATCGACGATTTTTTCCTCTCCTTCCTGAGACTGATTATCTTCTTATTCCCTTGTCTTAATTAGTATTCGCGGGAAAATCGAAGGAGAATGCAATGTATGATTTTGTAAATCATTGTGTCGCTTTGATATTTAGGGAATCAAAAGAGAAAATTATTTAAAATTCGATCGAACCCTTCAATATTTCAAGATTCTTAGATCAATTTTCGATATACACGAGGTGTTGTTAAATTTCTAGGATATTTTCGAAGGAATTATCGAATATTCCGATAAAGCAGAAAACTTGGTGCATCTTTCAGAAACCTGAATCGAAACTTTTCGTTCCGTTTCCCTCCTCCAAGAATAAGAGAGACCTTGCAAACTTCTTCTTCTTCTTCTTCTTCTTCGTTCCGAGAAACATGCATTACCACTCTACGGTATAATTTATTCAATCGTAACTTATTACTTCACCTATCCTATCCATATCTCGTTTCAAAAATAAAAATCGTAAATTCACGCTTAAACGATTGCCTCTCTCTCTTTCGTCCCGTGACTTCTACCGTTCCGTGGAATCTATTACGCGACACATGTACTCCGATTTACGAGTTTCCGGTTCGCAAGGAGGGGAGCCTCGCAAGGGGGAGAAAAAAGAAGAGAGAGAGAGAGAGAGGAGAAAAAAAATCAGGACCTCGTGTGGAGAAAGATGGCCGTTCCAATGCAAACAACTCGGAGAGCACCGCGTACGTCTAGCGGCCATTGGACAGGTAAATGACGCCACTTACGCTCGAGAGCGGAGCCAAGGTGCACGCCATAGCCGACCGACGACCGACGACCGACAACCGACGACGGGTGGTGGCCAAGCTTTCACTACAATTACGGAAAATTGCGACTCCGCCCGTAACAGTTGTTTTTCAACCGTTTCGAACGGCTTATCTACAGCGACACCCCGACAATTGGAGCGGACAAACAGAGCACGCGCTCGAAACACGTTTTTCCGTTCTATTAATCTAATATTTCGCGTGTGCGAAACTATCCGCGATAATTATTAAGGGCCTTTATACGTCCGTGGATGCATCGTTAAACGTGTTGAGAAACGAGATAAATAATCGTGGAAATTATTTTTCCAATTATTCGTTAATAAACCGTAATTCTCGAACGTTTTGATCTCAAATCTCCAGTTGATTAATATAGTTGATTTATACAGTTATTAATTGTGCAACGTGATGTCAATCTTGTTTTATATATCGTGATAGAATGTCCTATTTACGTGAATCTGTTTGGGGAAGGGGGAGGACCAAACAGGTAAAAGGATTTTTGTCTAAAGTGCATGATAACGTATTTTGCAAATATCTTTCTAACGTTTGATAAATTAATTTTCTGCTTGTTTTATATCGTAGATATTAATTATTAACTCCTTAACGCTCGTATAAACATTTTGCACGATGAATAACGTACAAAATTTGATTATTTAGTATTTTCGTCACTTAATCTTTGCTAAAAAAAAAAAAAGAAAAAAAAGAATTTACAATATGTCGTATCAATAACTTATCGAAGATGTAGCTTATCAAAGATGAGCTAGCTTATCACACAAAGGTCACACGCGCTTATTTTTATTTTCTCGAGCGTTAAGATTGTAAATATCATTAATAAAATTAAATTATATATTAAATCACGGAGTGAATTTATTGCACCAACAATTACACACGTAATTAATTCGCCAATTATTTAAAACTAAATTAATCGATACTTAAAGCTCGAAAAGATAAGAAAGTTAAATAAACCCGCAATATTATTTTCAAATATTACGATATATCGCGCGATAAAATAATAATAACACAATTTTAATGAAATCGCAAAAATTTCACTCACCTTTTCTAGCTCGAGGAGGTGAAACCGGAGGACCTGGATCGCTTGTACCATCTGGAACAAGAAAACAAAAGAATAAATATTCGTCCATTTGCGATGGATGAGGTTGCGAAGAATATCACAAAAAAGGGTGAAAAAGAAAGATTTCTGGCTGGAAACAACCCCATTTATTTCTCCCGGATACGGAAAGCTCCGTTGACTACCGGTCGATTCACTCCGCGAGGATTAACGGGAATTAATTATTATTGCATCTCTACACGCCGCTAATTACATCCCCGAAATTCCGTGTGCACGATCGATACGCATAGGATGCTAACAGTTCAACGACCGTATGTCGATACCTCGCCGCTTTTCAATTTGACCGTTAACTATTAATTTCACGCTTCGTACTCTACCGGTTTACAAAGTCAAGAAGAACGTTAAACGGTCGATTACAACGGATTTCTTTTTCTTAACTTTGATCTTTTTCACGCTCGCAATTATTACTGCAAATTACGTCTCGATACGGTCGATTGAAAGTTGAACAATTTCGTCACAATCTCTCGAGAGAAGCATAATCTGCAGAAAAAAGAAATATACATTCGTAATACGTTCTTCTTTCTTTCCCTCCGATAATTGATAAAAAAAGAGCTGGAATAATTCTCTCGAAGCACGATTTCATTTGAATGATCCTGCTATCAACTTTCAGTTGAGAAGAGACCAGCAGTCCTTTCACCCCCTTCTTTATTTCTCCGAATCGGCATCCAGACCGTGTACGTATATATATATATAAATACGCGTTTTTCTAAGGCGACACACGGTCACGTTTCTCCGTCCGGGTATCGAGCGTGTGCATACTCGAGCCACGGCCATCGGCATAATTTTCCGATACGGCGTTACGTTTAAAGCCACCTTCGAGAGGCCACCTTTCTCGAATCCGATCGAGCAGCGAGAGGAGAACCTCTCCCTCCCCTCCCCCGGGCGCGGCTGCAGGAGCGGCGATTCAATTAGGCAAAGCGGCAATCTTAATTGTTAATTAACATTATATTTATGCAATTATGGCCCATTATGATTCCGCGCTGCCGATAACGAAGCGACCGCGATGAGTGCTCCCTCAGATAGCGAGACTCGAGAGAGGCCTTCGAACAGGGATCCTCCTCCTCCTCCTCTCCCTGTTCCTGTCCTCAGAGAGGTACTCTCCTTTTCGGTACACGCACCGATCGGCTCACGTGTGCGTCCACCGCGACCGCGATACGAACAATCAGCCTCTAATGGAACGTGGAACGTGAAATCGTGGTTCAGCGACGAAGGACGTTGAAAGGGGGCCGTGTTGCCGCGGAGATCAACGATTGGATCGAGAGGAGGAGTTTATTGTAATGGGGAAATTATTAATGCATACAAATTTTTCTCCAAGCTTCGACGATTGAAAAGAAAAAAAAAAAAATGTTTGAAATATCCCGAGATAGGGAAGGGATTTCGCAAAGGCAGAGGAGAGAGAGGAAAAAGGAAGAAGAAGAAAAAAAATCCCCGAAATCTCGAACGTTATCGGGACGAAGGGAACTTTCATAATGAAGGCAGCAAGGTTTATCAATTTCCACAGAGGCAGAGAGGTCCCTCTCCTATCGAAATCTCCCTCGGCGATAATAAATGAGCGGAGAGTTACAATGAAGGAACAACATCGTCAACACGTCCTCTCGTTCGATGGGATAACGCTGATTCGTTGAATATATAAAAGGACCATGGGGGATAACGAAGGGAAAAGTGACCGTGTTTAAATATCGAAATCGAGGAACCTTCTCTGAAACGTGTACCGTATAAAAGAATTCGGATCGGAATGGTAATTAATTGGACGGATTTGAGTGTCTTGACGATGCATAGAGAAACCTTATTGTCTTTCTCCCTTCGTGCGAATCGATGATCGCTCGTTACTCGCAATTACCCAAGTAATTCGAAACGAAGAATTAATTGATGCGTGCTCCAGCGTGGTAAACCGTTATTATGGAACATCGCGTTCTTTCTCTAAGCTCTTTTTCCTTATCGAAATGCAGCAACCGGGATAACCGATAACGAAGTGGCCTCTTTGATCCTCGCTTCCCTTCATTTTATACCGTGGAGATAATTTGACAATCTCTCGTATAAAATTTTGCCTCGCGTGCCTCATCTTTCTTTCTCGAATTCGATCTTAATTCTCCATCTTCGTCGTAATATTTTCAAACGATTAATATATATATCTCTCTCTCTTTACACATCGAACGAAGAAGCGGAAAAAAGGAGAAAAACGAGAAGGGAATCGAATCTCTCTCTTTCCCTCTCGGCTCGCTCGACTCGCCAACGTCTCGAGGAGGAGGAGGAGGAAGCGAAGGAGGGCGTGGAAGGAGGGCGAGGTGAAAAAAGGGGCGCAGGCACGCCGTGGAGCGAGAGCGCGGAGAAGAGAAAAAGAGAAGATGGTATCGCGGCGGTAACGAACGAACGAACGAAGGAAGGAACGGACGGGCGCGCAACACTCGCAAGGGCCGCGAGTGCTCGAGTTGACGAGATGGTGCGAGGCGAGCAGTCGATTCGCCACCACGCGCTCCTCTTGTCCGCGCGCGCACAATGTGTCCTCTATATCCCGAGAGCCGCGGTTTTGTTGCTTCTCGACCGAGCGAAAGCGGAGAATGCCCCCTTCGTTCCTCCTCCTCCTCCTCCTCCTCCTCCGCAGACCGTTTCGTTATCTGCTCGGTACTCGGGTACACAGCGACGTTCCTCGCGCGTTTTCATCGCCCTCGATCGCCACGCCATCGCCGCAACCCAATACATACGACGCGATCTCGCGTGTCAATTCGAGAATCGAAGCACCAACAAGTTCTCTTGCTAGAAATCGCAATTTTTCGTTATTGGTATTTGAGGAAAGACGCTGCTCCTCTTTCACGAATTTTCTTTAAAACAATATCTGATCTCGAGTGTCGAATTAGAGGCTTCGAATCATTCAAATTCTCTTGCTCTTTTGTTAGATATTCGGTGAAAGATAGATAGATTCTTCTTTTAGGAATTTTCTTAGAAAAATATCCGAATATCGGTGTACACATCTCATAGAAATCGCGATACGGATTGATATTTGATGGACGAACGATGATCCAAAAATTAATTCCCATTTTTCAACGAAGAAGGAAGTAAAAATTCTCCTTTATAAATTAACAAATACGAAACAACATGCAGAAGAAGATCACAAGAAGCCAACGACACTAATTTCCTTTATTATTCTTCGCTTTCGTTTACACGTTTGTCCATTCCTGAAATTGCACGCCACTTTTTTTTCACCATCACGCCCAGTGTACACGACGACGCTTGCAACATGTATACCTCTCTCTCTCCCTCTCCCCCTTTACACGACGTTATTCCATCCACGACGCATTCTTCCCAAAGATCTCGGGAGAGGAGGTTTTGCCTCGATCGCTCATCACGTGATATTAATTAGCTTTGCGCGGCAGCGTGCAGCAGCAAGGATGGGCGAGGGGGGGCCAGAGAGAGGGGGGAGAGGATCGGGAGAGAAAAACTGCGAAGAAACGGGGAGATGGTGTTATTTATAAGCAGACAGGAACGACGCAGTCGGAAGCGACGCCCCCCAAACGGCTCCCCAAACCGTCTCTCTTTCAATTCCTCTCGCCTTCCCCCCCCCCCTCCTTCACCCGCGTTTTTCCAACGTTATTCGACGGCCACGAGGCTTTCTCTCGCCAGCGTATTTGATGCATGCCCGAGATAGGGGCGCGTACGCGCGTTAAATGAGCGACGTGTCGACCGGCTCCGCGATTCACGCACGCTGATTTCCTCTGTTTTTTGCGCGCATCCTCCCCGCCCTGCTTGCCGAGGAACGAGAAGCCTCGAGAATATAACCGAGAATACATAAGGTGTGTGGGTGCACAAGGTCTTATCCTATTGCTGAATATATTTTGGCTCGTGTTTCTTGAAACGCGTTATTATTTACGATAATAATCGAAGATCGTATTGGATCGCTGGTAGTTTTCCTATGATTTTTCCTCGTTCGAAGAAAATAGATGAGAGACGAAGGTGAGGATAGGATTTTAAAATTTTTTTTTTAAATTGAAAGAAGAAAGGAATAAAGGAAACGAAGGAATTTGAGAATTTTTCAAAATTCAGGAGAGATTAAATTTAATTATACAGATCGAAGAATATTCTTCGATGAAGAATTTCTACTCTTCTGGTGTATCATTTATTTAATGATTAATTTAACGCGAAAAGATGGATAGGAATAAATGTTGGCCGAGCCGCTGGTTTTCTTCCTCCGATTGCACGGTATTCGGCAACTTTTGGCGGCCAGTGTACTCCTTCAATGCCAACTAATTTGCCCGAATTAAAGAGAACGAGACAGATCGCGAGACTTCAGAATTAGACACGCCGCCCGAAATAATTGGGGATCGGCTGTTACAAGTCTCGGAAACTCTACTCTTCCAATATAATACGACTCGAGTCAAAACTCAAGAGACGCAAACTGATAAATTGCATAAAGATAAATTATTCGATTTCCGAAAGCTTAATACCATCCGTCTGCTAGAAGATTTAGAAATTTGTCAAGTGGGTGTAGAATTTCGAGTTTCTTTTCAATTTATTTTTCGCAACGAAGCAACGCCCGTTGATTATCCGGTAGTAATGAGAGAAGGACAAATTGGTATGGTTGAATAATTTAAACGTCAAACCCCTCCCCCCGTGGGTGTTTGGATGACGTATATCATATAAATCCAAAAAAAAAAAAAGAAAAACCCATTATTCACGAAAAATGTAAATAAGAACGGAGACGAGGCAACAAAGCTTCAAATTACCAGGGAAGACGCAGCAATCTAATTAAAACCGATCCTCAAACCGAGCCGCAAATTAGCTAACGCGACAACGACGCCCATTAATCTACGCCAATGAACCCCGTCATCCACGACACCTACAAACCGCGCGATTTCTCGTCTACTCGCTCCATACTCTACTCTACTCGCTCGATTTACCCCAAGAAGCTCGCCAACTCGTATTAATCGATCCTCGTTCACGAACGAAAGGCCAACGCGTTCGAAAACTCCGCGTACAACGATCACTTTCCCCGTTGGAAGCAACAACGGGGCGGAAGAGAGAAGAAAAAATTCATGAAATGGAACAGATCGAATCCATTTCGTCGTGTCAAAACGGTTATAAACGGATTGTGAGCGGAATCGTGGTTTGGTCAAAGGGAATATGTCGTTCGATCGATGAAAAGAGGAGAGAGGGATCGGTCGATATTCGAGGGAATTTCCAGTCGGTAAGGAGGATCTACGACGTCGTAAATCTTGCGGGTGACGCGCGCGGACCGATGTGATACTAAATAGAAATATGGATAAGCGGCGCGCGAGGCGAAAGAAGCGAAATAAATTATGGTCGCGGTGGCCGACGACGCGACAGGAGGAGGAACTCGAGACTCGATGATTTAATAATTGTAACCGATAAACGAGCCATCGGTTCAAGCTAATTGAATCGCGCCTGCGAAACTGCGAGACAAGGTTCCAAGGTTCGTGTGATTTCTCCCTGCACCACAGAGTTAATTTTTCACCTTCTTCCATTCATCATGCTCCCATTCAGAATGAAATTTCGAAACGAAAGATTTTTAATTTCCTTCTCTGTATCGAATTGGATCGTCGTTGAATAAAATCTTTCTTATTGGAGGGATGATATAATTGGGATAAGACGAGAATTTTGATGGAATCAATGATTCGATCGGGATAAAAAAACAATGCGTTATTAAAATGATTACGCATCACTATGAAATGTTAAAAGTTAATTTTAAAAAAAAATTGAACGCGTTTAAAAAACTTTATGAAATTACATACTCGTTAAAAGTTTGTTTTATCTTCGGGTTATTTAATTTCCGAGCAACAAGCCCGATAAAAATGATTCCTCTAAGCTGATAGAAACGCTACCGCAATTAATTTAAGTATGCAGCCGTATCTAAAACTGACAATTACACGAACGGATATATTTTATAATGTCGTTAACATTTTAAGCGCATAATCTATAATATTCACAATATATCAATAATAATTGCATCGCTAGTTATTAATATACCCAATTACCGTCAAATTTATTACACTTTCCAACACAATAAAAAACCTCTCCTCAAAAAAGAACAAAGAACTAATATACATCGAGTTACACATCCGATTATCGGCCAATCCCACTAATTAATTAATATCTTAAAAAAAAAACAACAACAAATCCATCACATCCCTTATTCACATCATATTCGCATAATTTAACATTGATTCAACTGGTCTATCGATTCCAATTATTAATCGATGTGAACAATTTCCTAAAAAAAAAAAAAAACAAATCCATCGATAGACGAAACACACCAATCAAGATCACGGTCAAGTAATCCACTATAAGGAAGAAGTAGCAAGTTATCCAAAAGCGCAACGGAACGACAAAGCGAATCGCGTGACGGCGCACCTCGAATCCTCTCCTTTCATCCATCCATATGTGTGCACGAGCGGCGGACTCTAATGAATGGTCGTTAATTGTATCAATTATTAACGAGGGACATCGCGCGGACGCCGCGACGACTCTTATCGATGTCCAGTGATTTACGAGCCGAGGTCTCCTCCTCTTCTCATCCCTCCGTCACTCTCTCTCTCTCTCCTCGCCGCTATCGCGCATACACTCGTCTTCTTCCCACCGTGTAAACCTCGACTCGACTCCGCAACACTTTGCCGATTCGCGACCGCTTCATTATCGGTCGTGGCTCGTGTGCCCAGCGTCGAAAATACAGCGTCGCCACCACCGACGTCGTCCCCCATTCCCCGCTAATTAATTTCCAACCACCACGATCCCGGCCACTGTCACGATCGCGTGTCACTTATTCATTGCCCATTTGCTACCTCGCCTTATCTTGCCTCCTCCCCTTTCCTTTCCTTTTCTCTCGAGGATTTTCGCGAGTTTCCCCGCCGTTATCGAGGGAGTGAAAAAGGGAATTTTTCACGTGGAAAAGACACGTGGAATCTCGATTTCAATAATTAAAAATGTGATGAATAGGGATAAATCTGGAGATGTAATTCGAAGAGATAGAAGAATTTACAATTTGTAGATATATTATGACGCATAATTGGAAGAAGAAGAGATTTGGAAGAGTCGTGTTTCGGAAGGTGGAGAAAAATGCGCGCGAAACTGTGGAGAGGAGAGGAAACGTAAATGTACGGTGTCTCGATGAGGCGCTTTCGGTTCGAGAACGGACGAGCATCGTTTCCCTGGCTGTGTGTATATATATATAACAGGAAATTGTTGAAGAAGCTGCGGTACACGGTAGCCAAGAGCGCTGTGCAAGCAAGGGACGGTTTATCTACGACCCTCTGGCACGTTCGACGTGCCAACACACTCGACGCGACAATATTTAAATATTGTTAAGCAGCGCGATACTTGCCATCGACAAACATTGCCGTCGAACATTCTCGTCAAACCACGAAAAAAATTGATAAAAATTGCAATTGGAAATTATAGACAAACAAAAATATAACGAAAATAACAATAATAACGAGAGAGTCGATAAATGAGACGAATTTTCCCCCCAAAAAAAAAATCCAAATTCCCAAATTATCCCAAACTGTAATTGCAAGTTAGAACTTTCGAATTGCCCGCTTCCCTTTTCCCTTTTCAAAAGAAATCGTCCTCAGCCCTTTTCTCTCTTTCTTCTCCCTCGCGGACCACCCAGGCTAGGCGATAACTTCTTTCTTCCCTTTCCTCCACTTTTTTCCTTCTCTTTCCTTTTTTTCCCCTCTCTTCTCCTTCGACTGGCTCACTCGCAATCGGTGGCAACAGAGAGAGAGAGAGAGAGAGAAAGAGACCTTTCCTCGTCCTCCACGGATCTCCTCGTGTTTCTTCCCTCGTCCGTGTCCCTATATATATATACACACACACGCTATACCTACACCTCGCGGCCGTTCTTTTCTGCACCCGGGAACCATGGGTTGGGTTGGGTTAGGTTACGCCGAGGTTAGGGCCCTCTCCTTCTCCCGTGAGGCTGTGTGACGTTCCGTCGACTCGTCGGGACTATAAATCTCGGGCTATTAAGACGGTAGTCCGCCGTTTTGATGGCCCGTGCCAGGCCGCACTATCATCTTAATACTTCGTTATGCGCGAGAAAACGTACTGCCTCGGGTTTAACCGCGACCCTGCTTTGTTCCCGTTCGCACGATTTGTCGTTTATCGCGAGAATATGTTGGGCGATAATTCATAAACGCGGGGGTGGGATAGGAGCTTAGGAAATTTAGATAATCAACGCGCGTTGTGTATCCGCGAAATATGTAACACGAACATTGTGCACGTTATTTATTTACGGTTAATATAATAGCTCGTAATAAAAGAAATCGAGATATATTTCTCGAGATATGATGGTTAATTACCTGTACTTTATATAATTAACTCTGTTTTACATAATTACTTTGATGTAACATTCTTTTTTTATCGAAGAGAAGAGTAGTAAGAAAGATATATCAAGATCGCGCGCTACTCGGTTGTAGAAAATCTAAACCGTTTGGAAGAGTCAATAAAATTTAACCAACCGTGATATAATAAATTTATACTTTTACTATTCCTTTTTCCACCTTTATCCTCCTTATCTTCTTCCAATGTTAATTCGGTTTAACGTACACGAAGTTGTTGCGAGAAAATTGAAAATCGTTGCGTTACAAGAGTATAGTAGGGAAACAACGGGTATTTCTCATTCTAATGAAATAAGTGAACGCATAATCGTTGCGAATAACAATGAATTTCCATTGAATACTTGATCCACGTTGCGCGGGTAACAGGCGTTACATCCTTGCATAATAAATCTTTGCCTCCATCTGCCATCCTTGATTTATATCTTCGATACAGGCCAATATTTCCACGATAAATCTCTCCACGATAGCGACGAGACCGATCCGGCCACGGTTAAGCATTATTCTAACACGTTTGCGCAACACGCGTCCACCGTGTTTCTTGTCCTTAAACGATAGCCAGAACGACACTTGCTTCGACGCGTCGCCATATTTGGCGGGACGAGCGAGGCAAAAACAGGGGAGGCCTGGAGGAGGACCCGAGGATGGAAATTTATTCGGGCGGCCAACAGCGGAAGCGACATCGTTAGCCATCGTTCTTTTCTCCCTCTCTCCCCTCCTTCGCGATCCCGCAAATTTTCAATTTCACATTCGTACAGATTAGACCGTGGAGATAGGGGGACCGGGCCGGGCCGGGCCGGGCCGAGCCGAGCCGAGCCGAGCCGAGCCGATCCGAGCCGGCAATTACGTTAATCGGCGCTTGATTTACGATAACCGACCGGGAATAACGAGCATGCGCCGCTTCCTTCACGGCCACCTGCGTTTTTCCAAATAATTTTTAATGTTAAACGAAGCCATCGGTGACTCGATCTTTTGAGAAGAACCCTCGAGTCGAGGCGGAATCAGATCGAGATTCGAGAGAGACGATTCGATTTCGTTCTTTCTTTCGATTCGAGATGCGTATTATTTTCCTTCTTATTGTTCTTCTTCTTCTTTTTTTTATATATATATATACATGAATATGCAAAGAATCCAACGATAAAAGTCGTTTCGTGTGCCGTTATCTAAATGTATTCGAAATAGAACGCCTTCTCGCTTCAAACGGTCTTTAATGCGTAGTATTAAAGTATTATTCGTGGTAAAGAAAAAAAAAAATTGTAACATTGTTATTAGAAAATTATTAAAATTCTATATTTTTGAACATATATTATACTTTTTTTAAAAATATTGTGCCTGCTGTTTCGAAACGTTTCGAGAAACTTCACAAGTTACGTAACAAATCAAACTAAATTGTAAATTTAATGTATTTCTCGTGCAAACTTCGTACTTTCTAGCTTTATTTACTAAAAAAAAAAAAAATAGAAGAAAATTTCAGTCTAACAGAGCATATACTACAACGCAACATCCGATGCAAAAAAAAGAAAAAAAAACAAATACACGCATTTCTTTGATTCTAGAAAAGGGGAACGAGGTTATGCAAGAGAAATACTTCCTGAAATCCTGTTCCTGAATGGGGGGAAAGAGAGGGCGCGTCCCAAACGGTGCCCCTTTTTCCTTCGCCCAGCCAACGTTCTCGAAAGAAAAAAAAAAAAAAAACGCGCGAGCGCATCCATTTGCATGCGATCGAGGCCGTAGAATTCCTGGCGCGATTTTTCACCGCGATTCGCAACAGGCGTCGATCGTGCCTCGTGAACCTATTTTTCAACGTCACCTGCCCGAAGGTAAACAACACGGGCAGGAACACGGGAGGAATCGGCCGGCCGGTCCCCCGCTTATCGCCCATTATCGAGCAAAAGCGTGTGCACGGAATTTAATCGATATTACAGCGCGAAATAATTTCGTATTCAGATATTTCGCTTCGATATCGTTCGCTATTTCCGATTCCACTGTTATCGAACCGTTTGGAAATTATTAAACATTTGCGCGCCGGTTCCTTTTTTTCTTCTTCTTCTTCTTCTTTCTTTCTTTCTTTCTTTCTTTCTTTTTTTTAACAATATCGTTAAGTGGGCAGTTCGCTCGTGATAAGGGCAAGTATGGTCAAATAGCTGCGCAAAGTGGTCTTCTTCTGTCATCCGTTACACTGTTTGCGTATTATTTTTTTCCCCCCTCTTCTCTTTTTCCTCTCCTCTTTTTTCTTCTCTTTTTTCCTCTTTTTTTTTTTAAGGTGACTATCAGATAGTTTTATAGGAAGCGGTCTAATAGGTGTTATTACGCTTTATCTCGCCGGCTCGCTGTTGTCTCAATTGTCCGTTTGCCTCCTCCTCGACGATTCTCTCCTCTCCATAATAATACCCGCGTTTCCGCGATACCATCGGGAGGAGTTTGTAATTTTCTACGACTTTATTCCCTCCCTCCTCAACAGTTTGCATGTTTTACGCGCCACCCTGTTAATGAATCGACCGATAAATCTTGGAACGTTTCAAAAAACTGACTTCCAGGGCTCATCAGTAATATCATTATGCACACGTACGAATGCATGGCGATATAATATCGATATCCACGTGCATTACACTTTTCAATTAATCAATCTACCTCTCGCAAATAGCAAAATTGGCCGACTCTCAATCACTTTCTCCCTTCTCTTTTTCAGGAAATGCAGCAGATTTCTGATGAGAAAATATGGAGGAGGAGCGATAATATCTGGATAATTTAAGGTTTATCTTGCGTCGCACAAAGTTGCGAGAAAGGCTGGTCCTCGTCGCCAAGAAGAAGACCGGTATAATGGACCACCAGCGTGGCCAACGTTCGCCACAGCCCCTCTGTTACGTTATACTTTACACATGCTTCCTCCTCTCTCTCTCCCCTCTCCCTCCTATTTCGAAGCAACTTCTTTTTCTCATCCGAGCGCGCACCGCGAGGCGCACACCTCCTACGAGCCCGCGGACAGCTTTTTATTTCTAATTCGCGAGCCGGGCCCAGGCAAAAGGAACGAGGCGAGGCGCGGGCGGGAAGAAGACAATGGCGTGGGCAGTCGAACAATTTCGGTTCTGCAGAGAGGGTAAGGGGAGAGGAGGGTGACGAAGAAGGGCGTTTTGAAGAAAATTAGGATTTTTCGGGCGATCTTCGAGAATTATTGTGATCCATCCGTGTTCGAAAGTGGATATGAAAATTTCGATGCTGTTGGTACGATATGGGATGAGAGAATCTGTGATATTTATATAATATATGTTTAAAAGTAGATCTTCTTAGAGATATTATATAATATTTAGGAAATCTACGTTTATAAATTTATAGATAGAGAATTTTAGTCCACTGTGTTTATTCAGTTAAGAAGATCTACATTCTAATCTACATTCACAGATCCATAAATGATGAAATTTAATTGAGATATTCTAATAAAAACTGGGATTTACCTATTACTGTATTGATAAATCGCTCATTATTATTGATTTAATATTCTTTCCATTAATAATCTTTCTCACTGATTTCCTCTCTGAACTAGAAACGAAATTCTTTCCTCCTTGCCGCATTGTTTTTCCCTCGCACTGTCGGAGGAGAAGGGGGCGAGAATCGATCCTTGGGCGAAAGGTGATTTACTCGATGCTCGATCGCGTGCCCGGTTGCACCGTGGATCTAATGAGCGAGACTCGTAACGAGCTACGTGACAGAACGGTAGTTACGCGGATCTCGAAGGTACTCGATGCGCAGCTTGTTACTCGGACCAGATTCTGCGCGAATAATCGCCCAGAATCTCGACGACACTCGGCTCGCCCATATTATACCATTGAAAAATTGAAATTGCCAGGTGGACAACTCCGGGATAACAGGAATTTTCGTGTCTAGAGACACGAGATCCTTTAACGTTTCTCTCCTTTCTTCTTTTCGTTCCGGATCGACTAGCAATTGAGCAACTTCTTTCCTTCCAATTGTTTCTCTCTGCCAAGACTTCTTCTCCACTTCTTTAGGAGGCTTTTTTAATCTTAGAAAAATTCTTGTACACCAATATATATATATTTTTCTGTCTAATTTTTCACACGGAATATGTGTAGGAATATCGTGAAACGCATCGAAAATATCGGATCAACCGTGTATAAATATCGAGAGAACATACGTAACGTTGGAATATCGCGTATATCAAGGTGATAAAAATTAATCGTTAATGTCGTCGGTTAACGAAAGAATAAGAAAAGTTGGAAGATCCTTGGAAGGCGGACGCACGCGCGGCCATGTGAGGCGGCCCCTGAAAAAGAGACGGAAAGATTTCGTTCTCCTGATCCTTGCGGCACCATTCGAGAGGGTATCCTTGGCTTCCAGGGTACCGTTACCGTGCCGCTTCTCTTCTTATACCGGCTCCAGCGGAGAGCGGGAGCGGGCGCGTTTTGTCGCTTTTATTGGGCCCGAGGCAAGGTTGCAACCCGCCTCCGACCGTGGCGTCCCTCCACGCTGGTTGTTATTCATGGAAATGGAGCAGATACGAAACAAAACGAGAGAGGGTGTAGCTTTACTAAACCCTGTGAAAAAGAGGCTTCTAATGTTTCCACCGTCCCAATTATCCAACATCCCTAAGGATGGATCGATCGATTTTTCTTCTTATCCGCCCTTCTTATCCACCACTTCTCTCCACTCGGTTTCGAATTCTCGGTTTAAATTCGACGAGATTTTAAATTTCGAAAATTTCTTCTTCCTCGCCCCTCTCGTTTCTCGTGCAAAAATCGTGGGAGTAATGTTTATTTATGCCCGTGTAAACGGCGTGAAAAGGTAATACGGAAAAATTGGCAGAGAATGAGCTCGGACTGGTTTCAGAGAGACAGTTTATAAATAACTACTACGGCCAACTTGTTACTGTCCCTCCTTTAATAGGCGAGGTTTTAAGTTACGAGTAAAAGAGAGAGGGGAGGGAAGAAAAAAAGGAATCCTTATTAACGCATAAATTACGCACGCTTGTTCCACTGCAATTTCCACTGATTAACATGGAAACGAGCGATACGTATTTGAAGAAATATATGTATATATATATATACGTATATTATTAATTTCTATCTCTTCTCGTTTACTCAACGATCCACTTCAATTTCTTTCTTTTTTTTCTTTTCAGCTCTCTCGAGTTTCCAAAATAAAATTTCCGAGCCGGATAAAATCGTGGGAGCAAGAAAGGGGTTTCGTGGAAAAGTCGTTCGAGCGCAATATCGATCGAGACTCTTGCCGGAGAAAAATCAATTAATAAACGTTCGATTGGCGTGCGATTAATTGATAGACGGTGGGGTGAGACACGCATGAATAAAAGATCCTAGAGCCTGGAAAATCGATTCACATTCGATATATTTCCACGAATAATTTCGCGCGCATATTTAATGCATTCCGATCGAAAATTCACTTCCGCGCTCTTACTATTTTACTGGTGCCTATTAAATCGATACGCTTTCCTTTCCTCAATTTCGCGCAATAATCCGACGATATATTGATCCTGGAAGGAACATCGTTACCGTCGTTCGTCTCGAAAAAATATATATATATTTCTGTCTGCGTACGATTGATGAAAAATCCGTTTCACGGATCATTAGAAATGGTTCGAGAACTCGAAGAAACGTAATATATATAAATATATATATAGAGAAAGAGAGAGGATGAAAATTGCCGGTAGATGATCGAGACGCAGCAAGAAAATGACGATCTTTAATTCTAATTAACGCCATGTCTTCTTTGTAAATACGAAGATGTTCATATTTCTTTCTATCCGCGTTGTTATTATCTTCTCTATTTAATCATTAATCATCGAGGATGCACTTTGTCTCATTTTTCTTTTTTTCTTTTCTTTCTTTCTTTCTTTTTTTCTTTTTTCCGCCCAACTTCGTTCGAACTATACAGGTTTTTCCCCACCGCGTAATTAACTTCTTCGTCCATCTTGCTAGGATCCTTAACAGAGGATCCTTGGCCTATGGATATATTCTTCCATTTTGCGATATTGATAAAAACAACGTCTGCCTTGATGACCAGTATGGAAAGAAAATAACGACTAGCCGAGAATTTATAGCTTCTTCCTATTCGTTTTCGATAACTGTGAGGAACGAACTAGGAAGCCACGTGGAAACGAATCACTTGACTTTTAGAGAGGTTAGACATTTATTTTTTTGGAAGCTAATACGTTTGCAATGACGTTAACTATGGATTATCTTTCCTCTCATTTTTTTTTTTCGCCCCCTTAAAGAATAAATGAGAATGGAGATTCGAAATTTTAATAACGAAGAAGAGGCTGGAAATATTAATTTAATATTGAAAAACAGTTGTTGGAATCTCGAATATAATCGTAAATAAATAAGTAAAGTAAACGAGTACTCTTGTATAACAAGTTTTCTTTCGAGGAATATCGTAAGTATCGATAACGTGATTTTTCTGATACACACTGATGCGTTATCTGTTATATTGGATAGATATCGCAGAATATCACGGAAAATGATCAAGTTTAAATACACAGATTGTTCTAACGATTCGAATCTGTTTCGAAATTATATTTGGATTAAAGAAAATTCTATTATTTATTTCGCATCGTGGGAAAGAAATATTACGATTGATCATTCTTTTTTTTTCTTTCTTTACCAACGACTGATACAAATTGCTATTAATAAGATATACATAGATTTAAGAAATAACTTTTATATAATTAATTAACAAATACACGTTATTAATAACAAAGAAAAAAAAAGAAAAATCTTTAGATTACAAATATAATCTCCAAAACTCCAGAAGAATGCGAATTAAAGATCTCCACTTTCAATTTCCACAGATGCGCAAATATCGGGGAATCCAAGTATCGTTTTAAAAAGAAATCTCTAAATTAAACAAACGTCCAGTTTTAAAAAGCCAGAAACATCTGCATTACGTGCATTCCATCTCGTTAGAAGGGAGTGACGTTGCCAAGAGTTCGTGGGAGCGTTCGCGCGTGCAAAAAAAAAAAAAAGAAGAACAGAAGGAAGAAGAAGAAGAAGAAGAAGAAGAAGGGAAATCCCTGTTCCAATCCGCGGGAGCAGCATGGAGAAAGCAGCGTGGTGGACCAACGTCCGAGCGAGCCTAATGCAAAGCACTCTCCGCGGTGGTAATAATTATTCTCGAAACGCGAGAGGGGCAATTAGCATCTCATTGGCTCATTTCTCGCTTATGCTAAATAGGTGGAGTATTATTAAAGCGCGTGTGCGAGGGCAGGTCCCTTTTCCCGGCGAGCTTCGTGGAACAGCTTCGCGCCGGGCCGCCGCTTTTCCCTCTCTTCCTAAATGCCTCGTCGTCTTTCCTTTCCTCGTTTCGTTTACGACCTCGTGCGGAAGACACCGTTTCGGCCACCGTTTCGCACACGCCTACACCCACGCCTCCATCCTTTTTCTTCCTCGTGAAAGGAAAGAAAGGAGGAAGGAGAAAATGATTGGAATAATTTTTGGAATTCTTCTTCTTCTTCTTCTAATATACTGCTATATTGATTTAAATCGAATGTTACTAAATTACATTACATATTTTGGAAGAAATTCGTTGCAATTTTTCTGAAAAATCGAGAGAAAGGAATATTGAGCATGGAGTTGACAGCAGGAACGAAAAGGAGGAGAAAGTTCTCGAGGGCACGAAAGATAAGACGTGGAATGGAATTAGAGGGGAAAGAAAAAAAAAAGGAAAGAAAGGAAGGAATGCTCGAAGGCTAGATATTTTCGTTCCGTAAGAAAACGTTGTCTGGTTTGTCAGATAAGATCCGCGTGCAAGGCGGGAAACACGGATTCCACAGCGGAAGAATAGAGAGCACGGCTCTCGTCCACGCTGCCGAAGGATTCGCAGAGGGCGAACGAGGATCCTCGCTTTTAACCTCGAAGGAAACCCTTGACCTTCGGTGGATTGAAGAGAGCGGGCACGGTACACGGCTTTTTACCTCGTCCGCCATTGTACGTGCCTCTTCCGGCCGAAGAAACAAACTCTTCGTTTTGCATGCCGAAGGTTAAAGATTAAAAAGGTAAGAGAAATGGAAGGAAGAAGACCGAGCGACATATTTGCGATACGTGCACCGTTTTGTCTCATTCTGACGACTTGCTCTCGCGTCTTGAACAAAGACAATATCTCTTTTTGTAAGTGTATTCTTATAACATGGTTGAATAGTTGAGAGTTACACGTTTTATATTTACAGGAATGGAGAGAGTTTTTTTTTTACATCCAATTTTATCGTCACGCGATCGTTTAATCACGTTTCATCGTTGCATCGAAATATTTTTGTCGAATGCGTTTTCTTGCTGTTATCCAAAAGATATAAATTTTCTTCGTGTAAATGAAAATAATTGTAAACAACTCTCTCTTGATAAATGTCACAACTCGCAAGAGAATCCATACGTACGTATTGCAACAAGAAAGATTTCTACCAAAGAGAATTCTTTCTACTTTCGAAAAAAATAAAGAATCTTGCGAAAACGATGGATCGAAGAACGAAGGAATCGAAGGAAATATTCGGGCGAGCGATTTCGAGGTTCACGGAGAAAGCACTCGAAGAGCGCAACGATTTCCTTTGTCTGCGCCACCCCTGAGGGACCGAGCTCGGTGAAACTCGGCCCTTTTTTCCAAAACCTTTCCAACGGGGGACCAACGGCATCTGCGTCGAATTTTCCGCCATCTCGAGCCCTTTCGACGCTCCCCGACGTTCCCTCGATCGTGTCACCGCGTCGTTTCCAGCCGACCTTTCCAATCAACGCATCGTGCGTGTAACCCCCGACCACTCTCCCTCTCTCTCTCTTCCCGTAACAGAGAACCGCGTGGCTTCACTCTGGCAAAATAATCGCGGCAAAAAGCCAGTTTCTGGCCGTGGACGGCGCGAGATGGAGCCGAGGGTAGAGAAGAGAGAAGAGTCGTGGTGGAATAAAAGGGGCCTCGCCTCTCCCTCCCCTTCCCCATCCGAGAAAGGATGGAAACAAAGGGGGGAGGCAAAGGGCGCGGACAGCAAAAACCGCGGACGTTACGTGCCTCTTCTTTACGATAGAAGCTCATTGCTCGTAGATTGCGATTTGCCACGGGCGTAATGAAGCCACGCCACCGGTTTCTGCACCGACAGAACGAGCCACCAATGCGATTTTCGATCGTCCAACTCTCGAGGCCTCTCTCTCTCTCTCTCTCCCCTCGACTTTCCTCGACACCTCCCTTCCTCTCCTCCGCACCTTGGTGCCGTTCGTAAATTTTCTAGCGGATTCGACTCGCGAGTTTTTGCAATGTTGGGGAGGCGTGCGTTAATTGGACCAGTTTTCTGAACCGGTGAGGAGGGGAATTCTCGCGAGGGGAAGAGGGATTCGTCCCTCCTCCCGCGGTGCGATCGCGAAAACATTTCGGAAATGGCGCGATGAAACATTTTCAAAGCGTTCGGTTCGGAATTGGTGGAGAGATGCGTGCCGCGTTATTGGCCGTTCCTCGCGCAAAAGAAACATTATTCCATTTGTAGCAACAGGTGCAATAATGGCGTAACTGGATCGATAATGACCGTGTTAGAATGGTTTGGAATGGTTTGCTCGAGCATTGTGGAATTATTCATAAAGATTTCGATTCGAAGGAAAAATTTCTGTAATTTTGCGTAACGTTTCTATCGAATGGAGAACCTGCCCCCTCTTCCGTAAGAAGAAAAAAAGTTGAAGCGTCGAATATCTACAAAAAAAGGGAGAACAATTCCTCGAGAGAGAAGAAAGAAACGATGAAGAATAACTTTATTGGAGAAGTGCGTAACAGTAATTCCTACGAACGCGTCACGCGGAAAAATCAGCGACCCGTTCAACCGTGTCTCGTTTCCTTTTAAAATTTAGATGAAACGCGCGCGTCTCACCCGTTCGCGCTTTACATTTATTTAATGTCACGGACATGCATAATTCGTCACCGCTCTCTCGATGATGCGAATCCACCATACATACACGTATACACTACCGTTGATACGCGATAATATACACACACACGTGTAATATTTATCCCGCTCGTTTCATCCTCTTCTCTCTCTCTCTCTCTTTTTTTCTTTCCATTCCAATATTTTTATTTTTACTTTTTTTCCCTCTTTTTCTTTTTTTCCTTTTTTTATTTTTTTTTTTTTATTTTTCGGTTTTATTTCGTTCGTTTTCTGTTTCAACAGATCGAGACCGAGCGACAGTTGTGACAACAGCGGCGCGAGATTCGAGCGGGGTACACCTTGCGTGGATGTTTGCGCGCGGACCGATGCCGTCCTGACAGCTCAGATAACGGGCGTGACATTTTGAAAAATTGAGGCCAACGATGCGAACAACGTCAACGAAATGCATCCCCGTCGTCCGTTTTCCTTCTCCCTCTATATATATATGTATATATATATATTTTTTTTTTTTTTTTTTTTCGTTTTTTCCCACCGCTGTACCGCGGACTCGACGAAGAGAGGGAGAAGGGGAAAAGCGAAAAATAAAAAAGGGGGAGAGGGGAGAACGCGAAAACACAACGTACACCGGTTCACCATTAACACGCTCGATATATCCAATTTTGAATTACGGGCGAATATTCGAAAACGCGAGACACCTTTTCCCCGGTGCAGACGGAAAGGCTTGAACGAACTTTATGATGAAATATTTGCAAACCTTCACTCCTCTGTGTGTCGCTTTTTCACGGTTAATTAGAAATCGGATCTCGAAACAAATTACGTTGTACTACGTCATAATACGGTCTCTTAAATTCGGGGATATTTATATAATTCTTCGAAGTTTCCTTTTAACCCTGTTATCGACAAATTTTTTTTTTTCTTTGAGGGAAAATTTTCGTTCTTGAATAAAAAAACCAAATTCGTTCCAAAATTAAAGATCCGCAATTATTTCAGAGAGAATCAATTTCGATAGGGTTCGAGAGAGATATTTTCTCAACAGCTTATCCTTATCGCTACATCACCATCCGTATAAGAATACGTTTCAAAAAGCGAGTAACTCGCTTTACCTACTTTACCTGTAATAGACCCATTTTCCAAAAAAAGAAAAAAAAAGAAAGAAAAAAGAAAGAAAAAGACCCTCAATCATACGCAGTGAAACACGAGCCACCGCAAGAAAGGAAAGATCAATGAGAATCAGGGACAACGGTCTCGAAAAAGGAATCCATAATGGCAGGTCGACTTTGAGCCGAGGCATCGATGGGCCCGCGTGTGCGCGCCGTCCTCGTCCACCAACGAATACACCCGAGTTATTTAAAAAGCCCACTATCCGTTATCTCGATCGGAGAGAACGCGAAGGGTCGTTTGAAATATTTCTTCCTCCTCTGTCTGCTCTCCTCGAAGGTCTGCCATTCGAATGGCCGCCGCCGCCGCGTCCAGCCACGAGGAAACAAAGGCGGACTCGCCGACTCCTCTCGGCCTTTTTTCCTTTCTTTTCTCCTTCTCTTTCTTTTTTCTCCTTTTTCTCTTTTAATTATCGCCTCCTGCCTTACTTTTATACACTCCGTTTACTCCCGAACCGAATCCTCCATTAGCCCTAGCATAATTGAATACGATAAAGTTCATACGAGTAATAATATATCTGCTCGCTTTAAGTATATCGGCTTAAGGAGGAAGCAATTTTCAAATTTCCAGCGCTCCTCGTTCCTTTTTTCCCTTTTTCTTTTCTCCTCTCCCTTCCTCCTTCCGATTATCAGATATCAGAGCAACATCGTTGTATGAGAATTAAATACATTATATCCCCACGGAAGGATATTTATCGTAACGTCCTGCTTTTTTCTTTCTTTTTTTGAACATCGTTTCCTCTCTCATCGACGATTAAATGTGATCCTTCCGTCGTCATTCTTCGAAACGAACGTGGTCGAGTGAAACGATGATCGGATAAAATCGAACGATTAGCCATGAAGGTAAACGGAGAATTGGAGAATTCTTGACGATATTTGACTACCTTCGAAGGTAGGAGAAAAATTACTCCGACATTTTTTTTAATTAATTACCCACCGGGATACAAAAATTTATTAATTAACCGAATTCAAGTTACGTATCTTCTCTTTCATCATTTGATAACACTCTCGAATAAAATTTGGGGGATATTTTTTTGTGTCGCGGAGATACAATCATTCGTAAAATTGAAGCGAATACTCACCAGCGAGTCCACCTCCGGATCGGCGATGTAGTAAGGTTTCTCCTGTCTGATCTGTAACAGACGAGCGCACACGTTTAAGAATCTTTAATAATTAGACGTAGCCGTTAATTGGAATATTAAAACTGTAGATCGTATCGACAAATATGTTTGTACGCACGTTTATATATATATATATATATATACCTCTATCTCTCCCTTGTACACCTGTTGACTCTCCCTCCCTCTCTTTCTCTCTCTCTCTCTGATCCAAATGATTTCCTTTACTCGTGCTTTCTTTTAATTGGATCCCCGCTGTTCGATTCGTACGCGTAGAAAACGGAAACGCGCCGGTGAACGCGATGGAATTCCTGCACAACACCGCGAGAGTCCAAGAAGGGCGAGAAGGAAGAAAACGCAGAAAAACGCCGAATGGATATAAAGGAGGAGAGGAGGCCAAAGAGGGAGAGAGATTCTCGAGCATTTTCATGGCGCCGCCTAGTGACGATCAGAATAGAAACAAAAGGGAGGATGGGCGAGTATCTTCTGCTCGATGCTCGGGGGATCCGCTCTTAATTGGACCCACGATGTTCTTACTGAAAGGATCGAGGAGAAAAAACGGAATGAGATGGACGACAAATCTCGATGGAAGTACCGGTTAATCTCGTGGAATCCACGCCAGATTATTCTCTCTCCTCCTCTCTCTCTCTCTTGGCCGACACCGAGCCAAGCCATCTGATTAGAACAACCCGGCTGTGGGATTGAATATCGTTAACGTTCCTCCTCCAAAATATCCTTTTATCGATAAGGAACGTAACGTTTCGTAATTTTCTAATTGATTCTCCTTACGCAAAGATCGTGGATTCGAGATTCGAAAATCGGGAAGAAGAATTCGAGGCAAAAAAGAGAGAGAGAGGGAAAAAGAACACAACGTTGGATTCGAGGAAGAATAGTCGTTGCAGGAAGAGTATCGCAATGATTAAATCGGGGCTGCCGACTGACAACGAAGGAATCCGGCCGGAAAAACGGGTGGAACGTTAAAATCGAGTTAACCGGTCGAGTCCCGCGAAGACTATTGCGAAGAATTCTGGGAACGGGGCCGGAGGAACGTATATTCATGAGGCTGAATTCTGAATGGGAGTTCCTCTCGCATCGGGTGTATGGATAATGAAGGCGTCTTGTAAGCCGCACAAAAATACTGTCAACTCTTCGTAGGGGGGAACTAGTTCTTGCACTGGGCCCTGTCACCGTTGCTTTTTCGACGATCCCCAAGCGGCGACCTAAACGCCCGTTCAGGTATCCACGTCGATTACAAATTGTAAGCAGCCTCGTCTCCCCTTCCCTCGTCCCCAATTTTATTTTGTCCTTACCTATTTCGGCCACCGCGAATCACACACACGCGTGTATATATATATATGTACGTATATCATTGGGAAAATTTATATTGGAAGGAATTTCGCGCGAAGGAAATAAACGATTTCTGGAGGGATGGGGAATTCGCGCGAAAGTTTGCGCCTTTTATCGGCCTCGATCGAAACGACTGTATCACGCTGATTAGAGGCAGGGGGGCTGCGAGTGACAGCTAATTGAGCCCATGCATATGTATAAAGCGATACGAGCGCTATTAATGTGACGCTGGCCGCCGTTAAATATCCGAGATCCTCCATATTTATGGCGGAATGAAACGAAATTAAGCATCGGGAGCCAGTACCATTTGAACAGGCACTTTCTATTCCGAGCTTCGATAAAAATAAGAGCAAAGTTTTTTACCTCGATCTTTTTACTTTAATTTTTCTCTCTCTTTTTTTTTTCTTTTTCTCTTCGCGAAACGAGGATAAGAATGAACAGCCTCGCGTACGAAAATAATAAATATATATATAAATAAATATATATTGTACGTCAGAGGAAAATTCCACCAGGATCAGGCTGTATCATCCGGCGCAAGATAAAAATATTGCGCGATAATATTTAGAGAATGCTCTCGTTCCGGCACGTCTGTTTAGGACAGCGTGGTATGCAAGTGTGTGCGACGATCCTGCCGAGAGATATACGAAGCAGCTGCTCCTCCGCTGTGCCCGTGTTCTGCTCCTCTGCCGTTTCCTTCTCGGCCATCGTGCGTTCCCTCCCCTCCCCTCCTCCTGGCTCCGGCCCCGTCAAAGCTTCCATTTTTCGCTCGACGAGGAACCGACGTCGTCGTCGTCGTCGTTTCGCGCCAAACTACGAGGAATTACGTAAACGATTTGTCGGCCCATTTGTCCGACCAACGGTCGGAATCGACGAGAGATCAAAATAAAAGGGCCCTTCCCTTCCCTCCCCCTCACGAGTGTCGGAGGAACTCGGAGAGTCCCAAAAACGAGTGATTGTCTTCGCGCAATAAAAACGAATTGCAGCACCCTGCGTAAACGTTTACGACACCTTGGCGGGACGGAAACGTGCAGTGGTCTTCCAGCGACCACTTTCGAACGGGAGGATATAATGGCAGCATCTTTCACGAACGGCACGAGCGTAAAGTTCGTCGCTCGTTGACTTTCTCCGGGGACCTTGACTACTCAAGGTAACCAGATTGACCTGGAGGTTGTAAAGAAATCTGGACAAAGTCGTCGAAAGAATCGAGCAGAAGAAGTTGAAGTTAATCTTATCGGAGGGACGACGGAGGAGATTGTAAAAGTTTCTTTTTTTTCTTCTTTTTTTTTCTTTTTTTTTTTTTTTTGGATGGATAAGTTGGTTAATTGCCAGGTTTCGAAGATGAAAGCGCAGCTGCACACGCACAGCTTGTGAAGAAGAAAAATTCTACAATGTTTTTTTTTTCTTTTTTTTTTTCTCTCTCTCTCCTTTCATAAAGAAACAGCGCTTTGCGAGAGAGGAGGATGAAAAGTTAATTTTTAAATAAAGTTTGATCGATGTAAGTGGTGAAATGGAAACACGCCCATCTAGCGTATTTAAAAATGGATCGTAGGGTAATCGGGCTTGTCCTTGAATGAGAGATAACGATTGAACGATTAGCGAAGGTAGCATGGGGAAAGGTAGCCAGGTGAGTGAGCATATGGACAGGACTTAGGAAATCGTTGGAAGCTTCGTCGGCGAAGAATTAATCAGATAATAATCTGATAAAACTTTGTTACGTTTTACGGATTAAAAAGTTTCTCAATCTATAGATGATATGATTCGATATTGGATAACCGTTTTAAATTCTCAAATGATCCAAATTTTTCCAACAAAATATAAAAATAATAATTTCTATTCTATTAAATTCCGTTCAATCGTTGATGGATTTTTTTTTTTTGGCGTACAGTACTCGGTATGTAAAAATTTTCAAGAATAAGAAGGCGAATGATTTTACAACTTTCCCGCCCTAACCACGTTTCGTTAATTAGGATCGACTGGCGAGCCGTTCAAAAAGCATCGATAAGCGAGCGACCAGGGATCGTTCAACGCTCTGGAATTCCGTGTAATCACGTTTAATTGCATCGATTTTATAAGCGGCCAATAAAGCGGGCAATAAAGCGCGAGTCTATTAAATTTTTCCATTCCATGGAAAGAGAGGGGGGAGGGAGAGGGAGATTCGTATAATCGCGAGATTATTGCCGATCGAACTTTAGCATGAATATACCGGTAGCGAGTTATGGCGAGAGATAAGTCGATGCATCGATCGTGGAAACGATGATCACGCCTTTGACGACAAAAGAGACGTCGCGGCTGTTGTTATCGCGATTATGATAATGCGACTTTACATCTGTTTACACTCTTGCTTGTCGAGGGATGGGGAGAAAGAAGAAGGGAAGGAGTTGGCCGATCCGCTTATCGAAATATGAATCGTTAAAAATAATAAGCGTAAACAAGCTCTGATTCGTTCGTAAATAGTTTTTAACCCTTCGCTTGACAATTTCCTTGATACGCGTTTTTAATCTTGGAACACGATCGTTCAATCGATATCTGATAGGGAAAGTCGTAAAATTTACGACTATCTCCAGATTTTTGATATTTTAACGTTTCGAACGATAAATAGATAATCGAATATATTATTTGCGATAAATAAAAATACTCGATTACAAAAGTTAAGAATATAATTCCGAGAGTATTAACCGATGTAATCGAATCGGATATACGGAAATATTGAAACGTTAATTTGTATTCAGTAGTCGTAAAATTGAGGACGAGAGTTTGATTTCTGTGTAACTTCTAAATTCGAGATAAGTTTTAAATTCTTTAGCACACTGGAGAGAAGATCTAAACTGTTCGTAAATATCTTGTCCGGTTGAAAGAAAGAGAGAGAGAGAGAGAGAAAAGAAACAAATACATAAATTCATAGGAAACAGTGTCCACACCTTGGAAGTGGGAAAGCAGGTAGCGTGCGTGGAGGACGTGCCTGTCTCGCGGTCGCATTAGTCAGGCCGTCAGAGTGCGGGGGCCAGCGTTTTACAAGGGTTTAATGCCCCCGGAGGTGCATTCTAATTGCACCAATAAATCCCGACGGGTCCTTGTCCGGCGTTTCCCACTCGCCTCCTTTCTCTACCGTTGTCTTTACAAGCTGGCCCAACGCAATTTCATCGTCTTGCCATCGCGATGGCCCTCCACACGCCTACGTTCCACGCTGTTGGCCACTGTTTCGGCCGTCCGAAGGGCCAACCTACGCTTTTCAGGTGGCGCGATTACCTCATTGCTAGTTAAGTCAACGGATAAATACTAAATCCTTTTTTTAGCCGCGAAAAAATCGTTGAGAAATTTCATCGAACGAATATATCTCGGCAGCCACAAAAGAGCATCGATGCTCCCTCGGACGAACGATTAATTTGAACGCAGCGAAGCGCAACACGGCGCACCAGGACGCCGACGAAAACGAAATTTTCGCAGCGGAGTGTCCAGTGCGGGCACGAAAACTGGGACGGCCGACCCATCTGGTAAAAAAGGGCACAACAATGCGCGTAACGCGGCACAGCGGGACGCTCCTGCCGAGCGCGTTGCTACGTCGCAGGCAAGCCAGACCGCCTGGAACACGAAGAAGCCAAAGCCGAAGCTTGGAAGGCAACGCGCAAAAAGGGAGCGAGCGCGGAGAGACGGGGTTCTGGTTGCGTGTGGAATGTATCGGGGCCCCATAGAGTACGCACGATGTGTGGACCGCACGGGATAATACCGGGCCCCATTGAATAGATCAATTTACAATGGCAGAAAATGAGCAGCGCTCTCCACCGGCTGCGGAGCACCCCTTCTTTACCCCCTCCAACGTGGTCCGATCTCGTCACGGTTCGTCACTTCTCACGACTCGGCAGCGGCGGTGGTCGTGCCGCGACTGAGACTGCGCATGCGCCGGCCGCGGTGAGGAGGCCATCGCGCATGCGCCCGCTCCTGTGCCGCGCACGCAACGAAAACGAAACGCGGACGAATAATCTCGTATACGCGAGGCGCGCGCGGCCCTTTTGTCGCGCGCACCGGCCCTACTATATCTTCGTCCAAGTATCGACGGGGTGTAAAAGGGTTCGAAGGACACGCCTCGGAAACCGCCGCAAGAGGATTGTCACCTGCTTATCTTTTCACGTGTACCGCCGGTGTGCGTGTACCGTGCTCCCTCCCCTGGCCCCTCTCCATCTGACGTTATAAAACGACCTCTCCAGACATCGGCGACGACAGATCGATGGTAAGTAAAGAACGAGTGGGCGAGGCGACTTAGATTTACCTATATGTAATCGGCCGTGTAATCTTCCCATCGACGGCGACCATACGAGCTAACGAAATGAATTTACTCCCGCGTACACGAGTACTTATGAACGTCGTGGAAGGGAATAATAAACGGGAAGATAAATGCGAAGAAAATTTCATAACGCCTGACGCTGGTTGGATATCAAAATTCATTATCTCTCCTTGCAAGAATGGGCCGAGGGGGAACACAGGGATCGAACGACAGGGGGTAATCGTGGGGCCCTTTCCCCCTCGACAATTTGTTTATCCGCTCGTGAGGACGGCGCGTAATCTCTGAATTAGCGGGACACGTCCTCCACGGCCGAGAGTATCGGCTACGACTTCCACTTCCTCGTTTCTCGAAACTTTTTCCCAAGTTCCCCGTATACATAATCGGTCCGCCGTTTTCTCGAGGAAGATACCGACACGCGAGGGACAACCGATTCGCGCGCACTGCCGCCTTTCCAACGTTCGTTCTCGCTTCCAACGGACAGAAAAGGAAATTAATTGCGTCGATAGCACGGTTGAAATACGGGGTCCCGCGTGGAGGAAGAACGTCAAACGAGATACGTTTGTACGGAGCGGAGATCGCCGCGGAAATAAAAGGAAACGGTCGAGCAAAAGGCGGCGCGCAATTTACCACACGCGGTTCACCGATTCGCTGGGAGAAACGTCGCTGGGTATCCTTCTTTCAATAATTTTTTTCCCCTTCTCTCCTCGCACGTCCCGCTTCCCGCTTCGTAATTCTATGCTCCTTATTAAGATGCAAATGTCACGTCAATTTCGCAATTCTAACGGACTCTCCGTGAGTACGCGGCTCCGTTGTCTTGGCCGACATAATGTCGACATGCCGCGGATAAATAACAGGATGGTTGAACATAGGCGAACGATTTAACGAGAATACCAAACGATCGAGAATAAAAGAACAGAGAAGGAAGGATTCAACTGTTTTTCTTTCCGTTCCTTTTCCTTTTTTTTTTTTCTTTTTCTTTTTTTCTTTCGTTTCGAAGCTTATTTTCTAATCGCGAACACGAGCGCGCACGCGATGACGTAGCATCGAATTAATTAACGCGAAGAGCAGCCAGCTCGCCCCTTATCCCACCTCGCGACTCAGAGGCTTAACGTTATCTGTCCGTCCGTGTGGCTCGGGTCGATTGCTACCGTGTCACCACGCTCTATATTTAAACGCGTACGCAGTTGATTTTTCGGCGCACTGGAAAAACTCGTTTCGAAACGAAATTCACCCTTCGAAATATATCTTCGAAAACCCGGGGTGCGGCCCGGGTTATATAATTAGCCAGCGTGGCGCACGGGGAGAGAGGAGAGATGGAGAAGTTTGGTCGAAAAGAAGTGTGCAATTTTATGCAAAGATAACCGACGAGCAGCTTGGCTATCTAGCTCCGCGATATACATAGGCGCCGATATCCCTCAATCTAAATGTGCTGCATTCGTTTGCATCGACTAAACGCGCAAAGAACCACCAAGGCAACATTTTTATCGTGCGTACTGTCGGCTGCTCCGACTTAATCGCCTATGCTTTGTTTCCACGGGCAAATATCCCCTCCCCTCCTCTCCCCACCGGCACCCCGTGTTATTCCCGCACCTTTGCGAAACCGCCTCTATCATTCCTGTGAGAAATACGTACGGAGATCGGTGGTGCCCGATTTCCATCCCACGGACTCCCTCTCCTCCTCCTCCTCCTCCTTTTCCCCTTTTATTTTCGCCACGAGCAAGGAGGAAGAAAAATCGATAATTTATTCTCGACGACAAATCCATCCGCTTCCCAGAAGGTTTCTACGGGGAGAGACACGGTCACGGATGTATATATATATATATATATACCTGAACGTGCTCCAACACCGATCTTAGAGAGGCGACCTTTTTCGAAGTCGAACCGGCCCGGGGAGCGGGCGTAGATGGCGAAACGGTGTGTTTTTAAAAGGCCCGGAATCATTTCGCGTATATAGGTTCTCCGGTTACCTACGCGTGTGTCCTTGGCAGGACTCGCCTCAGGTGAGTTTACCTGTGCGGGAAGAGCGACGAGGACCCGTGGCTCGCTACGAGCGAAAAACTAGGCGACGAGGAGAGAGAGCAAGAGAGAGAGAGAGCGAAAGAGAGAGAATAAAGGAGAGAAGAGAAGAATCGCGAAACAACAACGAGACTTCTATAACTCTGTGCGTTCTTCCGGCTCGTCCGTAGAACGTATCGTAAGAAGGAGAACGCGGCCATGAGAAACGATCTTTCGCTCTCGATGCTCGTCGTCGGGTGGCTCGTTGGAATTCCTAAAAATAAGTTCCAACCGACGAGAGCCAACCTCTCCTTGGAGAGACCCTAAACATCCACGGGTTACATCCATGGCCGCGCAACGTTATTTCGTCGCCTGAGAGAAGGACGTGTCGAGAGAGTCGTGACTCATTTGGAGCGGCCCGAAATTCTCTCTCCCTCCCTCTCTCTCTCTCCCTTTCTAAGCGTATCCTCTCCGTTGGAAAAAAAAGGTTACTTTCGAACATTCTCTCACGGAGCAACGTTGAGCAACGACAACGTTGGAATTGGGGAAACGAGGGGTGTTTTCGATATATATATATATGGGGTGAGTTACGAGTTCTACGCGTTTTGCTTCCTTTGAAAAATTTCTACACTACGGTTTCGAAATATATTCGTTTGCACGTTTTTCGAATTTTTTCGACGTTAATTTTTATTTCATTCGCGTTATTCAATTATTTGTTTCGGATATAATTTATTTATTTTTTTTTCTACATTACGCGAAGATTTAAATTAAAATTCGTCGCACGTTTTGAATTTCTCTGTTCGACCGAATTTTCGCGCGATTATAAAATATATGTATTCATGAATATTTATTTTAAAAAAAAATTGCCCTCCAATATATTTTAATCTTTACCCTAAACGCAATTACCGATACGATAAAATTTTGTACTCGACTCGTTTTTGAAATAATCGTCGCGACATTTTCGAACATTCTGTCGTTTAATCGAATTCTCGTGTAACTGAAATATATTCGTCACGGCTGACGAATTTTTTTCCATTTAAATATTCCCTTTCGGATTTGATTTTGAAAAGAAAAAAAAGAAAGATCTTTTAAAATCCTAAAATTCAGTGACAAATTGACACCAGTTTCACCAGGTTTTATTTTTTAATTTATCGGCGAACGTATTATCGAATACTGGAATACTAATTTATCGTATAAAGTATCGAACAGATACGCTTACCTGTTTGGAGAAGACAGCTATGTCCTCGTTGAAGCTTTCTGACGAACACACGTCACCACCCGCTACGCCAGGTTCGCGCGGCGTACACGTCGCCAATTCGCACTTCTCGAAGATCAGCGCGAGAAGTGGGAACAGGGGGTGTCTGCAACAAGGAGAAAGTCAATATGAGATAAAAAAAATCAGCCTGAAACTCAACGATATCTCACCCGAGACGAGAATGTATTTCCAATTCGAGATTATTAATTAATTCACTGTGACTAGTCAACAGGCCCGTTTCATATTTCGAACGATTTATTCGACGATTTTATCTCTCTCTCTCTCTGAATCTTAAATTTTCTTTAGAAGAAGAGAGGACGAGGCTGGAGATGTATACACGACGACATTATATATTCGATTATATTTATCCTTGCATCGGTAAACGATATCGTCGATTAAAACGCGAGCAAAGACAACGTGCACAGATGCAGATAAGAGAGACGTGAAAACAACGACGAAACGGTGAAAGCGAGGTTGAATAAAAATCGTGCTCGACATTGGGACATTATTACGTGCAATTACGTTGCCATTTTTCACGATAAAATAAAATAATAGGGATTATCGAAAATACTATTTTTCTTTTCTTTTTATCGATCAAATTAATTATACTCGCAATATATTTTACATAATAAATTTTAACGCGATTAACGTAATTCGTCTTACATTTCATATATTATTAGGTGAACAAATTAATGGAACAATTAAAAAAATATAAATATAATGTAACGATACATATACATAAGGAATAAAAAAATACATAAAAATTTCTATTCTACGATACAAAATATATAACAAAATACGAATTTTGATATTTAAATGTACGTATGATTTACTCGACGTTAAAGTAAAAATATCATAATCAATCATCCATCTTCTTTTATCTTCTTTCATCTTCTTTTATATTTGAATACAAATCAAAATAAATAAATGATGAATAAAATTAGAAAGAAAGAAAAAAATATTCTTTACATCCACCGATTAAAATACATCGAAATCGAACATGGACGAGTTTCTGTCAAAAATCGTTCACGACTGTGAACGTGTTCAGCTCGCAAGGTGAACCCTTTCTCGATCCGACGGCACTCGATCGCTTCGCGTTCTTGCAAATGTCCGATAACTTCATCGACGTTTACACGTTCCCTTCTTGGCCGATTCATCGTATCGTTTTTCATACACACACACACAAATATACATATATATATATATATTTTTCTCAACGACACTTTTCTAATTGAGTAATTGGTCCGCGAGAAAACGTATGTCGGTCTCGTGTATAGCCCGCGGTGAAAGAAAAACATGTAAAAAGCGTAGAACGCGTCAATTAAGCAAGGTGTGCTCGACCGACTTCGATACCATAAAAATCGTCCGCAACGATTTCTATTTCGCGCGTTAATTATCTACAGTCGGTCACAAAAGTATTCGCATACTTTACACTTAGAGCTTAATTAAACAACGAGCTACCTTATTAAAATATCCATTACAATCCCTATTTATGCGAAACATCGCGACGCGCAAAGGATAACGAAGTAATTTTTGTTTAAATAAAATACGCGCGAGAAATGAAGCCTTAATCGACGTACAAGAAATTTTCGAATTAGAAAAATCTCGAGTTTTGCCATGCTTTATTATTATCGTAAGAAATACTCTAGACTTGTACGATAGCTTGAAATTATACATAAAAAAAAAGACAGAAATAGATATAAAATTTCGAGGCACTTTTTTACACGTACGAAATAGGGATCAGAATTTTTTTTAGGTTAAGCGAATCTTGTTTGCAAGATAACGAGTAGTGTTGCGGCCGACTGTACTTCGCGTATCGACAGGTTGTAAATAATCGATCTTACGTTCCTCTTGTCTCCAAGTTGGGAATTCCAGCCACGGAGAGGGCGGAAAGAATATTTTTCACGTTTGTTTCTTCCGAGGTTGTTGTTGGCGCGGCGTGCACGGTTACACAGCGCGGCATTAGGAGAGGATCACCGGATAAGATAAGATTAGCCGATGCTGGTGCAACCGGTACGTTGCAACCGGTGGGGAAGCCACCGTGGCTCGTGATTTAAAGGTGCGTATACATACCTCGAAGAAAAAAAAATACGCGCGTGACAATTTAAAATGATCTACAGCGCGCATTCTTGATCGCAAGAGTTTTCGTATAACGAGGGTTTATTAATTGTTGTGCGAATATACACGGTGTAATGAATCTGGAACAGGAAGGAAAAGGAAATAAAGGAATATATCTCGTGTTTCTTTTTCTCTTTTTCTTTTCTTTTCTTTTCTTTTCTTTCTTTTTTTTTTTCGCAAATAATAGAATTTATATCAGCGTTATTGATGATCGTAATAATTAATTTTAATTACCTCTTCCGTTTTCCTCCGCTTAATTGTTTAATTATGTATTGTATCTTTTTTCCTTTTTCTCCTTTTTTTAGATTTACATGCGATAAATTACAAATTTTTACCGCGTATATACTTTTCCTCATACACTTTCCTCCAACTTTTTTTCAACGGGAAATAAATAATTTTCGCGGACGATTTATTTCCCGGACGAAATATATTAATTCTCCCAATAACGTCTCCGCCCGATAATCACGATCAACGACACTTTTATTAATTATCATTATACTCGTACGTAAATTTCCATTTGTCTTTAAACGTCTTTTACACCACTCGTATTTATCGATTCCTACGATCTGAAACCGGCGAGATGCGTGTGCAACGATCTCAATCTCGACTAAAAACGTTAATGATCTAGAAAATACTAAGCGCTATTATTACGCGTGTAATTTATGTATCCATAAGAAGCGGTAAAAAAAAAAAAAATGTAAAGGAATACACGTGAACGCGAGAAAAAATACACGTATAAATATTCAAAATAAAATTGTAACTATTAAATTGGCCTATAGTACATATCCGTATAGATCCGCAAAGAACAAAAAAGAAAAAGGAAGGAAAAAAGCGAATTTCTTAAGTTACGTTCGTAAAAAAAAAAACGCGAATTTGCATAAACGTTACGCAGTCCAGTTTATTACTTTCCATACTAGAGCGTTGCCCCGTTTCGATATCCTTTAACAGCGAGACCGGTCCGATTCCGAACAGGCAGGAACTTCTCGACGCCAGCCCGCATTTCGTCCGAAAACCCTGACAACTTGCATCAACCTTAATCGCTCAATTACCCCGCTCTAATCGTCGAACGAATTCTCAGCGGGAAACGAACAATTTCTCGGTGGTGCGCGGATACGGCATAGAGAGAGAGAGAGAGAGAGAGAGAGGGAGAGGGAGGATAGAAAAAGAAAGGAGGAGAGGAGGAACGAAACGACGAGAGAAACCGACCTTTCTTCCTTTACCCTTTTCTTACCATCGAAACAGAGATGAACGAATTTTAACGCGTCCTCGGGAGGTCTCGAGACGAATTCGGCCCCGACGAAACGGCTCACGGTGGATATATACGTGGTAGCACCGTGGTCAGAGGCATTTCAGAGGCATTGTGTACGTATGGTAGCGGGTCGCGGTCTCGCGGCGTGGCAGACATAAAACGAATCGGAACGAATTTCGACAAATTGACGCGGGGCCCGACGCGAGCAATGGACTTCGAGACGGCAAAAAAATCCTCGTGCCCTCCTTCGTTCCCTTTCCTTCCGTTCCGTGCACCTAGACCACTCTTATACCTTCCCTCAACCCTCCCTCCTCTCACCTCCCTGCCTTTTATTTTTTTTTTTTCGAAATGACAAGTGAAGTTATCCGGTGAGGTAACTATAGCGAGGATTGGAAATTGAAATGAAATTTTGCAATTGGGTTTCTCTCTCTCTCTCACTCTCTCGATTCGTTTAGGAAAAAATTAAAAGTTGGAGAAAGATCGAGATTAGGAAGGAGAAGAAAAGAGAGAGAGAAAAGAACGATGTAGGAAGGAAATAATAGGTGGGATATTTTTTTTCTACGATCGACGAGAAATTATGCGAATTACGAGGTTTCGGTTCCAGTTTCTCGTAGACGGGATTATTACCGATCACGCAACGTCCCGATCGTCCCGCTTTTTCGAAACTTAATTCAACATCTGGATAACTTCCCGCATCGTCCTCGAGACTTTCTCTCCGCCTCGTTCTGCGTTTTCTATCGCGCCAGGGATTTCTATTTTCACCTATTAGCCTAATTGTACGCGCGTACAACGGGCGTACAACGGAGAGGATCGGACGGTGGATGAAAAGCAGACACCGACCAAGCCTCTCTCGTTACGCCTAATTATTGTGCAACATATATTATCGATTATTGTCGGTCGTGAAAAAAGCGAGAAATTAACGCGCGCGCAGCGTTTTATCGAGGATGGAGAATCGAGCGATGCCGTTCTCGTAGTCATCGGTTAGATGGTATCGATTTAATTAGAGCCACGTGTTTTTCAACGCGATATTCTAGGTCGAATATCGGGATATATCCACGGGATTTGCGATAGGAAAATACGCACACTTTCCAGCCGCACTTGACCCGCACCATCCTCGTATAATTGGAAATACAATCGTCGGCGCGAATCCGCCAAGGGTGGAAATTATGAATTTTAATGAGCGGGGAATGTTTACAACGTGTTAATTAAAAGAATGGCTTATGAAACACACGCGTAATCGTGTTCGAATAATTTATCGATAAATTTCTATCTTTATACAGGAATCGAATATATTTAGCTTTCCATCGGTTGCAAACGGTGAAGAAGCAAGGATGCAGCGTAAAAAGGACCCGGGTGAACGATCACTTTCACCGCATATACGGGATGATCGTCGCAGGTCTCCTACTTTTACCAACTTATAGGAAACAACAACGAGTTTTCAAAGGCGGCAACAACAAGTTTGGAGCATCGGCCCTGAAACGCTCGATTGATCGGGCCAAACGGGGAAAAGAGCAAAAAGAAGGAAAGAAAGAAGAAAAAAAGACACGTGTTTACGCAGGAAAGAGAGGAGAATGGAATCAAAAGCGGTTTTATTAACAGGTTATTCCGGTAAAAAAGAGGGGTTCGGTGCGGTTTGTCTTTCGCGCAATCAGGAAAACCACGAGCCATGCGAATGGCTGGAGGGGTGGCGCAAACGGCGGTTCTTTAAGCGGGCGCGCGGTGCAACGGCAAAGTGCAACGTCGATGACAAATGACGGGTCAAAACGAGGTGTCAGAATGACGGGACCGCAGAGGGTAATGATATGATTGTCCGGTGGACGCGGAGGATGTTTGCGGTTTTGCGGTTTCCGCCCTCGATTCCCGGCCCCGTCGAGGGGCCCTCCTATTTGCCCTTAACCGACCCGGCCCTTCTCCTCTCTTCTCTCTCTCTCTCTCTCTTTTTCCTTTCTTTTTTTTTTTTATATATACACACGCCGCCATCGGCAATTTCACGCTGTGATTCGACCAGTTTAACTTCCACCACTACCAACCACCAGCATCAGTTGGAAGGTGATTCCGGATTCGTCGACATCATCGGTTTTTGTACAGTTTTGGTCTCATCTTTTTCCCTTGCCTCTCGTTTCCAGCACGTGGTCCTCCTCGAAAAGGAGAGGACGATTGGCGGTTATTATTGACCGTGGCGAATGGCGGTGTTAATTGGGCGTAAATGGAAGATTGCCGCGATTTTGCGATAAGTTAAGCTCTCTTCGTTTAAGACTCGCTTCTGAATGAACGGAATACGCGGTACGGTAGAAGGTGTCGGTCTAAGAGGGTGGCATTTCTGTTCTATTTTTTGCTCAAGAAGGATTTTTTTTTTTAAGAGTATTAAATGTTTGAACGCAACCCTCGAAACTCGTTGGCGAAAGCGAGCTTTGCATATCGGTCTCGCGCGCCGATTTTATCGCCGTTTAAATAAAAGGCAGCGGGGAACGTGTGACGTCGATAATAAGCAAGCGGAAACCGCGATACGAAATCTCACAGGTGGTTCTTCAACTTTTATCCCTTTAAAGAGACAGTCCTCGCGGATTCGTGACATTAACTCAAAGCGTGACTCGAGAAACAGAAACGAAAAAAAGAAAAAAATAAAGGATACGATATTGAGAAATCGGAAGGGAAGCTTGACGACCATCCGCGTATCAAGGAAGAATAAAAAAAAAGGAACAAATTTCGAACGAAGTTGAAAGATAGCTTCAATCGTTTTAATCGTTCCCCTTCGTGTAAGCGCAAAGAATATCCTCCGCAGGGTTTCCGTGCAATTACAACGCGTGTGATGTAATCAGAGAGAGAGAGAGACTGGCGCTCACCAATCAATTCCATTAAACGGTGCATTAATATTCATTAGCCGCTCATCTGCTGAAACGTCACTCTAATGCACTAATTATCGTCAATCGGAAAAAAAGGGATATTAAACAGAGGAGAGAGAGCGTACGAAATCGTTTGACCACTTCCTGCTGGATCCACGGGATCACAGGAACACGCGAAACGTGCGTTACCCCCTCCCTTCTCTCCTTTTGATTCTCCTTCAAGAGAGAGAGAGAAAAATAGATTTGCGTAAGACGTCTAATCCATAAATGACTCGGCCAATCATGCTCCTTGCATAAGGATCCCAGCTCCGACCAGTGATTGGCAGATTCGCCTGTGCCTTACGTCTCTCTCTCTCTTTCTCTCTCTTTGCCAAGCTTACGTAAAACTCTTTCAGCGAAGAATCATTGGCAAGAATCATCGTTCGAAAATTTTTCTCCCGAGCATCTATTCGCAATCGATCCGTTCGTGATAATGATCGGATCGAGTTAATTAGAAAATGGCAAAGGTAAGTGGACTGTCTCTGTCTCTGTGAAAAGATAGTCAGCGCATAGTTGTATTTTTATTTTTAATCGTGGAAAGTATAAGAGTAATCGAAAGAAGAAAGGTGTACGAGATTCGATTTTTATATTTTTAATTAAGGGTTTATAAATTTCCCGCCTAAAATTCAGAATAGAATATTTATTTATGTACAGAACCACGTTGTACGAAATTTCTTCATAAAATCTAGAAATTGATAACATGATATTCTCACCGACCACTCACTCACGAAATTCAATCACGATCCCTATATTATATCATATTTTATAAATTTTTTCGACATCCCATAATCGAACGTATCCTCAATACGATTAACATTTTTCCCTCGAATCCGTTTCTCGCCAAGTCCAAGCGAGAGTGGACAAGCTGTCGACGATTTTCCACGGCGCGGAGGCGCCGCACGAGGAGACTGAAAAAAACTGGCTCGCGATTTCACGATTGGGCGGTGCGGTGCACGATCGGTTTGTAAACAACGGGTTTATCAACCAAGGCCAAGGAAACGAACGGGCGGGTTAGAAGGAGAAGGGGGTTTAAACGCCGCCTCGTAACGGGCCGGCGAGGCCAGCCGTTCCGAGAAAGCGCAGGAATCCGACGGGGGAGGGGGGGTCGGGGCACACGACGAGTGGACAAATTACAGGGTGCACGAAATAATGAGGCTCCCGTTCTAGGATGTATACCAGAAATCGGGCCATCTCGCGGCTATAAATCACACGGAACACGGCGGAGCAGCTTCGTAAAACGGCCAATTGACGAGTTTCAGAGAGAGGCTGTTGGGAGCGTGGCACGAGGCACAAATATATATATATATATGTATATGTATATGTACACGCGTTTCCCTCGCGAATAGTTTTACCCTCCCTGATTTTTACCTTTCTCCGTAAACACACCGATCTTATTATTTCTCTCCCCTTTCAGATCTCCTTTTTTTTTATTCGATCCATTCTTCTTTGGATGGAGATAAGTGTCGAGCTTCGAAAAGTTTCTTTTTTAATTAGGAAATAGATATATATATGAAGATGGTTGCTGCAATCTGAATAAATACATAATTTCTCGAAGTTTTCTTCTTTTCGAGATCACTTCTTCACTTTTCTTCTTTACAAGATCCGTAGGATAAAACGAAACGGATATAGCCAATGGCTACATTCCCGTCTAATTATCAAAAGGATAAGTAAGACGCAAGAAGTTTTTTCGCCACATTCTTATTGCCATACTTTACCATACGTTAAAAATACGCGGGGGCAAAAAGGAAGCGAGGAACGTGTCGAGCAGCAAGATAATTCCGCCCGAGACACCCTATAAGAAATCGCTTCAAGGAGAAAAGCGACCGCTCCGCGTCCGTTGTTCCTCTCCGAGAGAGAGAGAGAGAGAGAGAGAAAAGAAAAAGGGAATCGAGGGAATTTTTATCGCACGCATCGTCATCGATCAGAGTGAATATCACGACACAGAGCACGCAACGTGCAAACGTTCGAAATTTATTTTTATCGATCGAGAGGAGCAAAGCTCGAAAAAGGGAGGGAAGAAAAACCTGATACGCGACCACGCTCGTTCTCTACTCCCATTGAAATCCGTTGGCCATTTTTGCGTTTCGTTCGGCGTAAGGGGGATTCGGAGAAGAGCGAAAAAGCAAGGTGGCGGTGTCGCAATAAAGAAATAAGTGGCGTAACGCGTCATGAATTTTCATGTAAAGCACGCGTTCATTACGATTTATCAAACCCCCATTGTAGACACGCCGCATTCCTCGATGCCAGGCCTCGACGCATGGCGAAACTTACGAGCAGATTAATGCCGATAGGGGTCGTATTAACGCGAGCGGTGCGTTAAACGGTCAAGTATTAACCGACCCCTCCCCCCTCCTCTCCTTCTTCCGATAATGAATTTTAACTCGGCCGATTTTGCGCGCCGCACGTTTTAATTGTACGTCCTTTTATCAGTGAAATCGTTCGAAATACGATTCCTTTTTTCTAAAAAAAAAATTGCAATTCTCACATTATAAAGATATCTTGGAATTTCTCAGTTTCTTTCCATCACAAAGATTCTCTATAAATTTTATTTACGCGAAGAATTCAAGAAATATTTCTTTATCTCTCACGAGAAATTGCAACGCAACGAAAATTGAATGAGAAATACATGTAGGAAAGAAAATAGGGGAGAATTAAGAAGAAGAGAAATGAAGACTCACCCGTAGATCGCATCCTTGTCGCGTTTGTGGACGTCGGGTACCGCGGATGCTGCAGCTGCGGCCGCCGCCGCAAGAACGTGTTGGGGTGGTTGCGGCGGGGGCGGTGGATACTGAGGGTGTGCAGGCCCCATGCCCCCGAGGTGCGGACTGTGATGGAGGCCAGGGACACCCCGGGCGCTCCCGTGTGGATCGTACAGCCCTGCACCACCTCCTCCACCTCCGCCCTCGAGATAACTCGAGTGCAGCCCTCCATCGTCATACTGAAAGAAAAGGAAAAAATTAGCTCCAATCTGTGCGAGAGATTTTCTTTTTTAGAATTTTTTAGAAACAATTGCTGCTTCAATATATCTGAGAGAGAATATTTATTATATTCAATTTGGACTAAGTAAAGCATCTTTATATAAAAATATTCAATTCCTTGTAATTTCTTATATATTTAAGCGAAAGAAAAAGCTTCGAAAGAACGATCCTTCTTTTCAAATTTATCGCTCGATTGACAAACAATTTCTCTCTCTCCCTCTCTCTCTTAAGCGGCACTCGTAATAATCAACGTAAGTAGAGTACACGATTAACTACTCGACCAAAAAAAAAAAGAGAAGAAAAACCAAACTATAAATATATATACATCAGTCTGGACAAATTTTACGACCACGGTTGGACCGAGCACAATTTTCACAATCATCAACAAGATCAAAAACCGAGTCGACTTATTGCGCTATTTATACGCGAGCAAACTTGGACAACTGAAGAAATGAATCAGCTCGATAAAAAAGAGGAACGCAATTAGCCAGCCAAGTCCGCGCATCGTCACGTGCATCATCCGATGATGCTTGCCATCGCATCATCCGAAACGTGTAAAGCGGTTCGAAAATATCGCTACTCCAATCCATTATCAGCGATCGTTTATTATTGTTGTTGTTGTTGTTATAATTATTATTATTATCCCGCTTTAACGAATCGCGATAATTGAAGATATGGAGTAATTGGATGAATAGATCCGAAACTAGATAACTTAAATTTCGTTTCGAAACGATAAAAGGAGAACAAGATGGCGCGATCCGTCGATATTCAACCTATTTAAAGGATTTAAAAATATAGAAGACGGGGCACGTCCTTGTCCCATGAGGCGAGAGGCACCCATAGCCGAATGGGGACAGTCGGTTGGTTGGTGTTCTGTGTGCAAAAATAAGCGGAATTTATTCGGGAGACACAACCGGGGCGTCAAACCAGGGGAAGAGGGGAGGGGGGAATGGATAATCGAAAATACATTCGGGCTACAAAAATACCGGGAGAAAACACTTAGGAATTTATTGCGAAACGTGTCGTTTCTCTCCTTCTCCCTTTTTTTTCTCTTTACATGTACACGTGTTTTTCTAGTTTGCATGATACTGGTAACCTTGCCTGGACGGATTACAAGTGGAAGACGCATCTCTCACGAGCGTCATAGAAATATTTTATATCGCTTCGTCCGAAGCAAGATCTTGTTTCTCGAGTATTTTGTAATTTTGATGGATCTAAAAAAAAAATAAATATTCGATTCGGTGTTTTCTTTCATTGTTGCCAAAGAGATTAAATATTAAATAGAGGGAATAACTGGATGAAACTAGAGGAAATATATACGACGATATTCCATTTCGGGAAAAAAAATTCTTGGTCCAGTTTTGGAAAAGTTTTTCTCTGAAAAAAAAAAAAACTCTCGTTAAAACGCGCGATTAACGTTTAACGCTGCTTTCGAACGAGATTTTTGCGCGGCGATTGGAATCAATTTTTATCCGACCAATAGGAGGACGATAAAAGTAGAAAGCGAAAGCAATTCTGGCTCGCGGATGCAAGTGGAACACGGCTGTTAGCGAAACCTTTGGACGATAGCGACGCGCTTGAAATATGAATTTCGTAAGCGCGCGTGGAATGTCGCGTGCGGAATCGTTGAAATCTGTTCGAGCAGAAGAAACTCAACCGGAAGATCGTTCGCTAGAATCGAACGTTTTCACGAGGAATCCGAGGCGAGGGATTGAGACGCGGTGAATGGAGACGTTAGCATGAATTAAAGATTCGAGGTAAAATAAATTGAAGATCCGAGTGTCCGATTAAATAACTTGCGCGTCTCAATTACGGAGGAAATCGGTATGCAATCCCTAATAAAACGATACCCTGATCAACGATAAATAATAATTTGGGAAACTCCATTCATCTTTGTACGTATTTTTAACATCAACGATCGTATCATAAATTTACATTCGTTTCAAAATTTCCCGCTAATTATTTATCGACGCCAAAATTCGTACGAAACGCCAAATTTCATCGTTGATAGTTGATGGAATGCAAAATTCCTTTTTTAAATCGAAAAAAATCCACAAATTTCACAAAAAGGCGATCAAACGCGAAATAGACGAGTCACGTGGAACAGCAAATTTTCTTGCACGCCACAACAATTAACAATGGAGAACCAATGATTTCTTTTTTTTTTTTTTTTTTAAATATCACATACCTTATTATCGAGAAAACGTAAACCAAAAACGGTTATTATTGTTAATTATCGTGACGTCGATCGTCGACTCTGAAACGTTGGTAATTTTACGACGAAGAAGAAAAAAGAAAAAAGACAAAAGGAACGCGAAGGAAAGAATAAAAGAGGGGGGGAAAAATCGAAGTAGCGATTCGCCGATTAACGAGTCGATTGTTGGAACGGACGGAAACACGAGTAATCGAGAATCTTTAATTGCATAGAAAAGGTTGACATTGTGGAAATGGCGGAGATCGTTTCGTGCACTTTGACTTTCCATCCAATTTGACTCGTGCCATTGGACGCGGCAAAAGAGCACGAAATATTTCGAGAACGATTTCGGAACTGGTTTCGCCGCATTATCGTAAAAAACGATGCCGGTCGTCCGGTTTTGCAAACGAATCGAGAAAAAAAGGAGGGGAGGGGAGGTCCTCCTCCTTTGATCGCTCGAATATCCGGGGTAAATCGAGCAAATTTTAAACGATGGGTTATATTTCTATCACTATTTCTCGATCGTCCATGATTTCTTGCCTTCTTTCCTTTTTTTTCCTTTGATAGAACCTCAGAGATAACTGGAACGGTTTTTCCTTGAAAAAAAAAGAACCCCTCGTTCGTAAATGATTCTCGTCATGCAAGAATTACCGATCTTATCGGTTAGAAATTGAACGAGCGAAGGAAGTATTTTTTTCTTTTCTTTTTTTTTTCGATATCATCATTTTAAAATCGTAAGCGGATTTGACACTTTTTAATTTAACAATTTAAATCGGTGATCTTCGGTTGGAATTCTAGCGTGGAATGCGTAATCAATCGTGACAAGGCGACCCCTCGTCGTTTCGAAATTGAGGGGAGACGTTTAATCATATCGCCGTCTTTCCAACCTTTCGAAACCCAAGTTCACAAAAAAAAAAAAAAGTTGAAAAACAAGGGAAAAACCAATGTCTGAACCAATCTACTTTTCCATCGTTGACCGAAATTCGTGGAAAACGCGCGTGTGTGTGTATGGGAAGCGTGTGAAACGACACGTTTCACCAGGAAAATGGATTCCATCGCTGAGAAAGGATAGAGAGGGGGGGGAGGGGAAAAAAGGAGCCGGCGTCTAATAATTCACCACGAAGCCAAGCTATGAAGATATCACTGGTCGATCGAGCGGAATAACTTAAACCTGAGAGAGTAAGTAGGTAAGTATAATACGAAGGACTCGTTCACTTTAAAGCTGTTATCGGCAATATTCGAATAATTCTCAACTTGAATTATCTGCGCGCTTCAATGTAATCAATCCTATCCAATTTATTATTATTATTATTATTATTATTTCATAATAATTATTTCTATCCAATAGAAGAAAACTCTTTGATTGGAAAAAATGAGAGAAGAAGAGAGAAAAAAAGTTTCAGTTCCATCGTTACATTACGTTTTAATATGTTACAAAGAAATCTAATAAAATAAACGCGGAACTCGTTTCGAATCGTTCTTCAATCTTAAATATGCTTTAAACGTTGATAATAACGAGAGAGAGAGAGAAAAAAAAATGGTATTTAGATATTAAGAATTGAGATACGAAGAAATAATCTCAGTATTATTTCTCTTCTTCGAGTTTTATAGGAGAAAAGTTTAGAACGATGACGTTACGAATCCAACACGAGCATAACGATCGCAAACAAAAAGAGACCGCGAGGTATATTATATACGCGTTCGCGCGGAATTAATTCAGATTTAAATGTGCAAAAAAGAAAGAAAGAAAGAAAGAAAAAAAAAAGAATTATTATTCCACGATTTTGTTAGGACGAAAAAGGAATCGTTAATCGGGTCGACTGTCGCGGGATGGAAAAGTCTGTGTCTATCCTAAAGCTATGGCGCTAAACGTAGAGACGTGTTTTCACGCGTGGTAATTCCGCGATGTAAACGATTCCGAAATGGCTGGAGGCGAATTATTCGGCATGAATTTCCACGGGCTGCGCAGCTGCGGCCACGAATGAAATATTCATAACGCGATTGAAGAGCTTACTTACTTTTCGCTCGATTCGACAAATGCGCGCGTAACCGGAAATTTTTAACGATATACAACTCGATAAGAGAAGGGAAAAAGTAAGACGAGTTGTATCGCGAATACGTAAAACGCCAAGACATAAGCGCGATGCTCGTTAAACCGCATCTACGGTTTAAAGCGTTGCGACACCGTTGATTGAGAACGACGCCATTTGCATATTTCTTTGTTTCTCCGATCAAACGTCTTTCGTGGAGTGACGTAAAAAGAATATTTCCATATTTAGTTGTTTACATAAACACACACTCTATCGCCGGTGTTTATTACACGTGTAAATAAAAATATCGCTGTATATCGAAAATTGGACGAGCAACATTTTAAGGACTATTTCTTCTTCTTCTTCTTCTTCTTATTGGATACGTAATACGTAATACGATTTTCTTATCTTAAGTTTCAGATCGATACTTTGACAAAAAACAAACGAGTATCGTTATATTATTGCCGAATATTTAAGCGAGATAATTTTCACGAATACGAAATAAAAAAAAAGAAAAAAAAAATAGACGAGACATCGTTCCTCAAACACGGCAGATCTTCGTACATTTAAACTTCTCATACATAAACAACTCGTGAAGATCCGTAAACGGTATAATAATTTCGTAGATGGAATTCGTCTCTCGTTACATCCCCGGCTGTGTAACAAAATTCCAAATTAAAATATTCCCTTTAACCCTTAACATCTGTTCGACACGATCGGACCCAAGCTCTATCTTTATCGCGAAAACGTCATCGAAAATTTATAAACACACAACGTATTTATAAACACACGAGGAGGAAAATAGCGGGACAATTGGCGGCGGAGAACGCGCGATACAGAATTCGCGTTGGGAACGGAATCGATCGGCGAGAGAAGAGGACGGAGAGAGAGAGAGAGAGAGAGAGAGAGAGAGAGAGAGTGTGGATCGATCGGATCCGAGGATTCACTCGTGGTCAAACGTTGCTCATTTGCAAGCGGATAGGTCAAGGCGAGTGTGCTTAAACGTCAAGGTATAAATTACCGTGGGCGAAGACAAGGGAGCCAGGGGGGGAGGGATGGGAAGAGGAGGAGGAGGGCACAAAGCGGAAGACGCGTGTGCACCCTCTCTTTCGCGATCAATACGTCGAGTGCGCGCGCGCGCGCGCGCGTCTGATCGCGATTAACGCGTCCTTGAACCGGAAATATAAATCGGGATCAATGCATCGGGAGGAGCGAGAAAATTGGAGCCGTTGATCTGCCGCCACCCGCCGATTTTTCGAAAACCTATTTCGCCACTCTGCCCAATAATCCATTCATTCCACGTATAAAAATAGTACGATACCGCGCACGTCGTTTATACCCTCCCCCTCGATGAAATCAATTTCGAAATGGTATAAATGCGCACGGGGAAGAAATATCGAAGTCGTTCCACTTGCGCCTATTAATCTTCGAGCGACCGTGAAAAAAAAAAAAAGAAATTTGATTTGATAAAATGGGAGGGGTGAGGGGAAAGAGAGAGAGAGAGAGAGAGAGAGATCGGGGGAGGAGAGATGCGCGCTATCGTCGTTCAGTCGGGTGGTCGGGTTAATAATAATGTGTTAAGGATAAGCAAGATGTTGTAATTAGAAAATATGGTTGACAGTTATTGAAAAAGTGAATTATATCGTGGTTTAGAAATATTATTGTTGGATTTATATTTAAATGTAATAAAAATGGGTATTAAATTGATTTTTATTCCTAGCCAGATCGGAGAAATCTCTATTAATAAAAAGATAAATATTTATAAATAACAGTTTAATTGGATATTACGTAACCGGACAATGAAAAAATATTTTTCCACTGTATAACAATCCGATTGATAGAAGTAATATTTTCATTTGAAAGACGGGCATAATAGACGAAAGATTGCATTTAAAATTAATATCTCTTCTATTAAAAAGAAAAAAAAAAGAAAGAAAGAAAGAAAGAAAGAAAAGTATAGCGTAAAATTTGTCGTTTCGAGAATTTTAATGAAATTTTAATCGAATATTTTAACACAAGGGTATAATTTGTGAAAAGATGGATCAACGTATGGGATAGAATACAGAGAGAAAGTTTGATTGACGCAAGATTTTTGCGTGTCACTGTAGTTCGGTTAGAACTTAAAAGGAATGAAAATGGGTTCCATTGAACGGTCTTTTGAAAGGCGATCGTGTATGGTGTGCTGGTGTCCTATATTAACGTCACCGGCTACCCTGCGGGTCGTCGACACGACTGAGCTTACAGGCTTAGTTGCAATGTTTGTATAAACTTCTGGTCGATGTTAATACGATGAAGCGTAATGTAAAATAGATATTTGAACGCCTCTGAGAAGTGGCTGCGGTCCGCGATGATGGCGCTGCGGATTAATCGTATCATGGCCGATGAGTGACGCTTAGCAGCATATTTTCTACCAACGAGTATATATTTCGAAAATTAATTCGTTTTTCTAATTCGAAAATTTAACAAGAAAAAAAAAAAAAAGAAAAAGAAAACTTCGATCAATTACGATCAATTTTTCTCTTCTACGATTCAAATAAAATTTTTTTAATTTTATACTTATTACTTCGACTTAATCTCATTTTAACGAAACGGAAAAAAAAGGAAAAATCGGTTTCTAGAATCGAATAATTATATTCGGAGTACGAAGACAATTATTTTCAAATTTTCACGGAAAATAGAATTTTTTTTTTTTTTTATCGAAAATAGAATTTTTTAATACGAATATTTAAACTTAATTCCATTCTAATGGAAGGAAAAGGAAAAAAATATTTTTTAAAACCCAATAATTGCGAAGATAATTATATTCAAATTTTCATGGAAAATAAAATTTTATTGATTTACGAGTATTTCAACTTAACACTATCTTCGCGTGACGATAGATTTTAAAACATGGTAATTGCAACGATAAGTAAACTTAAATTTTCGCGAAAAATAAAGTTTTTTTTTTCCTTTCCTTGTATAAACTTTAATCATTAAATAATTATTAAAAATTCACAAGTTTCAAATTTCAAATATTTCAACATAATTTATCACGTTAACGAATAAATTCTGAATTCGATAATTGCGCAAAATGATTGAAATTCTAAAATTCCGTTCCTAAACCTTCTTATATATATTCTCAAATTCCTTTTTTTTTCTTTCTTCCTTTTTCATTTATAATAACATTCTCCAACTCTTTAAGAACACGATATCGAATTAAATCCAAATATCTACGTGCAAATCATTTTTTTCAGAAGAACCTACCATTCGTAAATAATTTGCGAGTATTATCACATTTCGAGTAAACTTCTTTCTTAACCTCATTCTCTGACGCGCAACGACAAATTTTGGAACCCGATCCAATTTGTTCGAATCGATACCAAGCTTCACGAGTAAATCGATTATTAATTGCGCCACACTGGCCGATTTAAATTTATATCGGCAGAAAGCAATGTTGTGAATGGAGCCTAAAGGACACGGCCCTCGAGCGTGTATACGGCTTGGCTCGCAGAAACATGGCTGAGATTCCAGAATGGAGAAAGAAGGTAGAGAAGAGAGGAGAGGAGAGGAGAGACGGAGAGAGAGAAAAGGCGGAAGAGAGAGGAGGAGGAGAAGAGAGAAAGGACCCGGCGACTGTTCGTTACTTTCTGATTGATGTCGACATTTGGAAAACATTGCGACGTACAAGCATGCATCGGGACAACGCCATGTGCCTCGCCTATCTCGAGGGCGCATCGTGCATCGCCCGTTTTATCGCCAGCTCTTTTTCGACCAGCTCGTCGATTTTCAGCCCTCGAATCGGCTCGAGATCCGACGATACGACCACGGATGGACCAACATTTCGATTAAAACGTCTTGCGCCACTATTTGAAATCAACTCGAGATAAATAGAAGCGCGAATCGTTATTAGAAGATGCCGATCTTTTTCTTTGTCGCGCAACGTTTGAAAAAATTTGAATATTTTTCCTCTCTCTCTCTCTCTTCTCGACATGATTGAAATAATCGAGATGAGAAATCGAGATAAAATTTTCTCCATTATCTTAATCTCGATAAATAACAATTATTCGCGAAAAAGTGTAGGATCAAGGATCAATAAATCCGAAACAAAGTCCCGTTAAACGGGGAAATGGGATGAAAAACGAAAGTGATAGCGAGATGAGACTTCCGTGCAACGAGACGTCGTCACGATTTCTTTCACTCCAATATGAATATAATCTATTAATCTGATAATCTACAATTCAAACGTTCGTACAACAGGACAGGAATTGAAAATAATACAAGGACATTGGAGGCGAGTTGCGTTTCTAAAATTAAAACGGAGGATGCAGCAACGAGGTTGACATTCGACGGATCGGTTTAAAACGACGATCGTTCCACCCAACATCCTTAATCCTCCTCCCTCCCCCTTCGACCTAAATTCTTTCTCTTCGCCCGTGGAATAAATACGATATATATATATATTACGTCCATAATATTTTCTCGAGTCCAGAACAGGCAGCGCAACGCGGGATATTTTAGAGATTCCCCGTTAAATTTCACCGACCAGTTGGCCGGTCGACAGATATCCCTCGATAACTTTCTTTTTCGCAAGCCGCGGAGGAAAACGCGCCGAGAAAAATTTACAGAAAAGAAAAAAAAAAGAAAGAAAGAGAAGAGGAGGGGGAAGAAAGGAGAACGAGAAAGAAGAAGAAGAAGAAGAAGAAGGGGAAAAAAGGAAAGAAGGAAAGAATCGAGACTCATCGAGGCCAGCGAATGGAACGCACGACGAGAAATCGATACGACTTTAATCCACAGGCTAAAGGCCGATATCCGCGGCGATCGGGAGAGCGAAAGTGATTGATGGATACCCATAAATACATAATCACGGCTCGTTCGTCGCTACGGCGTGGACAAAAAAAAAAAAAAAAAAAAAAAATATCCGCGGCTATTCGATGCCCTTTGGAATTTTTTGGAATCGTGGAAATCGGGCGCCCGTTCTCGAGAACGAGGTATTTGGCAGCGAGATGATTATGACGACGATGATGATGATGATGATGATGATGATGATGATGGGCGAGAAACGCTTTCAAAATTCTTTGGAATGGAAGATTGAAAAAATAATTTCGCAGAGAAAGATATTATTTCCATTACTGCTGCTGATAGATCAAGTTTTTTAGTTATTTCAAGTATTATTTTAACGATTCTTTTTTGCACGGGTATTTATGTTAAATTTGTAAGTGAAACGTAAAAATGATACGATAAGGGATTGCGCAAAATACCGTATTGCTTCATATTGAAAGTAGATTATTTTTTAACAAATAATCCAGACGAGCCGACGATACGTGAGAAACATCATTCGTATAAATAAATCTCGAGATAGGCCAATTTTTCGAAATTATCCCTAAATTATCGCTTCTTTGAAATTCTTCGAAAATTTCGAATTACGATAAATCGTTAAGAAGTTAAGATCTTCCTCTGCCTTCAAATCTGACTGAATCGGCAATTTCGATTGGAAAAACGAAAGAAAATTCAAAAGGGAAGGAAAATTTCTGTTTGCATAAATCGAGTCGTTTCGGGAAACGCTACAAAATTGGTCGAATATGATCGGATGGATGGATGGATACAACGCGGAAATTACGTCTTCGTGGTAGGTTGGGAACGCGATGGTGGAAGATTCACACACGCGAACGTACGGGCGCTGCACGCAGCAGCCAATGGTGTCTTGGCAATTTGGGGCAGCTGGGAAAATTGAGCGGTAAAACGTGAACCGCCATGCGGAAACCGATCGAGACGGCGTCGATGCACCGTGTTATTTCGTACGATCGACCAATCCGCGCCTTTCATTATTTCCACGCTCTCTTGGATCGCAATTAAACGCACAAAAGCCTCCCCATTCGACTTCCGATCCACGAGTGGAAGCCACTTCTTTATCGCGATTTCGATGCGTTCTTTTTTTTTTTTTTTTGTACCGAACGATTGGATTACCGAATGAGTAGTTTGATCGAGCGAGAAAGAAGAGAATTTTTTAGAGGACGCAACATTTTTTCCATCATCGTCAAATCATTCGTTATCGAGGAAAATTAATAGGATTAATAAAACTTTAAATTTACTTCGCCAGGAAGAAACCGCACTTTTTTCGAAAGAACGGCAGCAACGAGAAAGGAAAAAAAGTTTCGAGCAAAAAAAGGTAGCTACTTAAAGTACGAGCTATCGTATTTCAACGATAAGAAAAAAGTTTTACGACACTTTGAGCAATAGTCTCTCGAATGCTTTCTCAAATTTTAACTAAGAATTAGCGGGCCGTTGGGAAACTAAGACTCTTAGGGAGTCTTAAATCGACGATGGAAGAAAAGATTTCGTCCCATTCGATCGTCTGTTGGAAATGGATAATTTTCACGATTCGAAAGACAAACAGATTGCGTAACAGTGTTGCGCGACTCTCGTGCACGCTCGATTCTAGGGGATAGTTTTTTTTTTCCCCTCCCCTCTCCCCCTTGCCTGATATCGATCAGGGTCGCGCGTTTGACAAATATAAGTGGCAACGCCGTTGTTGTACGGGTTAATTAAAGTTAGTGGTGGCGGTCAGTGATGACCAAGATGGCGGCGAACAACTTGGGAGCACATATTTCATTCGTCGGCGATTCGGTCGAAATGAAAGGCGGATGGAGAGAAAACGAGGAAATATGGAATTGAAGAATCTCTCTCTCTCTCTCTCTCCCCTTTCGTTCCGCATTTTTATTAAAAAGTTCGAAGCGGTGAGATTATATTGCGGGACATAAAATATTCCGGCGCATGAATGCGTCAGAGAGATTAATAAAGAACTTTCTTCCATTGCCGCGTTTTACAAATATCGGTTGGAACGTGGCGTGCACCTGAATTTTTCCATCGTGAATTAATACATCAGAACGGATCCATTATTCGGGGCGGAAATACGTCGAATTTTTGCTCGAATTATTTTTACCGGGCAAATCTCGCGGGTAATCGAAACGCCTCAAGGTACCGTTCGCGATATTTAACAAATAGTTTAGTTCCCGCGGAAGCTAACCTCAACATTCCTCCCACATGAAAATTCATTCGCCTATTTCGCCGGGATCGTTGGGAGGGGGGGGAACAATACACGGCACACGCGTGCACACACGCCGTTCCGACGTTCCAATCTCGAATTATGCATTCGAGACAAAAACTCCGCTCGCTGTTTAAAATTTCTAAACGCGGCCGGTCAAAACCACAATCCATTATTAAAACGTGACACAAATATCCGATTATAACGCGCTTTATCAACTTTAACGAACGACAACACGAAAATTCACCAAAATTGGGCAAATCGCTCGAGATCTCTTATCGATCTCCGATTCACTTTCCACGACACCGATTTTCCTGAGAAAATTCTCCTCGGAAGCCTGTCGAGAATCGTCGAGGTTCGATCGAATTTAATTTTTTTTTCAGATGTAGGAAATTCGAGAAATTCTGTATTTGGAAAATAAGCATCGCAACATTGTCGAGACACAACGACATCGGCGAGGACGAGACTGACGAGAAGGTGAGTTCCTCACTTGAAAATGATTTGGCACGCGAGCGATCGTCGCTTATCAGCGATCGCGTAAAGCTCTTTATCGACACCGATATCGTTTTCGCTTACGATAAAACTGTGCGATCATGGAATTGGAATTTGAGAAACATCGCGGGAAAAGCTGTCAGGTTAAGGCTCTCCCTTTACAGGGAGTAACATTATGCCGGCCACGATCGATCGAGGGTATCGACTGATAAATTTTATCCTCGCATCTGGAGTTATCGCGCTTGAGAAAATATTTCTTTTTGGGGGACGACACGCGTTTTCGAATAATAGAGGAATGTTAAACTAGCGGTAATTTTCCTGCAGATAGATAGACGGAAAGATTTTCGAACTCTGGTTATTTTCATAATTTTTAAATTGAAACAAAATTTCTGGAATCGAGCAATAAAAGTTGATAACAAGCTCGAGAAGATTTCTTTAAATCACTTTCTTTAAAACACTTAACTCATTTTGCCACTTTTTAACCTGAGAATATAAAAATCGATTCAACTGAATCGATTTGATTCAAAAAAAAAAAGTTACAAAACTTTCCCCGCCAATTTTCACTGATAAATAAACAAATAAATTGCATTGTCCAAGAAACTGTCTCGACAATTGTCTTCAGGAGAAGAATGTAGAATTGGAAAACTTAGGAAACTCGGAGGAGAAAGAATCGAAGAGACACCTCGTCACCGAGTGGACGCTATTCCACATCCGACGGACAGTGCAGCGTCCGATCCAGCGTCGATTCGATTTTTCCCAGAGCGAGAAGATCGGCCAGAACGCGTCGAGGACGACGAACAGTGGATAGAAACGGATTTCGACGACGGAAGAATCGCAATCGATCCACGTATCGACTCCCCGAGCGTGCATCCCGATAGCGTGTCAATATTCGAGCACGGTATTCGCGTAAAATGATAATTTCGGGTTGTCCCTCGAGACGATTTCTCCGGAACGGACCATTCGAATCCCGGGATCGGCGACACCGCATTTGCACGCGACGACTCGTTTCTTTTACCCGAACAGGAACCACGTAACTCTTATCCGAGTTTCACTCGACCATCCAACTGTTATGCTCTCGCCAAAGTATCTCTCTACGCGTGATTCTCTGATTTCTTTCCATCTATAAAATCGTTCTACGATTTCTTTTCGAGCACTTTTCTCTCTCTCTCTCTCTCTTTAAAGGAACTCGATCGAGTAAAATTAAACAAGAATTAGGCGGGTATTCTCGCTCTTCCAACGATTCGAGGATTTTCACCAAATTTTTTCTTCCCCCTTTTCGCAACACGGCAGGAGTCGAGAATAAAATTACACTTACGGGAAAGAGGCCGATCCTTAGATAGCACTCTTCGAGGCTCAGTCTACGCATGATCCCGTATTCGAGCATCCTAGTTGCTCAATTACAGCGAAGTTTAAAGTCCTACTCTTGTTCAAATCGTGCACGAATCGTATCCTACACGTCCTCCTGTTCCACAACTCGATTTAACCCGATCCACTTTCGCGAAATTCTATCGAGCACACTCTCTACTCCGATCCACCCCCGATACAAGTGTCTTCTTAAGATTGGAAAACGGATTGCACTTCCCGATTTTGAAAATTTTTCTCTTTAGAGAATCGATCTATTCGGAGATGGAGCAGCACGAGACGAAGAGCATCTACCGACGGGCGGAATTTCGGATTCTCTGATTCACGAGTGGCGATATAATTGGCGAAACGACACTTGGTATCGATGCACGATCCACGTCGACGATCGTTTTAATTCATCCGGCCGAGATTGGAAATATTTGAACCATCGTCGAGCCACTTTTTCTATCATCGATCGTTATAACGATACAAAGAGGGGACAAGAAGCAACGTTTATTCGTAAACAATCACGAATCACGGATATAAATATAAATACATATACTTGTTATCGTTTTCCAATGATCGATACCTTCCATAATAACAGTTACAGGAGCAACAAGAAGCGACACCTATTACGGGCAATCGTACGTTAGTCGAATAAAAAATAATTTTAAAAATATACATAAATGAAAAAGTTTCCAAGCATCGATCACTTCCCTATCAATCCCCCCTCCAACAATTACGAGGAGCTAACGTCCTATCACGTCCTATCGTCTATCGTCTATCACGATTTCACGTATTACTCGGATAAGGAACGAAGTTATGAGAGAAAGAGAGAGAGAGAGAGAGAGAGAAACTTGAAATCACTTTCCTACCATTCGACACCTATATACCACGCGGCTGAGTCTCGAGCAGAAATATTCGATCCCTGTATCCGAAAGATCGTATAATCATCGATCACGTACCCTTGGCTGCGCCATGAACGCCCTGGCCGCGCCGGGGAACTCTGCGTGCTGAGCCACCGTAGCGGCTGTATTTTCCCACAGTATAAGCAAGTAACCTCGAACACTTCACACACACTGGTTTCCCCACTTTTCGATCCGCCTTATCGCGGCGATCGGTTTGCCCGTTTCCGTTTCTTTCGTCACACTCAAAGGACTCGCGGATTATTTCCTTTCGCCGAATATCACGCAGGATAAATCCACAACAACAAGGGGGAACGAGACAGATGCCGTCGCTGGCCGATGCCGTCCGTGTTCCACAGTTCACACTTTCCTCCTCCCTTTCCTATTCCCCTTCACCGCCAGATTTATCCACGGTATATATATATATATATATATATATATCTCTATTATCCACCCCTTTCTCCTCGTTGAGCAATGATTAATTTCGAAACGACGGTGTTAAAAAAAATTACTGGATGGAGAAGGAAATCGGCGCCGACGGTCCTCGATCGTGTTCCGCCACGCTACTTGCGACGCGGTACGGCTGGATGGCTGCTCCGTCGGGTCCTTGGACGATCCGAGTCGACCGGCGACACGCTGTTCGACGACGAGAAATCGAAGCGAGCGTCAGCACAGCTTGGCTCGCGCGGTTGAACGCTGCAGCAGGACCACGGCTACGGCCGGACACACGTGCTTCCTCATCGTCACACCGGCGGAACTTCCGCTGTACCGACACACCACCCAGAGAGAGCGTGCCTCTCCGTAACGTCAGTCTCGCGACATTATATATATATATATCGCTCGATTTCCTTTCCTGTCTTCTTCTTCTTCTTCTTCTTCTTCGCTACTCGTCGATCTTCTCTTCTCTCTTCTATATATTTCAATTCCCACTTTTCTCCGACGTTTCCTCTTCCCCCGAAAATCAATTTTTCGATCCAACCTCTTTAAACTCGTCTCTCCGGGGCAAGCTGATCCCTCTCGGTTGATAAGGCATTAAAAATGTAAATGTAAGAAAAATTGTAAGGGGGAGGGGAGGGGGCTGTTCGAGTTTCCCGACGGATCAGAGAAATCACGAGAATGAATTTTTCTTCTTCTTTTCTTTTTTATTCGATTCGTCACCAAGGTGTATGCGCGTATTTATCACACGATCCTCAATTATCACGGATGCGCTGATGTCCACTATGGGTATCGGGTCCACGAGTGTATTGGCCGTCGGAGAAGAGAGATCCGAGGATGCACTGGATTATGTTATTTCACAGTAATAAACGGCACGGATAAACACCGGAAAGATACGCGTGTGTGATACGTCACTGTGGTGGACACGTTTATATCCTTCGATACACCGTCGATCATTGGCGCGAATTCAAGGCGTCGGATGCAGTTTCGGATAGATGCACTGGTGATGGGAAATCGATAAGACGGAGCACAAATGGATGGCGTTACTCGCGTGGACGAGGGTCGCGCGCGTGACACACTGCGTTGCTTCGAAACAGCTTGGACGCGAGACACAACCGATATCTGGACGATGATCTTTCGACGATTCGATGAGAAGGGAGCGGAGATATACGCGAGGTTCTCGCGCGACGGGAAATTACGTCAATGTCCACCGTTGTTAAATCCGTCAGTAAAAATTCGTGGAATCGAAGATTCGTTCGTGGTCGCGTGTTCGCGCGACACGAACGAAAACTCAAGCCTCGAAAGTAGCCTCGATGCGTTGCACGAGTTATCTCTTGTTTTCCTTTTCAATGTCGTCCCGTAGCGCGCCAAACAGATCTCCGTGGTTTACCGTTTAAATACAACGACGATACAATAATAACACGACAGACACAACCGAGTTCAATCCGTATTTACCGATGATTCTCCACGCGACGAGTGTGGGAAAACGGTCGGATATCGCGTCGTAGACGGAGTCCGCGGCGGAAGAAGAAGCGCGTTCCTCCTCGCGGCGATTACTGAACGAACGAACCGGTCACGCAGAGGAGTGAGAGAAGAGGTGACGCGCGAGAGAGCTGTCCGCGAGACGGCGGCCGACCCTCCTCCCTAACCGTAACTACTACTGCGTGTGCCACTCGTAACTCCGGCGGACAGAAGGTGGAAGGTTGGTGTATATGTTGCGCGCGGGCCGGCGGGCAAAGGCAGCCACGGGAATATGCGTGTTTCGAGTTCTTCCCCCACGAAAAAGCACCGGGTACATCGACGGGTAAGAGAAGAGCGGAGCGAGCGAGCGTGGAGAGCAGCGCCTAGCGCGGTTTTAGATCCTGCGCCGTCCGCAGTCGTTCGCCAACTGTCAATCAGCGCCGCGCTACGCCAAGGAGTGGGAGGCGCGCAGTCACGCCCACCGAGCGCGGCCAATGCGTCCCCTGGCGCCGCCTACGTCCCCACCACTGCGCCCCGACCGCAGCGCCGCGCCGGCGAGACCGCGAACCACGGGATTCTCCGCCATCGCTACACCACTACCAACGAGACCGCCGACGGACGACGACGAACGAGACCGACGAACACACGAGGAGGACGGGCACACGGCATCGTCGAGAATCCCTCGTTTCTTCGATTCCTACGTCTGGGTAAAGAGGAAAGCCAGAATCGGTTCGACTCCACTCTCTACCACGCTCTCCGCTCCGCGTCCAAGTTTCTATCTTTACCTAGGCGGATTCTCGTTACGCGTTCGATGTGAACCTCTAGGACGGAACGAACAACAAAACGAACCGTCGTATCGTTTTTCACTCGTGCCCGGTGAAACCCCGACTACGCAAGTGATAACTTTCCGCACCTCTTCGCGGTTACGTTCTTAGAAATTGGCCATTTACAACCCATGCGATGGTGCGCTTTTTCAGAGAAGAGGAAACGTTCTTCGACCTCGTATAATAATAACGACGAAAGTGTCGATGGATGGTTATTATTGATCGGATCGATACGGTACAGTTTCGTTAAATACCTTCTCAAAAAGATACCGTATATTCCCATCGCGAAATTTCGAAGATCGTTCGAAATTTTTCACGCGTGTTTGCCAAGGAGAGGAAAAAACTGTGCGTATCGCGCCAGAAATAGTAAAATAGAAGCGCGAGGTTCGCGCTTCTTGGCAAGAAGTTTCGTCGCTCTTGCTCGCCGTCTTAAATAACGCAGTCGATGATCCTGACAAATAACGATGCTCGGTTAAATTCCGGCCGTCGGACAGACCCGTTGGAACGTGCTCGAAGAGACCCGGCCAATTTATAGAATCGTATCGACTCGTTGTCATTCTCGACTCGTTGCCATATTTCATCGCTCGGCCAAAGGGGTGTTATACGCAGGGAGGGCAATCGGGGGGTTGGGAAAACACTCGACCGGCGTTAAACATCGTTTCGTTTTATCGCCGCTTCTTTTTTCCTCTCCTATTCCTTTTTCCCCACTCTCGCTCTTCCCCCCTCCCCCTCTCTCCCTGTTTCCTTTTTCCTTTTTTCACCAGCTCCCTTTTTTTTACCCCCCTTTCCTTTCTTTCTTTCTTTCCTTTTTCCTTTTTCCTTTTTTTTTTTTTTTTTTTTGTTTGTTATTTCCCCGGTTATTAATTCAACGCGTCTGCTCGCGGGACGGCCAGCCAGCCAGCCAGCCAGCCAGCCAGCCGGCGGCGGCGGCGGCGGTCGATCGAGCTTTGAATGAACCGAACGAACAGCTGACTCCACGCAGGAATTGGGTCGCGAACGTGCGGTTTCGAACTTTGAATGGTATTCGGCGTTGGGTGAGTAATAGCGACAGGAGGCGGCGGAGGCGGAGGAGGGCAGAGAGGCGGCTGTCACCGACATCACTCAGTGTCTCCCTCCTGGCGTTCACTTCGCTCGATTTTATGACTCTCTCTCATCCCGCGCGGCACACTTCCACCCCCCAGACCCCTACGGCTCTCTGCCCCCGTTGCGTTTCGCGACAGTGGCGCGTACACAAGCGTCCCTATCGCGTTTGCATAATGTCGCGAATCGACGCGTATCCCTTTTCATCCTCCACCTCCACCTCCTCCTTCTCCACCCCCACATTCTTCCGATTTCTCTCCTCTCGCTGATGATTTTTCTTTCTTTCTCTTTTTTTCCCCTCTTCTTTCTTTCTTTTTTGTTTTCACTTTTTTCGATCTTTGGATCTTTTTTTTTTGCTCCTTCTCGATCGAGGAGAGGAGAGGAGAGGAGACTGGAGGTCGAAGGATGCCGTCACCGGCGAAATATGAAAGGACCAGGGCCGCGAATCTGGTTAATATTCGACCGGATTAAAGGATGGGCCAGACGTCGTTGCGTTTAATCCTCGCGCTTCTCTCCTCTTCGTTGTTTTCTCCTCTTTCTTCTTCTTCTTCTTCTTTTTTTCTTTCCTCCTTTTTTTTCTTTTTTTCTTTTTTTTTTCTTTTACGAATATATTTCGTCGTGGGATTCTTAGCAAAGGTTTATTAATATTTCGAGATATTCGACGTGATGACCGATTCGAAGGATATAATCGGTTGGTTTATAATCGCAAAAATTGCATCTCCAAGAAGGTTAAACGGACACACACATACACACACATTTCTATATGTATCGGTTGGATGAAAATATTTTCGGCCGACGATGAAAGCGGAGAGTCGGTTAACGTTTCGTTTTTGTCCTCGCGATACGCATCGGCGGATTTTTCGCGCGGTGGTTTATTCAAATTACAGCGCGACCTCGATTATCCGACCGAAATGGCGGACACTTTGTTCGGATAATTGAACGTGATTACGTTTTAACGAAGCGAGGAACGATCATCCGTTGCATTAATAAACCAGCGCGACGAGCAAAAACTGGTCCATCGCTTTTATCCAAAAAGCTGTTAGCTTTTCGACTCTCCCCGCGATTACTATTTTTCCTCTCCAAACGTGATTATTCCTTGTTTCATGATCAATTAATTATCGCGTGTTAATACGCGCGATAATATTTTTTTTCTCTCTTCGTACGTACTGTTACATTACGGCCGGTAAAATGATTAAACTTTTCTACGAGTTATGTAATAGGCTTGGATGAATTTTATAAAGAAATGGAAGAGATGAAACAGGAAAGTCTGTCGATAAATATGGAGAAATTGGATTGAATCGATTCTTAAACATCAGAGAAACACCGTGTATTCTCCGTTAATCGAAATGAGTATATGCTTCTCGAAAAAAATAGGATAATTACATATTTCGTGCAGACGAATTCATTTTCAACCAAACAATAGGCCCCAACCTTTCGATTTATAAACTAGGTTTAAATTAAATTTAAATTAATTAATTTTAATCTTCTTTTACAAATATGAATATACATTGTTATTAGATCAATCCTATTTAACCTAATCCTATTAGAGAGAAGCAACATTTATATTCACTTCTTGCCAAATTTCTTCCACTTCCGACTTACGCCCAATAATAAATTTTCCCCGAAACACAATAAAAATATTTTCTTTCCTTTACGACTTTGACACTAGAAATGATTACAGTGGATTCGTACAGTGGTCAATGCGGTCAACGTTATAAATGGTCAATAGCCATAAAACCGGAAGACTTTTGAAAAGAGATTCGAAGAGAGTCTCGAAGAATTCTTAATTACCAGAAAAATTTACCAAAGAAAAATTTCAATGATCAATCCTTTTCCGAGATAATTCAAACGCGCTTCTTCCAACACCGAAAGATCAACGGCCACTATATTTATCACGAATGATCTACATCTTTCATAGACCGATTCGAAAAAGCTTCTCTCTCGTCCGAAATTGAACGGCAAAACTTTTAACAATTATGAAAAGTAAAAGCGAATCTCTCCAACCTCGAGCACCCTTCCTCTCTCTCTCTCTCGTCGGTCGAAACACCATTTATCCGGTTAATTCGTAGGTGTTCCGGACATTGTCGGGGCTTTACCTGGCACGGGACACTTGGAGCCTGTTATTTCGCAATAAATCACACTGCGAGATGGAACCGAGCTTGTCGATAGTAACGAGGGATTCTCCCCCGTGCGATTTCGACCCTCCGCGAAGTAAACATCCACGAGCCATTAAACTCCGCGTAATACCCGAAGATGATCGATTCTTACGTAACGCACGGAAGCCTACGCTGTACTCTTGGCCAATACCATAAAAACCAACCTTTATTCTCGGCCAATTTAAACGATTTTTCTACGAAACGAAGGAATCAATGAAAATTATTAAGTATATATATACGTATTATTTGAAAAAATAATATTCTCTCCTTTTTAGAAAAGTTAATTAATAAGTGAGAGACGAAATACAATTTGTCGTTCAACAATTCTGGGACAATTTGAACGAAAGTCGTTCTTCGAGCATTTATCCTCGATTATAATAACTCGATATACATCTCGGTAACGAGTTGCAAAAAAAAAAAAAAATTAATCGAGAATGAATGCGACGAAGGATAAAAATTAGAGAGATATTCCATAATCGATGAGATAGGGAGCTGCACCGTTCCTCTCGGCCATCATTCGAGGCGAACAGTTAATTTCAACCATCAAACATAGTCTGAATTACTCGTTATTCGGTTACGAACTTTCTCGAGAAACTGCCTCTCCGTACCTGGATCGATCGATCGTTACGTAACCCCCGAACGAGAAACGAGCAGCGCGCGCTTCATGGAAATGGAGTTATATTAAGATGGAAGGCGTTTCCGAAACGGTACACGGGGTGTATAATACAGAGGCGATGATACAATGGGGATGGCGCGCGGCCTAACCCGTCCACTGTCCCTCCCGTAATTCTGCGAAACACCCCTGCTACTCCTCTCTCTCCCCTCCCCCTCTCTACTGTCACCCCTATTGTGCCCACAGGCATAACAATGTCAATGTCTATACCGTTAAGCCATCGACGAAACGTGCACGCGGTGTACCCCAATTATTTCATCTCCGTGATACGGTTTTCGTTAACCATGCCGATGATTTTCCATTCCTCCTTCTTTATTCGACTCTTCTTCCGTCGTCTTTTCGTTGTCAAGTTGTTCGAGGCTCGGGTTGGCTGTAATGTATATTCGAAACGCGTTTAAATATAATTGCACGGTTAAAAATTGGGAAATAAATTTTCGTAATAAATCTATTTCATCGGTGAAAGTATTTTTTCTTTTCTTTCTTTCAAAATAATATATGGACATCGTAAAAATACTTGCTTACTCGATATTATTAACCAATAAAATTCTATACAAGTCGTAATAATTTTAATTTATGCCATTTCCATTCCATTAATTTCACTCGACTACTATTTAATCATATTATATATATATATATTTATATATTATAATATATTTGAATAATATCGAGTATTTAGAATTTTATTCGCACTTTGCTCGGTATTTAATCACAATTAGGGACGAAACAGGGCGTTATTTTTCATCCCGGAGTTGAATGAAAACGATCGGAGTTGTCGATCGGCGAATTATCGAGGCCGGTGGTCCTTGTAAACCATCGACCACTTTTTCACTCGGGCTTGGAGGATACGTAGGAGCGCATAGGCGTTAAAGCCGCGTATCCGAGACGATTCTCGCTCGATCCGCCGGCAACGAGCCAAAACTCGGGTTGGAGGGAAAAGCTGGCCTTTCTTTTCGTCCTCTCCCGAACGTTATTCGCGACGGGTTGAGGAACGCGGCCAAATTGGTTGAGCAAGAATAAGACGAAGTTTGAAAACGGGCGGAGGGAAAGCTGTGGAGGATCGAAAACTTGGTCTCCTGATATATTTTCAGCATTGTGCGAGAGAAGGAGCGATGGCGATGGTGTTCAAGGGCAGATTATTGACCTTTACACTCCTCTCCCCGCCGCGATTTATTTTTTCACGCGAGATTGATCACCGTACAGCGAGGACGTAGGTATATTTTTCTTGATCCCGAGTAATATCGATATCGCGGGAAATAAATATTCTTTGACGGCTCTCCAACGTTTCCACGTTTCCTTGCCATTAGATTATTGAATTAAAAATATTTCCGTCCATCCTTGTATCTTTGAGCCGGGGAACCGTGAATACCGATTTCCGATCTTGGCATCCGATGCAAGAACCCGATATTTGATTCAAGAAAATTGGAATCGTACCAACACTTCTGCATCCTCTCTATATCTCGCCCATCTCACCCATCTCCCAAGATACGCTTTTATATTTATGGAACCTAAATGTTCCACTCGAACGAGAAATTAAATCGAGATGCGTGGATCGATTTGCTCCGGGGAAGGCGAAGGTGGAATGAAATATCAAACGAATCGAATTAAAAAAGGAAAAAAAATAATCGAATCAATCGGAGAAACAAATTGTGCCAATGATGAATGAATAACAAATATTTCCCTACTCGTAACAGAAACGCGATTATACGTTGAAGATTGAGAATTCTATAAAAATTAGAAGATAATGATCCACAACACGTCCATAATCGAAGCGATCCTCCAAGTCGATCCGTCCATCCGATCGTTCAACCGTACCCCGGCCTCGTTTCCCCTCCGACTCGATTCCGCCAATTACGCCTCTACCTAATTAGCAGTGGACCCAATGGGAACGGTAACGACACGAGGCGTCGTCGCGCCAATTTTCCAACCCCCCTCGGGGGATGATTCGAAAAAACGATTCGAGGGAGAGCCAGGTATAAAAACAGCTGATCCCCACCCCCGTCGCAAACGAGGAGGGCAGGATTGACCCGACCAACTCTTCTACAACTCGCGAAACGCGACACCGATCCGATTATGTCTCTCGAATTACCGAATATTCCCCTCCACTCCCCGCTTCCTAAACGCTCCTCGATCCTCTTCTCTGCTCCCCTCCCCCCCACTCTCCATGATTTTCATCCTCGCGAGAAGCGCTCAGCTCCGCTCAGAGCCACTCGACGACCGAGCCCTCGTTTCGTAATCGTGTTTATGGTTTTCCAACGAGAGTTGGAAGGATAGAGGAAGAGCGTGTGTATGTGTGTGTGCGTGTGTGTGCATGTGGGTTCGCGAGAGTATCTCGCCATCCGGAAACCACGACGTGGTCCGTGAGAAAAAAGGTCTGTTAGTAAACACGGGCCACGGCGTAAGCAGCCTCGAGCGCAAGAAACAGAGCAAACCGTGTCGCTTACTCCCGACCCCCTTTCTCGCCCTACCCTCCCTGTTCATTGACCATTCATGCGAACGCTTTGAACAACCGGAGTTTTTTTTCCTCCTCCTCCTCCTCCTCCTTCTCGCGAACATCCTGTGGATTCCTTATTTTCTCGTGTGTTTTTTTTCCTCCTTCCTTTTCTCTCTCTCTCTCTCTCTCTCCATCTCCTCCGCCCCCCTCCTCGTTTCTCCTTTTTTTGCCCGCGCTCGTTCCGACGATTCTGGGAAGCGCGCTGGCTCGGTGACGAGAAAAAGTCGCTAGTTTTTTTTGCGGATTTGCTATTGAGCCGAATGTTAATGTCCATCTTCGATGTTCTTTTTTGCTCGTTTTTTCCCCTCCCTTTTTCTTTTTTGTCGCGGTAGACTGTTAGTAATGGATCGTTGAATTTTCTGAATATGCGATCTTATCTTTATATGCGGTTTCTTTTTATATATATATATATAGAGATATCTTATACATCGTTGGAAATACAATTAATTCTAATTCTGTTTGTCGATGCAATTTTTTTTCTCTTTTCCCATTCCCACCTAGAAAAATATATCACGTACGATTCTCGAAATATCGAGATCGTGATTTTACACTTTGGAAGGATATTTTATAAGCGTTATTTTTGTGCAAATGCATAATGCAACTTATAGTTGCGCGATATACACAGGCGTATTCATGCGCATAATTCAGTCTGATAAGTATGCTAACCAAGGTGACGATATATTTCTCTCGTTATATATGTAATATGCAAAAAAAAGAAAAAAAAGAATACGGCTTAATGCACTTGGCTAGGTTCATCGAGTCACGTGACTCGGTTATCAACACTACGAAAAAAATAACTTTGCCTTGTAATCGTTTGTCCCGACACTTGCCTCGACTAAATGAATTAACGTGGAGGAGGAAAGGATATAAAGAATTTTCCTTATTTTTTTATCTCTTCCATTCCCGATAAGTTTATCAATATTTATAAATTTAACATTAAAACGCTTTAATAATCGTTCATTTCTTAACGATTAAGATTTCTATAATCATTTAAATGAGTTAACGGGAGCAAGAAGAATAGAATTTTAAAATAATTTTTCATATCTTTTCTACATTTTTTTATACTATAATTGACAAGAAATTAGAAATATTTTTCCCAAGAAGAAAACCTACTTGAAATTAGTTCAATCTTCTTCCTTCTACATTCAAAACTAAACCTTTTTGTAACATTTTCATTATTCGATCATGTATGTCATATTATAATAACAAATCATTTATTTCTCCCTTTAAATTAAATAATATATTACCCAGTCGCGATCAAAATCAAAATATCACTTTTTAACCCTTGCTTCCCCTCCACCAATCACATTACCGACCAATTAAACACAAACCTTCCCTCGATTTAAACACACGATTGGAAAATCCTCGAAAGCAGGTTTCAATCGCATTAAAGGGATGATCTCCAACCCCTCCCTTCTTCCTCGTTTCGCGCGTTTCTTCTTATGCAGATGACGCTTCCTTCTGGGATGGACAAAGTCAACCCCTCCTTCCCTCCATTCCGCGTCGCGATACAAATTTTATTCATGGTGAAGACCAGGGCGACCGGTGCACCGTGACGGACGCCTTTCACGAATTTATCATCGTGAGCACGCGCGATCTCGAGCCCGGTATACGGGGTGGCGCATTATAACGGACTAAGGCCGGATAACCCGTGATCGATCACTCGACGTGAATGCGACACCCCTAGGAGCCCTGTATCCGCGCCCCATTAAGCCCGCCCTTTGCGAACCGAGCTCTCTCTCTCTCTATCGCGACCGCCTTTCCAACCCTGATCTGCGTCCTATCTGCCCGATGGAATCGGCCTCCAGTGTTAAATAATTGAGCGAAATGGCCACGCTCGATACTTTATTCCGTCGATCCCTCTCGATTTAAGAGAGAATTTAACGTGGGATAAAGGTGGAGGACGGTGGTTGAGCTGGCCATCTACGTTTGAGGTAAGGATTCGGTTGAGGGTGAACAGGGGTTGAGTGCCGTTTCATTTCGGGAATTTCGATGCGAGAAATTGCGATAAAACGAGAGGATGATGGTTTGGTTCATGCAGTTTAAGTTTTTTTTATTTTTTGTTAATTAATTAGGCGTTAGATTGGGGATGAAACGAAGAAAGAGTCTGAGATATTCTGAATTTGGGAATCGTAAAGTACGACGAAATAATATTTTAAAAATAAAGGATAAGCAATCACGTTTTATATGATTCGAATGCAGTATTAACAATTCAATGGAGAAAAGTTTTATACGAGATTCAATTTAATATATTTTTAAGACACGGTGAAATTTCTTGAAAATCCGCACGCCTCTTCTTTCAACTTAACTTAAAAAGCCATAGAAAGTATTTAATAAAAATCCAGAAAGGATCCCTAGATCGAAGAATTACATATCCAATTTATTTTTCCCACCCAATCCAAACCAAGTAAAGTTACAAAAACGTATCACTTTCATATATCCCGTAAAAAAAAAAAAAGAAAGAAAGAAAAGAGCAACTCGTATAAAAATCGTAGATCGAAGAAATCGATCTTGAATCACGATAAACTGGTAAACTTCTCGTGCCACCTACACGTTCAACGCGGTTTTCACGGTTTTTAAATTACCGACATCTTTCCCCTCCTCGTTAAACAGTGCTTCGCGCTACATGGACAAACGAGCTCTCCAAACGTTGAACGTCGAAATAATTACGAGCTTCACCCTCCCCACCCTTCCCCCCTCCGCTATCCGCTATCCGAAGAATCTAGTTGCGGAGAGCGCAACCTCTCACGGTCTCTTGCGTTCGCGATAATAGTGATAGACAGGGAACAAAGTTAACGTGGGCGTCTTAGGGGCGAGCGGGATCCCCGGGCATAAATTACCATCGTGAATGAAGCCGAATGAGGGAATCTGATCTCGTCATTAAACGCTCCTCCGCGATACTGAAATTCCCTCGATAGGGCCGTAATTGCGGCCAACGTTGAAACGAGGCCGCGTCGCCCCCGTAAAAACGCGAGCAGGCCGCAAGAAGAAGGAGGAGAGAAGGGAGGAGGAGGAGGAGGAGGGTTCCTCCACGCCGTGGTGTCGGTAACGAGCGTGCAAAACGGCGAGAGCGGCTCGTTTCCTTCGTTCCGCCTTCACGCTCCGGCCAATAATCGCCGGGATCCCGAATGTTTCCTTATCAAGGGGCGGCTAATTGTTCCCTCGTTACGCGATTTTTTTTTCTTTTTTTTTTTTTCTTATGCTATTATATTATAGATGCGCCGATGGATTCCGTTCAACGGAAATGGCGCAAATCGATTTCCTTTTTCTTTTTGGCGAATGAGACTTCGATCGAGAGATTTCGATGACGATTCAAAGGATGATGAGAGATTTAGTTAATCGTTTTATCGAAGGAAGTTTATTTTGGAGGAAAATTGGTGAAACAAGTAACTTGTTCTATAGTTATGAAAATTTATATCTTGAACGCGAGATACAAGGAGATAATTGTCATCGAGGGAGCAAGATTTTCGAGATGTATTTATTTTCGGAGAGTTCAATCTCATCGTGATACCAATTTCGCGATAGCCCGCGTGATTCTCAACGAGGAGAATGGAGATTTAAATTATAATTGTACGAGGAGATCGGGAATAAAACGAGCTTCTTGTTATAACATTATTGCTACTTGCGTTTCCACCGTTTTGAATTATCGCTGTCGCGTATATATACGTGATTATATAAACGGACAATTATGCCATTAGTCAAATATGAAGATTAAAACAAGGAGAATAAATTTGGAGGAGCGAAATCGAGGCGTTAAATGCAGCCTCGAAGGAGCTATATTATATAAGCTCCTTTTCTTTTCTTTTCTTTTCTTACAACATGCGTGGCAAAGGACGAGGAATAAATCTCGCACGGTGGACAGTATCGATTTAAAAAACGACGTCCCGTTTAAAAAATTCCATCGCGCATATATAATTGGCGCGTCGATCACGTTCCGTGTGAAAATTGTAGCGGAGATGAAGTTACGTGCTCATGCTTGACAGCCATTTACCGTCAAACCATCTTCAATTCGCGATATTTTGTTGCGAATCGATGTTGAAATTAAACCGAAACACCTATCATCATTCACCAAACACATCATATTTTTCAAAAAAGAAGAACAAATTAAATCATCGAACAAATACGAAAAAACGACTCGTCTATCTTCTTTCTCCCAGCTTGAACATCATACGATCATAAAGCTTCGAAACAGAATCATGAATTCGAGCGAATATAAAATATAATCGAACATCCATCCGGGGCGACATTTTCCCTGGCTGCGATGCGCATCAAAACTGAATAGTTGGGGGTCTAACGAGTGCCGAATACCGCACCGATCGGCCACGATTTTGGAGGAGGAGGAGGAGGGGGTGGTTCGAGCGTGTGATTCCACTCGGCGAATTCCACGGAGCGGCGGAGGATGGACAAGGAATTTGGTCGCTCGCCGCGTTCCGAGACGAAGGACGGGGCGTCCGGAGGCAAGCAGAAATCCTACCAACCGAATTCCACTGTGACTAAACCCCCGTGGATGACTGGCAGGCCGGCTGCACACGGCCGGGATGCATACCCGGAGGGGGTTGGGGGTATATATCGGAAGATCTCTTCGCCCCCTTTCCTTTCCTCCTGCGCCGAGTTGGAAAGGTAGGGAGGGGAGCAGGGGGAGAGATGATGCATCGAAACGAACCGCTAGTCAACGTCCAACTATCTTGCCGAATATTTCTAGATGCATCGAGTGTCTACGATGGAGGATAATTAAATATCGTTAAATATAATTTCATTGCACTTCCGTTGAAAACGGAATTTTCGATCCAGGAATTCGAATCCATCAGAAGTGGGACGACGTTCGTCAACGTTGCGAAGAGAGCAGCCCGATTTACGACAGAAAATGATCGGCGGCGACGTTATTGTTTGTGTACACCGCGAGATCGGAATCTCGATGCCGAGGATTCGTTCAGTATGCAAGCAGCCACTCTCATTACTGTTGGGTCGCTGTCAAACCGGGAAACGGTTGGCTCCGGTTTCGAACAAGAAGAAGAAGAAGGAAGAGGAAGAAAGAGGAAGGTTTCTTGCCTCCTCCCTCCTCCACTTTGCCTCGCTACGTTCCTGGTGACGGTAAATGGCCGTTCGTAGGCAAGCTTATCTCGACCGGAGGCCGTGGAGGATCATCGGTTTAGACGCGTCCCCGTGTAAGGTCGGCCCATACATTTCCCGAAAAGACCGAATTACCTGACCTGTTGGTCCGTTCGCCCACACCATTCTCATCCCGTATTTCTGCATTTTATTTCGCCATATCCGCCTAATATCTATCTAATTACCGTTGAAATATCCAATAATTATTCTTCCTTGCGATATATATCGGAGAGAAGCGATCAAGTAATAATAATAGAATGACAAAACTCGAGATCAATTATCTTAAATATCGAAATTTCATCAACTAATCCTGAAAAGATAACGCGCAATAACCACGAGAGTTGCGCACAACGAGGATGCTAATTTGCATCCTGTGGATGGGACGTGAATGTTAAGCGTTAAGATTTGCAGAAAGATTTAAACGCGAGCAAGTGAGCGGTTCGAAACGAATTCGCAGCCATCGGCGCACGCCTCTTCTTTTCCACGGATGGAAAATCGAATGGCGTTTGCTCGACAATAGGGAGAACGGAATACACGCATCTCCATACATATACATAACACAGGCGGGCGATGACATGCGAGAAATCTCAACCCCCGTTGCATCTCCCTGTCGTCACTTGCAAATGCATAGAAACTCTCTACGTTCTCTGGAACGGGGTGACGGAGAATAATAAACGCAATTGTGCACTTTTCCCTGCTAGGTTAAAGAACGTTTCCAATTTTTATTTTTTCTTTCTCGATCAGAGATCTTTCTTCCTTGTCCTTCTTCGAATTAGTTTCTCGATGCTTCAATCTTTATTAGATATCGACAGGATCCATCTATACTTCGTATATCTCTTTAACAATTTTCACAAGCTCGCGCCGATTTTTCTGCTCCAATCCAGCCTCGATGATTATTCTCTCTAAAATAAAGCAGAGTCTCTTTTCTTTAGTTAAAGAATAAGTCTTCCCTATTTTCCTCGCCCGTTATCCACTCTCATAAAGTCCGAGCCAAACAATTAATACATCGATATTTAAAGATTTGAAGATTGCAATTTTTATTGCAAAAGGATATACGATAAACGGTGATAAGATGATAATCGAATCGTTGAAGAATCATATCTCTTTATCGAGAAACGAACATATATCTTCTATCTGGAAGATTAGAAAAGAAATAAGAAGGAATAATAAATAGGGAAAACGGAATAATTAAGATGAGGCCGGTTAAAGAATCGCGATCCATCAGAGGATGGATTCGTGCCCCTTTTATTTGGAAATGTTCGATCCTCGGTTCGACAACCACTTAACGCTCCGCTCGGCCGTCATGCGAAAGCGCGGACTCATCCTGACTGGCTACGCCGCTATCCCGTGGCTATCGAGATCCTCTCCTAGACAATCGGACGCGGCGCTCACAGATCCATCGATCCGACACTGTCGTTCGTCTTTACGACGTTTCAATCTTCGTCCAAACGGAACGGATCCTACGATTATTAATTATCCATCGAGGGATCGATAACGACTCAATTGTCAACCCTTTTGTTGCAAGAGAAGGGAGGGAGATTTATTTGTTATATCCAAATTCCAACGACAATTCGTTCATCCGTTTCGACGTTTTCTCGCGTAAATCAGCGTGAAAAGAGGAGTGGCGATAAAGAATCTCTCACGGATTCTCTTCGGCCGAGATCGATAATAAAACGATACGTATCGTACATAGATAATTTCGAACGGTGGAGATTGTACATACGACGACGTGTGTCACTTATCGTTTTACAACAAAGTTGCGCCAAGGTATCGCTGTCCACTCGAGAGTATGATGATCGGTTACACGCTTAACACTCGACTCCAACTGATAACGTATCGTCACATACCAGATAATGAAACGTGCGGATACATTTTATAGAATAGAATTTTTCGCTCGTTTTTTTCTTTCTTTCTTTCCAGTGTGCCCACTTCGAGAATGAAAAGAAAGAAAGAAAGAGGAGCGAACGCGCAACAGCTTCATAAATCGCCGGTGGTTCGTTTGATCCATGGCTGGTTGTAGGCCAAGTCGATCGAGGGGGAGGGGAACATAGGCCCCCCCGTTTAACAAACACCGATGTAACCGCGATATAAGGAGTCGCGTAGCCGACTTACTAAGATGTTATTTCTCTTATTTACGAGATGTGTCCGGGAACAGGTGACACGCGCCCCATACCTGCCGCGGGGGTAAACGGCCTCGAGAAGCCACGAGCCTTCGAGCCTGGCGCTGGACGAACGGTGGTGGAAGCGTGGCGTTGGAGGGGAAAGCGGTGGAGGGGAGGGGGCGCGATAGACACCCTGTAATTACGCGAGGGTGAGTTATGGCGGCAGCGCCGTGGTTACATCGCGACCCGGAGAACCGAGGATACCTTTCCAGTCGATGACACAAGGGGATATAACATCGCTTTCCGATCCCGGAAACGATAAATATTGGATCCCTGTTGACTTTAAATTTTAAAGGAGACTGCCACTCGCCCGAATTCTAATCCTCTTCCTCCTCTGAAATATCTAACTGGTCGATTAATCGTTTTTGCAAACGTTTCTTCATATTCGCCAATTCAATCGTCTTGAGAGATTCGTCTTCAAAAAGAAAAACAACGAGCTTACGATATTTTATACTTTGGATTCGTAAGTTTTCGATTTTCTATTTTCAATTGCGTTTTTCGAAAATAACTTTCTCTTTGGATAAATTCAGGCTCGATTCGACGAACCAAAGTGGGCATCCATCGTGTTTGGAGGATGGAAAGGTGTAACCGAGTTTGGGATACGGTGATCTGCGCGAAATCCTGGCCACGGGATTCGAGGAGGAAACGCGGATTTTTTGCAAGGCACGATCCTTTGTTTTGACGCCAGCCGGACAAGTGAGTTATCTGCCGCTGTAGGACGATCGTTCTTCTTGGACACGGACACGCCGCGGAAGTTTCTCTCCTCTCCTCTTCCCGAAAAAGATCCGTCCGAAAGACCCACGGTGTAAACACGCGGGCCGATAAAACGGCGGGAAGGGGGAAGGAGAGAGAGAGAGAGAGAAAGAGGAGCCCCTTAACCGGCGGGTAAGAGTGATGCGCCGCGGGAAACCATTCTTTAAAATCCCCGCACACATCCCGTGCAACCAGCCCTTTCGTTGCACCAGCCCACCATCGGCCGAGAGTAAAAACGCCTCGACGGGCTCCTGGAAGATGAACAACTACCGCCACCCTCCGTTAGAGATATCGACTTCAACACTTTGAACCTTCTCCGTATCGTTCTTGTTTACTCCGCGGATCTGTCTTTTTTGTCTTTTTCTTCCTTTTTTTTTTTTCATCAATCCAACACTCGAACGGAATCTTTCTACCATCGATGGAGAGCTGCTTCTCGAATAATACAAGATTGACGGAGAAAGAATCGTTTTCGGTTTATTATCTGCATGTAATTATACATAGAAATCTCCTCTCTCATACGCATAGATTCAGACGTGGAAGGGAAAGGCACGGGGTCGTAAATTGGACAAGAAGGGCGACAAGAGGGGACAAAAAGGGAGCGAAAGATGAGGCAAAAACGGGTCGAAATCTAATGGCAACGGTAATAAAATCGTTAAAATCGTAGGTCGGGAAAGAAATAGATGGTGGGCTCTCGACGGACTGGACTGAGGAAGAGATGGCCGGCGACGCTGGTCCAGAAAAACGCGCGCCCGGTCCCGGAAGCTCAGAACTTCGGTTCCACCTCCGAGAACGAGTCGAGTCGGCCATGTCGGCGGGCCCGTGTGCACCGATGTCGGGACATCAGTCAGCCGGGCGGGCGGCCGGCCGCTCTCAGTCAACGGGGACGTTTGGTCACACTTGACGGGACATTATCGCATTAAATATCGACAGCCGGCTTTCAGCGGGGCCAGGCCGAATCGGGGGAGAAAAATGCCCGAATCCATTCGACGCTTCCCCTCTCCTCCGCCCTCCCCCCATCCACGATCCGTGTCCACCCACACCCCGCTGCGCTCATAATAGGCTCCGGCCAACCTAAGCCCCTCTAATACCTTTCCTTCACCTGACCGCTTGCTTCACCTCCCTCGTTGCATCCCATCCTCCTCTCCGTCCTGCTCTCGATCGCCGCATCATCGCGCTCTCTCCGTCCCCCTTCAGAGCGTGCCTTTGAGCGGGCTTCCCATAGATTATTATTAGAATGCGCGTTTGTACCCCTGGCCAGGTAGATGGACAGTGCTCCGCCCCGCGAGAAAGAGAGAGAGAGAAGGAGCAAGCCTGCTGCTGCTGTTGCTGCCTGCAACTCGTGCGCCTCTGATCCATCTCCTCTCTCTCTACCTGTGGAATTCCTCCCTGCGAGATGAGAATCGACCGACGCACGCACGGACCAACGCCACGGGGACAACAACGCCGGGAATTATTTTCGGGGAAACGGGTTTAAACAGGGGCCCTTTTTTCGCAGGACCCCCTTTCTCTCTCTCTCTCCGATTTTTATACACCGGGGTGGGTTCACGCGCTGATTTGTCGCGCGCGCAAGTTAGCCATTCGACATTATCGCGACTAGGAGGAATATGACGATCGCATAAATCGGTCGAATAAATCCCTTTATCTACGATGCGATCTTATCGAAGGTATTTTGGAAGACTGGTGGTGGAGAGAAGGAAAAGGGTGGAAAAGATAAAGAATTTATACCACGCTTATTCGTACGAATACGTTGTCTCTCCTCGTGGAAAGCATGTTCCGTCTTCGCCTGTCAACGATCTCCTCGTAGCGATCCTGCTCGTTGCATAACCTGGTTACCGGTTCCCTTGGAAAAAGTCAAAGTTCGAGGACTCGTCTTCATTTCGTTTGCAGCCTCGCCACCGGGGGGCAGCACTTCCCAACGTTGCTCGCCACTTTCTCTCACCCTTCTTCCCTTCTTTCCCCCGATTCTCGATCCTTTTCTCTCGATCGGGGAGGGATGACAGCGTCTCGACCCTTCTCGTCTCGATCCTCTTGATCCTCGCGAGAGCTAAGATAAATCGTTTGTTTTGAACCGAACGCCCGCTTCGAACGTCGCGATTCGAATTTATCCGGATTATCTCTTAATTCGTGAAGAAGGGATGATCATTCTCGAGATTTCTTTTCGCTTTTCGCGGCGCGTTGGAAACATTGGTAACGGCCGTCATCGATCACCCGCACGATCCTCGCCGGATGGCGAATTGAAAAGCCTGTACCCGACCGCGGTTTCCAACCAATGACGTCTTGTTAAATCGTCGATGTTTCCCTCCCTCCTGGTGACGATTCCTGACTAATGGACCCTCGCCTCGACGAGAGAGCGAGAATTCGTTTCGTGTCCGGAGCCGTGATCAATCGTTATCGCTGTACGAAAGTCTCTTCTTTGACGCTAAGATCAAGATCAGCTCGAAACGGAAGTTAGTTCGTCGAAATAATTGAAACGTTTCAAATTTTTGTAAAAATGAACACAACGGAATCCAATAACCAATTTCTCTTTTTCTACGCTCGACAAAAAGCAGGATTTTACGAAAAATTGTACGATTAGAACGTAATTATCGGGCAAGTTTCTATTAATTATTACCATAAATATAACCCGGTCTCTTTCTGTGCGACTCTATTTGCCAGCCTGTTCGGAAGTTTTCTAAATAACGACCCGTTTTACGACGGTGATAATGAAATTCCGAAACTATCGATAATCGAGACATTGATTGGTAGCAGTCACGGCCGCCGCCGCCGCGTAAGTTATGTACCGGAAGTGGAACGTGTGCCCGCCCGTGCACGCGGTTCAATGTCAGTTTCGAATACCTCGAATTCCACCCCTACCTACGATCAAATCAGAATTTTACACGGTCCGAATCGAGCTTGGCCTCGCTGACTAACGAGCTGGTTTCCGTGGGATGTGTGTACGGTGATGGAGGATATTCCAGCTGGATGGAATGCTGGATATCGGTTAATTTTTTTAATAATCGAAGAAAGATACGAAGAGAAAGAGACGTTTGTAACGATGAAATTATCCCTTTTTCAGGGAGCGTACTTTTTTTGAAAAAGTAAACAAATTGAAATATTATTTTAATATATTGAAATATTGAAATGTTTGTTGCTTTTCTTTTTATTCAAGGGATAATATTTTCGTTCGAGGATTATATAATTATCGGTGAGTGAAACTGACGTGAAATTAGGAAGGAAAGGAATAATTTTACTTTCTATTCCTCTGGAAAATTCCAGAATATAATAATAAACAAGTATGGAGCATTACATAATTTATACAACTATTGTGATAAAGCCAATAATATTCGAAAGCGACATTCAAATAAATAAAATTCGAATAAATCATTCACTTTCTAGAATGTGAATTTTATAATGGTATATTAAAACATCGATAAAAATAAAACGTAACTGAAATATATAATCATCGGTTAAATCTTATGAATTCCGTGTAACGAAACAATTTTCTTTCCCCTGTGTAAATAGAATAAAACACGTTTCTAGAAAATCAATTGAAAAAACATTTAAAATGAAAAATGGAACAATTTGCAATTTTCCAACTATCTGGAATACAATATTCAATTATTATCTGAAAGATCAAAATGCTTTCCCACATCGTTAACTTCTCCAACATGCTCGATCGTATCTTAAAATATTGTAAAATATTTAAATAAAAGCGAAACAACGAAAACAAACTTCCCTAACAATTTTAATTTCAAAAGAAAATTATTTTAATCTCGTACATCCATCGCGCTCCCATCTTGCAATATTATACATTGCACCGAATAAAATCGAATAAAGTCTCGTTTTTTCGATGAAAAAAATCGACACTTTCCTCGTAGCTAAAGGGGAATCGCAGCTAAAAGACCAAGCACCGCCACCTCTCGACCAACCGAGAAACCATTCGAGCTCGGCCGATACTTTCACCTCACCCTTATCAGCGTCCTAAGGTCACGCACCGCTCTCTCGCCTAGAACTCGACCTTATCGTACGTCCATCACGCCCTAAAAACGGGATCATCCAACGATTGGTACATATATTTCATCGCCTCGAAAATTCCTGGCAAAACGGTCCATCCTATCCCGCGTTAATATCTATTCGCTCGCCAACTCTCTCTCGTCGGTCGATCGGTCCGATAACGTTATCAATAGACCAATGAGCGGGCGCACGTCGTTCGCATTGTCGTCGACGGTTGATGGCACGGCTCGCGGCAACACCGAGAGGGTCGTAAAATATTCATAACTTTTCGAAATCCCGTCAATATGCAAATGGGAAATGCTAATCGCATCCTGTTCGCGCCTACGACGAAGGCTATCGTTCCGTCGTTCACACTTCGCCCGTCCAAAGATTTTTGTTTTTTTTTCAAACACCCCCACCCTGCGAGTTATCCGCACAGTTTCGCGGATAACTCAACACCTCGAGGTTTGCGTCTCGTTTCGAAAGAAAAAAAGTAAAAGGACACGGCGAGGATCACGGTGATCCTTGAAAGGGAAGAATCGAGAAAATCGAAGTTGAAGTTTTCTAGAAGGTTTCGCGAAGTTGTTATATCTCGTGTTGTTCGGATGTTGATTCCATAATCGACTTATTATCATCATCGAATATTATATATTCGTTCACCGTGGCGAAGGACGATATCAAAGATTCATAATTCCCCATTGAAATTCTCACTCGATATAATAATTTCTACGCCAATTACGATCTAACCGCGGAAACTAAATTAAGATTCAATTTAATCTATCTGTAATTCATGAGTGCAAATTTTATCTTTGCAATTCAATCTCATCCTTGCTCGACGAGAATTACTCATCCTTATTCATCGTTCCTCCTTCCTCCTCGCTCTTATTTTCGATTTTCTTTTTTTTTATCGCCTATCGTGGCGTGAAAGAGAACAAAAAAGGAAAATGAAAAACGAGATTGTTGAGGCGAAAAAGAAAATTCTCAAAAAATTCTCCGCGTTGTAAAATGTAAAGATTAATTAAGAAATATCGTATAACTCGTTTTAAGTTTAAATCCAATGCATTTTCCACAATTTTTCCCAATTATACTTGAAATTACTTAAAATTCAACAGACTCTCAGTGGCTCGAAATTATTAATTCGAGAATATTTTCGAGAGATCAAGGAGATTAGAAGAAGAGATAACGCAAAGTCGTGGTAGACAAAGATTCGTGAAAGGTTCGATAGAAAAATAAGACGCTCCTCGTGGCGCAATTTATGGACCACCATAATGCCATTCCCGCATTCGAAACATTATTGTTCCTAATTGCTCTCTCGTATCTCGAAGCAGAAAATGAAAAGACTTCCTCCGTTCATCCATCTTTTCGAGATTGAATTATGAACGATATCCGATCAACAGTTTAAATTAAACAATTGGAAACGTCAACGCTTCTCTATCTTGCACGATCCATCTTAGAAATGGATAATTTTATGTTAGATAAATGATTTATCCTGGAAGAAGACGAAGGAGAATTATAACTTGGATAGCGCTTCCGAAAACAATTAAAATTCCATTCAATTCTTTGCAAAATCTTTAAAATTTGATATAAGGCTAGAAAGACCTCTTCCCATTTCTTCTTTTCATATACTAAATAAAAACAAATAATTTAATTTGTAGTACAAAAATTATTTTAACTTAAAAAAAAATAGTTTACTTAATTTATAAATAGAATTAAATTTATCCGGAATAAATACAACTCTTGAAGATTGAAACTGATTACGAAGAAGGTTCCACGATCCGAGAAAGAAAGAAAGAAAAAAAGAAACGATTCGATGAAAACAAAAAAAGCGTTACGTTCTCCAGGATCTCGAATTTGGTCAGAAAATTGCGACGTTGGATCTGGATGCAACCAGTTGCCTCTTTAATCGAGCCGCGAATAATTAGCGGACAGCGATTAGGGTGATTAAGGGCGAGGGGCCGAGAGTCACGAGGACGATGCAATTAGCCGAATCACTTAACGGGGGTCGGTCGACGAGTGTAAGGCGTGACGCCGAAGACACGAATCGTCTGGTGGTCCTTTCCACGAGACGGGAGCAAAAGAATCAAACCCGAACTTGTTGTTCAGATATTCTTCCCGTGAAATTCGCGATTAATGGGGGAAAAAAATTTTTAGAAGAGAGAGAAATATATCGTCGTTTCTACAATTCAGATGTACAGATTTGTACAAATTGTTCCGTTCAAAGAAGGAATAAAAAGTCGTCATCATCATCATCATCATTTTGAGTTAATCTATAATATCGATAATATCATTCCGTAATAAAGGCAAATAAAAAGCGTTCTTAACCGTCGTTAAGAAGAAACACGAACGACACGAACAAGAATTCGAGGAAGTAAGAATTTATACCCCGGCTCCTAATACCTCGTCTCATATTTCGTGCAATAAATATCAACGGGACAGGTGTTAAGATGTTAAGCATCATTGGCGGCCATAACCGATACTACTAATTCTCGAAAAAGATCCTTAATTCCATGCCTCTCTCGTACAAACGACTCCTCTGAAAGATAATTAACTCGGATCGCATAACTCAAAAAACTCTACAATGTACCGATTATCACGCTGCACACGCAGCACACGCGCTAAGAAAAAAAGAAGAGATGCGTCCAAGATGCGCAATACGAGACGAAGAAGCTTCACGCGATTCCAGAAGGAGGAACCGAACTCGTAAACAGAATATTATCGCGGCGGGAAAAATACGATAACGTTGCACGAGCAATTTCACGAGCGGCGTGAAACCCACGAAATGATTCTCGAAATGATTTACCGAAATTATTCTCCTTTGACCAGGGTCCACTGGAATCGGACGTTAATTTTGCGCCCGGTTTAATCTTCTTCCACGAGGAGGGGAATCTTTCGCCTCGCCCGAAAATATCCCTTTCGATATTTATGCGAAACTTTCTTAACAACCGTTGGCCGGTCCGCGGCCAACCGAGAGTCTCCCACGTCCTCGTCGACGAGGACCTCGTCGAGGTGGACCGGGCTCGCTCATCTACATAAACATCTTGGTAGCCGATGCAACCGGTGGAAGGGAACATCGAAACGAGAGAATGGTCCCTCCCATTCCCCTGTACCCTCGGTTATGCTCATCTGCATGAGTCCATCCGAGACGCAACTAGCCTCGAGGACGCAGACTCTTTGTCGGCTCGACTACTCGGTTCAAGCGCTATATATTTTCTCCCTGGGAGAGCGATTTGATTTTTAGGTTGGCAGCTCGTTCCATAAGATCTTCTGATTTTCTCGACGAGAAGAGAATCTTTCTCCTTCGAGGATTTTCTTCCTCTCAATCTTAAATGAAAGTTAACGAAGGCAGATTTGCACCATAGCCTAGCCAATGTCACCCAAAGAGAACAGAAAGAAAAAGAAAAAAAGAAAGAAAATCTCTCGAAACGTCTCTCGGAGAATGAAATTATTCTTTCTTTAAAAAATTTTTACTCGCCCACTTGATACCTGTTCAACAGACCACCGTTCGCCCGCCCACCACGCGCTCCCATCGCGAGATTAAACATCGCCCCTCCCCCTTCCCGCCATCCTCTCGCCGCAACCGCGCCGGATATCGTTTTTATCAAAGTCGCTCTCGTCTCGAAAACTCGAGCGTGAGTACACGCGTGTGCCTAATACGCGCCACAGTCTACGGCGGCGCTCGCGCAGTGCAAACAAGTGGAGCGAGATAGTGGCACGGTAGCAACGTCAAGAGATTAGGATTTGTTTTACAGCGAGCGGTAAAGCTGTCGCGAACTCGGGCTGCCGTATTTAAACTCGCGCCCTGCTTAAGCCGCATCGTTGAACGGTGCGCTCCTCCCCGTTTTGTTCGAGCCCTGAATCAACCGCGTTTACATCCCGGATAATATCTTTCCTAGTTGGAGAGAGTGGCCGGGCAGGCCACTTGCAGATAGGCCGACGCTTTTTCAAAAACGTTGTTTGTCCCATTCTGTAAATTTCACCACGCCTTAGAAATTCTAGAGATTCTAGATTCCCTAAGTAAAAGGGTGGTTGGACGATACATCGGTCGGTCGGTTATATAATTTTTCCTTTTTATCTAATTAAAACGATAGGATAGTATTGAGATTAACCGGTTATCGGTTTATCTTTTTAGGTTGTGCAGAGAGTTTAGATTTGTTTCTAAATAGGGGGGAGAGGGAGGATAGTGGAGAGTGATTTTTGGGATCATGGTTACGATGTTTGTTCAGATTAAGCACCGTTCGAGATTACGTTCAACGTGCACGATTCTCGCGCTATAATTTTGATCTATCCGATTAAACCGTCGACCGCGTTATCTGATTAAATTTTACACGTTTGTTTCGTTTCTTGAATTTCCACGGGTAAATTCTTTTTTTTTTTTTAAAGATTTGCGCGAGATTTCGCCAAAATAATACAAAGTCTGAAAGTAGAGAATATATATATTTTGTCGCGAAATTCTATATGCGATATTTAATATTTTGGAAAATTGGACTGTGCAAACTGTGATCGATCAAAGAATCGTTTCTGCTCCCTTGATCCTCAATTGCACTTCCGTGTCACGAGCGTGCTCTGCTATTCGACACACACACGTATCGTTACGAGCGAGAAGGAAAGTATTAGAATTAACAACAATATTTAACGTATCTTGCGATTAGACATCGAGCAGAGAGGCAAGGCGATAAAACATCGGTAAAAGTGTATCGTTGGACGAGGCTGGAAGGTTATTCCACAACTGAGAAAACACAATTAAGAAGCAATGAAAATAGACGCGTGGCGCAGGGGGTGTGCCACGTCGACACGTCTGTCGAAGGCAAACATTGGCGTGGCCGCCTACGCTTTGGATGCAGATGGTGCCCAACACCAAGTCGAGCGTGTCATTTGTAAAAACGATATAGAATCGAAAACCGGCGCCTGTCTAATGTCCTTACAGGTGAGATCGACGAATAGGAATAGGACGAGCTTAACCTTTAGGGAACGATATCTTGGGATAAAACCTTCCATTCTCGAATACACCCGTTGGAAATTTTTAATAATCCAATTTTGGAATTGAATTCTTATATATCCTCTTTGTCGCAAGAACAGAATGCCATACATTTATTAAGAAATATCATAAAATAAAATCCAGAAGAACTAGTTTAATTAATTATTAATTCAATTCTATTGTGGAATATAGTCATTGGAAATTTTCAAAATCTTTTTTTAATAATCCAGTTTTGGAATTGAATTCTCTTGTTGCAAGAATAGAATGCCATACATTTATTAAGAAATATCATAAAATAAAACTCAATCCAGAAGAACTCGTTTAACATTATTAACTATTTTGGAATACAGTCATTGGAAATTTTCAAAATCTTGTTTCAATAATCCAATTTTAAGCAATTTTCTCAGAATCTCCTTTACAAAGGAAGACGCAAGAGGCATAATTGAACGATTAATTATATATTCGTAATGCAAAATGAAAAGAAGCCGATGAACATTATTAGCACTCAATGTACGTTATCCAACTCGTACATCCAAATTTCTAAAACCGAATCTATCTATCACTCTGTGTCTACTCTTTAGCACGCTAAGAGGTTAATACATTCTCCGCGAAACTGGGTAAAGCACATACATCTACCCTCCCTCCCCGTCCCCTCTCCTCAAGTCGAATTCGTCCAAGGGGAAACGGATAAACGACATCCTGTGCCCTTTCGGTACCGGACGACACACAACGCTCCTTTTATCTCACCCGTTACATCCGGCCGGCGATGTTCCACCCGACCAACTCTTAGAGTTGTATCTGATCGTGAGTCAACGAAGGTCAGCTGCGCGTCGAGGCGAAAAAAAATGGGCGAAAAGGTCAAAGTGGATGTTGTCGCGAGGCGTACACGGTAGCGGGTGACAGGTGCGGGCGACACCTGCCAGGATTTAAGACATCGCCGCACATCGATCGACGTCGACCTACCTAAAGAAGAGTCGCGTGCAATGATAAAGCCCGCGTTTCCATTCCGCGTCCTCGTCGCCTATCTCTGGATCTCGATCTGCCCTCTCGCGACACATCCCTCCTCCTCCTCCTCCTCCTCCAATTAATTTCGTCGCCCGAGGTGATCGATCGAGTCGTAATCCTCGATCGTTCTGGCTACGTCCTCACGCTCCAACGACTCGATGAACGTGATCGGAGAAAGGATCTCCCTCTCTCCCTCTCTTTCTCTCTGTTTAGAATATCCTTCATTAGGAAGGCGATTTTTTGCGAATTGGAATCTAGTTAAGAAATTATTCCCTGGAAATCGAGTGTTCAGAATTTCCACGAATCGAAGTCCACGTTTACAAAAAAATATATCATCGATAGGATGATGGATAACGTTCTAAAAAAAGCTCCATACCTTTTCACACCGATAGAATCGTTCGAGTCGGTTCTACTACGCACGCCTTCGAAACGTTCTTTCGAAATCGGAACGGATAATAAAGGAATCGCGCGGTTTCCGCGATGGACGGGAAAAGGTTCGCGCTCTAAAGCATGGCCCGCTCCATAAATAACGGGACTGGAGAAATCCAGATCGGGACGGGTGGAATACTCGAGTATCCCACCAACGCGTATTTACGTCGCAGCTTTTCGAGTTTACGTACCTCTCTCGCGTGCGCAACTCGTTGCGTTGCTCGTTCCACGCTCGACAATCACGAGATTACGCACGGACGAGCGTGTATGCGCCACGGCCACCGTCTCCACCCCCTTCTCGCCCCGACAAAACCCCTTTTTCCACGGATGAAATATGTGAGAAGGGGGAGGGGGCCGACCGCCTCGCGGGATAATTCTGAATTATGTTTGTCCTCGTCTGGTAACCGGCCGCTCTTCCCAACCGAATCGCGCGCTTTTTCTCCGCTCCTCTCCTTTGTCAACCTTCGCGGGGTCCTTTCCCCCCTTCCCTGTTTCGGGGGTCACCCATTCTTCCCGCAGCACCGTTCACACGCACACAGAAACGATTCTTCGATTCGAAACGTTGGTCGTCGTCTCGAAGAATGCGCCTCGTCGATCTTCGATCCACCACCTCCTTCCTTCTCTTTCATCCTTGCCCCATCCTTCGATTTAACGGCCGAAATATTTTTGGAAATTCGTGAGGGAGGTGTGTTTCGTTCACGGATCACGCCACGGCGATATTTCGAGCGATAAATATCGGATATACGATTCTTCCCCGCAACAGTCATCGTTTATTCGACGTTTCGATTAATAATATTCGATTCGATCGGTGTAACCATAATTTTTTTTTTTTTCTTTTCTCCTTATTCGATTGTTTAGCTCGGGTTGAATTTGGTTGAATGTCGTTGAAGTCGTCTATTTGCCAATGTTAAAAGAGAGATGTCCAGGATATAAGCGCGCGTCAATGAGAATAAATATTCGAATAATTTCATCGATGAGATATATCTTCTCGATTCTTTTTTTTCCTTTTTTTTTTTTTTTTTCATCCAGAGAATGTTTTCGATATTACGGAAAGTTTATTTTTACGTTTTGATTGAAAAGAATTTGCAACTTTCGAGTATTATTATTTATATTTTTACTTTCATCTTTTCACGCGAAAATTAATTAAAAAAAATTAATCAACAATTCGTTAATCGTTTCGTCCAATTTCACGCTTAAAATTACTTAACTTAAAAATAACAAAATTCGAGATAAGCGTAATGCGATAATGATGTATTCGCCAGAATCAGGAAACGCGATCTATATACATTTATAAGGGAACAGTCATAGTGAGGTGAAGAACCAACCATTTTCCAATTCAATTTTACTTAATCTTAATTATTAATCGTGAAGAATTTTAATAAGATAAAGTGGTCGACGCGTTTACGGAAGAGAAAGTATAGTAGCAAAAATACAGATGCAGAAGCAAATTGAATTATTGAAAAAAAAAAGAAAAACGAGAGTTAACACACGTTCAACGTCAATTCGACTTAATTTTATCAGTACACTAATTAAAAATGAAAATATTTCAAAAATATTAACGCGATCGACGCGTTGCTCGGGATGATCTGAGGCGCGATCTACACGCTCGTATATATGTAGATTCTTATAATTCTACGTATGGAAGGATATACAATTCAAGAGGCGCGCATAAATTATACACGAAGAAGCGCGTCGTTGCATGAATTAAATTATCGAGAGAGGAAAAGAAAAAAAAAAAGTTGACAACATCTTCAACGTCGATCATACTTAATTTTATCGGTATTAATCAGAAATAAAATAACTCGAGAATAAGAAAAATTACATGTTGGACGGTGTTGCACGGCCTGATCTGAAGCCCGATCTTACACATGAAAAAGGTAGTCTAAGTACATCCAGAAGCGTATCGATAAACGTATCGTGAATTAAATTAAAACGAAAAAACATAATCAACAACACGTTCAATGTCGATTCTGCTTAATTTTCTCGATGTTAATGAAACGAAAAAAATTCCAAAGAAAAATTACACGATCGACGTTCATTCGACGATCTAAAGCGCGATCCAAATATTCATAAACGTTTTACAATTAAATTTATCGAGCGAAGAAGAATCGGAATCGCGATTCGTTTTCCCAGCCATTGATCAAGAGAAACAAAGGAGAAAGTGTTCCGCAAAGCGCGATCCAACGCTTTCTTCGTGGAAGAGGGGAGGGAGGAGGGATACATCGTCGAGATGCATCTTTCGATCCCTCCGGTGGTGGAGGATGGCCCCGGGAGAAGCCGCGTCTCGTCCTTCCCCCGTGGCGGACAATTATTTAAAAGGGGAAGGAGGGGAGGGAGGGAGAGGCCGAAAAATCCAAAGGCGAAACGGACCGAAAGCGTGGCGAAGCGGTGGGAAGCGGAATCGGGGAGGCGAGGGGAGGAAGGGGCCAGAAGGCAAAACGAGAAGTTTTCTGACTGGCAGCGAAGAACCGGAGGGAGCGCCTGAGCACCGCGGGGAGATCGGTTCGAGTCTGTGAGAGGAAGGATAGGAAGGAGGAGAGGGAGGGAGGGGAGGGGAGGGGAAAAGAGAAGAAGAGAGGAAAAAAAAAAGAGGAAAGAAAGAAAAAAGGAGGAAAAAAAAAAACGAAGAAAAAGAAGGAAAAAGAAAAAGGAGCACACACCACCACCCGCTGGGTTTCGACGAGACGCATGCGTGCGATCCCATGGCGTTCCTATACGGCTATCCTATCCTCTGATCCCTCTTCCCCTAGATTTCCTTCCCATTTATTAATTCCCGCGGAAAGTTTCTCCTGCTCTCCTCTTTTCTCTTCCTTTCTTCCTGGCTCGAATGACGTAATTTATTAATTATTTCACCCGCCAGTTCTTCTTTCAACGAAATTCATCGACAAGTCGAATTTATTTATTACGCTTTTCCGCTCGAATAATTATTTGCATGAAAATTATTTGAGATTGTTATAACGTATAAGCGATTCCTTTTTCTAAATTCTCGATCAAAGAAACAGTTTAACGGAAAAGTGCGAGCTCAATAGTTGAGAATAGACGGACGATTGAATATTCAAAGTATTCAAAGTATCGAATCTCTCAAAAATGAAAAGGATAAATCTCTCCTTTCTCCATTTTTTCTTCTTTTTCTTTTTTTCCCTCCTCCCCAAATCTCCCTCCGTTTCTCGAATTTTCTACGTCCACGTGGAACTTGGAATCTCGTTGAAACGATTGGGAAAAGGATGGAGGAGGGGAGAGGAGGCCTGGTATACCCCGATGTATCGTCGCGACATCGTTTTTTCACGTTGGACCTTTGGCTTGTTCTTTTTTATCGGGAACAGGATAAACGACGCGGTTGCGTAGGACGCGGGGAACGGCTTAACTCGTCGAACGGATCGCGAAAGGACGATGTCTAGATAAAAAAAAAAAAAGGAAAAAAGAGACATTTACATATTCCACGAATAGTTGTCGTTGGAAACTTGATGCTACCCGGTCGGTTTCTCGATATTCAAATCTTTCACGCTATTGTTGCACAGACACGAGGCCAATGTCTTCTTTTTCTTACATTTTTGTTCCCTCTCTCTCTCCCTCTCTTTCCAAGAAGAATAAAAAAGAAACTTTTTCCTTTCGATCCCCCTTCCATTCTTTCTATTTATCGTGCAAGATAAGATTTGCATTTCACGACATGATAGTTTATACATTGTAACGAATTTCCTGATTATTTTATTTTAGTATCGCAAATATCAGTCCTATAATCTTTGATTTTCTTTCGACATTTAAGAACGTAAAAGTGAACCAATAATATTTTTCAGAATTTCTTGCATGAGATAAACATACAAATATTACACCATCTTTGAAATAGCAATGTGTTATACCACGAATCGAAGAAAGTAGAATACCATCGCAAGATCAATAATAATTTCCTTTACTTCTTTTTTTTTCTCAGACAACAACAAAAATTTTCTCCAAATATTCTCTATATTCTAGTACGATTTCAAAGTATTAATATTATTTGAAAAGTTAACTAAGTTCACTTTTTTCTTCCTCCCTATTGACTTTGTCATGGAATTACGTGAAAAACTCGATTCTTTCGGGTGGCGCCCAACTTGAATGTTGGATAAATGTTTTAAATAATAAGTAGCAAATATTTCCCTGGATTTATTCCACCGGTGCGTACACGTTGCAACAGAATATTATTTATAGAGGCAGAAGTACGGGCGAGATAAACTTTCTGCTCTTTCCTATCTGAAACATTATTTTACAGGCGCGGCGTTGCGCGGGACTGAGCGCGACGGCACAGTTTATTCTAATGAGTTCGAGCCGCGGATTGCAATTTTACACGGATTTACATAGATATATATTTTCGAGGAAATATATCTTTATTTTAATTGCGGCAAGATTAAATAACGAGAAATTGGGGCAAGATTCGCGATTGAGATACGGGGAGAAAGGAAATTTGATTCTTTCTTTTTTTCCTTTTTCTTTTATCGAGTTAAAACATCTGCGATATTCAAGGTAACGTAAGATAAGTAAAAGTAAAAAAAAAAAAAAATACCTAATTATTAAAACGAGCAATAAAGTATCGTAAAATATTATGTTTCGATTTATACGAATTGCGTTGAAAATTGTACGAGTATTGACGATATTTTTAATGCCACTTGACGTTTTACGTTCTTATTTATTGATAATCGATCCATAGGTTAATAAGATTATTTCAAAATCATGATTCTAATTTCTCTCGCAGAATGTCGCACACGTAAAGATAATTTCAAACAAATAATTTACGTTGAATTAAGTTATCAGGGATAATAACAATAATAATAATAATAATAAAAAGAGAGAGGAAAAAAAAATTCATAAATTACTACTATCCTATAAAGATTCGGGTATTCGGATAAAATTATTTGTTTTGTTCTTGTCTTTTAACCAGATAAAAAAAATGGCGCGTATGTACACATGTCGATTTATCAAAATTAAACTGGAGAGGAACTATCGCGAATAATGTTAACCGATAGAAGAAAGATACAAAGAAATGGCAGGCGACAAAGGGATCGTAACGCCGGCAAAAATCTATTCCACCATTGGTGGGACGTGGTCCGACAATGGCGAGAGAGAAAAGTTATCCCTTTCCCTAACGCTTCGTTTTTCCACTTCATCCCGGCGGTGCGGATTGTTGGCCGTGATAATTTACGACATGGCAATGGCCGTGACAAATCGTGTATGCAAACATTGTAAGGAGGCAGAGCTCGATAAAAACGGCACCACCTCTCTGTTCTCCGTTAGATGCAATAAAACCGAACTACACATTTTTCTCACTTTTTCACAATGTCTCTCGTCACGGCCGTGTCTTCCGTCCCGAGAATATCCTCGACCAGGTCGTAAACCCGGCGAGATGCAATCCTAAACGCCTCGAAATCCTTCTGTCACTTCGAAACACGTAAACACCGACGGATTTTTTTTCACGCCGACAATGGCGAGATCCGATCGCGGATAATTGACGTTGTACGTTTTCTTTCTATCTTTTTCTCTTCTTTTTTTTTCCTCGCCAAAAAGAACATTTTACTTGATCGAGAATACAATCAATTGGAATGATTGAGAATATTTAAAGAATGTGTAATAACAAAATTATTGCATGGAAAATTACATGCATGGAACGATATGCAGTGAGAATTTTGCATTAACATTTTCATTTTTCCTGTTTCTTTGTTTTCCCAAAAAAATTCGGTTCTTAAAAAATCGCTCTACTATCACCATACGTCTCCACGTAACCGCCATTACCGCGAGCAATATAATAAAAACGAGAAGCCCGACTCGCGAATCAATAAAGTTAACAAAGCATCGAGGAGGTTCCCGGATCGGAAATTGAAAGATCAGTCGTCCAGATCAGCAGCCAGCCGGCCACAGCCTTTTCAATCGATTCCGCTTGATTAATAAGTAGATACATAGCCGGTTATCGATTCCCTCCTGTGCTTGTTCCAAGCCAAGCATAGTTTGCGCGCGAAACCGGAAAAAACGTAACACCCTCTCCCCCTCTTTCTGTCCACCCTCTACACCCCTAAACGATTTATCCCAGATTTTCGTCGCGGATAAACGCCGCCGTAAAAAATGGGCAGCTAATGGAAACGATAACGGGCCACGTGAAATTAGCCGGTCGGGCGAATAAAAACAATTATCGGGCTATCGCACGGTTACCACCGAAACGCGTGGTTCGAATTATTTATGGACTCCAGCTTCGCTGTTTCGCGCTTTATTATCCTCCCTCCTCCTCCTCCTCCTTCTCCGTGCAGAGAGAGTGAAAAAAAAGGCGTCGAAAAGGGAGGGGGAGGAAAGAACGAGGGGAAGGAAAGGAGAGTAGTCGGATGAGGGGCACTAATTATTATCTTGTCCCCGCGGATACACCTGTAGCTTCGAGAAATCGCGATCTCACTTTCGTCGAAATGAGCATGGCTCTCTTCTATTTCTCTTTCTCAACCCCTCTCCTTTCGAAAGACGATACACAATTGTCGCCCCTTTTTTTCGTGCACCACCGTTCCAAATCGTTTCGCGTCGCTTGATCGAAGGCACCGATCGATCTTCCGCGTTTAGAGTATTTGCAAATAATCCTTTACATCCCCTTATACGACGAAAGCTGGATCGATTTCGAAAGTCTCTATTAAGCAAGTCTCTTACGCCCATAAATTTCGCCACGAGTCGAGGACCTGTCTCTCTTTGTGGTAACATCGTTTTTGGCATTAGAATATTGGCGAGTAGAATGCTCCCTTAATCAATAAATTTGCATCTATAATATATACATTTGAGAAAGGTTAGATATAAATGGTTTTTGCTACTCATAGCAAATAAATCTTGCGAAAGAAAGGGAATCTCACGGATGATCCCCGTGGAGAAAGGATCGAAAGACAAGAAATCAAACGAGCTCGTTTCCGAAAGCGAGCGAGAAAAGAAATTTTCACCACGTTTCTACAATAACGTCCATATTAATTATCCTCATAGGGGCATTACGAACACGTTCCCCTCCCCCGATACAATAACCCTAAAACCTCGGACAACTCGGCCCCATTAAGTTCCTTATTTTCGCATAATCGGCGCCACGCTCGTCCGCCGACCTTTTTCTCGCGCTCGTCCCGAATTTATGCTAATTACTAATCACGGATAAAGGCAGGCAGCCGTTGATTCGAACGAGTCGCCGGCGTTGCACACCGGCGACACGGATAAAGGAGGCGAAGGAGAGGTAAAGGAGATAGAGAGGCCGGGTCCCTCTCGAGTCGGTCTTCTACATATTCATACGGGATTAAAGTCGGTGTTCCTTGGAGAAAGGGGAGAGCGAGAGACAAGGAAAAGGAGAGAGAGAGAGAGCCCGTTGGAGGAGGTGGAGGAGCCCGTCCCGATTATTCATGACACTGTTGTGGAGCAAGCGGGAGTGAGACCCGCGCCTCTGTTTTGTTTGCACGCTGCGAGGGAAACGCGTTCGTTCGCCGATTCCGTTTGTTTACTCTCCCGCCTTCCGCAGATAAGATTCGTTTCCGGTACCCGGTGCTCGGATTACCAGGCTGGAAAAAAAAAATAAAAAGGGGAAAAAGAAGAAAGAAGGGGGATAGGGGGCTAATCAATTCTGAGAGGAAATCCTGCTCGCTCGGAGATACATTGCGATTCCCGCGATTTTCTAGATTCATTCCACAGTGGATCTCTGCCGCTTTGGTTCTCGTTTAATGGACCGTGATTCGAATATTTGTGCTGGCAGGTGGTTGGAATGAGTAATGGCCAAAGAATATTACATGTATTTCCAAATTCTTGGAAATTGTACGAATTTTTTTTCAATCGAGAACTCGATATATCTCATCTCTTTTTTTTTTTTATAACGCAATACAAAAATTATCAATTTTTAATTAGAGCCTTATAGATTACAATCTATAGACTGGTGTATTAAATTTAAATACTCGTTGCAGAAATGAAAAAGATCGAGTATATACGAATCTACAAAATTCTTAGACAACAAAACGTGAGAGAGAAGAGAGGATCGGCATGTTCGATCGGTGTGGATCGAGTTCACTTCGCCGGGAGCGTGGCGCGCAGCTGATGGACCAGATACAAGAAGCGACATCCCTGTCTCGTATTTCTCACGCGTGTTCCTCCCAGCCATCTTATGATTAATCGTCTTCGAATATTCGAAGGGTCATGCGCCTCTCCCCGTAGCACAACTCGTGCGCGTCAGGGGTTGCTGCTACTCTTCTCCTTTTCTTTTTCCCACCCCTCTCCTCTCTCTTCTTTTCCTTTTTGTTTCTTTCTTTTAAACGCGACAAACCCCTCCCCAACCCCCGTCGTACCTCCACGTTCCTCCACCGCGGAAGACTTTCAATTCGGTCCATGTTTCACGCGGCCGGTATTTTTAAACAGAAGCAAGAATGAGTAATGGCGATATCCCTCCTTTTTTCCTTTTACCCCTAAACCCGAGGGCTCCGAATATAGTAACCAGTGTGCACAGCCAAACAACCGAGTCGGATTCGGTTTGCGTATCGACTCGTTCGATAATGAAAGGGACCAAGTTCGAGAGAGAGTCTCAACCCCTCGCGTGTCGAAATATTTTATCCCTTTAAGGTAAAAAAAACGGTCGAGAAATTTTGCGACAACTTACGTAACGAGTGTCGAGAATCGAAATTGATTTGAAGAAGAAATTAATTCGTCGCTGTGGCGTGCTTGGAATTTATTATATCATACATGGACGATGTTAAACGAGATTTTTTTAGTCGTACGATTATTTGTTTATTCACAAACTTTAATTTCTTTTTTTATTAAAGAATCAAGTCAGAATTTCTTCCATTGAAATTGAAATTTTACTGGAGAGAGTATCAATCCTACGCAAGTCAGAAGATTTGAAAAGATGGAAAAATCGGCCATCGTAGAAAAATCAAAACGAACGACGTATCGATTGACTGCTGAGTTTAAAGAAAAAAATAACTTGAAAATTGTAGAATTGAAGTAGAGAGAGACACTTTCTGATTATGAACTGATGGCCGATGACCACTATCCGCGTGCCACGTACGGTTCCTTGGAAAATGTGACTTTGGTAATAGGATTAGGACGGGTTGCGATTCAGATTATAAATTGGATTATGGTGTACCGTTAATCGCTCTTAATGCGCTGCGCGTCCTTGCGCCCATTGTAAACGTGCATTTCATCCCCTATTATTATTACGAACTTCCGAAGATTTTACCTGGGGGTCTAAAGGGTCTAAGACCGCGTTGGCATAAAGTCGAGGATTTTCCAAAAGACCATTTTTACAGCCTATCGTTTACAAGAGTTAATCGCTAGCTCTCTACTTTATCTCTCTCAAATACCTTTATACGTTAAACTCTTTTCTCCGATTCGAGGAATTTTCATTCTAGAAATCTAACCAAGGAACGGGAACAAACTCGAAACAGTTTCAGAAATTTGGAAGAAAAGAAATTACTTATTGTCACTTTTTGTTTCAAGATTCGCGTGGAAAAATTAGATGTTAGATTTCTTCTCTTCTCTTTTCTATAATGTAAAGCAGGAATAAATTTTTTAATTTTTGTTCAATCATCGATGATTGAATGCAAGGTTTATAATATTACGAATCGATAATTGTAGAATATAAAGAGGTTTGAAATCTCGTTATGAAAAATATAATATAAAAGTAATTAAAAAACGAGTATTGATACTTTTCATATCAAACGCAATCTCGAACGCAAAAGTTTGTCTTCAAATTAGCCAATTTCTATATATGTCACCATTCCTTTCCCTATTATCGATCGGCCTCGTTATTTTCGACCCATTGTAATTAATAATTCTCGAAATTACATATGGAAATTGGTGATATCCTTCGATATCCGGCTGCGAGTCCACGCAATTATTTACACGCCGTGATCGGATTGCTGCATTAATTTTTCGCCGTGACTGGTCGAATATAATTTGTCCATCTCTCTCTCTCTCTCTCCCTCTTTCTTGGCCAGGTATCCTCGATCTGTGGAACTCGAGGAATTCCTAGACACAGCGACGACGACTGTGTTTTCAACAGGTGTGCCCGGTTCGTCGGTCCATGGAATTATGAAGTCTCGAAACGTGGCAATCGGTAATTATAGGTTTCCCCTCGAAACAGCCGAACAGTTCGAAATGGGAATACCGAATCCCTCTCGTTCTCATTATACGAATCGTTTTTAGATTTTCAACCGTTTCACGGATTCCACTCGAACAGGATAACAGAATTTTATAATCGTCGTTTCTGAATTCTCCTCCGTATACAGTGTACATGCAGTGAATCGAGGGAAATAACACCGCAGAACAGATCCTTTTTTTCGAGGATGGAGGAATTTAAAAAGAAGAACAAAGAGAGACGAATATGCATGAATCTCGAGGAGGAATTTTAGGAGGAAAGATTTCGATTACCATGCTGATGAGCATCCGCGACATCCGTTACATCATGCCAATTCATATTCGACGCGATTCTCGATCGTTTGGAATATTAAAAAAAAGAAATACTTTGATTTTTTTCTTTACTATACTATCGTTGAGTATATTAATATTAAGAGTGATTTTCTTTAATCTCCCCTTTATCTAATTCGATTTAACTTGTTCCACGAGGAAAGATCATCTTCAGAAATTCTCGATTCCTCAGAAAAAAGATTCTTCTCCCGGGAGAAGGAGGATGGAAATGGTCGGTGGAAAGATCCAGGGTGAAAATAGGGGAAAAAATTCAAAATTCTTGGACGATGCGAAGCGAAGCGGGAAGGTTGGACGAGATACACACCGATACGTCGAAAGATCGCATCCGAGGTCGCCTGCGCATGACTTCATAAAAGGATACAATGGATACGAGAGGAGAAAAGGGAGGAAAGAAACAAAAAAGAAGAAAAAACTCGCGGGTTCGAGAAAGGGAGGATGGAGGGAAGGGAAGGGAAGAGAAGAGAAAGCAGCGCGATGGGGATCACCCGCAGGGACGAATAATGGCCGGCAAAATGCGGTGGGCCACCCCTTGCCAAGCTTTTTAAAACGGCGCGAGATCGGCCCTGGGACGGGGGATCGCTGTGGCCGGGCGAAGGGGGCCAGGAGGGTTACGGTCAAGATTTCAGATTTAAGTGGGCAGAGGTAACCCGCAGCCGTCAAATGTGGGCGGACGTTTCACCTGCTGTCAGGGTGAAACCTACCCTGCAGCCTTTCGGCTTCACCGACTCTTTCACCCATTCTTCCACCACCCCTTCCACCACCTCTCGGCTTACTAAACGAAAATTATTTTCCTTCGTTTATTAAATTCACGCTAGATCGTGATTGTTTCGTTTCGTGCGTGGAAAGACAGAATTGCTTCCTCTCCAAGTTCAACGAAATTTTAGGTCGAAATGAAAGAAGCGACGATTATTATTCGAGGCATTCTACCGGTATCGATCATCGACATTGACATTTTATTCTAATATTAACCTTAAATCCGATTTCTTTGTTTTCAGACCCGGTCCCCAGCAAACGAATACACAAAAGAAAATTATGAGCGAATAAAAAAAATTGAATCCTAAGAAAATTTACGGCCTGTCATTCCGAATTTACAATTAACCTACCGGTTGCTGTACCGTTTATTGCACGACCACTAATATTTGAAAATCCTCGATATATGGTAAGTAGTCCTCTACGGCCAATATCCAATTACATTAACTGGAAACGTGAAAGAAAACTCGTTTCCTTTCTTTCGAGAAGTCCATTCAATGAAAAACTAATGGCATTACTCTCGGAGATACCTGAAATTTGTGACGTCATCGGGGCGACACGATTCCTTTTTTCCCCCCTTTTTTCACCGAACAATGATTAATGATACATCCGGTCAGTATTGAGCATTGTCATCGAATCCTCGAGGATTCAACCCAAACAACTCCATTCATCGAGTTTCGCCAAACCGTAAACTACTTGTCAGGTTATAAATGGATGTTTAACGATCGTCAGCGGGGGTTGCTTACGATACGATGCTCGCGACTCGCGTCAAAAAATCCGAGTTAGAAATCGTCGTCGTGTTGCGGATGGAAATTAAAATTCCAGAAATTGGGTTCGGTAGGAATAAACGAGATTGTATACAGTTATTAAAATATTAATCGAGATGGTTTTAAGAAAGATATTTCGTGATACTTTATTTCGAGGGTAAAATAAAAATTCTCTTTATAATCGAATAAAAGAGGAGAATTGCAATTTTGATAATTTTTGTAACGAAAAAGAAAAATTCAATTCGCAAGTTTTAACTTGAGAAAGAAGAAAAAAAAAATGTAAAAAGAACGAGCAAAGTTGAATAATAAAAGTTGAATTCTCAAATTGTTTATAAATTATAAATCAGAAGGAATTTCTCCTAAATTATAGGCTATCGTGCAATGTTTAAAATCTGTGGAAAAAAAATTCAAATATACCGCTATAAATTTTTAAACAAACAATTCCAATTTATAATCTGTTGATTTCACAAGGTGATAAATATCGCTCATAGCCGTTATTTTGCACATTTTAGTAACGTTCATATATTATTACTGCAAATCGAGCAAAGTATTCGAATTCTTACGAGCGTTAATGCGAGTAATAATGCGAATATTACGAGCGTAATTGTGCTTATAAGTAAGTAGATGGCACGTATAAAATACAGGTTAAAAAACCTATTTATACTGAGGTGTATATACATATATATATTTATAATTCAACGATAATTCTTGCCATACCTGCGTTTATTTTTATTTTTATTAAGGAACGATCATCATCTTTTTTTTTACGTAATAGAAATAAGACATTTGAATCACCTCGGTTATTTTAATAGCCATTTTTATTCACCCACCAACGGCTCGTAACGTTCAATATATCTACTCTTTTACCGGCTATAATCGTATCTACCCTTCCCTCCTCTGAATTATTTCACGGATAATAAAGCCTATTTAGATATAAAGATATTTTCAAAATGAAATTTCGTTGGAACACGATATAGAAGACATTCGAACAACGATTGACGATAATTGGACGTTGACGTATCACATATTCATTATTTAAACGGATCAGCTCAAAATCGTCCCCATTCGATCGATAGATTAACGTTCAAAATTAACGTAGACACAAATATTACGCTCAATCAAAAATCCGATCTTCCACGACTCGTCCTCCATTTTCGCGAGATGCGATTTTTCTCGAAAAAACGCCATGTAATGGCTCCTCTAATAACAGCTCGATCACGAATTACGGCAATAAACTCGAACAACAACGATACCAAAATGGCGGTCGCGGTCCCCCAAAGTTTGGGGGGACCCACGTTTAACAGTAAAGCTATCGTCCCCCGCCCCGAGAAGTTAATAATAATCGTAGCCTGGAGGATATTTCCCGCGTATGCAAATACCTACGAGAGAGGAGTCTGTATCGCAATTAGAGTCGCAGCTGCAACCGCTCGTCCGCCTCGTAACTCCCTTGAACATACGTCGCCGTTCCAAGTAAACCAACCGAACACGATACCGCGAGCCCTCTCCACCCCTCTCTCCACTTTCTCGAACCAGGGAGAGAGGAGGATACACTCTGCGTACACGCGCTCCGACTAATGCGTTAAGTGACCGTACGCGGCAGAGAGAGAGAGAAACAGAGCCTTTATCATCGATTTAGTTGACCGTGATGCAGCTCGGACGAACACCTCGCGAGATTTGCGTGACGATCGAGAGAATGCTTTTTGAACTCTGTTGGAATGGATCTAATATTCACATCCTTCGTTATTTCCATATCTTTCTGGATAAGGATAGATTTTTAAACATTGCCACTCATGAAATTTCGACGGACAAAGAGCAAAGATAATCGAAGAACGAGATTATCGGATTGTTGTTCCCTTTTCTAGACTATTAAACGACTATTTTTAATTATTCGAATTTCTTTTTCACGATCCCTTTTCGACAACGAATAAAGATCGCAATCACGCGAAACTTGGATGCTGCAGATGACGATTTTTCCACTGTTCGCAACCCCGTCCAACGAGCAAGCTCGAGGGGGAGAGGAGGCAAAAAGGAGGAAACGGTGTAGCGGGTATACAGGCGTAATACGTTCCGCTCGTTCTCACATTTTATGCTTCGTTAGCGTGCATTTACAGCGGGTCTCGGTTTCGCCGTGCAAACCGACACCGGTTTCCAACGGCAGCCGCGTGCACGGTGGCAGGGCGGACGAGGTGGACGGTGAGGTTGGCGCGGCGTAAAAACACGGCGAAAAATCCTCGATCTCGATCGATATCCTAATAACTTTCTCGGTAATCGCTCCAACGTATCGCGTCGTACCGGGGACCTCGAGGAATCTTTCGAGTGGAAACGGGGGCCCGAGCATCCAATTCCCCGTTTACGAGAAGGTGGGAAGGGGGAGGAGTGCTCATTTGCGCCGCGAAACAGGGATGGATGGAGAGGGGGAGAGGGAGAAAGATTCTACCTACGTGGCTATCTCGGTGTTATTATTATGATAAAATATTTTTTCGCCCATAAATACACGTCCGTGTGGAGAGAGGGGGAGAGGGGGAGAGAGAAACCCCCCGTGGCGAGGCCCACCCGAAGCCACGATCGCGCGTTGCACCACGATAAACGCGCGGTTGCACGTGCGCGCGTTATGAATAAGGGGACGACGAAAACTTCTCGCGATTCTTCTTCTTCTTCTTCTTCGTCTTCTTTCGGGCCGCGATAATGAGTTTCATTGCTCGATCTCGTTCAACGAGAGACGCTCCATCATCTTTCGGATAGTTTGATGACGTTACGAGATATCTGGATGGAATGTCTCGAGTTGAGATTTTTCTAATTTTTTTCTTTCTTTTCTTTTTTATTGGTTTAAGCGATTTGATTCGAGAGAGTCGAATGTGAAGTAATATAATTATAGTAGCCGACGAGATAAAGATACGCGAGAGTTAATAAATATTTATTACTTTTCTTTTTGTTTTTGTAAAATGATCATTTTATATCGCCGCGAAGAAATATTTTCTGTAAAAAAGAAAACACGTAACGCGCGTTATACGTTTCATATTACACGGCGCAATGATATTTTCAATATAAACGATCAAACACTCGAGTATAAGCGTTCGCGTATTTGTAACGTCTCGATTATATATAATATCTCGATATTATCCGTTTTTGTCACCCCGGCTATGCCATGCAAAAGAGATTATAAAAAGAGGAAGGAGAGACATAAAATCAGCGCAAACTACGTAAAATTATTATTCGTTAAAGATAAGAAACTATTTTAGTGCATAAATATATCAGGAATTAATTGAAAATTCCACCGTTCCTGAGAAATCGTATCTCGGTTTACCGACGAATTACCCATAATTATTCGAAAGTGTGCAATAATCAGCTCGCGTGCATAAATACATCAGAAACGAATCGAAAGTTTCCACCTTTCCCAAGAAATCGGCATTACAACTCGTGATACGAGAAACGATCGAACGTTTCGCGCTCGGTGTCGCAACGTCGACGGATCTCATGATCGCCGCGTGACAATACCTCGAAAATTTCGATTGTTCCTTCCTTTATGCAAAATGATTTATTGCTTCCTTCAACCGTGGTTTTGTGGTTTTCGCCCGAATCTAAAGATAAGAGACTGCCAAGATAAAGTCCTCTCCTGCTCTCGAATACTTCGTTATTACCCGTTCAATTTTTTTATTTCCATTATATTTTATCGTATCACGCGATCTTATGTGCAGATAATAATTCTAAATTCAGAATCGATCGAATCCTTTATCCTTTTTAGGATAAATTTTTGACATTATTAAATAAAATTCTTGAAAAATACAAATACCGCGAGTGTATCGAAGAGATTCGATGAGATTCGAAAAAAAATAACAGCAAAAAGCTAGACTCTTCACTTTTCAATAATTTCTCACAATCAACAATATTTAAATAACTTTCATAATTCCACATTTATTCCTACATAATTGAAAAGATCAACATTTAAAATATTCCCAAAAACTTTATCATATCCATAAAACCAATATTCTTTTAATTCATCCAATCACAATGAAAACCTATCCTACATTCCCTTCCCACTTATATTTCGTAAGCCGACGATTCGAAAAATCAGCTGGCAAATAATTGTTCAAGCGTACTCCATAAAATCGCGTTTTCCATCAACAAGACGACAAGGGGCAACGATCTTAATTTCCACCCGTATCGCAAAGCAAATCTCGGTTTCAACGCGGGTTCCCGAACATCCGACACTCGATGGAAAGCAGCGGGGGTGGGATTAATAAATTAATAGGGGGCGCGTTATTATTGCCCAGGAACATCCCTCCTCTCCCTCTCCTTCCCTTCCCCCCGAGCAAATCGCGCGGACAAGCGTGCCGGTAGAGAAACGTGGCAACGGTAACGCCGCCGCCGCGGCCACGGTTTATTTAACCAAAGGGTTTACATCAGACGATCGAATCCGTGGCACGGTTGGCCGAGGCCCGGGCTGGCCAAACATTCGGCGACTCGTGTTTACACCGCAAGTATTTATGGGCCACGATCCGCCCACGAGGAGAGCACGGTCTCGTTTTCGGAATTCGGAGCATCCCCGCCGTGAGTGGATCGAGAGAGAGAGAGAGGAGTCAGGATCTCTACTATACCGTTTCTGACCCCTACTGAGGATAGCGGGGGGATGTCCCGGCGCTTCCAGAACCCCGACCAGAAATCCTGAAACTCGATGCCTCGAGTAGGGCTGATTTGATATGTATAACAGATAGGTGTGCTACGAGTGTTGGATCGGATCGCCGATAATTAAGTGGAATTAAGAAATGATTATTATTGGGAATTTCGATTTTGGACACGATGATTCATGAATTAGGACGAAAGATGTAAGATTCGATTGAATGGAAGTAGAAGGAAACGATTATAGAAATTATATTTATTTGAGGATTAACGTGAATAGAAATTAAAAGATGTTTTCGAACGAAATAGAAAAGTGTATAAGATACACTCTCGTATAAAGCAATAAACTTACTATTCCTTTAAAATTTACCAAAATGACGAATGAATGTTGAAAATTTGATACGATCTTCCGAATAAACGATATCATTAAATTAAATATCGCGCACTTCTCTTCAATTATATCGAATTTTTTTTCCGAAAAGATCTGCACGAATCTATAAATATAAATTTCACCCTCTCTCTCTCTCTCTCTTTTCAATAAATCACAAGGATGGTAGAGGATTTCGGGGAGGATTTTTTCCCAATCGTAAGTCATCGATGTAAAAGCGGCAGTTTTGACAGAATAGAGAGTGTATAGGAGGGGGAAGGGGAGGGAGTGGAGAGATCGGTCGATATCGCGAGGGAACGGCAATTTGGCTGATGGGGAAAACAGATGAGTTATGTACGAGATAATAATTGGAAGATGAATGCGACCTGATACGCGTTTCCATACTATTTGACGCGCGCGTTTCAACCGGCGAAAAAGCGTGGAAAAATGTTTATTTTCGCCCGGCTAGCCACCTCTAGCACGGCCGAACAAAATTTCTAACGGCAAAGAAAACAAATCACTCCGAATTCGATCTGTATATTTTGTCGGGTTACGCAAATACCCGGGGATCCGCGTGCCGGACGCCCGCGTTTTCCACCGGATAGAACGGTTGAATATCGTCTCGTCTCGAGCGAGCGCTCGTTTTCTACATTTTTTTTCGTCCAGCCTCTCCCTTTTTAAGTTCGTACGAAAAATTTTTTCCAACGGAATTTTAATTTCGACGATACAGCTATATGATTGTTCTTGGAAATTTTCCAAGAATGATGCAATTATAAATTCTAATTTCAGTTTTCAGAAGTTGTACAGCGGTGAAATTGTGAAATGAAATGAATGAGGATGAATATATTGAAAGAGTTTGAAAATTCTAATTCGATAAAGAAACAAGGACAAATTTTTATATTTCGTTTCGAGTTAAATGTAAGAATTAAATTAGATAACGTTTGAAAGTAGGAGAGAACGGATAATAGAAATTGTGGAAATTGTGGGAATGGAAATCGCCATTTTTTTTACCGTTAATTCTTAATGTATCGTTGATATGAGGCAAATATTCAGAGACGATTCCTTTTATCGTATTTTTTCACTGCTGTCGAATCGCTATCTTTACCTTAAACCTCGATGCACCGAAAAAAATCCGAGCAATCGTGATATTTATGTGTGTGCTATGCGTGCCAACCGAATAATATTTAATTATACTATCTCTGTTTGTGGAAAGAGGTTGATAAACGTCAAGAACCGTTCGTTTCAAACCAAACAAATTTCTACTCCATATTTTGCAGTTACGTCTCGAATAAGAGATTCCCTTAATGCAAACTTATTACAAAATTTAGCTTTTCGCCGTACAATTTCTTCTTGTGACTCGACTTGAAAATACACTTAATAATCCCTAAACTTTTCTATATGCCAAATATAATAATTATAATAACCATTTCCAAAAGAAACAAATTCAATTAATATATATCCATAATCTATGTATAAAAAGATTAAAACCTACCCAAAATAAGAAATAAAACCGAGAAATGGTATATAAACGTGGAGGGAAGGAAACATCGATCGAAGAAAATCGGCGGAAGGGAAGGAGATCCTTTTCCTCGAGCCCCTATCGCTAATTGATTCGTAAGGAACGTGGAGTAACGAGCCCACGCGGAATTCCATCCGCGTTAGAACGTGTAGAACATCTAGGTGTGCAATAATTGCCGAGTTTCCCGGCGGTGGCCGGCGTACGCGCAATTATCCCAACTCTGTTTCGCCGCGGGAAGATCTATGGGACAGTTGACGGTGGCTCGAAGGCGAAATACAATCGGCGGGCCTCGCGGCACCGGCAATTATACGCGATTCGCGTAATCGTAAAACGAAACGTTAAGTACGGAGAGCTTGCGTTATTTCCGAGTGGCGAGGCGAAAACGTTACGCCTGAGCGTAAAGCGGCGTAAATCAAGCGGAGGCCTTAGAGAGGAGGACGTGGTATACGAAACGCGAGGGGGGGAGGGGAGGAGGGAAAACTCGAGTGGCCGTGCGGCATCCTAATAATTGCGCGTGTCCACGACGGGGAATAATTCACTTGGAGGCCTCTCGTTTCGACCATCGTTTCCTCTCCGCCGTCGCGTATATCTATTCCTACAATGGAGATTCTATCGGGTGTCGAAGTAACAATCCTTGGGAAGATTCCACGCGAGACCGATCCCTCTTTTGGATTCGCCAGATATATATGTATGTATGTGTGTGTATGTATTTCTTGGATTAGATTAGATTTGTCGTGGTGGATTGATTTGAACCTTAGGGTAATGCTGGATGTTTGAAATTTTGGCGGATTTAAAAGTTGAAAGTTAATGAATAAAAGTTTGATTAAAATAATCGTGATAACATCGGGATACGAAAGTAAAATAATGAATGTTTATAAATAACGTGTTTGTAATCGAATTACGTAATGGAAAAGAACAACGCTTGGTAATTATAAAAATATAAAATAATATGAATTTCAATAGAGTTTGTGGAATAGGTATACGTTTTTTATGTAACGAACGAGTCGTTTCCTGTTTATTTTAACTTGATTATTCAGTGCTCGATGTATTTTTTATCTTTAAGTCATCTACCAATAGGGAGTGGCTCTAATATGCCAATAAGTATTGGCAATTAGGTATATCGTTTCTATATTTTGAATATTGAAAATGTAACAATTATATCAGCAATGGATAATAATTTCGATTCCTAGGTAATAATTTTCATTCCTTTCTTTTTTCTTTTAATCCAAGACTCGAAGATTGGATGATAAATTTATATATATTTTTTTTTTTAATACGAAGGGCTTATTTTAATACGATATTTGATTTGAAAACGTAATGAAATAGCTAAGATACCACGAATTTTTATAGAATATTTGAAACGGAATAATTATATAAACGTGAAGCATCGATGTACAACGAAGGCGGATTCATAAACCACCAAGGTCCGCGCTACTGTGACATGATCGGTTCGTGTAGCGAAGCGAAAAGGGTCGGCTCGCGGTCAAGATACCAGCTGTATTACGTCACCGGTCACACAGGTGCGATGCGAGTGCGCGGCTACCCCCGAAGATGAAGAAGGTGGTCGAGCGGAAAGAGGAGTTACAAAGAAGCGCGACTGCGAGAAGTATAACGCGAGCACGAACAAGAGAAACAAAGTACGCGGATCAGATAGGGGAGGACGGAGGAGGAACGAGAGGAAAAAAAAAAAAGAAAAAAGAATAAAGGAAGAAGTGGGGGAGAAAAAGGAAAAAAATAGAAACGACGAGAAGACGAGGACACGATGTCGTCGAGAAGAAGGAAACGAGCGAGCGAGCGAGCGAGCGAGCGGAAAAGAAGCTTTGTGAGCGTAAAAAGACAAGAGACCACGGTGCTCCGCCCCAGGTACACGAGCAACATGGCCGCTGAGGGACGGATTGGTGGAGGCCAGCCACGATGCCGACGTCGCCGTGACGCCCGCGCTTCACTCACCTCGACTCAAACTCAACGGTCTTCGCTCCTATCGGCCCCTACGGCACTCCTCCGCTTGAAACGGTCGCCGCCCACCCTACGCCACTCTTCCCTCCAATCCCTACTCACTCCTTCCCCTTTTATTTCACGTTCCACATCATGCTGTCCCTCTCCCTCTCTTTTCCCTTTCTCAATCTCTTCCTCTCCCTTTCCCTTTCCTCGACTTTCTCGTCTTCGTCGTCTCTCTTTGTCTTTCTACCCGTTTCGTCGTATCTCTCCGTCTCTCTTCCTTTTCTCAAAGGATCTCCTCCGTCGATAACCCTCTCCCTATCACCCACGCGATATACGCGACACGATTCACGCACAACGCACTCACACGTGTTTAGTCGAACGATGTAAATTGTAAGCTCGCCGATGACACAGGTAATCGCGTAGGAAGATTCGCGTCAAGGAAATCGTTAAACGAGGACGTTGCATGGCTTTTTCACGCGTACGTCGATCCCTCTTTTACGATTCGAAAGAGTTCTAAAATACAATGATAATAAAAATCGTGGATAGGATTCATTAAATTGCGTTTTAAGGGAATCGTTGTTCTGTCGTTCGCTACATATAACGAACGAGTGATTAAATTTCAGTTATGATAGTCTTATATCTGAACAGGTTTGCTTCGAACTATGCATGGATATATAAATGATAATTGAATAACAATTTTCAAAATCGGAGAACAGATCTATGAAATATTGCAATGAATGATCATCGGAAGATGATCGCAATTGCATTCCCGCGTAATTGGTTGCCATTCGTTTTTAATAGCGCCGCACAGCGACGATAAGTGGAAACGTAGTACCACGTGCGCGGATGCAAATGCGCTGAACATCGATATGCGCATTTAACCTATCATATTACATAACTTTATTTATTCCATGATGTCATGTTCGCTATACGGTGCACGGTGATTCTAACGAAGCTCTAACGTATAATCGATGCATATTTATATTCTTGCATGATAATGCAGAGATTATTAGTGAAGTCTATTTGTATGCACAATTGTGTTGTTTTGAAATTACACGAAAATGATTGATTATTTAAAATGATTCGAAAATTCTAAGTTTTTCAATAAAATGGTTATTGTATAACTTTGATAAATATCATTATTTTACGAATAGAATATGTTCGTTACAGATGTTTTATAGCTTTAAATTGTCTATTATATATCCCTTGAAAGTAGCTACAGAAATTAACGTAGAGATGATTGGCAGTTGAGTCAGCGATTCGTTGCGCTACTCAAACTATCGTGTTAAAAAAGAGAACTAACGAAACACTTGCATAATAATTCATCGTATCTAATACTCGAGATGACAAAAGATCGTTGCTATTATTAGAGAAACATAAACACAGTTTCTTAAAATTACACGAAAGTTTAATGTAATTGCATTTAAGAAATACCGATTGTTATGACGTAGTTAATGGACTGCGATGATAAATGTCCATGAAACGTTAAAGTTATATAGGTAGGATGATAAATGTAATTGAAAAGCTACCTGTTGATTCGAACATGTTCCCCGATATTCATAAACTTTATATAAAGAAATATTACGCGAAATGAATATTTGAGATATAAAAATCATGCATATATATCAATATCATAATTAAATAATGAACTCACTGTGTGAATCTGTCTCCTCGAGCATCGCGATTTCAGATTTGAAGTATGGCGGTTTTTCTTAATCTGACAACGGTCTGAAAAATTGAAGCAATATATCATTATAAAGTATTGTATTTAAAAAATAATAAGAAAAAAATAGTTATTGTGATTACCTCTTACTTTCTGTCGATGTATAATAAAGATTAAATTATAATTTATAACACTTTAACACTGTAAAAGAACGAACGAAACTTTTTTTGAGCGCGCGACAAACAACGAACTATGACTAAAAGTTTATTAATAACGCCACTAGGGTGCAGCACTTAACAAGAAAGCTTGTGCTGCCATCTGTTGTAACTATGATAAATTAATTTAAAGAATTTCTAAAATATATCTATTTTCTTAATTTTTTCTATTTATCTTTTTTATTTTTATAATTTATAATTTATAATTTAATTTATAATAAATATGATTTATAGAATAAAATAGTTATTTTTTGGTTAATCGGTTATTTTATTTTAAAATATCTTTCTAAAATAATTCAAGAGATGGCGCTAATCTTTTATTCTTATTCAAACGTATAGACAGGAAATAGAATAAAAAGAAAAAAAATAATTGTTTTTCTTTATTAAAAGAACTTTAAATTTCTTTTCAATCTAGATATCATAAAATATCGTTCGATCTTAAAAAAAAATCAAAATATTTCTTTATAATTTATATACTACAATCTAATATCTCATATAAAATTAAATCAAAATTAATTCAAAAAACATAATAAAATGAAAATTTATGTTTATTTTTCATAATTTTAGGAATTGAAAAAAATATTATTCATCATTTTATAAATTTTCTTTAGCTTCAATTATTTAATTGGAAATTCTACTGATTTTTAGGGTAATATTGAAAATGTTGGCCAACTTGGTTACTAAAAAATATTTATAAAATATATTTTATGAAATTTATTGTACTTTTGTAAATTTTATTGTAGTTTTTTTTTATTATAATAATATTAAATATTAAAAATTATAATAATTATTAATTTTACTTATTCTATCTTTAAAATTTAATTTGTTACAAAATCGTAATTTTTTTTAATACACCATAGTGCTATATTATAGTATATATAGTATTTAAATTAATTAAATCTCTTTATTTATTATAATTTTTAATTCATAATTTTTCTTAATATATATATTTTTTTTTTTTTGCTTATATTTTAATTATAAATATTAAATCTTATAAATTAAGCATAATTATAGTGGGTAATAAAAAAAGACGCCATAAGTAAACTATTTGCGCCATCTTGCGGAGCATCATAGAAATAAAATCAGCTGACCCTGTCTTCCTAGCGTCAAATACGTATTTATAAATAGTGTGGCGTACCAGTTCATTGGAAGTTGAAGTTATTTTTTAATCGTCAAAAAATGGTTGATATAAAGAGTAATGTAAGTTTTGCGTGTCAACGATGTCTACAACCTCTCAGATTAGATCCAAGTTTTTATCATCTGGGAGAACATACTTTAGCTGAACTTTCACGTAGGTAATTTCTATTTCGAAATATACAATTTTATAAAATTCGTTACTCATTTAAGAAGTAAAATGAAAGTCTTTTTCTCTTAATTATATTTTTTAATTACATCGTTCTATGAGTTTTTGATAATCCATAATTTATTTATATTTTAAAAACGTATTTTTACGATTTATATATAAAATATATATATAAAATAATTATTGTATTATACGGATTTATATAAATTATGTTTTATAATATATTTTATATAAAAATTCATAATATAAATTATAATAATAATAGTTCCCATCCAACAACAAGTGATGGGTGAATTAGAACCTCAAACTGGAAGTATGGAACATTTAGTACCTCCATTTAAATTAACTGAATCTGCAAATGGAACTAATGGATTCATGTTAGTTGGTGACTCTGGGGAAACAGAAAGTTTGAGCCATCATTTAAAGGTATTATACATATATATTTATTTATTTTTTCACTTGCTATATATTTATTTATTTATATACTCGTTTGTTTATTGATTTATTTAATTCATTTAATTATTATAGTCTTTTATTTATTAATTTATATAAAATATTAACGTGCTCTTTTTATTTAAGGTACGGGCAACATTATTTGATATTCTCAGTAGCAGTAGCTCTGCTGATCATCCACTCTGTGATGAATGTACAGATAGTCTTTTATTACTAATGGATCAACAATTAAGAATGACTGAAGGAGAATGGTCAGATTACAATGAATATTTAAAAAAATTAGAAATAGAACAACAACATCAAGGCCATGAAGATATAGAAATGGAAACTCTTACCAAAGAATTGCAAGATGTGAAATCAGAAGAAGAAAGAATGATAAGTGAATTAGAGGCATTGAGAAAAGAAGAAATTGCAACTAGAAATGCTATAGCTCAACAAGAAAGAGAAAGGGAAAGATTACAAAGTGAAGAAGAAAGATATTGGAAGGAATATTCAAAACACAAAAGAGATCTTATATTGGCAGAAGATGAATACCGTAGGTAATAATAACATGTTGTATTAATTTATATATTTTATTATTCATTTTTATTAATAATAATTATTTAATTAGTTTGGAATGTCAATTAGCTTATGCTGCTTCACAACTAGAAAGATTGAAGAAAACAAACGTTTTCAATGCTACATTTCATATATGGCATTCAGGACATTTTGGAACTATAAATTCATTCCGGTTAGGCAGATTACCAAGTGCACCAGTGGATTGGAGTGAAATAAATGCTGCTTGGGGACAAACAACTTTACTGTTAACAGCTCTTGCTAGAAAAATGAATCTCACATTTAAACGTTTTCGTCTAGTGCCATTTGGTAATCATAGTTATATCGAAGCTTTAGATCAACACAGAGAACTTCCATTGTATGGAAGTGGAGGATTCAAATTTTTATGGGATACAAAGTTTGATGCAGCAATGGTAGCATTTCTCGATTGTTTACAACAATTCAAGGAACAGGTAGAAAAAGGAGACAGTGGATTTTGTCTTCCATATAGAATGGATCGTGGAAAAATAGAAGATTCTGCAACAGGAAATTCTTATTCTATCAAGTAATTATAATTGTTAATTATTTATTAATTATATTTATAATCTTTAAATACATATAATATATATTTCCTGTTTTAGAATTCAATTTAATTCAGAAGAGCAATGGACCAAGGCATTAAAATTTTTGTTAACTAATTTAAAATGGGGTCTTGCTTGGGTTAGCTCCCAGTTTACAAAAGATGAGGCTGAACATTAATTTTATGCTAGTTTATACAGATTCATCCTTCTTGTCTTAATCATACATCTCTTTTACATTCTCTTATGTACATACACATTATTTGTAAATAAATCAGTTAAAGGATAATGCTTTTATTTAGAATATGATTAATATTTAATTTGAACAAGTTTAAAAGATATTAAGAACAATATTCAGGTTTATTAGCTAAAAACCAAGTTATACCATATAGTAAACATGGTGGACTTTGTACTTCTTCAGAATTGATGTATTCTTTTACTTCTGGAATGCTTAATTCCACTATTTCGATCAGTTCTCCTTCAGCTGCAGAACCTCCTCCTTTAATTTGAGGAATTATTACTTGAGGACAAGGAACAAAATTTCTTCAAAAATATTTTATTGAATATTATGAATTTATTTAGAGCTATATCATCTTTTATGAAATATATTATTTTAATCGTAAAGCAATCTTAAAAATTATATTTATATATATATTTATATTAGCTTACCAGGATGAGTATGCATTTCATCTGTAACTTCTACATAGAAAAGTGTCTGCTTGCAGACCAAAGTGGAAACATACCTACAATCAATCCATAACAAAGTAAATAACTAAACATGATGATAAATTATAAATATATTTATTCTTATCTTTTTTAGTAAGACACATTTTACAGAGGAATAGAAGCAGAAAGAGAAGAAATACATATAATTTAAAAAAAACAAGATGACACATGCACTTGCAAACTACACTATTCACCAACATTTCACTTATTATTTCATTTAATATAATAAGAAAAAACATTAAACAACTTTTTAATGTATAACGTAATAATACTTTAGCATTTTAATAAATTATTAGTTTGCCATTGACACACCTGCAAGTAATGATATATTTAAAGGCTTCCAATGGTGCTTCATATCCGCATTCTTCTCGTAGTTCATCTTTTGCAATCTCGACAAGTGGTTTATTCTTATCCACGATACCGGCGCAAAGTTCCAAGGTTAAACCCAATGATGGTGGATATTGTTTAAGATCTACCGAGCCATATTTCTCCGGTATAAATGTATAAAAATATGCTGGACGATATTGACGAACAAATACGAGTTTTTTTCGGCTGACGTTGAAAATAATTATATTGACACCATCATGTGCTTTTACCACATCCCAATCTTTATGTTCGCCATTTTGTTTAAAATATATCCTAACCGGTCTGATCCATGGTGAATTTGACGGACATTTTGCAATACGCAATTCTTGCACATCGAGCATTTTTTTTCTTATACTTTCATTTTGCTTTTCTTGTGTCTTGATATCCATTTTTTACGTACTGTAAAAACTTTGATATTTCACTCGATTCAATAGTTTAACTCCAGTCGGTAACGTTTCGATGGACATGCGCAACAAATACGTGTAGATGCCGCGCTCAACACTAAATCGAAACGCGCAGTCTCAAATATGTACGAGAAATTGTTTATTTAAAAATTATTTCATGCATTAGATAAAAATAAATCTGCGCTATCAAATGATATCAATCTTTCTATTAATATATCTTTCAATGTCTTATATCGAAATCATATCACAATTGTATTATAATTTCCCTTGTTCCAAGTATTTTATTTGGTAGTCTCTATTTTTTAACAAAAGTCTTAGACTCTTTCTTTAATTTTTTTTCCCTTCTCACACCTCTTCTGCTCTTTTTCTTAAACTCTTCCGCTTTAAACGCATCTATAATTTCCTGTTGACGAACTTGAGTATCGACATGAACGACATCAGGTTTTTTGCGATACCTGGTAACCGCCGCGGGAGGAGAGAATTCGATCTCCATATCGGATGCCGTCGAACTAGTCGCGTCTGTATCATCGTCTTTGTTCTTTACGATCTTAAATTGAAGCGGTTTCATCGGTGTAGACAAAGTTGGCTCAGTACTCGTTTCTTGTTTAATAGGATACATCGTTACGTAATAAGTGCCATCTTTTCTATGGATATGCAAAGTCGGTGGAGCTTCTGGTCCTTCTTCCTCTCCTTCCATCTTCGTTTGTTTCTGCATGGATTGATAACTTATAGTTCTTCCCGTTCTGGGTCGTCTCATAGGGCTCTTCTGCCTCGAGGGCAAAGATCTTGCCCGTTCCATTATTTTTACTCCTTTTCGATCGATCTTTCCACGATCGATCTTTCCACGATCAATCCTGCCACGATCAATTTTTCCTTTAGGTTTTCGCTCTTTCTCCTCAATCTCCGGTTTTCCTTTCTCATACTCCAGTTCTTCCATAGTAAGCTCTTTCGCATCTTGCAACATTTCGTACAAATAACGGCCGATAGCGCCCGGTCTCCAACCGATTCGCGGTTTTAATTTTCCCGCCGTGGCCATCGTGTTCCACAACCAACCCATGTTGGCGGGAACTCTCATAGGTATATCGATACAATCTCTGTGGCCAAAATTGATACCAGGATAAAAATCGCCAACGAAGTAAACGTAACGCGTTACTCGCCTGCTAATCGGAATCGGCGGATGCGGGGCAACAGTGCGATCTCCACCTGGTCCTAGCATTTTTCCTCTCTTATCACGACCCATCATTTTAGCACCGCCTACTTGTTGACGACTAGCTATAAGTGACATGTCTTTTTGAACATCGGTCATATTGTCATACTTGGATTTCCCGAGACGTTTCGTAGAATATTTAACCTCTTTCTTCGATTTATGCTTAGATTTCGAGACAGGGCTACGCTTTTTGTCCGTCCGTACCTTGGCGGAGATATGAGTGCTACTCAAGATCACGCTACTATTATCCGAGGGCTTTTTTCTCCTCGATTTGCATCTCGGTTCACCGCAAGGACCCACCTCCGCTTCAATCACAGCAGACGACGTCGCTTCGATCTCCTTCTGTTTCTCTGATTTCTCCTCTTTCTTGTCCTCCTTCTTCCTATGTTTTAACGTAGGTGCGACTGTTAAACCTCCCTCCGGTAAAACAGGTATTGCCTCGCGGACGATTCCCAACCGTGGCGGCACAGTGACTGGTCGGGGAGCCGTATGCGTGTAAGAGGTGAGATGAGCACGAATATCTTCGGGGGGTTTGGTTGGAATGCTACACGGTGCTGTACAAGTAGGAGTTGTCGGTGTTGTCGGTATTGCTTGTGCACCCTTCTTCTTTGGTGCCGGCCGTTCCTGCACGGGCATATAATCTTTGTCGATGTCTCTGCCGAAATACGGGCTCTCGGATGGATCCATTAAACCGAGTCCTGGCAATCCTGGCACTTTTCCAATAGAGTCAACGAAATCTTGAGCATCTTTGAATGCCCTGATCAAACAATCTATCCCCATGCACGGCGATTTCATACACTTGGCGGCCCCTCTCGGCCACTTGGTATCCTTTCCAGGGCAAATGCAAGTAGGTGTCGCCCCGGTCGTTGTTGGTCGAGGCACGCATGCGTCGAAAATGGCTACCACGTCGTTATCCTTGGACAATGTTTTTCGAAGAGGTACCGAGACAGGCGAACCGGAACAGCTGCAACTGCTCATTTCTTTATCCTCACCGCCACCCCCTTCCAGTCGAATTTCGTTATTTTTTTCGTTGTACAAATTGTATTCATTGTCGTAATTGTTCCATCTAAGGCTAGTCGGATCGAGATATATCTGCTCTACGTCTCCACCACCTTTCAGCCTGGTCGGATTGCAACACGTGTGATTTTGTTCGATCGGAAAGTGTAAAGTGTTCATGCAATACGTGTTGAATCGATTTTCCTTGGTAGATTCCATGTTGGGAATTTGCATGTCGTAGGAAGATTCTAGCTGCTTTAATTTGTACAAAGCGGACAGGCTGTTGTTCACGCAGTAAGTATCGATCAACGGATCTTCGCGTTTGTTCTCCTCGTTGAATAATATATCGGGATTTCTCAATTTTATACAGCAAGGATAAGTGCAACCCGAAGGGCATATCATAGGATGGTTGGAACGATCTTTGGGCTGGCAGCAGCAAGTCGGCTCGTCCGGATAAGCTTTGTATATTAATTCTCGATACTTGGGATCGTTGAGCTTTTCGGCCATGGTTAGGGTCTTGAACGCGGGATCCTCGATCGGAATGCGTAGAGGCGAGTCAGGACGTTTCAGTATCGGTTTGTGCGGATCTTCCTCCTTCGGATCTTCCTCTTCCTTTAAACTTTCTGGATAAATATACGGGCACAGAAACTTTTGTAACGGCGAATCCTCGAGCGTAAAGGATTTTCCAGTGAGAGAAAATTGTTCGACGATGGAGCTTCCGAAACATGATAATTTTAGAGTTACGGTTATAGTACCAGATTCTTTCCCGCTATAATCGATCAGATCGAAGGTATCTTTTACCATGCACGAATCGTTCGATTTCTTTTGATTATCTGCGATTTGTTTACACAAACAGGGTGGCAAAGATATTTTCGTCATTCCCAAAAAATCACTCTTCTGCGGGGATTTGACATCTTTGTGGTACACGTCCATGTATAGCGGCGACCATCTCAAAGCCCTGATAAGGCAGCTAGGCGTTTTGGAAAATAAACACGATTTTTTATATTTAGAGTTTACCATTGATTTTTCATCATCCTGACTATCGTCATTAAGTTGTGGGACGCTTATCTCGCATTCCGGCAAATCGATGAACCTTACGTGGACGATTAAATTTTCAACATTGATATCCGGTACTTGAGAATTTAAAGTCACTTTATCGACCAATATCTCGAGCATGTAAAGCTGTTCTCCCTTGGATTTCACGGTTCTCCTTTTCTGAGCCATTTTACGTTTTTTTGTCCCGCCAGTGTTGCACAAGAATTTAGAAAGAAAAATCGCAAACCGCAAGAAAAAAAAAGCGGGAACTTCTGGTAAGATTTTTACCCGTAACGCGCCATTAATTTTGTAATCGTTTTACGGCCAATAAATGTACGAACCTAACCACGTCAATCGTTTAATTTAATGTGTGTCTTTTATGATCACCATGGTAACCCGCATTAACAGAACTCCTATACCGGATGATCATTTTTCTATTTCCACGATGAAATCGCGAATCATCTGCCGCGTCCCCTCCCCCTCCCCCTCCCCTTCCTTTCCTTCTTTTTCTTCGCCGCTTCCTCCTTCACCTTCCCCTTCACCTCGTCAATCGTCGTTTTCTCCAGATACTCTGTCACCTCCTTGGCCTCGCCCTCCGGATAATAACTGGGCGGTAGCAGTCGTCTGACGCAGAACTCCCTTTCCTGCCCGTTATTCCTGAACGTGAAGTATTTGGGGTGAAGCTCGTAGTGGGTCATGATCGATCGGCCCAAACACGACAGTCGCATTTCCATTTCCAAACTTCCCGACGGATTCTCGCCGGGGTCCAACAGATTGAAACTACCTTTCACCATGAACGGTTTCGGCAGATTCTGGGGATCGTTTAGGGCCATCGCCACTTGGTCGCACATACAGCCGGGCAACGTTATCTCGGTCTCGGCCATCGGGTACGAGTCTCCGACGCGAAACACGCCGACCTTTATGTTCTGCGATTGCAATTCCGTTACCAGATCCTTCGGATGTTTTATAAACAGGCAACTTCTGCCCACCATGAAATAGAACGTGCCGTCCTCGGTCGGTGGCGGCGGTTTCACCGAGTAAAACTCGTCCCTCGTGATTTCGAACACCGAGAAATCGAGGAATTGAACCTTCACCGCTATTGGAAAATCGCCGAGATCTTTGATCTTGCTCTTGCTCAGTGTCAACTTGTGGATCAGTATTTCGATTATGTAGATCTGCTCGTCGCGGCCACCGAAGCAGGACATCTCGAATAATATCGCAGTTCGACAGTTACTATTGAAATTTGTGGAGGGTTGGCGGCGAGAAAGTGAGGTTGAAGTGGTGGATAATTGAATAAGAAAAAAAATACTTGATGTGAAAAATTTTGATACTGGGAATTTTTGGAGAGAGGTTCGGTTTACGGTTTAATGGAAAGTGACAGATCGAGTGTGTAACAATCGAATCACGCGAGCACGATAATTGCGCAATAATTGACAACTTTAGTTAATTTAACCTTATCAATTTTATCTCCGTTTCCCTCGCGGATTCGCGCATCACGTAACCATCCCGACGGCCATCCATCCGGGTTATAATAATTCGTTATGACGAATTCCTCAAATGGGAATCCAAACACCGCACAAAGATTCTCTTCCTTGTATCTCGGTTCCGTGTTTATAGATATTCCCGTCATCGATCCACCGGATAAAAATTCTCGTCCACGGCACAGTCACGTACACGCCACCATCCTCCATCCTCTGTACATATACGCGACCGTGCAGCGTCTCTAATTCTCATTCCCAGTTATTACTTAGCTCCCACAGTGGTGTACGCTTAATCTAAAGGCGCCGTAAACATCGTGCCAGAACCGTTACGAAAATCCGAAGGAAACTCAAACCCTCAAACCCCCGTCCCTTTTTTTCCCCGCGCGATAATCCCGCTACCCGGGATGTCATTTATCCCAAACACCGGGGGGATAAATAATCTCAGGTAGCCTCTCTCCTCACCTTTACCTCGATTCTTACCCGGCCCGTGACTAATCGCCTCCTATTAGCGAGCAGGGCTCATTGTCTGCGCCCCGTTACGACCTCCAGCCATCCACCAACACCGATAATTCCAGGAGAGAAGAGCTGTTGGGAAGCTTGGAAACGATTTCTCCGCGATTTCTCCCCCGAAAACCCACGCTCCAACAGCGCGCGCGCGTCCAAGTATGCGCTAATTGGTACGCGCGCATACACACGCACGCACGCACGCACGAATGTTAGAGGGAGGAGGGAAACGGAGAGAAGTTGAGGGAAGAGATACGGTGAGCGTTGCGGGGCCCGAAATGGTCGGTGGACGACTTGGAAGCCGAGCGTCCAGAAGAGTAAAATTCCGGGCCGGGCGACACGGCGGCTCGTTAAAATGCTTGTGCGGGGTTTGGGGACGCCCCAGGTAATTGGCGATTAGCGATTAAAACGAACGGCCGTCTCTTTCGTTCCCGTTTTCGTTTCGCCCGCCGTCGTTTTCGGGATCACCATCCTCCTCGCCTTCTTCTTCACCTCCCCCCTCGCCTTTTTCTTTAACGCGCTCGTATAAACCGCCTTTTATCGGTTCACCTTTCGAAAGAGAGAGAGAAAGGGAATAGAAGAAGGTTTCGCGTAGATTGGCCGATTTTATCCTCTACCTGGCAGCGATGACACTCGGCGGCCGTGCCCGTTTTTGAAGATTCTCTCCTCTTCTCCGTCTCGCGAGGCGGAGACGAGAAGACAGCGATGATCGCTTTACGGGCGAGACTCGTAGCCGTTTCTTGCCCCACCTTCGCCTGGGAATCCGCGCGTACGGGATCCGGAAATAAATAAACCGGATGGACGCTAATTTGATCGTGTTCAGCCCCGAGAGGAGGCTCGTTAAGCCGAAAATTGGTTATCCACGATATATTCTTCGCTTTTTAATTACGTTTTACGCGCGATATTATTAATAATTTCCTTGCCGCCTTTTTAGAACGGGAGAGTTCTTATTTCGGATTCGAGTATCGATACGGCTTTCTCAAACGCCATTTACTTTTAATATCGATGTATACGCGTTAAGAAAAGGATGCTTCGGATTATATTTCGAATATTCGGAAGATATATAAATTCGCCAGTTAATTGGTTCGAGGTAAAAATCCAATTTTATAAAACCGCTTCGATAATACAGGATGATAAAGTCTTGTTCAAGATTGCATAAGATGATCTTTCTTTCTTTTCTTTTTCGCCTCGTAATCTTAAATGAGACACGATTTCGGAAAGTGGCTCGATAAGACACGATGCAATTGTTGCAAAATATACGAACCTCTTGAATAAAATCTATAAAATTGGAATAATTATAGGTTCGTCCCTTCAACGTTTCGATTTAAATTTCTCTCCCTATATATACGCACACGGTAGATACAGAATAAAGAGATTACACGCAATCGGTTGTCCTTGTTACAGTATCAACTCCCGTTAAATCGTGGCGGAAACCGAGAGAAGGAAGAGCACGCCTGCTATTTATCCGAGATCCCCTCTTTGTTCGCGGCTCGTCGGTATCGACGATCGGAATTATACGGTGAAAACGGCGAGGGCCCGAGTGAAATTAAATGCCGCGCGACCGTTTAAGGATCGACCATTGTGATTTCCGATTTTTTTTCCACGGTAGCGGCCGCTCCAAGTCGGCCAGGTTAATTTGCCTTCCCGCCGATGACCGTTATTTCGGTATTGCTTGAAAGTGGTTACCCTTGTCCGGATCGGGATTAGTCATCGAGCCGATCCGCGATCACCGTGTACACGTAAAATGAGTCAACATCATCCTCGAGTCTCTCTCTCTCTCTCTCTCTTCGAGTTCTTCGAAAATTCTTCTACGTTTAATAATCTTATAAATATCATCATATTTGGAGTAATATAACATTGCGTTACCAATTTCACGTCACTGAACTTTTCGATAATTATAGTTCTGAAAGAAAGAAAAATTTTTTCTTCGAAATATTTCCACAATTCTGGAAGTTTGATGAATTATAACGATCTATAACGATCTTTCGTTTCTATAATCTTAGATATATCTCTAATATACTGTTGAAGAAAAGTGACAAGTTATTTTATTTAAATTTTTCATTATTTCATCAGCAACTTTCCCTTATTTCATTTCGGTTCTCTACGAGCGTTTCCGTTTAAATACCTGTTCACATACGTTTATCCGATTTACGATCCGTCAAAGGATCGTTTCCTCCGAGCCACGTTCATTTATTCAACATCCAGAGGGACGTGTGGCCTCGAAACGAGCCGGTGAAACCTTGATAGCGCGCGAAACAATCCCACGACATTATTTCCTGCAGAGCTCCTCGTTTCGAGTTGTTCTCGAGTACCCGCGCGCGCGCGAACAGCCCGCCGCTTCTACGTACTTGTTACAGTGCTCGGCGTGGAACAGTGTTCCAACTGGCGGGTTCATCGGCAATTTGAATAATTCTCTCTCGAAAGGAACGGTTTCTCATCTCGAATTCGCCTAACGTCCGATGTTTTTGTTGCACCGGCCGGCTCGCTCGCTATTTACCTCGGAATGCGAGTGCTTCTGCTCCACGCCACTTCGTAAATGTTCCATTCCCACGGGGAAAACTCTTCGAATCGCTCTTCTATCGTTCGATTTTCCAGGTAAAACCCTCCATTCATATACTGCACTGTCCATCCCATTTAAAATCCGATGGACATTTTACTTTCCACGCGTCGTTCGATCGATTCCAAAAGCGTTATCCGTCCGTGTTCGCATCTATGAATGCACGAAGATATGAGATAGCGATGAAATGTTACGGGTGATCGGTGTCACAGATATACCCGATTTACGTCACGCCTTTGAATTCGTGCGAAAATCGGCTCGGAGAATATTTCCTGTTGATCCTTTCTTCTAAATTTCTTCCTTTCTTTTTCAACCACCGCTTAATAGAACTCTCTTCCAAGATATTTCGAAGAAAAAAGAATACGAGACAACAGAAGCAGACTATCTACCCTGTGGATCTCCCGGCGATCGGAATATCGCGTGCAAAACTCGTCGAGGGAGTCTCGCCGGTTGGTTGGATCGATCCACGTAACGCTCGTCCTTAGCGTGAAGAGCGCGAGGCTCTCTCTTCCCGCGAAACCTGGGCAGACCCTCGTCTTCGATTTTCGATGATCTAGATCTGGGTAGCACCAGGAAGCCGGGGGCCGAAGGAAAAATTACCGGTGGAAGGAGGCCTCGTTCGCTCGCCTCGAGAGGTCAGAGGGCGATAGCGGTACCTTCTTCAGAGCCGAGGAAGGCCTCATCCTCCTCCGGGTCCTACCACCTATCGTGCTAGTGTGCATTGCACGCTCCGCGGTACCAGCCTCCCCTCCTCCCCTCCTCCTCCCTCTCTCGATCTTTGTATATACGTATACGTGCGCGCATGCAGATTCTTAACGTGCAATACACAACGACGGGGCAGCACACGTTCGAACGGAACACACGGATCTGCTCATAGAGCGGGAGAAAAGTGGTCGTGCAACGAATGCTAAAGGATGGCCGCCGGCTGCGGACCAAAGCTCGAGTAGGGGGGGCAAGGAAGGAGGAAAGGCGGGAGGAGGGACGAGGAGGAGATGGCGGGGGAACGAGGAAGGATCAAGCGGGGAGGATATTAGAAGGCACTCTCCCGCGGCGCTAGACGAAATTTGTCAAACAACCCGGCGGGCCCCAATTTGTTCTGCTGCGTATCTTTACCACGATGGAGGGAGCCGTAGGTGGTTCATCTTCGAGGGATCCTTTCGCTCCACGATCGGTGGATGATCGTTATCCTTGCTACCATATATCTTATTACCAGCTTATTAAAAGATTACCGGGATTAATTTCCCCTTTCCAATTCCGATTTCGTTTATCAATGTCACGATATTGATTGCCGCGTACGTTCTTTGTTCTTCAACAAGGAAAAAGACACGTGCTACCGTGTCGATTAACCTTTTAATTGATCTTGTATTGGGTTGGTAGAAGGAAGCGGTTAAATATTTTTTCCAGAGCGATAATCGTTTAAATAATCTTGAAGTTGAGAAATTAAGAATCAATTTGTAAGGAAATAACATCGACCGGGAAGAAGAAGAATCCAGGTAAATAATATACATACGCAAGCGTACGTAACCAGAGGGGCGTAACGCTCCACGTTACTTCAATTTGCATGGTAGCAGGTAATCGCGTTCCCAGAACTAATTTAGCCATATCAGACTGAGGACACGGTCCGTGATCGTGAGCCAGATAACATTGCAGATGATTATCGGACGGCGCGATTTCTTGCTCGCCGGAAACCGTAAGTAAACGCGCTAAGCCCCGCGTCAGATGGCCGCCACAAATTAACAGCGTATTATTTACCGCTTGACACTGTCATAAACCCGTTATATTTGCGGACGTTCATCCGTGTAATCTCATTGTATGATAATCTCTCGCGAAATAATAAAGGATAAAAGGAAGAGTTAAGAAAAAAAAAAAAGAATATCATTACGCAATTCATCTTCTTCTTCAATCCATTCATAAGCGGTAAAAAAGAGTAAGCGCTATGATATACGTGAAACATTATCCGGAATGAAGATTCCCAGATTCTCATTCGATTACGCCACAAATTAACAGAGTTAATGAGCAACATCGCGCGACAGATATTATAACGTTCGAGCAAGAATCGTGTTGACAATTTATTTTACGATGCTGCTTTGTAAATCTAGATAAATCCGGATGTGTAACAATCCTTTACGTAAGAGCCCACGAAAAGTGTTATCGGTAAAACGGACGCGACATCATCCCAAGGACAATTTATACAACTTCCACTCCGGAGGTGAAACTTTCGTCCATTTCGAGATACACGGGTGAACGAACTCCGTAAGTCGTTCCTCTTCTTGTTCAGACTTTTTAATTAGAGAATTTCTTTCGGCGAAGGATCGCGGTTGAGAAAGCTTCTTTGCCGATCCTTGTACTGCAACTGTCAAGCACGATTGTCTAGGACAGGGAATGGCATTGGTATAACTGTTCAGCTGAAAGAAAGACGAATAGAAAATATTTGAATTTCTTTTAGGCGGTTTCGCGTCACTCGATACCACAACTTGCTTCTTACCATCGCGATCCAATTGATTCTTGGAAGGTAACTGTTATGATCTTCCACTCGTCGTTACCGCGCTTCTTCGCTATATAGGTATAGGTTCTATGTTTTCTTTTCGAAACAGCATCGTCGAGATGATTATTTGCTTCACCGGCGATAACCAGTGTCAATTCTTCCGACATCAAAGCTTCCTCGTGTCGAGAAATCTTCCCTATCCCCGGGCCGCGTCTCGATCCCAAGGGTCTCGTAATGAGATTAACCTTTCGAACAGTTTTTTCCATCGAAGAGAAGTCGTCCATCCAAGGACTTCCGTCCGAGGATGATCACTCTCGAGTACCTCGCGTAAATACGTTCTGAAAATTATGCGGCCGCGCCGGACCGTGTATGCACGTGCAGCTCGCGTTTAAATCGTGTAAGCTATCGGAAAAGATCGTTACCAGGAACCGTAAGAGCCGAGGCCACGTCGGCACGAGACACACGGGGATGAATCTTGAAGAACCGGGTTAGCAACGACCGTTGAGCGGCCGATGAAGTGCAGGCCGGGGATCCAGGGACGAGGCAGTTTGCCGGAGAAAACGGCCCGAGCACCCACTTCCAGAACCTCTAAAACACTTTAAAGGGGAATGAAGCTAGTCGTAAGGGAATATAGACTATCGTTGTACCTGGCGTAACCACAATGCAGCCAACTCTTGGAAGCGGCACCATCGACTTGGTCCCAGCCCTGGAATACCTTATCCATTAGACTATTATTTAGACAATGTCTTAAAGGCCAGTGTGGCTGAACGGCCACGGTCTGTACTTCGCCTGCGGCCAACTTGTAATTTGAAAATTACCGCGGGGTACCCTTCACCCGCGTCAAATTAATATATCCGATGCTTTCGAATTATTTGAACAAATTGCGGTCGAAAGGTACGTGTCCACTTGAGAGTGAAATTATAGCAACCTCTTCTCCAAAGTATTTATCACGACTGCGATATTGCGTTGAGGATAATTATCTGAAAAAGAGAATTTTCTAAATTAATTCCGATACAGATTTCTGGGAACAAGTGTCGCAAGAGTCGATCGATGAAGAGAAGTATGATTATAATTTAAATTAATAATAGCAATTGTCTGAAGAATGTTTCAAATGTTTCAAATTCTGAAGACTGGCTACGATCACGGATCATTCTCGTTTTCAAGCTCGTTACGAAACGATAACGGATCAACGATAATCTATGGCATACGTCGATCTATCCGATGTATATACAGTTAGAAAGAAGTAGCAGAATCTATAACAAAAATCGCATATATCGGCATAAATTCCAAAGGTTCGCGGAGAGTTAATTACAGCCGCGAGTGTTCCTCCTAACGAGGCAACCGTGATGAAGCGTAAATAAAACCGAGGCAGCCGAGAAATTCGCGTAATCCTGTGCGTTGGTCGATGAACGTGCGATTAAATTCCGATTACTAAATAGAAGTAGAGCGTAAGGTTAATCGTAGTTAGGATTAAGTGACTCGACTGTAAAATTGATTCCTATATATATATATATATACATTGAAATAAACGATTCTTCTCTCTCCACCAAGTTATACCACTCGTCGCGTATATACGCCGTATATACAACGTTGCCGGGACATGATTAAGCTCTTCCGATCGCGGAGATCGTGATCACGAGTCGGCCGATGTACGTATGCGCTCGACTCGAAAATCAGGGCAAGCCGCTTCTTCTCGCGGGAACGTCGCGAACCAAACGTCGGTATCACGAGCGGACCGCTTCTCTTATATTCCCAAGGAAGGTAGAGAGGAACCCGTTTTCACGTTGTCAACGTTTCGATCGAACATCCCGACCGGCGATAACCCAAATCTATCCGGCCAGAGATGCATCTATCCTATCGGACGAAGTTAAGCCGTTGGAAACTCCCATTGATCACCGTGTTGGGTTCGCTTAACGAGAGTGACTAAGAATAGACGAGTCGGGGTATCTTGGACAACGGGGACGAGAGGAGAGTGGCAAGGAGACGGCGGTGGAGCGAAGACGGAGAAGAGCGAGTAGGCAAAGGGAGCCGGGTTAGGTAAAGCACAAAGAGGTAAGAGAGAAGGGAGGTAAAAATGTTTGGAGAAAAAGAAAAGGAGGCAGGATGGAGGTGGAGGGAAGAAGGAGAAGGATGGAGAGCGGCGAAGGAGTCGAAAGAAACAGGAGGAGAAAGAACGAAGGGGCGGGAAGGGAAGAGGGAGTGGACCACGTTGAGGTCGCGACCTGTAGCCCGCAGGCCCCAGTGAAAGGCCCAACGGCGATCCGCATCCGCGGGGCCCTGAGCGATCGAGACGGCTAGCCTTACGAGAGAGCGAGCGAAACCGAGACGGACGGCGAGCCCTGTGCTAAGGCACCGTGAGCCGTTTCTTAAGATCGCGTTCTTCTTAGCGAGCCCACTGCCATTATGGCGCACTTAAAGTGGCAATCGTGTGGAAGGCAGCACCGCCGCGCAATAGCCACGAGTTGCGCAACCTTCGGTGACCCCACCCTGCGAAACCGAACCGTGAATCGAGTTCGATGAAGAAGCAAGTGGTTCTACGCTCGATAACTAATAAATCGTTGATAACTAGCTGGATGGCGACCAAGTGGATATGCTGAACCAGAAGATCTGCAAGTATAATGACGTGGAGATGATATATGAATTTGAAGAAAAGGAAATGAGTAAGGAATTGTACTTACTTATTCATTCTTTTTAAAGATAGAATTGCATTGGTTACTGGTAATTATTATAGTGTTATTTTACAATATTTTTATTGTAATTTTTACTGTAAAATAATATAGATTTACATCATATAAAGTGTAAAAAGCAAAGGTAATTAATCGATAAGAAAACTTACTTTTCTCTCTAAAACGCTTGCTTTGCTTTTCTCCATATTATTCGGTTTGTAATAGAGCATTGGATAGGAACCTTCTGTACAGACATCCCTTATGCTCTTCATCGCAGTCAAGTTTCTCTCGGTGGCTGGGGGTCCCAACAATCACGGATACAGCTCTGATCGAACGATAATTGGATAGATTACGCGGAACCTCCTCCAACTCCGATAGCATCTCGTTTATGCGCCCGTTTTATGTGTTATACTGCCCGTAGTCCTCCGCAACGTATACTTGGCTACAATACGTTCACGTTGGCCCAGTACCTGTAAACACGATACAGTGGTTGGTATGGGAATTTTTTCTCGTTTCTTAATGCTTAAGAACCATGGAAAATAATCGTTAACTTCTTAACTTCCGATTCAGCTCGCTGCTTTTGGCACTTCTACTTTCTCGTCCATCGCGAGAAACATTCTTTGATTATTATATTCAGACTGTAACAAAATGTAAGTAGATCGATCACTCGTATGAAGCTAATTGAAACAACTTTCGTGCAACACGCGAATTTAATTAAGTTTCATTAAAAAGTTTCGAATGAAAGATTCCCTTAGTTATTTTTATAGATATTTGGAAAGTGCATGTTAACACTTTGTTTATTTATAATTAATATTCTACGTATTATGTTCTAAATATGAATAAGGGAATATTCAAGTATATGCAAAAAAGAAGATACTTTGGCACGAAATATGGCGCGGCATACGATTAAAAATACACAGATTCTTCGAAATAATTCGCGAGAAATAATAATTCTAGCGATAAGGAAACCAACCATTCCGTTGCATTCGAGTCAAGACTCGTGAAAACTCGTGGAGGAGGCGTGATCACGCGATCGCATAAAATTTCAGCTGCCGTATCCTACGATTTAGACGCAGTTGTCTGCAACAGCCATGGATCTTCATGAAATTCTAGAACTTTAATGTCCCTATTTTCATAGTCGATGTATATCCGATACGAAGAACTCGTACATCAGCCTATCTAAAACTTCGAGAAAGAAAGAAAATAAGATTTAAAATACGAATCGAAAACATCAGAACGATCAAGATCAAGGTTACGTAACTAAAACAGGTCATTTGTTCGACTAGGTGCTAGTTTCCATTAGTTTGCGATAAAATCGAGGTGATGCGGAATCGATCATGCGCACGAATGAACGCGGACAAGAAAAGAAATCTTCGTGAAAAAGCAGGGATTGTTTGCTATAGACTAAGGTAATAATGCGATCATTGATTCGAGCGACCGCGAACTGATTTTTATCCATCGATATAGAGACCAACGACTTTAGTCCATAGATTTTATAGTTAATAGTTAAATCCTTATAGTTAATTATACGATATTAGACGATAATGAATTGAAATAATATTGTACGATTAAAATAGAAAGATGATAATTACCAGTTGTCTGATATTTGACAGGTTATGTATATCTATTCGAGAAGGAACCGAAGTTTGCCACCCAACGTTCGATAGATCGAAATAATCGATTCTCGTCTTGCTTCTAATTCTCGCTTGTTCAGTGTGATACGATTAAATCAATGGTTCCGATTGCACGTTAGTGTTAGATTTTAATTAGTGGTTTAGAAGATGTGAAGTGAAAGATAATATAAACTACCTGTATACAATAGATTTATCTCTACATAATTCAATCAGTGAAACGTGTCAATGAAGTTTTAAATCAAGATAAACTTGTCAATGCGAGTGAAACATCAATTGGCTACCATCGACGAAGCAATCTCTGAAGAGTGCGAAACATGTAAGTATTTTTATACATGTTATAATAAAGCCGAGTTTATATTAATTACTTTAACTCGTTCAAAATCTATATTTCAATCGAATGAAATAAACTTTTGGTTTCATTTATTTAAAATTTGCCTATTTTCTTATGTTAAATATATTAATATATCTATCCGATGGCGCCCACTATAGCTCGTCATATGAACAATTCATTGCAATTTTCAATATGGCTGAACCGTTATACAATATGGCTAATCGTCTAATGGTGTCTATTACTCGTATAAATAATTTAAATTTATTCATATTTGAAACAACTTTTAACCAATAAAACGTGGTTTAATGTGTTCGATCGATTAGATAATCATAAATTTCGGGTCATTCGGACGAAAGAATCGGTTATTTTTCGAACAATGATTATGTATCATGTTTCTCTCTTTCTCATTCCGATGAGCAATAATGTTTCGGTAGTTTGGCGCGAAATCGTGTAAACTGGAACGATGGTAGACACACGTTTGAGAAAAGAAACAACGTACGAAAAAGCGATAAGAACCGCCATGATTCCTAGCCGAGCTTGGAACCAGCGTTCTGACTGTGGGAAAACGATCGACTCGAACGGTGAAAGAAGGTTCGTGGACGTCGTAAAAAGCGTTAAACTCGTGATTAGACGCGGATTCGCGCATGCCCTTGCTCGCGTCCGATTCCTCTTTGTATCCAACTCACCATCGTCGTCGATATCCCGGCATCGATCGTTTCTTCTTCTTCTTCACGCGTTTTTCGCGACCGCCCTCAAGATCGGTGATACCCGATTTCTTCCCTGGCACGAGTTCGGTCCACGTTCACGTCGCTTCGAAAAAAAGGAGACGAGGTTGGAGAACGATTTTCGAGCCGTTCAACCCGATCCGCAAACCGTGACCATCCTTAACAGGTTTGATTTAACGCTTCTTTCGTGCGTACAATCAGTTTCGAATGTAATTCCGATCTCTGCCAGCAATTTTTAGTTCCCATTAGTCGATTTCTAGATATTTTTGTAATAATTACGTGACTACGTGGCCGAGTTGAGCTTTCTCGAGTAACACATTCAACGAGGTAGTAAAAATCGAAGCGGATCTTCAGATATCGGCGAATATTGTTTTTTTGATAAAAAAATAATTGTAAAACGAAATGAGAAATGCAACAAAATTCAAAATAATTGTGCATACTTGTATACGATACACGTGAAAATTTTTTTTCATTTTTTTACATATCTTGTTCATGACGCGTACATTCACCTGCATCGAATGTGTTAAAAGTAAAGATATTTATACGCGATTAGGAATACCATCGCGGGATAAAAACTGTGTCCGAAGAAATTGCGAGTCCCACGGAAATTCAAGTGTTCTGGATGAAAGATTTTGCGATCGGTTGATCGTTACCATGAATATCCCGCACGGGGGAACGTAACGCAAGCAAATTGGAGATGTTTTTTTGCAGCCTCCATCCGTGCGGCTTAAAATACCGAATTAATAGCGACAGACTCGTGTTTAGCATCGGTGATTGTAATTTAGTGGTCCAGTAATGGAAGACACAGCGGGAGCACGGTTGCTCGATGGAAGCACACTGTTAATTGCTGGTCAAAAGTAGGAAATGGAATCGTGTCTGAACGATTCCACGGATCATTAACTGCGAACTGTGTCGTGTAAGATATTCAATATCCTCTCGGTCCTCGACACGCGCGTCCCCGACTTCCGTAAATTAGCTTCGCGAGTAGAAATTTATCCCAAAAGGAAGACGCGATTTGTAGTACCTTGTATTATGTTCGATAAGGAATACAACTATTGAGGAGAGTTCAAAAGTCGTTAAAACTTGAAGGATCAACATATCGATAACTAAAGACTGTTGTAAAACATGGAATCGTTTTAACGAGTCACGAATAAATCTCTTCGAGTATTATTAAAGAATTCATTTATCCAAGATTTTAATACAGAATCAATAAAGGATTTGGATTAAATTAATACTACGATCATTTATCTTAGATTTCTAGAATTTGTTCGTTAAAAGGAAACCGTCCATCCGAACTGACATTTTCTCACATTGTGCTTAATAGAATTTGTACCAATCTCACAGTTTCACGGATGGGTTTCGATTTAATATTTTTCACGTGGACAATAAAAAGCTGGACTGTATTTGAGAAATTTATCGCACGTGCTTACACGGTGGGTAGCCGAGGTGAGAAAAGGAGCGCGTAGCCAGCTAGGGGTACGGGGGAAAAAAGACGGAGCAAGTAGTCTGAAGCACGTAGCGTGACCCAAACCCGTGACAAATTCATCGTGTCACGCCGTCTCACGTGTTCCAGGGATCGTGGACCACCGTTGAGACCGTAGAACGCAACGCAATCGTGACTCTCGTCATTGATACAATTTAGAAACACGATCATTAACGCTCCATTCGTTAACGTATCCGATCACGCGTGACTTCCTTTTTTCTTTTTTTTTCTTTCTTTTTTCACGCATTTAATTAATCTTCAAATTTACAATATAATCAGCGGAAAATTAACTCGAGTGAAAAATTCCAAAAGAATCGAGATTTTTCCCTTACATAGATATCGATACACGATATCCTTTCCTTAACTCGATCTCGAATTTGTTCCTCGTTCGTGTTTCTGCTTTCTCTCCGAAACATCCAAGATCCTATTCGATTCATCTTCCTCCTTTAATCATGCATCGTCCCTAAATGGTCCTCCACAACAGTTGCAACCAGCGCAATCAGGCTTCCATTCCAACTTTATCTTCCTCCAATATCGTCCAACACGTCACCCATCGATCAGTCAATCTCTCATCGGATCTGCGAGCCACGGTACGACTCGGTACTTCGTTCCATGCTTTCCAAATTCTAGATAATTCTAGAAGATTATCATACGTCGGCCAATTCGTAAACAAGCATTCTTTTGTATCGTTAATAATTTTCGAATTCGAAATTTGAACGAAAATAGAGAAATATTTTGGTGATGGAAAAAATACCGAGGGGAGAATCGGCATACGGGATCGTCACAGCAGGGATCGCGAGATACCATCTTAGTTAACATCCTCGACGTAGATGATATCTACGTAGCTCGAATCACGAGCCAGTGATCTCGTCACTGTCCACTTATCTGTATCGATTCACAAAGCTGAACTTTCGAATATTACGCACAGAATTTATCGACTCTTCTTATAGATTGTTTTATTTTATTTATGTAACAGGATTAACGAGTGACAGGGTTCGATGAGAGAAAGTAGAATGATCGTGATCATCGTTAAATTTTGATATAGTGGAAGATGTGTTGGATAAAGAAATTGTTCGAAAGAATGCAAGGAATGAGTTTGATGAAACGATTAAATGAAAATATAAGCAGGCTCTGGTTACCATTCATTATCATTCCTTCATGGTTGTTGGGAAATTTTATCACAATTTTACATGTATTCATCTTGTTGGATTCGTTCCTTCATCCCCTTAATTCAAAATTACTCGATTAACATGATTAAGTTAGGTTATATATCGATAGGATTAACTTACACGTTTTCCAGTTTCATAAAGACCGCTCCCGTTGTTATCTCATTTCCTGCAGTTTCTATTTATATCCAACACACATTTATTAAATCTTGGGAATTAATCGCGAGGAAAACACGCGAAACTAAAAAGACGGAAGCCGGCCAGCCGCATCTGATAATTCGTTGCGCCATCCGCCATTTTGACCTCTCTTCGTGTGGGTATTTCGCATTCCCTGAAATCTGTCTTGCCATTGTCTTCGAACATAGTTATTAACAACTGTTTACGAGTCGTAATACACACTGTGGAAACGAGTGGTTAAAAAATAAAAAAATCTATTTTCTTTATCCATCTCTCGATCTGATTCCAATTTTAATTAGAATCTCGTGGATAAAATTTCAAAAGAAAAAATTTTTATTACGCATTGTACCATTATACGAATTCTCGAATACATAATTTTTATCTCAACAACGGGTTTATTAAAACCAGACAACGAACATTTTGAAAATTTTCAAACCGTGGTACTTTATCTCGACTCATTGTGACGTCTCGCGGCACGTTACGGGACTTTCGAAACACTTCCGCGCGTTCGACGAGTTTGCTAATTCTGCCCCCATTTTTCACCGTTTTTTTAACAACGGCACAGATATCGCTGCTGAGATTTCTCACCGGACTTTATATCGAACGGTTTCGTAACGCGGAGGATTCACAACTGAGCTGAGTGAATCGTACGCTTGAATCAATTTCGTCATCCGATGCCAGGGTCCGGCATCTGGAAAAGTTGCAACAAGCAAGCAACGAAGTCGGGGCATTCCGGCGTCCCAGACAATTACGGGCATCGATCGGCTCGGTTACGCCTACGATCTCGTTACAAAATCATCGGTCAGAGAGAGAGATTAACAAAGGGTTCGGAAACTGTTTTATCTGTTCCCGATCTCGGGGCAGTAAAAGTTCGTCGAGGGCGCCCCCTCCCCTTCGAGATGGAGGAGAAAATCTCGGCTAGATATATCCAGGCACTCTGATTAAAGTAATCTCTTATTGTGGGAACACGATCTTATTCTCTTACGTACAACAGAATTCCAAAAATATTTTTCCATTCGAAAATAAGTATGGGCTCTTCGTTGTGTTTTATTTTCTAGACACGGAGGTCGATCTGATCCTTTGTGTCGAATTTTGAGTTCTTCCTTTTATATTTATGTGTCGTAGTGTCTCGATATGAAACGATCGAAAATTAAAGGAATGGATCGGCCACGCTCTCGATAATAGGATCGTTACGTAAAAATACCTTCCTTTCTCTTCTTCTTCGTCGATGTCAAGCTTCGAAAATCGTTGTGTATATATAAATTATGAATATAATTGCGCATACGCTATAATCTCTGGCTAATAATAAGAAATGTATAAGTCATACAAATCATTATTACTTGGTTATTAAGAATCTTACGGGCTATCGTAACGAATTCTTTACGTCTATATTCCCCGTGATTCCGCCATGCTTTCTAATTGCGTTAATAATTCTCGAGAGGCACGAGGAACGTGACCGATAAATTTCATCCGCAAAATTAGGATCTTTCAATTAACATCGTAAGAGTATCGATTAGAATTAAATTGATATAAATATTTCGATTTCCTTCGACTATTGCATCTGCAATTTTTTTTTGCGAAATTAAAGATTCTCTTCGTAACGAAATAAAAATAAAGACCAGTCGAAACGATCCAATCGAAAATCTGTGCAATGATTCAAGAATAGTCCGCGACTCACAATCCACGTAGCGAAAACTCCGTATCCGCCTGTTGTTCCCCTTCGACACGGTGGCAAGAACCCACATCAGCGGCTCATTTATTCAACCGGTCGACGTGGAAGTCGCCTACCAACGGTGGCCCCGTTCCACCCTCTTCCACGAGCCTCGTCCCCGCCTCGAAACCCCCTTGCAAGGGGCGCCAGGACGGCGAGAAGACGTGGCTCATTACGCGGCACGGTCCCCTTTTATTGTTCATTACCGTAATGAGCGGGCCGAGCCTCTGTGCGTCGTCGCATTTCGGATTAGCCGATCAATTAATGAGCGGCCACGGCAAACAGGGGGGAGTTAGGGTAACCCGAAACTGGAAAATAAATAAAAGGAGAGGGGGGAGGAGGAGAGACGTCTCTCGTCTCTCCTCTCCTCGCGAGAAGGAAGGGTTGGGGATCTTGGGAGGGGGAGGCATATAATCGGCACCGAATTCGAGAGAATGCGAGACACGTGTATTAATTTCACGGGACGGCTCGTAAAACTCGTGCCTTTACGATTCTAGCGCAGATACCAGGCGTGCGTTGGCTCTCCGTCCGGCCGGCCGGACAGGTAGGTACAGGTTGGTTACAGGTAGAGGTGTATCCGATATGCTGCCCCGAACGTTTATTTAAAACACCTTTTCCACCGGGGCTCCGTGAGTAATATTACGGAGCTGATACTTGTGTGGATCCTCGTGCTTACCTTCTCTTATTTTCGTCCCAAGTTTTTTTCCTTCCTCCTCCTCTTTTTCTTTTTTTTTTTCGCGTCTTTGAGGTGAAATTTAAGGGAGGCGAAGAGAAGGCTTATATATATATACTTAAAGAAATATGCAATGGATCGATACGTTTATCACGATATTTTCAAAGAAATTTGCATCTACTTATATATGACGAGTTGTGGTGGTATCGGGGCAAGAAACGAACGCATCGCAGAAAATTCCATTTAAATTCGACGATTGAAAAGCGCAAGAAGAGCGACGAGCTAAACTTCTTTCGCGTTAAACGTGTATCATTATACTCTCCGCGATGCATGGAGATCGTATCATCCGCTTTTGATAACAGGAGAAAAAACTCATTCTAAGAATCTTTAAGATATTTCTTCGAGATATTTAAAAAATATATCGCGAGTAACGGAAAAAAGGAAAAAAGATACCAAGATAATTGAACGAAGACGATAATTCTTCGATTTACTCGAATTTCCATAAAATTATCAGGTACGCTAATTCGATCCCCCGCCCCCCACTCAATTAATCTCGAGCCTGGTTCAAAGCCTCCTCGACAAGAAACACAAGCCGCTTCTTTTTTACACCCCTCCCCGCTTCTTTGTTCCAATATCGAGCGGAAATTACGTATTTTGTCGGCTCGATTTTAAAAACAGTTATAATTCATCCGCGAGTACGTTCTTGCCGCGTTGTTTTGCACCACCTCCGTTCCGATCGTTCCTCGATGGCCAGTCCATCGACGTGCCATCAAACGTCGGTCGAAACGGTCTCGTGAGAACTCGTCGATCGAAATCCGGGCCGCGGATCTCTCTTCCTGTCGGTCTAATCCGAGGAGGGACGACGCATCGCCGTGTAACGAGAGATCAACTCCTGTTTTATCACGAATCGTTCCTTCATCGTTTTCGAATCGTTCCTTTTTTCGCGTCGGCGAGGATTTCTCGCGCGCGCGCGCGACTTCTTTACGACGCCAATTACTCGATCGGAGGAACGGCTGCCGGGGATATTGGACGACGTTCGGTTCCCGTTACTTGGCCAGGCAATCATGCAGTCCGATTTGCCCTCGAAATCGAATCGAAGCCGCCTCACAGACTTCCCGTGGCCGTCCGTTGTGTCAATAACAGTAACCGCGATTGAATGGAATCGGTGAAAGGGCCCTCGGTGGATAAAATCGTTCGCTTTATTCACCGACTTTCCTTTAACGCTGCCACTTTTTCTTTTTCTTTCTCCTTTATCTCGTATCATTAGGGATCGATAAAAGTTATATATTTTAAAATCTACGAGTTTTTCACTCGTAGAATCATATCGACTAGATTAATTATTTCTCACATATTTTCTTCCTACGTTCCTCAGTTTTTCTTCACGTGGAAAAATCGCACAGTTAAGACACTAGGCACAAGTTAAAAGTTGATTGATACATGGATACATACGTTGAGAAAAATTTCTCTTATAAAATGCGAAACGAATATCCCAGATACACGGTTTATAAATATGGAGGGAGAAAAATGGTTACACCAGCACCATCCGATGCATTCCCATTAAAGCACTATCCACGATTAACGCGTTCCTTAGAATGGTTCAATCGGATGCACAGCGTAATGAAGAGAAACTCTCGAAGATCGATCTTCGCCTGTTCGGAACCCGTTTTCTCCCCCACCAAACCCGCCATTGTCTAATTTATTCGAATGATCGTGTAAAGACCATCTCCCTGTATAACGTGCACCTGTAAACGCGAAACCTGTGGGGAGGAACACGGGTACCACAAAGCGTCTCGCTAATAATCGACGCGATCGGACTCGTAAAAGCTGCCGAACGAAAACCGGGCCCCGACCACCGATTCCAGACCTCTCCAGGATACTCTCTCTTTCTTCATCCTTCTCCATCTTCTCCATCCTCTTCTTCTTCTTCTTCTTCCTTTTTTCCACGTCCCATCTCCGACCCCGGCCGACCTCCTCGACGTTTCATCCTTCGTGGACCCACGCCTCGAGAGTGATCTTTCGATCGCCGCCTCTAATAAATGCAATTAATGATCTGTCACGTTTGATCCTTGGCCAACGATCGGCTCGGGTCCTGTTTCAACGAGCCGACCGCGTACGGATTTTCGATACACGCGTGTCTGCGTGCGTGTATGCGTGTGTATCCTCCACCCCGATTGTTTTTTACGAGGTTAGGCGAGAAGGACGAGAATTTTTATTTCGATGGACGGAATCGGAATCGAGATTTCGAGGGAAACGAAAGAGGAGGGGAGAGTTCGACTCGTTGTTTTGCGTCATAGAATGATCTCTCGTGTTCCGCGATTCGTCATCGCGATGCTTCGTGGATCCCGGATAGGATATCGGCCCGATCTAATCGACGCCTCATTAAGGATCTACCTAACGTCGCTCTGGTCAACTCGCAATGCTGAGTCAGTGGCTCTCATCCCCTATTCCTTGTTGGAAAAGAAACAATATTTCTCTCTCTGAAGTTTACAGCTTAAAATTGTGTATATAAAAAAGTATCTATATTTTCAATACGATCCTAAATTATTAATAATTATATACGAAGCACGAAGTACAAATTATAGATTGCAATGATATCGATCTTCGAAAGTCTAAATAAAAAATAGATCCAACTTCATCGAGCACAATTTACTTCTCACACAATTCATGCTCCATTTCTGATTGTATCTGGGGCACCGATTTGCCACTCTCGATCGACGATCGACGCAAATCTTTTGGCCGATAAAGGTTCAACGGCCCCGTGTAATTACCGCGACGTGGTTAAAGACGGACGACACGTAACGAGAATTGCGGATCGGACGGTCACGTAGCGATTGAAAGAAGAAGAAGAAGGTGGGAATCGAGACGATTACGAAACGATGAAAACGAGGGGGGAGGGGAGAGAAAAAAAGAACGTGAAAAGGTAAAGAAAAGCATAAAGATCCGCGGGAAAAAGTCGATCTCGAGGTAGAAGGGACGACACGATTAAAATGATCGATCGATAATTACGTGTTCCGTGACTCCTCTCTTGCGATTTCCTCTTTTTTTCCGTTCCTTCGTTGCAACTTATCTCGGATGAATTCTGGTCAATATGCTTGGCAACCGTGCTTGCCAACCATGCTTGCCAAGAAACAATACACGTTTTCCTCGAAGGACTCGTCATTTCCTATGTGACGCGCATTGTATTTTAGATGAATTCCCATGTTAAACGTGGAGTTTCGTCTGTTAAATTTTGGATTTATATTTGATAGGATGCGTGATGAAGTGAAAATTTTCCTCACCCAGCAAAAGAAGAATTATACGTTCAGATCAATAACTTTTTATCGGATCGAAAGGGTCCGGTGACACTTACACGATAACGCCGCCCACGCTAGTTATAATAGTTAAGGTAGCTGGACAAATTGAGCTACGAAATTTTACTTTACGTTATCTAAATCTGTCCCCTTTCATCTGGATAATCCTATCCCTTGATTTGTTTCCAAACAATTAAATTAGGTAGCAAGCTAATCTAGGGATCCCCAATTATATTAAAAATCCCTAGTTTATAGTTCATAAACTTACTTAGTTATTGACAAATTCTAGACATTCAAATTTTCCATATTATAGATTCCATCGTAACAGACGTAATAATTTAAACGAAATTACAATCGTTCGATGTGTTATTTTCCACAAAGAGATCGATGAAAAAAATCACCGGCCACCAACGCGTTGCAGACAATCAGATAAAACTGACTCACGTCAAAATGCAATATTTTCGCGCGCGACGACACCTGAACGTCTCCCACGAGAGCCTGGCCTCGCATGCCCCTCGTCCTTTCCATCCCATCCGGTTTTCCTTCTTTCTCTCTCTCTCTCTCCTTCCCCCCTCTTCCGCCACAACGACCAATAATCGTAACATCTCCGCGAGGAATTCCAAAGATGCTGCGACCGGCCTCGTCTCTAATGAGAAAGCTGTCCACCGTCCTATTCCAACCCGACCCACCTTTCCTCGTCCTTCCAAACAGTGTGAACGCTCGGCCACCTACCAGATGATTCATGCTCATGCCCATCCACGTGGAAAACGAGGCGGTGGAGATGGAGCGCGCGGATACGCGCGTGTCACACATACGGCTGTGACACGGATCCGCTGCTTCGAAGGACCGCCTTTTCCCCCTAGGCTCGTCAACTTTGGAAAAAAGGAGCATCTGAAACGTCGTTGCACGCCGAGAGGGGGGAGGGGGTCGAGGTTGGATCGTTGCTCGATTAATATAGAGAGCAATTAGTCGCGATGATCTTTCGTTCGTTCTATCCTAGGGAATACGATCGAGGCAAGTTGATGGCGGTAGATTATAGGGTGGAAACTTGTCGTGTGAACTTCTCTCCCGTCGTCATTTAGGATTCCGTAAAGTTAAGTTAATTTATACGTGAGATTTCACGTTCAGGCAAGATTCATTATTTTTTTCTAAAAATTTTCTTTTTAGCATTGCAGCGTAACCGTAGAAAATGATGATCGATAGATATACTTGTAATTATTATAGATAATTACATTTGCTAATTTTCCGTATTAACCAAAAATAATTGTGCGTATTATAAACAAATTAATTATATTCGTACAGTGTAAAATATAATCAAAATTGAAATGATCGATTAGAATCTATCTAATCTTTTACATCTTTGATTTATATTTAAAAGATCATAACAATCGATATTGAATCGAGTTGATTTAACTTATCTCATTAAACGAGAATATCGCGAATTATTCTATTAATTTTCTTTCTTAAATCCAAACTTTCTTTTGAAAATAAGGATTAATGCATTCGTCTCCTCCTCGACCCTTCTCGTTAACGATAGCTTTCACGATGTCCAAAGCTTGGTAAACTGCCGGTATCCGCTTACACACGGGGTCCACACGTGTTAAAAAATAGTAATACCACAGCCGGCCTCGATTGCCGGGATCGTGTTCACGGACGATGAACGATGCGTTGAACCGGCGGCCGAAATTTCGCGGGCGTCGGCGTTGGCCGGGCTTAATTTTCGTCCATTGGAAACAGGCGCCCAACGATAAGAATTATCGTATTAGCAACCGTGCACTCGTCCAATCGAGATAAACACGGGGGACGAGCGAATGGAATAAATAGCAATCGGCGGGACTCCTCTGATCCGACAATCTGTCGCGAGCCTCGAACATCTGTCGCGACTCTTTGTCGAATTATTCCTCCTCCGAATTCTCGATTAATTTCTAAAACCAATTTAATTCATCCCTGTATTTTATTTCATTCCTTTTTTTTTTTTTTGCAAAAATCGTTGACGTTTTACAAAAGTGGAATTATTTTGAAACTTGGAGTAATTTCTAAAGTCTCGTTTTTCTTTTTTTCTTTCTTCAATTTCGTCGATGTCTTTTGCGAAAGTTTTTCGCTACTTCGAGCGATGATATCAGCGATTAAGTGGCGACAAAATGGCGGGAAACAGGGTCGAGGGCATAGCCGCGGGACAGGTATCGTCCGATTCTTTAAGAGGCGAGCGCATCGTTGGAATTTCTATTGAATGGAATTCCTCGACGCATCCCGCCAAGAATCGAGTTACGAACACGAAGGTCGTCTATTCTCGTCCCGGGAATATAATTGCATTTAATTACTTTAACCGCGAGATAAACGATTCTCGTATTTATCAACGATACACTCGTTCGAAAGGATAATATTTCATATCTCGAAGATGAAATCATTGAAACAGATATTATTTCATATTCTCTCTTTCGTATTCTTTATATAAAAAAATAATAATAATACAAACAAATATATTTCGACTCAACACGAAACGATTAAAATTCACCAAAATCATCAAAATTTCCTCAAAAAAAAAAAAACAAATAATAAATAAAAATCATACCACCTCGATTCCGCCAACCGTAAGCCACCAAGCGTCCAAAAACCGGTGGTCGTTTCACGTCGAATTACACGAAAACATCGGGGCGGCCTCGTGGAGAAGATCGACGATCGTTCACTTGCTCGTCTTTTTGATCGGGGCGCGTTGCGCCCAGTGTCCCAGGGGCGGTCGTGTCTCGTCAACGGGCCACCGGGATGGCCGGTCGTCCCGAGGTAACGACCCGCGGGGTCACAAGAAGAAGGTAGTAGTAGTAGTACTACTCCCCCCTCGAGACATCCGCGACGGAGGGAGGAAGAGGAGGAGAAGGAGGAAGAGGGCTCGCGCACGCCCGAGTCGCGCCTCGGGATCGTGGATCTTCCGTGGAGGAAGATTCGGCGTAGAGATCGACGAGAAGGTAAAAAGGAGATGTTCGAGCCGAGATTCGATCGGTGGTCTCTCCTCCATCTGTCGATGGAGAGAAGCTGTGGAGGCAAGGATCTCTCTCTCTCTCTCGTGTGTTGCGCGCGTATACGTAGTTTTCGAGGGGGGTTGTGTGTGTCGGCGGCGAGGCGAGGAGAAGTTCCGTGTACCGTGGAGTCCTTCTCGGATCGAGGAGAAGAAGGAGGAGGAGAAGGTGCTACAAAGAGGAAGATAAGGATATCGTGATCGATGGAGGTGTAAGAGGAAGGGAGAGAGAGAGAGAGAAGGAAAGGGGGAGCGTGAAACGCGATGGAGAAGGAAGGAGAAGAGAGGAAGTTGAAGAAAGACGGGGGATGAGGAGGATGTGGAAAAGTGGAAGAAGGAGAGATAGAACAGTTCGAAGAGATCGGGAGTTCTCGAGGAGATGCCAGACTTCTCTCTCTCTCTCTCTCTGACTGCGTTGGAAGAGGAGAGTGGACGAACCTCCGATGGACCACCTACCGTTCCTGATCCGATCTTCGTCCGTCTGTCCGTCCATCCTCTCGGTTCGAACTCGTCCCCGTCTCGCGCGTGGGGTATTCCGCGTCGCCGTTGCCCCGATGTTCCCATCAATAACGCTTATAATGTCTAATTAATCACAAATTATCTAGATCCCCGGTCGGGAAAAATCGGAGAGAGCGAGTTTGCGGATGTCGATACGGATTGCGGGCCGCGGATGTATCAATAACAAAACGAGGCGAGCTTCATTGCGAGGAAATTGGGTGCGCCATTTGTCAAGTGAACGGGTCGTGAAATGATGAAATCGTCGAGAGTCGGCGGCCATCTTTCGACCGGTGTTATATAACCGATTAATTGATCGTCTCGTTAAGAGAGCGGGCCGCGTTGGATACGCGGGATTAGCCTCGCCGATCATTAATTTTCCCGTATTTAAAATACGGGCCCCGGTTCGTTTCGCCCGGATTACCAATTTGCTTTTTCCACGAACCTCGGCCATCAATGATTTATGAAGAGTCAACCGTCCGCGTGGATTGAATCCGATCCGGCGAATACCGCTTCTACAAATTGTAAAGGGCCGTGAAGGAGGGAATCATTGTTCGATCTTACCTACGCTTAAATCCTCCCTCGACAGATGTATGGATACACGATCAAGAGTTTGTGCGCGGCAACAATAAGCGCCACCGCGAACTGTTCGTCAAGGCGACGAGCTTGTTCACCGTGGCTTCAATTCTCTCTTGAATGATAACACGTAGGAGGATGCGTACGCTCATCCAGCTGTTAGACATTTTCATACAGATTACTGTAGAGGGGATTTTTCTAGCGAACAAAAGGGAATTCTGTCGCGTAATTGTTAATTTTTTCCCTCCTCCCCCATCTCGAGGATTTGATTGTATTTAATCGAATTTACTCGCTGGATCTAATCGATTTGATTAAGCCGTATTGCGAGTGGAACACGGAAATTCTTAGTTTCTTAGATCGTTGCAGGAATTTTAAAATCGTTCGATTATGGGAACGTGCGGGATGTATTGATTTATGGCTTATGTCGTTTCTTTAAAAAATGAATATTGCCTTCCCGCGCGGATATCCTCCCGAAGAGATGAATTTATTAAAGATCCTAGACGGTGTCGGTAGGAAATTATTTCTCTCGGTTTCGTATATATTCTCGAGGCGATCGACGAGCTGTGATGTATTTAAAGTTGGCTCGATCAACGCCAAGTTTCCATCTTGCCATTTGCGAAACGTGAAATTATCGATATATTGGCCAAATACGAAATATCAATTTTTCAACAATTGAATAAAATTGTACTATTTTGACCTCGCCATTTCGACATGAAATGATGGAAATCTCGACGAAGAAAAAGAAATCTTCGAGCAGCGTTCATCAAGCATAATAAAATTCCTACGGATTATGTCACGTTTTATTTTAATCGTCTAATCCTTCGATCCGATATCAATAGTATGATCGATCAAAATCTTGAGCCGGCAAGATTCATCGCCTCGGATCAAAAGAAGAAGGAAACGATCTATTCCGTCGAAACTTTCCAGGAATCAATGTTTGGTATAGAAACGCGGGGAATAAAAGGGCGGGCTGGCATCCAATTAAATCTGTAGCATGTATCACGGTTATAGAGAGGGGTTCCTTTTTGCGGGGAATCGGGATCACGCCAGGCGGTCCAACAAGGCCTTACGTTCCCGTGCCCGACACCGTGGAATCGAACGCAACACGAAAGGCGGATTGCTTCTCCTCCGTCTCTTCCCTCCTGTGTTCGAGGTGACGATAAAAAGGGAACAATTGGAGGAACGTAGGAAACGGAGGGAGCGAAAGAGGAGAATCTGGGCGAGGATGGAAATGGTGTAAAAAAAAAAGGAGGGAAGGAAGAGGGAGAGAGGCACGAGAGTTAATAGAATAAATGACACGCTCGTGGTGGGTATCCAGGATCAATGTCGATCGCGGTGCGTGTCGAATCGTTTCGAGAATTAAATTCGTTCTCTCGTTCCTCGCGCACGCGTGTATGTGTGCGCGTGTGTTTACTCGTCGTGTTTCTTTTTACTTCTACTTCTCTCTCTCTCTCTGTCTTTCCTTCTACCAGATTTCACGCAATACTCGTAAAAATCGGGTCGGTGGTGAAAGAATCGTTGTTGAAAACTGTTTGCGTTCCTCGTTAATTTCTCGCTCCTCGAATACGAGAGTTTTATTTATGTCGCTCGATCTCCTTCTCGACATCCTCAACGAGATATTCTCGTTGTAATTGGCGGGCCGAGAGGAGTCGTCGCTTTTCATTTTATCGCGAGGAAACCGGTTGTTGTCACCGATAGGGAATCATCGACGGCGATGAAACAGGCGGCTCCCCTTTTTTTCTTTTCCTTTCTTTTCTTTTCTTTTCCCTCGTTCAACGAACGAACACGCGATTACGGGAAATTAATCGAGAAGGAGGAGGGTGTGAAATCCGGGGAGGGATTTATTAATCGAGTTTTATTAATCAAAGAGAGAGCTGCGCTTAATTGATCGGTGGCTCGTCTTCGTTCAATCTTGAATGCCACGAATGTCCTTTTCTTTCTCTCTTTTTCATACCTCGATCTCTTCCTCGTCGAAATAATTTGCAACTTTCTTTTTTCTATTCTCTCGAAAACGCGAAAGAAACAGATTCTGCATTCTTATTAAGATGATCCTTTTCTTTAAAAAAAAAAGAAGAAATGAAGGTAGAAAATTTAAAGAAAGATTTTAGAAAAGAATTTACACAGAGAAAGAAACAAGATGCACAGAGTACATACGAGAGTTTAACTTGTTTGCACTTACCTTCTCTATAAATCCAAAGTACCTCTGTAACACTTAGCCATCCAGTATTATATAAAAGTTGAAGTTGTAAAACATCTATCCACCATTATTATTTAATACTCTCATTATTGATAAGTGAGAAGTAAGCCCGGCCCTGTAGAAACAACGGTTTTATTGGCGGCGAGTGTTGGCAACGGTGGAAAGGAGAGGGAAAGTGGGATCCTCCTCCTCTTCTTCTTGCAGCTCCCCTTAATGAACAAAACTGTTTAACGCCAGGCTTGATAAGAAGTCGAATTATCTCCGGCCTCTTAGAGCGGCAACCGCCGGCCTCGTCGTTTCGTTCCTCTCCTCTACGATACGATACTTGGCTCTCTCTACCCACCGCGAGAATATGTAGCGGCCTACAGCACCCGTTTATAAATACTCGTTTAATTATGTTGATCTTTAACGGTCCCCAGTTTTATCGGCGTCCCTCCCTTCGCACAACAGGTCCTTGGAAACCGGGAACGTGGATCAGAGTCGATTTTGCGCGTATAATGCACGCTATTAAGGCGGAAATTATCACTGATCACGTTATTAGAACCGTTACATCGCGTCTTCGGCGTGATATCGACAGCCTGTTATCGGGACTCCGTTCCTCTTATAGTCGCACCCCGTAACGCGTAATTGGTTTATTGATTATTGTAATTAGGAATATTGGAATACATCGCGTGGAAAATTATCGCGTGTCTCGAGTCAATCGATATCGATGATGAAATTTCAATTGATAAGTTATTAGTGCGAAGCTTGATTGATAATTCTTAAACTAAATTCTACTAGATTCAAAAGATTATAAGGAAAAGCTAGGTTAAAGGTAACTTTCCTCAAAATTCAATTATTAAAAAATATATATATATTTTGAGAACATGGTAATGGGCTTTCTTGATATCAATGAATGAAAATTCAATTTATGAAATTATTCGCAATACTAGAATTGACTGATAATTCTTAAAATATAAATTCTACCTTCGTAATTTCGAAAGATTCAGAATTCAATTACTAGAATATATTCTGATCTCGTGAAACTCTTTAACTTTCTTAAAACAAAGACTGGGAAGCGCAGCGTGGCTCGAAATTAAATTCAATTTAATAGGTTGACCGCCGCTTCCGATCGATGCACGGCACGCTGGAAATATTAGCAGAAATTTTCGCCGGGAATGTTGTCCGTCCGCGCGGCGGCTATCCATCCGCGATGCCCCTTGTGCGCTTGTATATACTAGCGTAATGATGGTTTATGGCCGATGGAGGCGCGGACCCCGTGGCGGCCGTGTTGGACATGCGGTAAACCGCAGAACGCAGCCGCGGCAAAACCTACGGCGGAACAACCGCGGACAGGAATCGCCGGTGGCTTGCGAGACGATGCGCGTTAAGCTTAATTACCTCGTCCCCCGCGCTCCACCCTCTGCAAGGGCCGCGGCCACCGCCGCGGGGAGCCGTCGTAAAATTCGTCGGCCCTTTATGAAATTTTATTATCGGGTGGAAAGCCCGGTTTTCGATGCGGAAATACGATTCGGAGTTTATCGGGTGTCAAAGGGAGGGGATATACATTTGCATTTGCCGATGAATGGTTGGAATCCTGTTCCAACGGAGGAGGGGGAGAGGCGTAATATAGCGATGGCTCGGGTTATTTTTGGAAGGTGTTGAGAAATTACGTGGAATTCGAGGGATGGATATTAATTTTCGGGGGTAAAAATACTGGGATTATCGAGATTTATAAATGGGATGTTGGACGTTTTGAAATTAAATGTACGTACGTATACTTTGGGATAAGTTCTCTTGACGTATAATTCTTAAAAATAAATTTACAACATTTACGAATACGTTAATATATTTAATCAAAACTATGATAAATTTACCAAAAGAAAATAAAATTGTTAAATTCGAACTGCTCGTCTCGCGTCGAACGAAACCTAACCTCAAAATTAAAGAATCGTCTTCACGAATGCTTCAAGAATACAATAGAATATATACTGGATATAATAATCGATAAGTTTAACTTATAATATATATAACAATTGACAAAGATTTAAAAAATTCACCGAACAAAAGGTTAAATTCGAGCTGCATCGAACGAAACCTAACCTCAAAATTAAAGAATCGTCTTCATAAACGTTTCAAGAATACAATAAACGAATATATACTGGATATAATAATCGATAAGTTTCACTTTTAATATATTTAACAATTGACTTAAATTCCTCGCATCGAAGAAAAAACCTAACCTCAAAAGTAATGTATCGTCTCTATGAACGTTTCAACGCGACGATGCACAAAGGGAATTGGCGCGAAAAACCACGAAGAGATTCGTCGATTTATCGTGACGCCATTGTATCACGCCACCCGTTCCAACCTCACCCCGTTGGGATCCGTCTGGATCTTTGTTTGATGGGGCGCCGCAGTTATTGCCCCGGCCGATATCTGCTCCCGCATCTCCGGCTAATGATTATCGACCCCCCTTTATTTTTCTATTCCGCCTTCGCATGCACTCGCGCTTTCTGCCGCGCGCGGATCGTAGCCTCGCGACGTGTAACGAGTCATCGACGAGACAGGCCTTGGCCGAAGTAAGAGACGGGGGCCACATCCATGGAGAGGATATCGAGGCCCGTATCGAGGATCATGACTTTCGGTTCGCGGTGTAAATCAAACGATGTAATAAAGATCGATCGCGAGCGGGGGATCGTTGCTTCGTCGTGGTGCCCCTTTTTAATCCGTGAAACTCGTTCGCAACAATGTGATACATTGTGATGGGACGCGATTGTGTGCGCGATAAGAAGGGTGAAGGGAGATGAAGAAAGATTTGTTAAGGAGAGATCGGTGTGTAGTGGCTTTTGACGGAGTTCGATTATCTTGCGATAATGGGGGTAGATTCTGTCCGGATGCGAATGGTTTTTTTTTCTTTTATCGGATGTGATATTATGTTAATCGTCTGAACGATTAACTCGTCGTGTTGAATAGTAATGTTTTTTGAAAATTTTTTGCAGTGAAATTAAACTAATAATTATTATTCTGATTTTAATTAATTAGATGTAAAGTTTTTTTTTTTTATATCATATCGTAACGTTCGTAATAAAATGTAACGTGAGTACAAATGTATAAAAACGTATCGTGTTGAATTATGAATGGAGACACTTCGTATTTGAATATTATATTATATCGGGAATATTATAGCGTCGTAAACGATTCTCTAAATACGACACTTCGTCGAAATAAATCCTCGTGAAAGAGTTTCTCACTCTCCTCGCCCGCGTTATTCCCCGATATACCCAGCTCCAAGATATCCAAGAATGAATTATGTTGAGAAGAAACTCGCCTCTGACTGAGGTTGTCAAGCACAATTTATAAACTTGTATCTGCATTAACATGAATTATAGATCATTTATTACCATTATTTCGGCCGTGATTTCGACGTGATTCCGTTTGACGTAATCTCTTTTATCGTATCGCCGCGGTGATCAACTCGAAATTATAATTAACGATCGTTCCAACTCGCAATTCCAAATATCTCTCTTGTCTCTCGTGACTCGTTTGTTTTTATCGTTTTATATACTCACGTCAAATTAACGAACAGATTTAACAGAGTTAAACCTGTACGAGCATGCTATCTCCTCCTCTACCATTAAAAGTAGCTCAATTTTCTCACCGCGAATTTCTTTACGAGGAATAACGACTTGAAGAGATTACTAACTATTGCTAGATGCTACGAAACGATCACGTGACATTAGTATACATGACGTCACATTATCCCCACTATCATCGATTTGATGAAAGCAGTCACGAAAAGGGAATTTTTAATGGACTCGAAATCGAATTGAGAGATCGATAAAATAAAATAAAATAATTATTATTTTTCCACGTGCAAATTACGCTCTTGCAGATAAGAGAGACAGCCTCTTGACGAGGTTTATAAGAGACTAATACACGTGCAAACTTATCGAGTTCGAGGTTAGGATAATTAATAATTCGATATCCGTGTATCGACATTGCTCCCTCGATTCTAAATGATCTCACGTTCTGGATTAGACTTTCAGCGTGCCGTTTCGTATAAGGGGCATAAGATGATAATTGCGTAACACGCGTGTATATACGCACACCATCGTATATATCTGGACATTAATAGGATCATAATCCGTTTTAAACGGTAATTTTATCGTTCGAGCTGATCTTTATATTTCTTTTTTTTTTCTTTTCTTTTCTTTTCTTTCCTCTCCTTTCTTTTTCTCTCGAATTCTTCTCGAAGGAGAATCGATCACGACTATTAAAAAGGTGCACGAAAATTATACGCGCGTGACTGTTGGCAGAATCAATTTTGGTAAACGTTATTATTATTCGTCCGGTTTTGATGATGATGCTCTTTATTGCCTTTTTCGAAACGGTATCCGACATTTCGCTCGATACCGTTGACTCGGAATTTATTAAACGTATCGTATATAAAATCTAGCGGACACTAATGAGGCGATTAAAAATTTCTCGAGAGTTGTAATTAATTTTTTTATCGACCACGCCGAAATTATAATGGGGATAAAAAAAACCATCAAATTCGAAAGACTAGAAAGACGAACGAGCCTCGGAGAAAATAAACGAATAAAAGATTCTCGGGGGAAAATTTTATTTAAATTCCCGTTAAAAGAGAATAACATTCAAATCCGTTCGAAATATTTTTTCCACGATAAAAGAAACCTTTACAATGTCAAAAAAAATGAGGCACAATCAAATGCCTCGTTTTGATCGAACGATTCGAGTTTCGATTTTATGAGATCGTGGCCACCATCGCCATAAGAATGATATAATTAATAATAACTCGATAACAAATGGAATGTTAAACCCTCGTCGCAACACGAGGTGATTTCTCGTCGATCGTCGTAAAACCAAGTGGAATATTTTCCATCCGTGCGTTCCGGTGATAGATTTCGATGAAGGCCGAGCCGGATGAGAATTAATGATCGCGAATCGTGGGTTACACCGATCACAGCCGATCTGGATTACCCTGCATCGATCAACGGTTCCGTTACGCATCGTGCACGATCGTTTTTCCTGCTCTGCCTCTCTCTCTCTCTCTCTCTCCCTCTCTCTCCCTCTCTCTCCCTCTATCCCTCTTTTTATTCCTTCTTGATCGATTTGGCATTCGTTCACAACCGATTCCACGCTCGTCCGAACTTTGTTACGCTGTCTGGAGGCGAACATTGCGGAAGCGATCTGTTATACACGAGGAGTAAACAGGGGGCCCGCGACTTTTGGATTCGGTTGGTAGGTGTTTTTGCCCCGTGGAAACAGGTATACAGCCTTCTGGTCGGCTCGCCTGGTCGGTTCACGGGATTTATGGCTTATGGAAGAGTTTTATTAACTCGTTTTGAATGGATGCTCAGGTTTTTGCGCGGGCACGTTGTATACGTATCGAAAAGTATTGTATCTGTCGTCTCATTAGAAAAATGGTTGCACGTTTCTTATTCTCGGATTCGAAGCTGTTTGTAACGAAGATTATTAACTCGTTTGTAAAAGGGGAAAAAAAGAAGAAGAAGAATTAAAGATCGATATCTTCTCTTTCAAGAGAAGTTTGTAGAGGCAGAAATTTTTTTCGCGAGAAGATGAAAGAAAGAAAAAAAGAACCGCGACAGAAATATCCGAAGAATATTCGATGTATTCAAGCTTTATTTTTTTCGATTCATTTCATGTCGAGTAAAATATCGCAAATAAAGAAGAAATCTCGAAGAAACAGTTGCAGCCACGAGTATATAATACTTGCGTATACAAGGTTCGATAGAGCGTGTGCCTTCCATAGTTACACCAATTTCCAACCCCTCCCAAGTAACACAATAAAAATTGTCTCGTTTGGTTAAACTCGAATCCCTTAGATAGATTCTCGAGTGGGTGAAACGGAAGCCGTGAAATATGACACTGAGCCATCGATCAATCCCGAGGGATGTTCATGATGCTGGATCGGTTTACGCACGATGAGGGTGCGCTATTATCAATCGACGATAGGATGTAGAAAAGAGCCGTCTGTCGCCACTGGGAAAACAACAAGTGTCCTCCGCTACCCTTATATATCACCCCTCTTTAACTAAACTGTCCCTCGACACCCTCTTTTGTATCCCCTTCGTTTTACATTATCGAGATCATCTCGTGAAAACATGGTGTAGGATCTTAACTGTAAATAATTCGAGTAAGATAAGAATGTATTAAGTTTGTGCAAATTTCTCGCAGAGACTTAAACGATATTATAAAAAAATATGAAAATAAAATTTCAAACTTAAAAAATTAATATCGTTTAGTGGTAATATTTAATATTAAGATAAATATGAAAATAAAATTTCAAACTTAAAAAATTAATATCGTTTAGTGGTAATATTTAATATTAAGAAAAAAGGGAGAGCAATATAAATTTTAAGAATAACTTTAAATTCACCGATGATGATTTATTGCCCCTTCACCTTTCCACCCACGTTTTCTCTCGCGACATCATCATCGTCATCGATTCGACTCGAGGAGTCGTAACTCAAGCTAGCAGCAGGGCACCTATGTAACGCAACTCCCTCAAAGATTAATCCGTTTCTTGCTCTCTCCACCTGGGCAAATATCGCGCAATGGCGAACTGGTCCACCGGTGGTTTCGTCTTACGTTTTGGCGCCACCGGTGTTATTAACGTCGCGAGACATAGAGAGAGAATAAACGAAGGGGGGGATTTCGGAAACAAGAGAGCAGCCGCAGGAGAAAAAGAAGCGGCCGAAGAATGGCGGCGCAAAAGCTCTCGGATTACGGAGCTGTCCTAAGCTCCGTGGCGCACGTGGGGGTGATCAAGCGCGTGCTGGATCACCGCTTGAACGCACGAGATTCGCCAAAGCTTTTGACGCCAATTATCGTCCATTGGCGTCCTCTCGACAATTTTATTTTGCTAGGTTTCACTGATTTTAAGAGATCGAGTTAAATCGATGATTTATTTTCTTGGCAAAATTCGAAAATGTGAATCAATTCGATTCTTTCGATATCTTTCATCAGTTGCGAAAAGTATTTAATTTTAAAGATTCGATAATAGGGAAAAATACATTTTCTTATTGAAGATACTATTGATTTCAAATTCTTAAAAAAAAATATACGTTTTAAATTTGAAATAGTTTCCTTCACCCCTCAACCATCGATAATACAGCATTTAATAAAATCGTAAAACCTGCGCCAATGGGCGAGTCTATAAAAAAGCGGAAGTACGATGAAAAGGGCGATGGGGAGGAGCGCGTGGAGCGCAAAGGGGTCAGGGGTAGCCCCATTTAAATCGCCTCTGCCCTGCTGACAATGCCGCTGTGATTGCGACAGATGCGTGGCCGCGCGTGTCCCTTTAAAAGGACGTTTCCGCAGCCCTCGTGTTCCTTCTCCTCGTCCCCCGACCAACCTCAGCTCATTCACCGCTGAAAAACGAACACAGGTGCGTGCCACCGGGGTTCCCCATTGACGCTCTCGACGCCCCATCTCTCTCTCTCTCTCTCTTTCTCCCTCCTCCTCCACCTCCTCCACCTCCTCCTCCTTTGCACAGATGCGGGGAACTCGAAACGTACGGGGGCGATCCTCGTTCGAGGATCTCGCATCTGCGGATCGAACGTATTAACTTGGTATTCACGCGGCGTATCGCTCGACCGGCTAGGATTCCAGCTTTAATGCGAATCGGCCAATTTACGAGATCTCTCGAGCGGCTCGTTTTCCCTCCGGCTCTCCGCAACCTGTCGTTGCGACAGGTCAAACGCACGGAGGGGAGGGGAGGCTATTAAAACGCGGCCGATGTTGGCTTTCACTTCTTCCACGCGCACGTACGTTGCAGGAATATTTATCGAGTGTTTATATATATAGGGGAGGTTGGATGACGCGAGGTTAGGCGAGTTTTAGGGGCATCCCTTTTGGGGGATAAGGCGCACGTTTGGCGGAGGAATGTCGAGTATCCGCGGGTATACAATAAGCACGCGTCAGAGGTGCGGCAGTCGCGCTTTGGTTGGATACTAATGAGACGAGTATGTTAACGAGAGAGGAAAGTCCATCGACTTCGGGTGAAAGAGAAAGGGGGCGTGGTGGACAAGAGGAATGACAATTATTCCAGCATCTCTGGAAATATCTTGGCATCGGGGAACGCTTCGAGAATCGCCTCCTCTAGAATTTCCACGGAATTTCGTTACGAGTCAATTTTATTTCACTCTCTCCCCATTTTTTTAAATACACATCTTACGTCGCCAACTTCCAATGAATTAATCGAACGAAAAAAGAAAAAAAAATTCTCTCCTTCGATTATGATCTTCTATCCGATCATAATATAACACCGAAAGCAAAAGTAGCGTAAAAGTAAGGAGACAAGGCTCTCGGCCGTTAGGAATAAAGATATAGTTCGATCGATCCTACGGTGAGATCGATCGAAGGGGGAGGGGAGGGCGTGCGAGGAATCAATGGCAGAGCGTAACTTAATCCATTTTGACGTGGCCAGCCCTGAAAGCGCAATCTGTCGGATCTCCCCCCGGACGGGGCCTGCCATTTGACGGGGTCCCTCGATATTGGGCCCTGATTGGAAACTCGACCGATCCCCCCTCCTCGAACATTGGAAACGCGGTCTTAGAAGAGAGAACGGGGGGAAAAAGAGAGAGGGTTTTATATCCCTCCTCTTTATAATATCTGGCCGCTCGATCTACGATCGTATCGGACGCGATGGTACATCCAGCTTGGCAAACAGGAATCGCGATACTGGCCGGCGTCTCGCGGCACAAAGCTCAAAACCGCGATTTATATTTATCGTGTATATATCCACGCTTGTAGAATCCGTGGTGAATTTTATCGCCGGTTCATCGCCGCGGCCAACGTTCGATAAATTTTCCTCGCCGAGGATGGAATACGAGGACCGTTGCTCCTTCCCTACCGATCGTTATTCTCCCGAGCAATTTCGATTATTAAGTCCGGCTAACTATTTAAGCTTGTGGGGCACACGGGTTAGGGAATCCTGTTAAGGGAAGCGGGTACCGTTGCCTCTGATCGGCCTGCTTCGACTTAGCGTGACACGAGTAACGAGTTATTCCTCTTGGTGACGATTGATGAATAATTTCCGCGAGAAGTTTATCTTTAGTTTAACGAGGAGAATTTGGTATATAATTGACATGTGATCTGTGAGCGTCTGATAAAAATTATATCTAACGATTAAGTAAATACGAACGACTTGTCCGTAACGAGGGATTTTATTACAACAGTCGTCTTAATTTTATTTCTGTTTTATGTTACGAAATTAATGTCGTGAAAAGTGGCGGTACGATGGATACGAGTATCGCTGGTTTCCACGGTATCTGGCGACTCGATCCGCGATCGTATCGAAACACGAAGCATTCCGCATGGCAAACGGGAGCCGTGATATCGCAGCGCTGCTCGAGAGCGGACCTCTGTTATTACACCGGTGGCCGCCAGTGTCGGCAAAACGTTTGCCTTAAGGCTGGTTTTCTCGAAACGAGAGAGAGAGGAGGGGATCCCCTCGAAAAAAAATGCTTCGACAACTTAACAAATTGCGAAACGGTTGATGCTAATTACTTCTTCTCTATTGGCGCACCATTGAAGGTGATTTTTCGCTTTCCTTCTCAATGAAAATTATCGTTTAAATATTTTCAAAGTTAAACTCATGCTATTGCAAAGTTTCCAACTTTACACTCGTAATATGTATATCGTTACAGGTGAAGCGTTCTTATAATTCTTATAATGTAAGAATTTTTATACTTTGTCGAGTGCACAGGATTTAAGATTATTGATAAATCGTTTCAAATTTATCCAAACTTCAGATTTCAGATTCGTGGTTAAAAATTATTCATATCACAAAATTTCGGACGGTTTTGAAATTGCACGCAAAATTGGAAAATTGAATAACCATCGATAATCGAGGCCCTCCTTTCGGCCATTCTCACGCGTGGTGGAAACAGTTGCTCGTTCGCGCTCAAGGTAATATGCTGGACACGCATAACAGCTCGTAGTTACCGGTGCACGGGCGTAGGTTGACGGGTAAACCGATAATCAGCGCATCCAGGGAACGAGCGGTGCAGCTATTAAGACCCAATAACGACACTTAATGGCTCAGGTGTTGGCCTAGGGAGTCTCTCTCTCTCTCTCTCCACGTGGACGGCGATGGCGTGAACGGCAGTGTGGGAAGCGAATTCGCCAGGATAGGAGTAAGTGAGTTTCTCTTCGCATGACTGGCGTGACTAAGCTTCGCCTTTCAGCCGACTAGCATCCGCGCAATGGAGGTTCTATCATCGAGAAAACGGAAATCCGTGTGTGTGGCCCCGGAATTTCACGGTCACTGCAAGTTTTAAAATCACGATCACCGCGTCTTTCCACCGTTGCCTCCTCCTATCCGGCTTCGTTGGATCGTTGTTCGACTTCAGGAAGTTCGATCGAACGGGATTAAAAAGTTGGAGCGAATCTTTGGTTTTCTGAAATCACCATGTCTTTTCACGTTGCCTTCTTCTATCTAGCTTCGTTATTCGATTCTAGGAACTTTGATCAAACGGGGTAAAAAAGTTAGAGCGAATCTTTAGTTTTCTAAAATCACCATATCTTTCTACGTTGCTTTTTTTCTATTTGGCTTCATTGTATCGTTCGATCCTAGGAACTTTGATCGAACGGGATTAAAAAGTTGGAATCTTTAATTTTCTAAAAATTACGATATCTTTCTACATTGCCTTCTTCTATCTAGTTTCGTTGTTCAATCTTAGGAACTTTGATCGAACGGGATTAAAAAGTTGGAATCTTTAGTTTTCTAAAGTCACCATATCTTTCTACGTTGCCTTCTTTTATCTAGCTTCGTTGTTCAATCTTAGAAACTTTGATCAAACGGGATTAAAAAATTGGAATCTTTAGTTTTCTAAAATCACCATATCTTTCTACGTTGTCTCCTTCTATCTTCGTTGGATCGACTTCAGGAAGTTCAATCAAACGGGATTGAAAAATTGGAGCAAATTTTCTTGGTAAAAAATAGTTGTTGATTCGGAAAGACTCAACTTGTTTCGAATTTTGTAAATTAATGCACTCGATCATCTCCTTTTCTTCGAAACAATTTCACACGTTTTCGATGCCTTCCTTTTATATATTTTGTTGCTATTTCCTTCTTAACGAATCGTCTACGCATTTCTTTTTTCCACATTTTACAACATCATTTAACAAGATCATACACGATTATTTCTAAACTCGTTCGATGTTCACGTACCTGTTCCACGAATACTTCCGAGCAGATGAAGCATGGAAAGCTTGGGGAAATGAACAGATCGACGCCTACACGTTTCAACACACCCCTCGTGACGTTTATACACGATCCATGGTAACCAGCCCGCCATATTCTTTATCCCCTCGTCCCGTTATTATTCCAACGATCTCTCCAACTTCTTCCAAGAACTTGAAGCGGGGTCAACAGCGACATACGCGATTAACTCTCGTGGCGAGAGAGAGAGAGGACTCGTTAATTTGCACGGCTTATCACCAAGCGCATTGCCCCGTTATCGAGATCGCGATCACTCACTCTCTCTCTCTCTCCGCTCTCTTTAACCGCTCGCGGCCAAGAGTGTCCGCTTTCCCGCGCGTGCAATCTTCTGGACGGCCGTTCCCCCCGGAGAGGAAGCTGGAAAACCTCGGCTTTTCAACCGAGTAACCGGGGTGTAATTAGATATTCGTGTCGTGTCCTTTGTGAAATCCGCTCTCCTTTGTAATTACCTTCGCTGCTGAGGGGGGCTGTTGAGGGGGTGGGAGATGGCGCACGAAAACCGCAACAATTGGCGACGCGGTAATTAGAGGACTCGAATGGAATCTGGCGGTGAATGGGTAACTGTACCCTGCTCGATTCTGCGGTATTGTCGGATCATGTGAATATTGAAGCTTTACGTTTCCCCCGAACGGGAACGTAACGCAAGAGATTCGTGAAATCTTTCGAGGAGGACGATTGCGACGAACGAAATTATCCTCGTTCCTTGTTTTAAAAAAGGGGATAAGATAAAATGGAGAGAGAGAGAGAGAGAAATTTGTAAATCTTCGTAAGGAAAGAAAAAGAAGAGAAGAAGAAAAGAAATCGTTTCTGTTCGATCGTTATTATTACCCATCTCTCGGCAACCGGAAGTAATCAACGTCGAGTCAATGCGAACAATCAACTCGATTTTTCCTTCGTGGAATCGTGACGTTTCTTCTGGAAATGTCCGAACGTTTATATTTACACTGTGAAAAAGAGAAAGGACGAGCGCGATGATGCAATGATCGTCGAAGATAAAGTTCAGAAGCATCGTCGTTGTACTCTACCCGATACATCGGCCCCCTCTACGCTGCTTCGAACGGAAGTAATCAACGACGCGAGATCGTTCAACGAGGATTTTTCTTCGCGCGTGTTACGACCGTGCCATCAACAATTCACGGGTTGAGGTGGAATAGACGGGCCGAAAGTTCCTAGTCACCCATCTAAGCCTGTATATACCCCGTATGCCCGGCTGTATCCGAGAATTCATGCGTTTCCTGCGTGTTTGGAGCCGCTGGCTGGAATCGAGAAAATGATCGTCGACAATCAAGGGAAGGCTCTCACGAGTTGTTTCGAGGCGAAGAAAAGTGAAATCTAGATAGCTACTGTAAACCGAGTTAAAGAAGTGGAAATCTTTTTGAAATCTCTGCAATCTTTTTTTGATCTGAAGCTATTCAACTTCATTAAAAAGTAACGATCTCGTTCGTACCATTAAACCAACCAATCGAAATAACGAATATTTTCGTGTAATGGAAAACCACCAGGCGTTTCATATTCTTCACTCACTGTGCAATTCGCTCCGTTTCTCAATCTACCCCCCGCGAGGAATTGTACAATTTCGCGAAGAATCACGCAAAATCCGCGCTTCTTAAGCTGAGATATTCTCGATAACGCAGGTGTTAAAAATAACTTAATTAATGGCCGATAGAGACCTATAGGATAATTGGACGAGGGCAGTGGCGGCACCAACGCTAGAAACTATGATTAACTCGGCATCCAATTAGCTCGTATTAGGAGCAACCTCGACGATCGGCGTCTCTCCGCGCTCTGTCCATTTTTGCTTCCTTCTTTTTTTTCCCCCTCCCCCTTTTTTTCCCTTCCTTTCCTCGGTGAAACCGGTACCCCATGCGTTACAAACGCGCGGCGCGCAACGTCGCGGCGTCTCGTCGTTAGATCGGAATTATCGGCGGATTGTTCGCGGTCCACGAATATCCCGATAATAGGTAGCCGGCCTATTACGTATGTATGACGTGATATTGGCTCGATTTCTTGCATTCGGAAAGCAAGAGCTGTGCAGCCCGACTCATTACCGTTCCACCGCGTCCGATACGCGGCCGAGTTTCTTGCCCGCTTTCCATCCACCGTTTTTTCGGCGACGATTTGTCTCCTATCCCCTTTCGAGACCCCCGCCTCGACGCCTTCAACCGGGGGACGAATGCGTAGCACGATGGTATGTTGATGGACGTGGGGAGGAGAAAAGTTGACGAGGATTTCAAGGATGGATGTATCTATCCATCTATCCTTGGAAGGAAGAATTATCCTCGGTCAATTATCGGCTTTAATTGACGTACCGTATCGAGCAATTGCTTTTATGGAATATAAAGATACAAAGATGATTGATTTCAAGAGGCGTATGTATAGCAATTTAACGTATGAAATACTTTCTATATTTATTTTTGTATTTCGTTTTCTAATATATCGCGATTATATTATCGTTCTGAGAGACTCTGTCGGTTCGAAACAACAGCCGCTTGGATTCCGCGTAACTGTGCGATAAATTGTTGCTTAATTGGACGGCGAGTCGAACCTGATTTACATCGGGCTTTCACCTCTTTCATAAATCGAATCGACGAAGTTGGAAGGTGATGTTCTCGCTTCCCCTTCCCGGAACTTGTCGCACCGTCGAACGAGCTTCGTTTAATCAATCGGGCGTGGTTTCCGTGAAACCCATATCGTTCACGAATCTCGTGAGAATCTCTCCTTACTTCTTTCCTTACAATTTTGGAGGAAATTTTGATTAATTCTTTTGGACAACAAAAGATAAAGAGAAGATCCAGTTCGAAATTCGAAATTTTCTCAAAGCCTATATAACCCCCTTCTCGCACTAATCTTTTCAATTAAGCTTCTTGCTTCCCCTCGCACGACAACAAAGGGATCGTCGTTCGAAAATTACCAATCAAGCATGGTCCGCTGACGCGATAATTCTCGGCCGATCGTGCAACCAAAATAATCCATCCAGCCGCCACGAACGAGGCCTCTCGAGTGGGCCGCTGACCACGGCTAACTTCACCTCTCTCTCGTCATCATTATTTCCATCGTGGCAAAAATAGACGAGTTTCCAATCGAGCGGCGGAGTTACTTCGTCATCGGCTTCTTCTGCCGTGGCAGACGTCGCTCTCCTGCGACAAGCGTTTCACGATCGCTTCATCGCCGATCTCTCTCTCTCTCTTTCTTTCTTCATTCCTCCAACGCGCTATAAAACAATGCACACGGCGAATCTCCTCGAGGAAAGGGCAATAAGTAACAACCGTGACCCGGGATAAGGTTCTTAAAGGGGTCAGCTCGTGTGTCACGGGAAGAAAAAGTGGTGGAAAGTCCGGATTGGTCTTATAGTCGATCGATCATTTTTCATAATCCTAACTTTCATTGTCAGAGGAGGAATAATCGTGTCCTCTTTTTCATAGGTACTTTGAATGATTCTTCCAAGTATTTCGATGAATTGGCGATTCTTCTTGAAAGTGAAATTTCGTGTAATTGATAGGAAATATTTCTGAAGAATTTTAGAAATCGTGTCTCTTCTATCCCTACTAATTCTAATTCGATTCATTAGTTTTGATTCATCGGTGAGATTGCGCCTTTCTCTTCGCGAAATTCTTCTTCTGCCTTTTCGCAGATAACAATTTTATTATGATACGGTTTTAAAAAATTTTGAAAACAATGGGATAGATTAATATATAATTGTGATAAAAATTAAGATTACGAAAGGAAAATTTTAACTAGAATCGAAATGTAACAAAATCGCGAAATTCTCCCCGTGTCCCATCGGCGACGACGTTCTTTTCCATTCTCGTTCCCGTGACTGGCATTTAAGAGGCATTTAATAATTGTCATTTAACCGCGTCGCATTTTCAACGCGATAGGCCGTAATTTTCCCGTGTACACCGAGCGCCGCGAACCCGAAAGCAATCACGAACTCTGTTCACGTTCGTTCCCGATGTGTCGTCCCGATGTTCCATTATTATCTCCTTTCCCCAACCGACCGCAAGCAATCGAATAACACGGCTCCTTCGTCCCTCTCGCCGCCCCTCTTTTCCAACCTCTTCATCTTCTCGAACAACCTCCGTACATCCTCGAAAGAAGAAAAATACGGAATTAAATAAAGTAGAAAAAAAATCGATCTCGAGAAAAACATTTCTTCCCAAAAAACCACCGCTCGTTAACAAGCATGATCGATCCGATTGACAAGAAACGATATTTCCTCTTCCCCGAATCACACGACATCCCATCCTCGAGGCATGGATTCGTGAATGAAAGGTTCTCGAACAACACTCGGCTCAATTCGCGTTGGCCGCCGTTCTCGCGCGAACAATCGACACCCCGTGCATCGACCTCGATCATAAACGAGACAAACGAAAATTTCGTGGCGTCGTCCGTGTCCGACACGGTATTTGATTACGGTGACGGGGCTGAATGAGGGGACCCGAGAGCCGAGCGATAATACGGCAGTTAGTATGCGGCAGGTACTGTTACTTAATGTTAATGCCTCTGGACCCCATTGATACTCGTGCACGAGACGGAACGAAGAACAGATTCCACGCGGCCGCCACGAAACGGAGAAGGCGGCCGCCGCCAGCAGGAGATGCGAGGGCCCCTTCCCCCTCCCGCCGCGGCCACGGCCGGCGAACACCGGGGTGGTGGTGCACGAAGAAGCTGACTCTGGAATGCTACGATCCGGTGTACAGGCCCGGGCCTGTTCCAACCTGTCCGCCGTGTACCACCGCGGAGCCGAGGGAGGGGGAACGATCCGTGGGGGCAACGAGGGGGAAGAAATCGCTTTATCGCGCCACCGTCTCCTGCTACGAAACTTTATCGCGAAACTTTGTTGTTCTCCGTTTCTTCCGTAGTTTGGAAAAACTATGAGATGTTTCAGGGATTAATTTATTATAGTTCGAGATTGATATTTTCATTCCACGTGGAATTCCTTTCCTCTTTACGAAAGGCTTATTCGCTTTCTCATACTCGAAATCAAGCATTGGCGATGAATGATTAAACTCTCAAATAATGGAACGAGATCGATCCTCTTAGTCACATATTCTTCCTATTTTAATAAGATCGATCGGACATCTAGGAAGCGTACGAGGAAAGATCATTCGCGTCACGTGGATCCGTTTAATCTGGCCAGGTATATAAATCAGGTTGATTTCTTAAACGAGGAGGAGCCCCTCTCTCCCCTCCATCCCTCCCCTCCCCTCCCCCGACATCTTCGAATTAACCTTGCACACCGTGACATCATCTTGTATATTTCTTTCTCCGGCTTTTTAATGGCGTCGAATAATTCACTCGGAAAGGGCGACGAGTGAAAAGAACAACGTGAACGAGAACCGAGGAGGGCGGGGACGGAGGGAGGACGAAAAAGGAAGGAGAGGAGAGGGTAAAAAAGACGAGGCGAAGAGAGAGGGAGAGAGAGAGAGACGAAGGCGGAATTGGAAAGACGGAAACGCAAACGGGGAGGAGGTGGGGTCGGAGGGGATGGGTTTGGTCATACCGCCTCGCCGGAAGAAATTTTTATGAGGGGCCCATCTACGAGCCGCGAGCACTCGTGGAAGAGAACGCGTGGAATTTTTAGATCCATTCCGGCTCACTCGTAAAACCGCACGCCGTAATTAAAAGCCACGGTGATCGCGCGGGATCTTCGCGTTTAGTGTCGCGGACATTTTCATTATTGCCATTTACTCGTCGGACACGGCGAAGCGGCCAACGTACGTACGAGCGTAATAATGAACGAGCTCGCCGAGTATGAAATACTCGATACTTGTTCAATGTGTAACTACACAAACGCGTTACCAATCGTCTAATTAATAACCTCTATATTCGTGTCATCGTTCGAACTTAAAAGAGGGGGTTGAACGTTCAAGTTAACTTTTTCCATTTTCTTTTTTTCTTTCTTGCAAGATTAAAAATTTTCCCGCGATTCGGGACGAGAGACGATCGAAAAGATGGCGAAATCCGAAATCTTTTCCCTTTTGCCCGTGTCAATCTGCTCGAGTAGGGTTTTGAGGGAGGGGGTGGGCGCCGGATACGCGATAACGAAGAGGGTTTTGCCTCCTCCCCTCCCTCTCCATCGGGGAGGGAGAAGAAAAAGTGGAGAGGTCGGGGAGGGAAGGAAGGGGGGAAAAAAGGTGGAGAGAAGGAGGAGGAGGAGGAGGGGACCGGTGAAAGATATCGACGAAAGAAAGACACGGATCGGAGGCGAAAAGACAGAAAAAGGATGGCGGGCGAGGCGGGCAGGCAGCTGGGAACCAGGGAAAAAGGCAAGTGGAAGAAGGACGGGCTGCCGAAGATTCTCGAAGGATGGAACTATGGAAGCAAAAACAGAAACCAGTCTCACTGGCTCAAGGCTGCCTACCCGGGAGAGTACCTGGCCCCAAAGCGGAGGCAACAGCTCGAGCCTCGGCTACCTGGTCTGTCCGTGAGTACCTGTCTGCCTTTACCTCTCCGATACCTCTCGTCTCCTTCTCCTTCCTTGCTCTCCCCTCTTTCTCATTTTCCTCCTCCTCCTCCTCCTCCTCCTCCTCCTTCTCTCCACCTTCCGATTCCTTCTCTTCTCTTTCTCCACACGAGTCAGCTCTCGTCCAAGGGGGTCCCTTCACCGTTGGCTACCACCTTTATCCTTGGCACACCGATACGCAGAGTCGTTTCACGCAAATTCACCGGGAACGCCTTCGTTGACCGCGTACACCCGAACTCGTTCCTCCGTTAAAACCGTGACGCATCGTTGGGACCGGTTGAAGCCGGCCATCGAGCGGATATCGTCCTCTTTGATCCTTTCGACGACGACGAAAGGAACCCCTTTTCGGCCTTTTGCCTGCCTGCGACTCCTCGATTCTTTTCACGTAATTATACGCGCTCTGCTCCCGGCCCGATAACGCGCCTCTCCTCCTCCCCCTCCACCCTCGCTTACACATCGCCATCTCTGATTTCTTGCGGCCACGGGTTGTCCTTCAACCGTGTTATTCCTTTCCTTGCCGCTCGGCGAACGACGACGACGACGACGACGACGACTAGGGAACTAATTAAGAGAGAAGCGATAAATGGGAAGGAAGGGCGAAGGGGAAGAAAGGTTGGAAAGGTTGAAAAACAAGGGTTTAGGGATATTAGATAGTAGATCTCGATGGACGAGAGGTGGCAAGTATCGGCTCGATGAATCGATTTCACGCGTACGATCACGACACCCCGTGCTAATGCCAAGTCCTGTCCACGCGATCCTGGGGATCGGCTATGACGCGGGGAATGATAACTCCTGCCGCACCGTCGCGAATCGGGATAATTCGAAATTGATGATCCGTCGAGGGAATTTCGTGGTTGCCGATTGAAGAAGATGATCGATTTGCGAATGGAAAATTTATATATCTTCTATAAAATTTTATCCATCTCGATGCACAAGTTTTTGATACAAGCTTCGAATTCGACTATCGAAATAACTTTCGCTCTACTCCTTGATTATCCCATCTCCTGCATTTTTCACGTGATACATACGTTCTCTGTTTCTGTTCTCGAGGTATTTTCGTGCTCGAAACTTCTCAGAATGTGCAGAGATATATCCCCGTGTCGTGTATATTCCCACGATCGGTATCGATCGGTCGGAAGATTCGCTTTGAGAAGAGTATTTACTTGGAGGAAAAAAAGGAAGGTGTTTAACACTTGGTTAGAAGCGGTTTAAAATCGGTGTGTGGTCGTTGTCTCGGAAATAACGAGAAGAAGGCGGTAGCTGTTTCCTCGTTGCCTCGTAAGTCGGGCAAAAATTCGCCCGGCATCCTTACGAAACCGACGCGAGTTCGTAACACAGAAAATTCCCGTTTCTTCCACTGGCAACCAACGGGCGAAGAATGCGAACTCGTTATTTCAGCGATCAGACTGCGTCGCGAAACCCGCCCGCATTCCATCCCGCGTCCATCGTCCCGCCTTCTCGTTTCTGCCTAGAACAACTGCCTGACCAACCCACCCCTCTCGCTCGATAATATAACAATTCAATATTTAAAATCGAATTTTAATTATCTTCCTCGATCAAATCGGGACAAGATCTCGAACGCGATTATCATTCGATTAAAATTATTTCTCAACTCCTCTCAAAAACACACAATCTCATGTAACGCACGAAGCTCATCCTCCACGCGAGTCGTCATCTCTCAATTCGCAATTTCACTCTTCGTTCCATTCGGTATCGCGCGCATATTCTCACGGAGCGGCCAATCTCCCTGTTGCCCCACCCTCCTCGGCGGTGTCCATCGACGACAACATCCCACTTAGAGGCCCCCCTCCTCCCAGTATAACAAACTACCTCCTCGGAAACGTATACACGGGATCGGTGGCACACACGGGAAACCAAGTCGAGCGGGCAAACCAGTCGCGCTGTAATCGCGGAATAATTGAATCCGCGCTCGCCACGGCTACCGATCTCCTCCTCCGCCTCTGTCTATCCACCTGTTCCACGTCGTTTCTCTTCTCCCTCCAACAGTGGAAAGAGAGGTAAAAGGAGGGAAAGAGACGGTTTATTTATAACCGCCTCCGGCATAAATGTGGCTGAATGAGGACTGCATTCATAAAGGGCCACTTTTCCTAGGCCCTAGATCGTTGTAGTCGTTGATGTTGCGATTGTTCTTGTTGTTGTTGCTGTTGCAAGCGACGATTCCGTTTACAACGGCTACTCGGGCCCCGGGGGCATGCTACTTCGCTTACTCGAACGATCCCCTTTTTGCACTTCCTCTCTCTCTCTCTGTCGCCGCTTTCACCTATTCGCCATCCTCCTTCGCTTACACCTCTTTCTAAACGCCGCAAAGGGATTGATGCAACCCAAGATTCGTGCAATCGTGGAAACATCTTGTGGGTGTTTGGAGAAAGTTTTCGATGTTTCAATTTCTTTTTTGTTTTAACTTGTTTGAATTGGAACGGAGACGGTGTTGGAGGAATCAATGTGGCGAAAATTTACTTTTTTCTTCGAGAAAGAGGAGGAAGAGAGTATTGATTATTTTTTTTTTATTTCTCTTTAGTGAAGGAGAATTGAGAGAAATTTGCAATTGTTTCGATAATGCAATGTATTATAATATTCGTAAGAATAATAAACGTGGGGAGACGAGGGGGTTGCGTTGCAAAACCCAGCGCGGCGGAGCTTTAACGCGAAATCCAACGGCGTTGCGACACGCTCGCTTGGATTTCGTCCTGATTTCTTGAGAATATTTACGAGGGACGCGTGTATTCGTGACCGCTCGATGCTGCAAGCGTGCCTATTCGAACGGAATACATGGAGGGAAGGGAGGGAAAGGTCGAACCTCTCCGCGTTCCAATAAATTGGAACGTTGCCGAAAAATCTGAAAGAAAAAAAGAAAAGAAAGCTGCGAAATAAATTTCGGGGGGAATAAGAAAAAAGAAAAAAAAAAGGTCGGGAATTACGATTTAAAATGGAACGTATCGAAATCAACTGGGGAACAATGGGAAAATAATAATAAATGGCCGCGGCGAGGCGAAAAGCAAGTGGCGTCGAAGAAACTATTATTGCTTCGAGTTAATTGATACTAAAAACCAAACACCGCTATCAGAAAAACATAAAACGCGAAGAGTGGAGAAAGGGAAAGGAACACGCGCACACAAATCAAAGCATAATCTTCATAAAAGCGTGGTCTCGCCTCTCAGAGGAGGCGACCCACCCTCGCCACCGAGCCGTACAAGATGAAAAGCAACGCGCGTCGCGAAGGCGTTCGGATACGGTGGCTACTCAATTTTATTGCCAATAACAATGGCGCATTGAAAGCTCGGGGAACGCTAATGCATCATTCTGATTGCGGGCCGCAATAAAGGAGGAGGGAACGAGGAGCCTCCTTTTGTTGGAGGAGAGACGGCGCGGACTGCGTCGCGTGTAGTAACGCTTTGCCCCGATTTAATGCACCTGAGAAAGAGGTTTAAGAGTCGCGTAAAGAGGAGTAGTATCTCTCGAGACCGCCTTATCCTTGAGCGGGGAAGGCTATTCCCCGGCCTTGGATCTTGTTCGTGCCGCGTTATAGACGAGACGAGAGAGGTGTACGCGTCGTGCCAAGCGATTCCACCATTCTTATTATTATTATTTTCACAATCGTCTCGTTGTGTGATGAAGCGGAATTAAAGAATTTACCATCAAATATTTATTATCCGGAACAATATTTGTACGCGCGTGAGTGTATGTGTGTGGATACACGGAAGATCGTTGGTTGACGCGAATAAAATTTGAGAAAAAAGGAAAGAGGGAAAGAAACGAGAGGAAATATCGGATAGAGCTTACCGATTACCGTAAAGCTATTTGCTTGTTCGCTCATCCAGAAAGGATCGATGAATCGTGTAGCAATGGAAAGTGGCGAGAAAGAATCTCGAGGCGGGTGTTTGAATCATCGAACAATGCGGACGTGTCGTCGATTTCCGCCCCCGGCGGTACCATCCGATTATTATCGCGAGTATATCCTTGGAGGGAAAGAGTATTCTTGGAAAAAGTCAGAATCGCGAAGCATGCGGACGTGTAAAGTATCTGTTAACGTTCGCGTTTGAATATTCCAAGAATTTAATTATTGCAATAGGATCTCGTAGATCATCGTCTAGGAAAAATATAATAGAAAATATCGAATCGTCCAAAAATCATAGAAGACAACCAAGACACGGATCTTCTAATTCGCTCCTTCGAAATCTTTCTACTAAGGAATTCAAGCATTATCGAACGAATTCAAAATTGTTCCACAGAGTGCGTATCAACCTTATCTATTGGATTTACATTAATAGATCTCACGAGTGCAACCCAGCATCTTCTCTAAACAAATCTCTAAACCAGAAATTAGAATGGGCCCTTTCCAGCCACCTCCTCCTCCGCCGCGATCGATTAAGACGAACGGTATTCCTCGCGCGAAATAATCCTCGGCCAGCCGATTTTTCCCGGCTCATTAAGCCGGACGTCCACGGTCCGTGGCCCGGCGTCGGATCGTTGCCTCCCCTGTAATTACGCGTAAATAATAACATATCCCATTATCGGTTCATAAATTGGTGGGCAGCGGAGCGTGTCGAGCATGCCCCCTCCCCGCGAAATTTTTTCTCGAAAATTTTTACCTCTCTCTTCATTTCCACGATATATCACGGTATACCGCGTTCCAAGCGTTTTGCATCGTGGAAAATGTAAGTGTATAATAAATGAAAATGTAACACGTATGGAGGACTTTTGCAATATTACGGAATTGGAAGGTGGTTTAATTAAGCCGTGGTTTGCTTCGTTAGATCGGACTTAGATGTGCTGCTCGAGCGAAATATCGCTCTCGTTACATCGCGCTCGATGATCCGTGCCGTCCAATTTCCTGATAATATTCCGAATATTGTTTATCACGGATTGAATTTTATCTTCATCCGAATTTTTCCCAATTACTTTACATCGAATTATTCGAGCGTGTAATCCCGTTGGATCGAAAACGAATGATCTATGCCGAAACATAGTTTACAATTATATCGTTGTATCGCGGTGTAATTTTTTTAAACAAGAAGAAAAATAAAGGAGCCTCTCCAATTGCTTGGGGGAGGGGCGTCTAATAAGACGAAACAACGTTGATCCGTGGGACGAAAACCGGTAGAAGAGAGAATCGTGGCTCGATATTCCAGTTTCGTTGGTCGAGGCGCTTGAATGGCCCCCGTAAGAAGCCCGAGGGCCCCTCTCGACGCTCCTTTTAACCGGCTCTGATCCGTGACGAAATATTAATTGACAGAAAAAGTGGTAGCTCGCAGCCGCCGACGCCGCCACCTTACGAAACCGCGTACCTCCATCTCTCTGCTTTTCTCCCCCGCTCGCGCGTATTAATCCGTATTGAGTTTCTAGTCGCGTGGTGGAAGGGGGAGAGGGGGCCGCCATTGTCGTTCTTAGCCACCGTTATTACCTTTCGGGGATTATAATTGATATCGGTAACGAAAAGAGAGATAAAAGAGACGACGACGCGAAGGGACGACGAGAAAGAATGAAGGTGGCGGCTCGTGAAGGAATTGGCCGTTTTGTCCGTCCGTTAATTGTATCAATTTCTAAGGATGACGAATCTTTCTTCTCGTCCCGACTTGGTTCACGAAAAAAGATATCGAATTCCGTCTGCTCTTCTTTTTTTTCTCTCTTCTTTTTCTTTTTCTTAACCAGGAGAAGACCGAACGAATTCAATTCTAAAAGTTATATTTTCTCTCCTTCTTTTTTTCTTTTTTTCTCTTTTTCCTGGAAGAATAAACGTACAACTTTTCCATCGAAAAGTTTACCATTTTTCTAACCGTATTTTGTTCGTATCGCGAAGCCATATAATTTCCTCTCTGCAATTCTTCGGAAAGATAATTATACGGTTGTTAATAATAATAATAATAATAATGTTGATCGATTCATCGTAGAAATTTGGGGACGTTACGGCGTATTAACTCGGCGTAAGATTCACTTCGAATCTAATTTTCGCGGTACGAAACGAGCGTTATTTATCTTAGGTGAAAATTGATTCGAAGAAAGGCGATCGATGGCTCGTTCGCGATGCTTGCACGGTACTTTTATTGCTTCCCGCTCTCCTCGCCTTCTTTCTCCTTCTCCTTCTCCTTCTTCTTCTTCTTCTTCTCCTTCTCCTTCTTCTCTCCCTCCGTTTTCGCCTTTACGCTTTTACTGCGGAATATTACACGGGTGCCGGCGATTTACGAGGAGCATCCATCGCCGTAAAAACGCTTCGTAAATTCGTGAAAGGACAAAGAAGCTGCCATATAAAGTTTACTGCCACCGCATCGCTGCTCTCGTTTCTCCCCCCTCGCCACCTGTCCGTGTTTCACACAATGTACCCTTCACACGAGCCAACCTCGCCGTTTCTGATATAATTTCCGGGTAATTTTCTCGAACGATGTCTGTATCAACATCCGACCCTATTTCCCCCTTTTTTTCTTTTTTTTTGCCTCTCGTTTTTCACTTTATCCTTCTTTCTTGTCATCCAAACGATTATTCCCAACGCCTCAAATACTTGCTTTGATTAAATATCTTATCAACAGTATATATGTTATCGTTTCTTCGTGTTTTGTCGTATCAGAAATTAATAAAATAATCCATGTATCCAAATTTTTAGAAGAATTTCACAAAGAATCGCTTACCAAATTCTATCTCGAGGATATTAATTTACACTAATCGTGTATTAATTAAAATATTGATTAAATTTTATCAATTTAATTATCTTCTATTATTTCTACTATTTCTACTTTCGAAATTTTCAAAAGAAAAAAGAATTGTAAAGGAGTTCCATTAATTGAAACGAGGTAGTGGTAGTGCCCTTATCGTTCGACGACAACATCACGAAATTCTATTGTAATTCTAATTACCGTCTAAGAAGAAAAAAAAAGGGGGATTACGACACAAGGATAACAGCCGTGAGAGTTGAATCGTTCCTGCTATCCTCCTGCTATGGCGAATCGGCTTCTTTTCACCGTTCCTAATCCGTTGCCTGTAATCCGGTTAGCCGGACGCATTAGCCTTTCGGCCTCCTACGAGTGTCAAGGTGTGACAGGTGAAAGAACAGGGGGGGCAGCGAAGAGAGAATGGCGTTCGCGCAACTTTCGCCGCCTCGTTGATCGGATAAAGAAAAAGGAATAAGAAAAGGACGGATGGCACGAAATTATTCCGGATGGAAAGTCGATGGATCGCTCGATCTATTCCGAATACCTCGGAACGGGTCAGAGAGAGAGAGAGATTTAACCGTGGTGGTGTCACTATCGGCCCTCGAGCGGACGTAATTGCCCACGACAAGCTAATCTTCGAATAGGATAAACGACAAGGAGCTAAATCACTTCACGGTGTAATTCGCCTCTGGCATTCGCCCGCCTTTAATCCGCCTCCCCCACTCCGTTTCCACCTCTGACCTTGTTTTCTCATTTCGATCGTGCGTCGAGATCAAGCAAGTTTGCCGAATTGAATAATTAAAACAAGAGGAAAAAGAGAGGAAAAATTGCCCAGGAAATTCGTCACGATTTCAATATGCAAAATTCGAACGATTAATTGTTTAAATTCTAACGAAATTTTTCATGAACGGATTTGTAACGTTTTATTATTTGAGATTAAGGGATTGGCAAGATATCGATAGTTTAACGATGGTGGATTAATTATTCGAAAAAAAGAAAAAGAGAAGGGAAGGAAAGAAAAAATTAAATTACCGGAGAAAATCGATCGAGAGCCTTGCACGAGTATACGGCACGGCAAACGCCGCCGTCTAGTAAAGGTACGAGAATAAAATTGAGTAAGGTCTCTGACCCGAGGGTCGAAAAGGTACACGAAAATCCCGGTGGAGAGAATCGAGGCCCGTTTATTAATACCAGCCCCGAAGGCTCTCGAGCAGAACCAAGGCGGCGAAGCGTGCTCGCAGTGTTCCTCGCCGATTAGCTCGCCTCGACAGGGCCTCCGAGGAGGGCCACAGGGGACCCAGGAGAGGGCCATTCCCTCGGCGAAACGTGGTGGTGTACGCCTATGCAATTTTTAACTCTTAATATCGTATCCGTGACCCCTCTCGACTACCTAAAACCGCTCAAGGTATAACAATTTAAAGACTTCAACTTTACGTCGAAATTCCTGCACCGTGGAAATAAGAAGGGGAGGGGAAAAAGAGAAGAACAAGGAAATTAACGAAGGGGAGGGAAAAGTTTTAAACATTCGAACAGCTCGGTGAAACTTTCTTTTTTTCTTCTTCTTCTTCTTTTTTCCCGAATTCGGGACTCGATTCGGGACGATAACCGAAGGCTCGGTCGATGGTACGGCACCAGGAATGTTAATTAGTTAATTAAAACGTCTTGGTCCGTTTCCACCTTGGGGATATATTTAGATAACACCCATGTGTCCCGCTATCGCTTTTGGGGTGCTTTTTGGGATCCGGGCCCCGAACCTTGGGGACCGAGGAGATAAGTCCTTGATGGACCGACCACTCCAGAAGACGTTTAGAAGCCTTTAAGGGAATCTTTCTGATTGTTTCGCTCGAAGATAGGGCCGAAGCAACGGTTAATTAGTAAGAGTCTAAAGAAGTCGAAATTCGTATCTTTATCGCGCTTCCCGAAATATAAAATAATAAAAGTAATGCGTAACGTTGGAAGAAAAGAGAGAGACTGTCATTTCTTCCTTCTTTCTCCCTTTCTCAAGAATCAAGAACGATCAAATATATCAACGTCGAATTTCGAATTTATCCTAAATTGCATCTCGGCAAAGGTTCAACAATCGACACCGTGGAGGACAAATCTCTATGTACTATGTTCCAACCAACGCTGGAATTTCTAATCTCTAAATTTATTCGAAATCACATCTCGACAACCGATCGCCACCACACAAATCTCCCGCCTCTACACGCCTCCACCACCCGGTAGCGTTCACCAGCGAACCCCTTCAACCCACGCTCCCCCACCGCTCCAAGGGTTAATCTGCCCGCGATCGCAACGACCGTGAACGCCTGCAACAACGGCCTCGTGCCGTTTCCTTTCATCGGTTCTCGGACCCGACCGATTAGATCCGACATCGAGGATCGAGACGGGGGGATCCTTGTGCTCTCTCTCAGCCATTCTCTCTCTCTTTCTCTCTCTCTCTGCTTTTCTCTCCGTCTCGATAACGCGATTACCCCACATTGTGCGTGCGCCTGTTGCGTGGTCGTAGCAATTTACATCGTGACCGATCGTTATTGGAAACGACGACGTATCGTAATCTTGACATTGATCGTGGATAACGCCCCATGTTTCTCTCATTAACACCGTTTACCTGGATTCTAAAAAAAAGAAAAAAAAGGATGCATCAAGGATTTCTGAGAACTGGAAAATTTTTTTTTTTGCATTTGGAAATTGCGAGACGTTAAGTATTTTTAGTTAGAAGTTAAAATTATCGGAATAAAGTAAACGCGTTGACTGTTTTTTAAAAGTTGTTTGAAAAATTGAATTGTAAAATATCGTGAGAAATCTGCTCGGAATTCTTCGCCTCGAGTTGGTCAATTTCTAGTGAATTGTAGGTAAAAGTGAATATAGATATAGGGAACACTAGATATACGTGTATAAACTAAAGATTATTGGTCGAGATGTAATTCCATTCCTTTTTGCAATTGGTTTAATAACAACATTTTGTGGAATACACGGTATATATCGGCATTTGTGGCATTAGAAAGTACACGTGTAGATGTTTCAAGTGTCGGAATGAGTAAGTCCGGTTGCAAGACGTGAAACAGGAGAAGAGCGTTAAGCCGCAAACGATTAAGCATGAGTGTTTGTGGAATGGTGAAGATGTATTTATATTTGCTTGTGCAGCCGAGCTCTATCCGAGATTTATACGAACAATTTCGATGGTATCGAGCTGCCTCGAATTTATTTATCGCAACTTCCTATTCAAAATTCCTATCGCTCTAATAATCTTTCCAAATTTCAAATTCTATCGAAAACCGTTCAAAATCATAGTTCAAATGAAAAATCGAAATAATGGACGCCACGAATCGTTCTAATAATTCCAAATTTCAAATTCTATCAAAAACCCTTCAAAATCATAGTTCAAATGAAAAATCAAAAATTGGCACATAACAATGGACGCCACGAATCGTTCTAATAATTCCAAATTTCAAATTCTATCGAAAACCCTTCAAAATCATAGTTCAAATAAAAACTCGAAAATTGGTCACCACATAACAATGGACGCCATGAATCGTTCTGATAATTCCAAATTTCAAATTCTATCGAAAACCCTTCAAAATCATAGTTCAAATGAAAAATCGAAACAATGGACGCCACGAATCGTTCTAATAATTCCAAATTTCAAATTCTATCGAAAACCCTTCAAAATCATAGTTCAAATGAAAAATCAAAAATTGGCACATAACAATGGACGCCACGAATTATTCTAATAATTCCAAATTTCAAATTCTATCGAAAACCCATCCTTCAAAATCATACTTCAAATGAAAAATCGAAAATTGGCACCACATAACAATGGACGCCACGAATTTATAACCTCAAAATCGTATGTATACAAGAGATCTGAAGCACGACACCTTGCGACCATCGCTTCAGAAACAGAACTTCAACAAGCGGAGGTAGCGTGTCCACGTCCAGGTGGGCCCCTCCAGGGAGGACAAAGACCAGATTTGCGTGGGCCAATGCACCGTGCTCCACCGAAGCAATTACTCGCCACGATCCTGTCCACGGGGGCAGGGGGAGGAATCTCCATCGGTCATCGACGATCCGGATGCCCGTCACGTGGCGGCGTTTTGCGTGAGTACCGCCGTAAGACCCTGAAGAACGGTCCATTGAATGGAGGACCAGCGAGAGAGAGACAGGGGGGAAAAGAAATGGAGAAGAAGCAGGAAGAAGCAGGAGGATGGGGCAAGGAGGTGAGGTGACGAGGATCCTGACGACTGTCGCGTCAATGCAAACGTCTAGACGTCACGAATAATACTACACACGATCCTCCCTCCCCTCCGCCTTTTATCCGTCCCTCGCGATTGTCATTGATGTCCACGGGATATCTCTCCGCTTCGAAGAATCCAACGTTTTTCTTCAGAAGTAGAAAGATCATTCATGTACATTTATATAGTTTTTTTTTAGAAAAATTGATACGAAACGTGATAACGAGCGTGGACAAATAAAAGAGGAATCTTTCTGGATTTTTCGTATCGGGTGGGCAACGAGTGAAAACAATATCGACATAATCGAACAAGAAATTAGACCGGAACATCGGGGGGGAAAAAAGGAAGAATTGGAATTCGAATAACTCGAATAACTCTGGAGGGGTGTTTTTCTCGGACCTATTAGCAGTTGCAAAGACGCGTCCTTGTAATTAAAGTAGCTCGGTTGGTTCCGATATGTTTGATGCATTATGTTCGATGCATTACGATGCTTTTTCGTAACGAACGATCCGCGCAAAAACGCCTTACGAACCTTGCCTTTCGCGAAACACGCGCGATAGAGAAGAGTTTAGTTATTCCCTTCTTTAAAATATCGTCCGCGTAATGGAAACGCCGCTCCTCGACGGTGGAGCAAGATTTTTCTCCAGTTTAATATCGCCACCGTTCACGTTAAATATGCATCCCGCGCTTAAACGCGTAAATACTGGCCAACTGTTGGGCCGAAACGCAGCGATAACCCTCATGAGACGCCTCACCTTATCTTTATTAAACCGTATCCTCGTTAAACGTGTGAGAATCAACAACGCCCGTTCGATGATCGCCCCTTTCCATGGTTATACACACGCGTATAAAATACACACGAGGAAAGAGTGTATTCATTTTTGCCGTGGAATTACTTTTGGAAAAAAGTACACGCAAAAGTAATAAAACTGCGATGGTAGTAATGATTGCGCGCGAGCGAGCGCGAGAGTATTTGAGAGACGGTGAGGCGAATGCAACCGAGATCTCGAGAAAGAGCGGGGGAGGGAGGAGAAGGAGAAGAGAGGAGCCGGTTGGCAAGAAATTCCTGCAATTTAATGGGATTCTTTGATTGGTACTTGATGCCAGTCGCCATTGGCTCGATACATACGCCACTCACGTACCCCGAAAGGCATTCATAAGAATCGGGATTTCTGCCCTCGGCCGCCGGTTTTAGGCGTTTTGTCGAAATCTGCGTTTTCTCCAAACGCACAGTTTTTCCGAAAGAAAGAAAAAGAGAAAAGGGGGGAGAGAAATTCAAAATTCCGTCCGTCCCTCGCGCTTCGGTACAAAGATCGAGCAAAATATTCCTTCTCATCGGAATCCCATAAATCAATCATCGATTTATTTATCTGGAAACGAAATTCAATATCGTGCGGCTCGATATATCGGTTTTTTCGATATTTGTCGATTATTATCGTCGAGCCCAACAATACCACCGAAACCGTGGAAAAACTTACCCGCTACAGGGAGCGAACGAAAGCGTTCTCCTTTTTTTTCCCCCTTCCTTCGAACGCGTTACACACGAAACCTGCTTTACAATTGTAATGCCTCGAATTAATCACGATAACCTGGACTAATCACCGCTCTCTCCCGTATATCGATGAATTTATATAGAGAGAGAGAGAGACAAGGTGGCAAACGTTTCGAGCGTTAAACAGCCGATAAAACTTCCTTTTAACAGGATGGAATCGGGCTCACCAGGCCTTAATCACGCCAATCTTGTCGAATGATCGCGACATTTCTCTCTATGAATTACAGTGGAAATTTCAATATGCTCTCGCCACGATTTCCACGATTCTCGATTCTCGAAACGGGTCCCTAAATGCTAAACGGTTGACAAATTGTACGTATACGAATTGTAACGATATTCGAGTTAATTCCGTAGGATTGAGAGGATTGAGAAAAACGCGGAACAAATGGCAAAACTAACAAATATTCTTTACGGATATATAATCGAGATTTCAATCGATATTGTTAATATTAACCACGCGTAATCCGTATATATCTGGACGCTTTTCCACGCCTGGGCATTCCGGGAATTTCTCAAGGATCTCGAGGATTCCGATGGTGGCGCCTGCGTGGCGTCACAACTTTCAACCTCTTGCGTGGTATTCTATGTTTTCCTATATCAAATGTCACGCCGGTTTTTCCTTTTTCCTAGCAAACCACGATCAGAATCCATTCCGATCGACTATGTTAATGTTTACTTTTACTAAGTTATTATCGACGAGTATCGAGTTAATTTGGATAATCGTTCGATGGATAAAAACGAATTTAAGTAGAGCGCGAAAAACTTTGACTCGATCAAATTGAAATATTAAATGAAACTTGGCCGGATGAATCTCGATGTTTGTTTAGTCTCCAGTCGTTGGATCCTCATCGGCACCCTCAGATCTGCTTGTTATTTAACTTAACTTGTTATTTAAAATAAAATTTCGATAAGTTTGAGAGACGAGAGATCCGACGACGATGATCGGATCGAAATACCGTGGAACGCCACAGTGGCGGGAGACGTGACACTTCTCTGCATTCAGCATAATGCAATCGTGTGTTGTGACCCGAAACCGTACTCCAGCAGACGTTACGTTCAAGATACGCGTGAGACCCGATCGCGCGTTCAGACACCGTTGTCTCGCGGCAAAAGAATGTAAGATAAGAGTTCTGGGTAATAAAGAACGGGATGACGACGAGAGGATATCGCGTCCGGATACAAATTTCGAGGACTGACCTATATTCAGGGAAACTCTGTTTCCTGAAAAAATAAGAGAAATTAGGATTTTAATTGGATTCTGCAAAACTTCTCGAATCGATTATTATTATAAAATAAATTTGAGCTTCTTTCAGAAAAGAAGCTTGGTCACTTAAACCGTTAGAATCGATTCGCTCTCCTCTCAATATTTAGAATATTTTTGGAATTTATACGACGCGATAAGAAATCGTGCGTTTGAAAATAGAAGGAGACAATATGGAGACTGACTTGGGGTATACCTGGAAAATTCCTTCAAGCCTTTCGAACGAATTCTGGCTCTCGAGTTTCGTGGTTAATCTAAGATCTACAAGTCGCAGAGGGGCTGGCTCCTTTATCAAGTACGATCTTCTCGGTTCCTTAACGAACAAGGAGTTGAAGTGTCGTTAATAACCGATCTTTCCACGTAAGGAGGCGGTCTTAAATTACCGGGGAGGGCAGTTTTTAACAGTTTAAACGACCAATTTTCCGAGAGAAGAGCCATAATTGAGCCGACCACGTGTACTACCTTTACCATGTTTCGACTGGGCACCGTTAAAAGTGAAAATCCGTTTCGAAGCCACGATTCTCTCTTCTCTCCAATTCTTTTATCTTTAATTTAATTCTTGGACGAATTCGAGCTTGCGAAATCTTTTTAAATTTGAACGAAACTCAGTACGCCACACTTAAAAAAGAAAAGAAAAGAAAAGAATTTATTCGTATTCATTCGCTCAATTTTGGATATGATTTCATTCCAATTCATTTACTTTCAATAATCGTTGAAGAAAGCTCGAAAACGTGGCAACGTATTCGAGAGACACCTGTTCGATCCTGGCTTCCAGAATCCTGAAAATCGTCACTCGACTCGGTTCCTCGTTAAAAAGTCAGGGTTTGCTCGGTCCCGATATATCACGTCGGTGGCAGTTACATGGCTGACACGGACGGACGGACGTTTCCTTCCAGAGATCTTCGAGGACTAATGGGATTTTAACTAACGATCGGCCGGCCGGAGAGGAAGCGACGAGCCAGATCGATCGATCGATCGCCCTGCCTTCTTCTCTTCTCTCTTTCAGTTTCGTGGAAGAGCGTTTGCCACGATAAATTGGATTCTTTTATATATCGATTTCGCCCACCCCTTCGTCCAGGTTGGCGCGAGTGGTGATAAATTGTCACGCTTTTAATTTATGATTGGACGCGGGACCGAAATGTGGGTTAATATTTTTTTCTTTTCTCTCAAGGGGATTGATAAAGATTCTTCCAACATCTTTCGTTTGATCGAATCAATAAGTCATCGATTATGTTTCTTGAGAGCGGTTAACGAAATTTAATTTTTCTGAAAAAAAAAGAAAGGAAAATATACGTCAGAATGTCAAAAGATCGATTATCAGGATTAATCATCTCTCTTTCTCCGCCCAGATTTTTACAATCGAAAACTCTACTACTTCCTATGCGTGTATAAATGTAGAACGTGTCGGAGCACGCGATCGAATTCCAATCAATATCACGAGAAGAATCATTATCGAATTGCTCGACCGATTTCGACGTCCATCCCCCAGATCCCTACCTCGTTAAATCTTTAATTAAAATTCGCTGATCGACTTTCCACTCCTCCTCCTCCTTTTCTGCCTCTTTTATTTCCACGGAGAGCAGACGTATATACACACCTGAGAGCACAAGTGCAAGATAACGAAGAATATCTCCGTACTCTTCCTAATGATCGAGCCCCCTGAAACTAGCAACCGGCCCATCCCAGCCGAGGCTCGCAAGATTAGATTAACTCTCTCTCTCTTCGCTCGCAGTTTTTACTCCGATCCTGCCTCCGATTATTTTCGTTTAACGAGCACAATATATGCATACACGTGGCCTCCCTGAACCTCGTGTGCCACGAACAGCAGCCCTCCCTCTCCTCCCCGCGAAATCACGCACGCACCACGAAACCTCTCCTCCTCCTCCTCCTCCTTCCCTCCCTTTATCTCTCGCCCCCCTTTTCTTTTCCCATTAATTAACCCGACCCGGCTCTTATCGCTTATATACCTGCTGCTCTCGAAACCGCCTGCTCGCGATGTTGCCGGTCACCGGGCGATGACTGGCCAACACCGGACCCGCCAGAAAATTGAACGATCACGCGCCGTATCCCTGCGCACGGCCGGCCGATACGTCATCGACGATGATTCGATTATTGGCGAGCAAACGTCCGTGTCCCGCCCCGTTTAACGACGAACGCACCGCGGAAGAAAGTTCGGTGATCGGCCGTGTAATTACAAATTTTTTTCCACCCCCTCCCCATCACCCTGAAATCCCTCGTGTCGCCCCTCTGGTCGCGCGCATTACGCTCCCAGACCCCCTTTCGGAACACGCCTCGAACCCGACCACCCAATAATAAAGTGCCTTTCTTTTTCTCTCTCTTTCTTTCTCTCTTTTTTTTTTACACGCCGCGCATTAACCACGGCCCCCTAGTCGATTTTTCTTGGATCGGTTATCGCGAAGGAACAGCGCGCGAACACGTCCAACGATAAATCTAAAACTCTCTCCGCTTTAATACGTCTTGTGTGCGTATCTTTCGATCGTTTTATCGAGGAATCGCCGTCGGTGAGTTAACGGTACGGAACGGACGACGATTGATCCATCCTTCCTTCCACTTTTCCTCCTCGAGATCGATCGCGTCTCTTCGACGGACGAATTAGAAGTGGCTCGATAATCAAGTTGTGCGCGTAATATGTATTTACGTACGAATATTTGGGTACAGTGGGAGCGAAAAGTATTATGAAACGTTCTCGTAACAACACGGTTTATTATTGTATCGAAATCGAGGCGTTTAATTGTGCTACGTAACAAAAATATTTTTCGTAGCCGTTTCTTATGTATTATCGAATAACAATTGTCGCTCTTTTCTTTCTTTTTCATTAATAAATAATAAATTTAATACGAATTTAATAATGCAATGGAAGAAAGATCTCGATTCTTATCCGTGACGGATAGATAAACGAACGGAGTTAACAATTTTCCACGTCGAAGAGGAAAAAAGAAAACGTTGCTTGAAAGGGAAAGAAAACAATTGGGCATTCTTCTTCTCGAAAGAAGAAAATACTTATGGACGATAGTGTACGCATTAAAACGCGTGTCAAGCGCGTTTCAGTCGAACGTGTTTCACAGACACGAATACAATTAAGCATCTACGAATCGCCTCTCCATGTCCAATCCCATGGCGGGAGTTAGCGCGAGCGCGATAGGGACGTGTAATTTGCTGAATAACACGTTTTTAGCCGGGCCACGCGTTATTAATTCATGAAATCGCGGGTGTCCTCGCGTGATCACACATCGAGGAGGTGTTCAATAGGCAAAACAGGGAGAGAGAGAGAGAGAGAGGAAGAAAAAAAAAATTATACACCGTTGATCGCGGAAGGATCCTTCGTTCCATTCCCTGCCATTTCTTTTTCTTTTTTTTTTTTTTTTCCATCTTCTCTAAGAAGACTCGACGTGTTATTAGTCCCATAGATAGTTTATAGAAAGACTCTCGACAACGGTTGAACACACAAGCCTATTATTCCTCCGTTTTGTATTATCCCCTCCTCGAATCGATATGTCGCGAGTGACTCGATAATAAGATGAAAGAAGGGAAACAGATTCGTTTTCTTTCTCGTTTCTTCGATTTTTTTAATTATCCGATCGACGAAGAAGAATATCGAAGATAAGAGTTCTTTTTTCTTTGTGCAATTTTGCAACCGCGTGATTGAATCGATGCTAATTAAGGCTTCTTTTTTTTCTCTTTTGTAGAATATTTGCACGGATTACAACGCGATTTTCGAATCGAAGACGGCTCTTAATTCGCGGTTACGTAACGGATAACGCGATTTCATTGCGGAGTAATTAACGTGTCGTGTCAAAAGGACACACTGACGTGCGTTCGCGGTTAACGGAACCGGGAAGAACACCATGACTTCGTGATACGCATGCAAATTCCGTTGGGAATCGATCAACCAGTATTTCCATCCAATGAGAAATTTTATACGCACGCCTCTCCTTTTCCCGTCCGTGATAGCCAGTGATTCGATTGTTTTTCTTTTTACCCTTCTAGTTATTTGTAACAATTATTTGTAATAAAGGGAAAAAGGGTAAACGTGATAATTTTAAAAATTAGAAATCGTGGTTAAAGTCTTTTCTAAATACTCCGTCTATCTATTATTTCATCGGCTTCGATTAGCATTCTTTCAATTTCCTTCTGTTTCATTTTTCTTTTCCCTCCCGAATTCTTTCTAGCTCTCCCTCCCTCCTCTCTAGCTTTAAATACCGGCGTCAAATTACTCTCACGAGTTACTCTCTAGAAACGCGAACAGTGAAGGGCGATTTGACGACAACCGGTGCTGGTAGAAGCCAGAGGCAAGAAACTCTGTGCTCTGCGAAGCCCCGGCGAGGAGAAGACGCGGATTTCGAAGCGGCGGCGGCGGCTGCCCAACTGGAATCTGGTATCTATAGCCGGCCGACGAATACCTGAGGAAAGATCATTAAAATCCTTGAGCGTATGCGCGGTTTGTACCCCGTCGCGTATCCATTACGCCTTAATTTCGCGCAGGCCTTAACCGACCCACGGATAATACCCGGCAGGAATAATCGAAATGGAAATGAGCCGGAAACGCGTTTGAAGAAACGCGGGTCGAAATTGAGCGTAATCAGAAAAATGAAAGGAAAGCGTAAGAAAACGAAGGAGGAGAAAGAAACTCATCCAAAAATTCATATAGAAAAGAGCGACTTCGTTGCAAACTAGTTTCTCTCCTATTCAAATTTCACGATTACGTAATTTTTGAACTGGTCAAATTAAGAGCAACGTTTTGATCCGCAATTGTTGTATGCGATCAGTAAAACTCGAGCTACGTAGAAGAACTAGTTGCACGATTCGATGGAAGGAAAAAATGTCGTCGCGGAGAATCGAAAAAGAATTCCGCGCATGCGAGAGAGAGAGAGAAAGAGAACGAACCGCGGGTGGACGAATTCGAGAGGATCTCACGACACGAGGGAGAGAACAAGGAGGACAAGGCGGATGAGCATGGCAGCACCGGGCAAGATATCACAGGCAGCACAGGTGGAATCTGGTATCTGACGAGAAGGTAGTTCGCCTGGGACAGCGGGCGCAAGGATGCGAGAGAAACAGAAAGAAAGAGAGAGAGGAAGAGAGAGAGGAGAAAGACCGAACGAGGCAAAGGCTCGAACGAGAAGGAAGAAGAGATATATACCTGTGACTCGAAACCTGGAGATTCACCCAAACACCCTTGCGTGTAACGCTCGCGCGTTTTCTCAGTCTCCACGTTTCGCCATGGCTTCAGCCCTCTCGCCCCCCTTCCCTATCCCGAGCGTAACCCCCTCGAAAACCCGCGGTGCTTGCTCTTGCCTCTGTTGAGGCTGTAATAATGTGCTCACATATTGGAGTACCTAAGGAGAGCCGAGAGAGAGAAAGAGAGGAGAAGGGAACGAGTGGGGTGAAAACAGCGAAGAAGAAGAAGGAGAAGAAGGAGAAGAAGGAGAAGAAGAAGAAGAAGAAGAGGCTCCCAGGAAGGGGACGAAGGGAGAGACTGACGGGACTCTGAGCTGGACCAAGGCGCCGATAGTGTGTACATCGACTGCGCTCGCCCTCTGAGCATGTGTGAGTGCGTGTTAAGCGTGGCCACATGCCCACCAGCGGTAATAAGAGAAAATAAGTAAAACCCTAAGGTACGGACCGGAGGGGGCATAGGGCGGCAGAAGGTGGGAGGAGGGAAGAAGAAGACCATGCCACGAGGAGAAGAAGGGACGAGAGGGGAGCAAGGGAGTAGTAGTAGTAGGTACCACGGTAGAGGGAGGAGGAGGAGGAGGAGGAGGAGGTGAACCTGTTCCCGAGGGAGTTCCTTGACCCTCGGGCGGGGGGGCACACACTCTTGGAGTTGCGAGTCTTGGAGAGACGCGAGAAGCCAGCGGTGTAGCCACCACCATGATGCCCGCTGGCTAACTTCTCTCCTCGGGGCCCTCGAGAGCAAAGCAACAGGCCGGTGGAGAGAGAGACGGGGAGAGATGGGATATTCTACTCTCTGGCTGCGGTAGGCAGACGGGAAAAAGATGAAGGATGAGCGGCCACGGAGAAAGAGACGCGTATATGTGTGTGTGTGTGTGTGTGTGTGTGTGTGTGTGTATATATATGTGTATAGAGGGACCAAAAAGGGGGCCTTACGCGCGAGAGAAGGAAGGAAGGAGATGGAAGAGTTAGACCAGTATCCCACTACTACCGGGCTGTCCGTGGAGATCCGTCCATCCGTCCGTGGACCACGGTGCACCATACTGGCACGCTACTACCCATCGTGGACTCGAGAGATTCTCCGCGCGAGGAGAACAGGCCAGACGGAGAGGGAAGCGGAGACGACTCGCCTCGATGTTGCGCCGTATCGTCTCCTCTCTCCGCGTGTATATATATATATATATATATATATATATATATATATATATATATATATATATATACAGGTTCTTTCACAGGCTGACCTCGCCGGGTGTAACGAGTGGAAGAGATCAGGGCTGCCGGGAGGAGGAATCGCGAAAATTTAATTTCGATCACCACGGGGGAGAGGAATACATGGACGGAGGATCGAGGACGATCGCAATTAGGCTAAACGCGATTCCTCCGTTTCCTCCGCAATTAATTAATTCCATATTGTACGCGCGTTAAAAACGCGAGAGAATCGTTGCAAAGATGGATATCGTTCGTGGATTCGTTCGTTTAAATTTTACTTTCAAATTGGCGGGAATCGTGAAACGATTGCGTTAATGATCGGAGCGAATCAGAGTCGAGGATACAATACACGCTTAAGAACGGGATGGATCACCCTCCTCCTCCGGTTTCTCCTGGATCGTTCCGTTTCGCGGAACAACTGGCTTCGCAGCCGGGGTACGAGACGCGAAGACTAGTAGAAAGGAGGTGAGCAGTGTCCGGGGGAGAGGCCCAGTTGCCGGTGATAATTTATTGCCATTTAACCGGCCGTCCCTCCGTCCCGTCCCGATAACTCGACACGGGAATTACGTGGAACATTGTATACGGGGGCAGAAATTCAATGACGATCACCGCCGATGGCATTTTCTCCTATCCCACGATTCGCAAGCATAATGACGGTGGACACGCGACTTTATCCATTATTCATTATTCGCCCGAAATCCTTCTTCTTCCGGAATATGCATAATTTTCGAGATCCTTTCACCCCCTTATATATTATATCCCCCCCTCCCTCTTGCGTAACCGCGCGCATTAATCGCCTCGAAGAGGAGAATCGTCTCGAAGAAAATTGAACCTGTTTTTTTCGCGATGCTTCGATGTTAAACGCTGGTCGTCCCGTCTGCAACGAGAACTCGATATCCCCTCGCAAAAGGTGAGAATACACAACGCGGCCGTTTACGAAGGCTCGCTCGATGAAACCGATCGTGAAGATATACGCGAGCGGGCCGCCGCGGATATCCAGCATCCCGACGGCGCGGCAAGTGTACGATCGTGTGTAACGCCGTTCTCTGGAAAGGCAATCGCGCGATCCGGACAGAGACGGAATATCCCCCTCGTAGTTGTGTGCGCCGACACGCACGTACATTCCCCTCCCCCCTCTTCCTTACACAATCTCGTAGCGAACGTTGCGCACCCAAGGCAGACCATGAGGATTAGAGAGATCGGTGCGTGCACCACGAGCGTATCCACCGGGTATACACCGAGGAGGAGAGAACGATCGGCCACGCTGGACGCACAACCGAGAGAAGAGCGGACTGTAGAGAGAGAGAGAGAGGGAGGGAGAGATCCATAGGGGTCGGGGTGAAGAGCGGCGATGGTGGTGGGAGTCGTGGATGCTCCCGCGGTGGAGGTGGCGGAGAAGGTGGTAGTAGGAAGAAGGGGTCCGTGGGTGAAGAAGGAGGAGGGAAGGAGACGGGTGGCTCGGGTGCAACCGAGACGAAGGGTAGGGAGTGAGAGCGAATGAGAGAGTGTCTGGCGAGGGGGAGGGGGGAGGCCCGCAGGCCGGCCTGCGGCTCCGACTCAGTATCCCCGGAGCGACCGTCTCGTGTACCCCGCGGAGGTGCTGCGTTTCCGTGCTCCAGCGTGCACGACACAGCTGTGTATCGCGCGCGCGCGCACACATACACACGTATACGCAGGTAGAAGGTGGATTTACGTGGCCGTGCACGCACGCCTTGGCCACGCACACGTACACGCGTGGAATCGTGGAAAGGTGCGCGTACGTGCACGAGGCACGCGCGCGTGTGCCGCGATCCACACACCTGTTCCTCTCCTCCTCGGTGAGGGACACACGCCGATATCTGGCGACAGAGGCGACCGCGACAGTTCGACGACACGCGCGTGTTTATCGAAACCATCCCGCGTTTCGAAGATACTCTGTACATAGCGCGAGTTGCGATTCCAGTGCGATTCCTTCCTCCTCCTTTGGGGGAGAAGAAAGAGAGAAAGAGAGAGAGATCAGGAGTGAAATTTCGAGTGGAATTTCGTAGGAAAGTTTTAGTCGATTTACGGGATTGGAACCGTGATCGAGGAAGATAGATCGTGGACCATCGGATACTATTCGATTCGATTCGGTCGAAGATTCACCGTGAGTTTACCGATTTATTTAGCAAAGTGGATTTCGTTCGATCGAACTGGTAGTGAGGTGATGCCCGAGGCTCGATCGAATAAAAAGTATTTCACGTAAATTTCCAGGGGTGAGGAATAAGCACGTGCTACTACCAACGGTTTGGACGACGAGAGAGAGAGAGAGAGAGGATCGCGGATCTCGAACGATCACGTGTCGTTCGCTCGCGCGTCTTTCGGAAAATAATTTCGAGGAGTGCGCTCGAAAGGAGGTCGTTCGAGAAGATCCAGGAAGAAGGAGCCCGTTTATCGAGTTGCGCGCGTCACGTGAACACAACGGACGCGCGGCTCCATCCTCGATTAATTACCTTTTCGATCGAGGTGAAACGGGCCGAGAGAAGGGAACCGACAGAGAGAGAGAGAGGAGGGAAAAACGAAGAGGATCGTAACGACCTACCGATATCGCACGATCAAAGGCAACCGTGCGAGGGAAAGGTGTACCTGTCGCGACGCGAGAGTGCACGTAAACATCTTCAGAGGCCCGTCCCGCGCATCCTGGATCGTCCTCGTTAGAAAGTTCGATCTTTCCAACCTGAACCGCGAGAAAACCGACTCTCTATCGATATCTATCCCACGTTATCCGCGTATCCAATTATATTTTCAGTTTCCTCTTCTAAACGTTCCCAACTACGCTACTCCCACACGTATTGTTACGTATAATATAAAACAAAACAGTGTTAAACAGTGATTGAATAGTGTCCTCGAAATATCGTTAATTTCAACGGGAGATTCAATGTTATTATATTACTTACGAAGTGGAGTACCGTGAGATATATATATATATATATGTAACAGTGGCTCGTATTTATAAGTGTGTGCCCGCGGACCGGAAGTAAATAATAAGAAGTGAAGTGTTAAATCGATCGAAAGAAGAAAACGGGAGCGGGATAATCGATAATCGTTCCGTGAACTTGTGAACAGTGCTGAATCGATTTCAAACTCTCTTGGAATTACGAGGGATATATATATATATACAAACGGAGACGCGCACGTATTTTTATATATATATATATATAAAATAGGAAAGGATTACGCAGGAAGGATTTTCGTTGGATTGGAAAATTTTTAGTTGGGAGAGGAGCTGGAGAAGAGCTAGAGAAGGAGGTGACCCACGGGGGGAATGGTGATGCGGTAGTCGAGGGATTCCTCGAGGAAAGACATGAGGGCGGCCGCCGCCTACGTCCTGTTCCTTGCCCACCTCATACAGGTAACGTGTACGCTTTATCTGCCCTATTCGCGACAACGGATCCTCTTCCGTGTTCCACTCCGTGCATGTTCATGTACCTCCGGAGAGTGCCGACGGAGAACGTCTTCTCTTGTCTCCCCTCCGCTGCGACCTTTGCTTTCGCCCGAATCTCTGTCAAATTTTCCCGATCAATCGATAATAATAACAACGAGGTTCTGAAAGAAATCTACGACGAGAATGAAAATTTATTTCTAGATAATTTAATAATTCGCCAGTTTTTTTTTTTTCACGAACCAGGAAATTAACTTTCCGGTGGATGGAGGCGATTAACTTTGGAGAAAGTCTCGTCTCGTTGACTTTTTCCTACGAATATTCACGTCGACGTGACCTTTGCTCGGAAATCTCAGGATTTTTAGTTAGATTGATGTATGGAATACTTGGAAATGAAATTAATAATCTTTTTGAAACTCCATCTGGATATACGAGCAATTATAAACCTTACACAAAGTATTGTAAGGAGATATATAAACGAAAATCTTGGATTCAAACAGACATTCCCGAAAAATAAGAGATTCGCGAGATCTAAAAAAAAAAATAAAATTCTAATAATAATCCTTCGATGAGACGAGTTTTATCGATATAGAAAAATTAAACGGGATTATTTTCGAAACGCTCCTGTCTCTATTTAAAAGACTGGGAAAAGTCTATAATTAATAAATCGCGTTAGAAACACAGCGTTAATCTCCTATCGAATTGCTTCTCATTTGGAAAAAAAAAAAGAATAGTTAACTTGGATATGATCGAACCGCGAGAGACGGAGCAATTACTCGCCGATCCTGAACGATAAGTTCGCGAGTCCAGATAAGCCTAGTAATTATCGATAAACCAGTCGACTGTGTATCGATGCCAGATATAAATAAACGAAGGGAAAAAAAAGAAGGAGAAACGATTACATATTAATTACATGCATTAGGGTGAACGAAGCGCAAACTGTCGCAAAGTGGAACGATTAGATAAGTAGCGGCCGGCTCGAAACGATGAATCATTGGGACGAGGTTTATTAACTTATCTTAGACGCTAATATTATTCGATGAACGTGTAAAGACTGTCGACTGAACAGTGTATATATACATATATATATATATATATATATCACGTATACACTCTGTGCACATTTCGTCTCTGCCTTCAAATCTCGATCCTCGAATTATTTTTCCAAATATATGCATTATCTATACAATAATTTACTTTCCCTTCTGTATTATTATATTTCTCCATTTACACCAAATTCTTCATTCTTTCTACTTCTTTCATTTAACATTCTCCATTTCACCAACAAAGTTTCCATCCAAATCACAGAATTTCTTTTCTAACACTGAAATATACACTAAAACTTGCCAATGCGAAAAAATCGTCCATCCGCTCAAACTTTTCCACCCGATGAATTTTACAAACGAGTCGCAACGAGTATCCACGTTATAAAAACATTGTAAAACTTGCAACCGGTTGCATTCGGTTGCATCGCGCATCACGTAAAACGGCTTGCAAACCCAGCACGGTTCGTCTCACGACGAGTTTCTTCTTCCTCCTCCTCCTCCTCCTCCTCCTCCTCTTCCTCTTCTTCTTCTTCTTCGTGTCGTTGCGCGAGGATAAAGAGGGCGGCACCAAAGCATCATCCTCCCGCTTCTTGTTCTCATCAAGCGGATACACGGTGCAACCGCGGCCCTTTTTTCCCGCCGATCTCGCCTCCTCCTCACCCACACTTATCATCCGCTCCACGCATCTCCTTCCCTCCTTCTTATCCTCCTCCCGGAGGACGGAGAGTTATTCCAGCGCCGCGTGTATCCCTCCATTGTGCGAGCCGGTCGAAAAATGTGTAACACGTTGAATCGGTGTAATCGGCCACGGCCCTTATTTGTATCCCCCTGCTCGGTTATTATTACACGCGTACGTTCTATGCGTGTATATTCGTGCGCCACAGGGATGATCGAAGACGGAGATTCCCCGCTAACGCGCCGCAATGAATTCTTTTTCAAGATGATATCCAATCGTGGTTACTTCGTAAATTGTTATTGACAAATTTTTTTGGCCTGGAAATTTCGAATATTTTTTTTGTTTCGTTAGAATTCTCGATTCGTTGTTAAACGCAGTTTGCAACAAGTAAAACGATGATTCTTTTTTAATCGTTTATCGTCATCATTTATCCTGGGGAATGAAGTGTGAGAAAAAGTGTGTTGCTTTTGAAATTACGAAAGGGAATTAGTCTGTTTCCCCTTTGTTAATCCGTTTTATTTTAGAGAAGACGCGCGACATGTTGATTCGTCTGGATACGAGAGACAAGCGAGAGAATTATAACTGGGCTAATGTCGGTGTATCGTATGACCAACGGGTGGATACGTTGGCTGCAATGCAGGCAAAACGTCTGGATATAATTCATATTGAACGTGGAAGCGAGTAGAATACGAGTGGAATAAGTAACGGCTGTGTAAATCGTAGCCGTGAAAGCTTTAAAATTCTTGATATAAGTATTGAAGTATTACGCGTAATCTAACTAGCAATTTGTGAAAGCAAGATAGAATCAAAACGTTCATGAAAACATACGTAACAATTGATGTTCGCTTTCGAGAAATTCATAAGGTGTTAATAAAAGAAAAAAAAAAAAAAAGAAAAGGGGCCATTTGTAATGCAAAACATTGGAATTCGTTTATTTTCGATGGGGGAATTACGTGTTTTGCAAAAAAAAAAAGGAATTAATTGTTTTAAGGCGTAAAAGTGAAAAGTGTCTGTTTAAAAACGGAACGAAGAAATATCTAAGTTAAAGATATACACGTTCTATGATATTCAATCTAATAATTTTACAAATATATATATACTCGTAATAGTCGATTATTGATTAAAATTTTTGCAAAAATCTAATTCACGATTTTTCTCATTCCAATTCGTGTATTCGATCTCTAATTGTTTCCAATTTCGTGACACGCGTCCAACCGTATTACATTACAATTCGAGTCGAATTACACCTCGAGAAAAAAAAGAAATAAAATTCAATTCTTCTTTGTCACAGAACCGAACAAAATTCTTTCTCTCTCTCGTGTACGAGAAGTTCGTAAACAACAAGTTTAAATACCTCAACAACCTCTCTCTCGAGACGATATTCTCAGTAATAAGGGCTCGAGTAAGAAGGAAAGATGGAACCACTCGAAATCTTTCTCGAACCCGGCTTCCAGATCCCAGGGAGTGAAAGATTTTTTTACTCGTTCGAAAAAACACTGGACGACGGGAGCTCGCGAAACGCAATCTCGTTGACGGCTAAACACAGCCTCCGCGGCCACTCGAAACGGTGCTTCCAAAAACGATGCCTCGGATGCAACCCCGGCTGCCGAGATTTCGGGGGTAATTGGGGCTCGAAAGTTCGGAGTTTGCTGCGCGAGTTATGAGAAAGGGGAGGCCCTTTCACAAATGACTTTCGAGGAAGAGCGGCGCACCCCCCTCTTTCCCTCCCCTCCCTCCCGGATGATTTCGACCTAGCGCAATTAACCGCCGCTTCTGCTCTCTTTCAATTACAGCCCGAGCCGGAATTACCGTTATAACGCGCGAGATGGCTGCCGTTTGGAAAAAAGAAGAAAAAGGTATTCCGGCCGAAAAGTATTCCGAGAAACCGATACCTCGCCGATCCAACTCGCTACGTGTCACTTTACGCCTCGTATGTGCGTGTGCGTGTGCAATCTTGAATAATTTCTCCCGATTTAATATCGTCAACATGGAGGAGTGGGATAAAATTCATTCGACAACTCAATCTATTTATTGAAATTTTCGAATCGACCTTTCTTTTTTAGGGGAGGAAGTGTTTAAAATTTAGTTTAGAAAGATGAAGGATAATTCATTTAACTCGGATGATAAGATACGCGTTTATATTGGTTTAAAGACAGGTGATCGATACATATATCTCGAACACGATGGTTTGTCCGTCACGATTTTCCACCCCTCCCCTCACGAATATGGAATTCGAGCATCGAAATTGCCACGGGAGTGCTCGAGCGCAATTATCGTGAATCCCCGTTATGGAGATCGGCGGGGACGAGAGATCGATCTGCGGCCGTGGAATCGTGCACGCGAAATCTCCGCTCGTACACGTCTTGGATTTTTCTCGGCCCGGCTCGATTATAATTCATCCACCGTCTCCACCGTCGGCGCGTCTTAATTATCCAGGCTTGGAACGTGGAACGAAGGATGGATCGAGAGAGAGCCGGCTTCTCTTCCCCGTGGAAGAAGAAAAAGCAAGTGGTGGAGGGGAAACCGATTGGAGGAAGGGAAGATCGGTCACGCCTGGATCGCCTCTAAACGCATATCTCGAATTAATAATCCTATATTTCTTTTTTTTAAATCATTCAGGTAATAAAGATCGAGTCAAAGCTTCTCTGCATTTCCATTTCTTTTTCGTTCTTTACATTTTGGCGATTGAATAGGATAGGATTTCTTCGGTTAAAATCGGCAATAAATTTGAAGGATTCTAGATTTCGAGAATATAAGAGCGTATGTTAAATTAGTCACGAATCTTTAAATAGGCTCCATTTAAGAGCAGAACTGGCGAGGGAAGAGAATATCGACGATAATAAAATATTTTTTTATATGAAGATCTTCGTAAAAAAAAAAAGAAACATTCGATATATTTATACAGAAACGGTACGGGTTTTTTCACACGAAAATTGACATTCGCGAGGCGAGGATCGCAAAAAAAAGGAACACTGGCGCGTAATTAATCAACGCCAGCGGATGAAACTCATTGGAGTGAACTCAATAACCCTGTCGAGGAAAATTAGCTCTCGCGTACAACTCTCGCGCGCAAATTTCTCTCTCTCTCTCTCTCTTCTCCCGACCAGGTTTTTACGGGAGCCCGGTAACAACATCTTAACCGCCGTTATCAAGAAATCCTCTTCCAGAAACGAGAGGCGAGCCGAATCCCGCCAGGAAAACTCTATTACTCTATCACGCCGCAAGTACGAACTCGATCAATCATCCCTTCCTCGACTTTATATGAAAAAAAAAAAGAAAGAAAGAAAGAAATATCCTATCAAACACCGTGGATCACAACTTCTTCCTCCTCGAGGAGACGAGCCCGAGGCTACGAATTAATAAAAGTAACGATCCCATAATCATAATCCGAAAACGGAAAAATACATACCAGGGTGGTGCGTAACGGCAATGGTAAATCACATCAAGGTGAAAGAAGCGAAGCTTCATCAGCAAGAGGAGAGAGAGAAAGGGTTGAGAAAAAGACGCGCGCATGCCCCGCGGCGGTCGACGACGACCCGTTTAGCGCATTAGCGCTCCGCTTCCGCTTTTACCCTGGGAACCTATCTCTCTCTCTTCAACTATTCACACACACACACGCTACATCCCTTTCATACAACGAACACGATCGCGTTCTTGCCGTTCCTCTTCTTGCTATCACCGCGGCCAATTATCAGCCGCCGTCTCGCGGGAAGTTGCAGGGATACAGAGTTGGATAATAGTTACATAGTGCCTACTTGCACGTGGTACGGAAGCTGGGACGAATATCGAGGGAGGGGAAGGAAAGAGATATCGATGGCGCGGCGTGGCGTGACGCGGAAATGATAAATAAGACGCAGGCCGTGGAACAGGTGGAGACGCAAGGACGATGGCCGTCGAGTGGAATGAGAGCGCGCTGTGGATAAGGCGGAATGCAAATAGATTGGAGAGAGAGAGAGAGAGAGAAAAGAAGGGATAAATTATTCGAACGACATTGAGATCCAGCGTCTGTGACCCAAGCTGAACACCAGAAGATCGGCTTCGGGAGAGGAAGGGGTGGTTGTGCACGTGAGCAGAGAAAGAGAAAGGGAGGAGGTGAAAATACGGAGGGGGAGCGGGTTAAAGCGAAGCGTTTAGCCTGGCGGTCACGCGAACCTCCTATAAAAATCGGGGGCCTCGGGGCTCCGGCGATGGTCCGGCGGATGCTACGCCAGATAGACGGATAATACGGTCTCGTGGCTCGGCGTTACACCGGCTGCTGCGTGATGTTCCGTGTGTAAGCTGTGCTGTGGCCTGGGCTGGAAACGGTGGCTGGTGGCGCACAGGTGCGTGTCCGAGAGTCCTTCTTCTCAGCCCGGCTCTTCCCGCCATCCTCGACATCCTCGGTGGCCGAGGAACGAAGAGAGCAGGGCTGGGAAAGTGGTTAAGGGTTTTACGAGTTCGGGGAATCGGGCGAGGAGGCGCGCACCACTCGAGAGTAATTTCGTGATAAACAGGGATAAGTTTTTGGGGCGGATGAAGTTTGTTCGTCAACACGTGAGAAGGGAAGTAAACATCTCGAATTCTTTCTTCCTTCTTTCTCTTTTTTTCTTCTTTTTTCCCCCTGACGAAAGGAAAGGATCATTGGAGGTGTCGCACGAGTCGAAACTCTCTTTTTAAATAGCGTTAATTCCTGGGAATAATTTTTCTAATGAGTTTGCTTTTTCTTTTTAACGCGATGAAAAAGATTGGGGCGGGTAACCGAGGTAATAGAGATGGAATAGCGATTTTATAAGTTAGCGCGTTAAAAAGTCTCGGGGAGCGGACGTTTTTATCGCGTTGGAGATTGAAAGGAAAGGGCATGGTATGTTAGGCTAGTTAAAGACAAAGCCCGCTGTCGCGTTTACCGCGGTTAAACTGGCCTGTTACCGTTCATCGTTGCCTGTTCTTTTTCATACCTCGTTTTTCGCCGTCGTTTATCAAGTTTGAGAGCAGAAGTGGTGTAATTTCACGGGTGTCCGCGGGAACGGGTGACAAAACCGTGACAACGTTTAGTTACGTAGCAACCGGCCTGGCTAAGGCGGTCTCTCCACGGTAGCATTTTTTCGAACGGTAGAAGCATTTTACTCCAGACTCGACATTCCTCTGTCGACTTCGATTCCCTGCACAACTCTCTGCTCTTTTCACACGCGTATCTCGCTCTTTCGTTCCCCATTTTCCCGAATAAAAACACTTTCACCGATACTTCATCCAAGATTAAAAAAAGCCTCGTAAAAGACGCTGCGATTTTTCTTTTCCAATTTTTATTATTAGCAAGAGAGACGATCCGGAATATTTCCAATTTTTTTCTTAAAAATTTCTCGACAATGGCTCGAAAAAAAAAGAGACATCGTAGAATACCAGTCAATATCGGATACTACCGCCCCTTTGTCTCCGTCGAATGGTATTTACGAAAAAATTCCAACGGAGTGGCCGACCAGCTGGTCGTCCCCTCGTCGAATATCAATTGGCACGTAGTAGCATCGTCATTTTTACGTCGGCCGAACCCTGTCATCATCGATCTTCAATAAACGCTTCAATCTTAACAACTTGGACAAACCCGTTTTAATTTATTGTCGCACCGAGCGCAATATCGGTCACTGTCGCCGCGCGCTTACGCAACGTGTAATCGCCGCTGATCGGGCAAACGATCTATCGCCTGCTTGATCAGAGACCGTGGAAGCCGCCCTCTTTTCAACAGCCCCACGATCGATTGTTTTTCACGCGTCCTCGCATGCGAAAAAAATGAGAAAAACGAGTCGAGAGAAAATTGGCCGGCAAATTTGCGTCCATCGATCTCTTCCTTCCTCGAAAATTACAATTTATACATCATTATCTCCAGAGAGGAGGATCATTTGTTTAATTTTCTTTTACAAATTCGTAGATTTTTTAAAAATAAAATTAACCAATTATTTTTCCAACAACATAAAAACATCGATAATCTTCCATATGTATAAACGGCTCGATTACAATTTCGTATCCTCTTCGAAGGGGTTATAGTTCAGAGACCTTCGAGTTGCACAAAGTTTTTGGATGTACAGGGGTATCGAGTCAATAGAGCGAGACACTAACGTCTGAGTGTCTTGACTCACACCTGTTCTCCTTGCTTGCCGAGACGTTCGATCCCCCGGCCATCAGGTAGATCAGGTTGAGGAAACTGGATGATCCATCTCTCTCCCTCCCCCACCGATCGTCGATCGTGTTTCATCCACCCTTGACCGGGCCAACAAAAGCTCGATCGATAATCGAGCAGCCTGCCTGTTTTTAGTAGCGGCGACAAGTTCCCATGGCTCTTCCCACGGGGAAACACGATACACCCACGCAACGATTACTCCTCAAATCGGCTGAGAAAATGCCGATCGTGGTGTACCACGCCACGGTAAAAATTTAATCTCCGGCCGGCCGGTGGGGGAGGGGGGACGGTCAGAAAATTATTGCGTCGAGTTCCGCTGTGTGTACACAGCGGGAGGAGGGGGAGGGAGGATCCCCTCTCTGGAGATAATTTGGTAAACACGAGGAGGGTAAACTACGAGGAGCGGTGCCGCTCGAGGAGATGAAAATTTTTGTTTGAATTTCTATATTTGCACTTTTTCCAAGTGAATTCGATATCGTTTCAAATTACGGTTATTAATTTTTCTCTCTTTTTACAACTTTAAACAATATCCCATTCGATGTTCGATCTCTGATAAAATAGCACACATATACGTATACATATATATATATATGTATATTATTCCAGCGAAAGCGTATAGGACGGCTCTATTGCTGAACCTAATTAGAGAATTACCGGCACGGCCGATCTTATCGCATCGTAACTTAATTAGTCCGTTGAACTAAACCTCGAGCCTTATTCCATCAATTTAATAACACCCGATAACCCGTTTACCAATTATCCAACGCGAATTATTATAATTACAAATTAATTTGCCCGAAATATATTTCACGGACTCGTGTCAATGAAAATAACTCGATAATCACCTCCCCTCTCTCTCTTCCCATCAAGATTTTCGCTCGAAAACAAGAGAAAGAAACGGGGAAAGTAGGATTAAAAATGGAACGATATCCTTCTCATTAATTTATTCCACCCACCTGTTTAGAGATTCGCGATTAAAATCGCGCAAATTCGATCGTCCTTCGTTCCTTCGATCGTGGAATCATCGGCGGTAGTCGAGAGAAAGGCTAGGAGGGGGAGGGAGCTTCCCACGCGAGCTAACAGTTTTTAATTATTTCGGTAATTTGTGTGCGCCGATGGAGGGGCCGGCCGGAGGGATCGGGCGAAGGGTAGCGAATAATATTAAGTATAGGCCTCCTCCCGCGAGAAGGGAGGGGGAGGATATTGCGGAGGATCGGAGGAAACGTGTGGTTCGGAAAGGAGGAGGCGGCGGCGGCGGCGGCGGCAATCGTGGATACGTGGTCCGTGGTGAAATTAAATGGTGCTTCGGCGGCCCCATCGAGTCTATTTCGGCCGGGCAGGTAGCGGCCACCGGTAATTACTACCTTAGAACTTAGGAGCTCAGAGGATGAAATGAAAGGGCCCGGGACGATTTTCGAAACGGAATTCGCGTCAGTTGTTGCTCTTCCTCGCGTTCCCCGACAGGGGAGAACGCGTTTTGCTCCTTTTCCGGTTCGACTCTGGGTCGCGTGAGCGAACTGCTTCTTTTTCTTGGTGCCCAGTTCGAAAGAGGATCTCGATGGTCATCGAAGATGGAACGATCGATCCTCCGCTGCATTCTTTGTTGCAAAAGGATTCTCGATCGGTTTTATTCAACGTGGAGAAACTATAGAAAAGGACGATTCCTTTCTGCTCTGCTTGGATTTAATTCGAAGAACGATTAAAAAAATTAGGGTTTTCAAGCTTCTCCTTAAGGTTAAATCGGTTAATTTGCTGGATTTTGAAGAACGACTCGTGTTCCAAATATTCGAGAAACGAGAGCGGGTGGAGCTCGAATAATTAATATCCGACGATAATGGTACCTTCTCATCGATCCCCCATCCCTTCCCATAACAGTTTAGCTGGTTTTCAATTAAGATATTAAGCGGGCACTTGCCACTCGAGCTTTTGCATAATTGCATCCAGCTCTAATTAAGCATTTACATAATTACAGGTATTCCATACGAACGGTAGTAGTAACCTCCCCTCCCCCCTCTGACTTATTCGCGCTAATGAGATCGCTGATAACAATTAACCCGAACCCGTCCCAAGTGCACCGTTTACCCTCGATTATCCGCCGATGATCGCCGCCGTTTTCCACAGTCATCCTGTTATTAAGCCACCCTTTGATTGAAGAGCACTCCGGCCATAGAAACAGCCATGAAAGATGAATAAAGCTTGTTTTATCAATAATCCATTCCCATGAGATCCCCGCTTCCAACCTGTTTCTATCCTCGAGCGCTCAATTATTTTCCAGGAAGGACGAACGAGACGTTCGACATTGTCTCCTCGAGATTCTCTCAGACCCGTTTCATATGACGTTTATTGGATCGTTCTGGATCCCCCTGTAAATTGTGGAACATTGAAACTGACGAAGAGGGTAGTAAGAGCTACGGTATAACGACATCGTCTCCAAGAGCCGTATCCAATAAACGTAATAATAAACGTTCGCATGCAAAATGAAATATACAAGTCTATCTGTTACCAGGTATCGATACTCGAGATTTTTCAGAACCAATTTATTGTTACTTTTTCCTCTTCACCTGAACCGAAATTTATATCTCCAAAAGCGTGCGTAATTTATAGCACATATTCTATAAACGAAATATAAACCATCGTAACAATTCCCACGGAACGCCTAGCGCGATATTTTATTATCAAACGTTCCACGTTGCTCAGTTTACGACATCGTGCGGCCGGAAATCGAGTCGAAAATAAATAAAAAAAAAAGAAAAGAAAAAAGAAGAGCGAGGGAAGAGATAAATGAGATGGCGGGAAAGAGGGTCGCGAATATATCCCATCGATATCCCATAGGATCGCGAGAAATTGCATGAGAACCGATACGAAAGGATACGCTAGGCTCGTTCCTCAGTACGCGTAGTGTGCGCCGTTTTTTCGCTCGAATGAGTTATTCGTATTAACTGGCGCGATCGTTGGACGCGAGGAAGAGGAGGCTAAGCGAGCGTATGCCTCGCTGCATCCTGGCTATGCGGAAAGGAAAGCCTGTTCTCCCGCGAATCGGCGCGGCGCGGCTCACGGACAGCGAAGAGGAGAGGAGAGAAACGGCTCATCCTCGTCGTGGCGGGTCGGCCGAGGCTCGTAACGAGTCACGAGCAAAGATGTATGTGTGCGTGGACGGCAAGGGCCTTAAAACGGATGTGTAAAACCCTCTCGTGCACCAGGTGTCCAGAAATCAATCTCGCGACAGAAATCCCGCTTCTTTGTCTCTGCCGATTTTTTTTCTCTTTTCAGAGAATAGAATTTTCCAGGCTCGAAAAAGTTCTTGAAATTTTGACTTTGTCGCAAGAGGATTGTATCACGAAATATACAGAATTATCATAAATATTTTTTATATTTTTCAGACGAATCTTTTATTTTTTTTTTTTAAATAAGCGATAAAATCGTCGTAAAAGTTTCGTTTCGCGCTGGTGGAGGAAATTTTGAATAAGCGCGGGAATTCGTTGCGAAGAAGGATGATGCCCCTACTAAATAGATAGTTGTTAAGTAGTTGGAGGTAGTTGACACGTTAATGACTGATGGAACTGATGGGCTCTCTGCCCGTCGTCGTTTCCTTACGCATTTAACCGGTTGCTGCGTTAATGTCTGTTTATATTACGGTACCGTCGCATACCGATCGCTCGTATATTCGCACGAATCGGACACGGAAAAATCGAGACTCGCCTCGCCTCGCCATCGGTTATTCTGCATCGTTCGACAATCAGTTTGACAGTTTGCTAAACTAAGGATTAACGAATTAATCCTTTATAACCGTGAGACGATCGATGGAACGTTTCGACTGGATATGCATATTTCATATTATAACGATGGATAAAAGAAATATATATAAATCTTCTGCGATCGTTCGCATTATAACAATATCAATAATAATAATATGTCGATCAATCATTTTTAGTTATTTCATTCGATATTCCGACTGTGCTGTGTTTTATTAAATCATTCGATTGATCGAGAAAACATTCGAATATGTATATTGTACGTATTTGCGACCATTATCTGAATTGTTCGAATAATTTCAATGCTCGAGACAATCTCTAATAGTTGGATTGTTGAGGAATTTGTACGAGGAATAGGATATTATGGAACATGAATAACGTTACCAAAGAAACAATCGACGCTCCACAAAGGAGATTCCCCGGCGAAAAATGAGCATTCGCACAATTGACCCGATAACCGTGAAAGGGAGCAACTCGGGCAAAGCGATTGTTGAAGAGGCGCGGTGCAGGATGGGAGGTGGACGTTAATACGAGGTGTCCACCTTTATTACACCTCTCGACAGCTCTGAGGATCTTCAATTATGGCTGGGTGGCGGCCGGGACCCCGGCCATATGGGAAAATAACGGATCGTGGCTGCTCGTGAATGCTCCAACATCATCAAGACACGTGAATGTCATTTCCTGGTTCTCGTATAAATCTCGTATAAATATGCTCAACATATTTTGAGTTAGTGTTTAAATATTCGACGAAAACTTTCCCAGTAGATTTTCAAAATCCTCTTCGTTTATTCCTTCGAAATTCTGAGATTTCAACAAAGAAAAGTCTTCTATCTTAATCTAAAATAAAACGTAATCCTGCGTAATTTCTTCTTCAACGCGGACCGTTCGAAGATCGTTCCACGAAACCATTTTCGAACCTCGTTTAAAAAAGAAAGAGAGAGAGAGAGAGAAAAAGGAAAACGTCGGTATCCCGATGAGAAGGGGCTTTGAAACTGACCGCAGTTACACCAATAAAGTACACAGCAATTTTACACTCGAGCCTTACCATACCTTGTCTCGCCTATCTCCTATATATAGACCAAAGATCACGATCGATCCACGAAGATATCTGCCAGAAGATGACTAAAAAGAGAGAAAAAGAAGAAGAAGAAGAAAAAAACGGCGAAAATTCCTAAAAACGAAACATCTAATCGTCCCAATTAATCCTTTATGAGAGAACCGGATCACGCGTCGCGTCGCCTCGCATAGGTTCACCGCGATTCGACCGCGTGAGAAAGAGGCCTCCGGCCTCGATCGGCTGTTCAAAATTCCAGCCTCGTTTTTCCCCGCAACAGACACACATACCCATCCCCTATACACGCACACATATGTATACATATATACACGCATCATCGAACCATACCATACCGTGCCAACTTGTCGTACACCGATCCCAGTTTCGAAAAAGGCCGGTGCTCTTCCGCATCGGCGGCGGCGGTCTGAAAAGCCATCTCCGCGACACCGGCCAATTTCACGTCGGCACGTGAGCGGACTGTGCAAACTCGGGCCGCGCAAACTCCCTCCCTCTTTCGCCCTGGCCAACAGTCGTTCACGGTTTTCAGCTGCTTTCGGAGGCAACGGGTTACCGGCGAGTGCCTCCAGAATAAGTATGCACGGCTAATAAAACAACGGAGGAGAGAGCGAGAGAGAGAGAGAGAGAGAAACGGTCGTTACACCGTCGAGTTGGTCAAACACGGTTCCGAGCTGAGGGCGGAAACGAGCACCGCTCCTTCTCTCGTTCCTTCTCTCCGATCGTAAACGACGGCGACGACGACTACGACGACGACTACGACGACGACGGCGACGGCGATCGAGCGCGCGGAAACGGCTCGAGGGAACCGAAAGACGGCGAAAGAAAACGCACGCTGCTCGTTTTACGGCCGCGCGACACGCTCCGCGTTTGCACGCTCGATTGATATATTCTCCCCTCGGGAGGGGGTGGGGAGAGAGACTCCGGTGGATATATTGCCGGAGGGAGAATTATCGGTTTTTAGCTTGGAAAAGTTTTTTTTTTCTTCTTCTTCTTCTTCTTCTAGTTCTTTTTAGAAAGAGAAGCTTGTGTACGACTTGGGGAAGGGAGGGAGGGGGGGAGGGAGAAGGTGTCCAGAGCGTGGCCACGGCGCAAGTTAGTCACGATTGTTTTAGAAGAAAATTCATACTCTATGACGGTTTGTACGACGGTTGTATAAAAGCATGGAGAGTGGAGAATGTTCACAATTGTGTGATTTATGCTGTGATGCGAATATAACGTAGTTAGTCACGGATAACACGTGCAAATCGCGTGTATTTCTCTCGGGAGAAAGAGATATTGGCAAATGTTGCTAAGTATTATTGGATTTTATTTAACTTGGGAAAATTGTTTGAGAACAGAGAGATACGAGAGTCGTGTGTTAAATTGTTATATGTTGGAGAGGAAAAAAAAAAGTAAGAATGTTGTTTTTTCTTTTTCTTTTTTTTTTTTTTCCCCCCCTTTTGCGATGAGATGGGAACGTGAGAATTTTAAGTTTCTGTACTCCAGGTGGGGAAAAAGAGAAAAATAGAAAATGCAAGGATGATATATGCTTCGACTTTGGGGAAAATTTTCTTCCTAGAGGAGGGGAGGAGGAAGGGGAATGAATTATATTTGATCGAATTTTCAAGATAGCCGAACTGCTGCCTTATTTCTATTTTGAAAGTTATACCGATTAATAACCGCTTCGAAAAGTGAAACTTCTATTTTTATTGCGTATAACAACATAAGTGAATATAATAAACTACGTTTTTGTACACATAGAGTGTATCGACGAAACGCAAATCCTCTTTCACGACGAATAATTATTACCATCCAATTTATGAATCCTCATCAATACTCCTATTCTGGAAAATTCTGAAAATTTATTCCTATGCATACAAGATCCCGATCGAAAAAAAAAAAATTCAATTCAATTCAAAAACGACAAACGTGTCCATCCATCCCAGAAGATACGAACTCGATACGAAATCAGTTTCGTTTTAACAAAGATTCTCGCCCCCCTCCTCCTCTCCATCATTTCCTGCACCCGGACATTATCCGTAATTCACTGCTCAATTTCCTCGAGAGATTCATCCTCCCAGGCCCTCGCCTCGTTCGGCCGCGAAACCGCAGAAGCTCGGATCCCAGGCAAAATGTCACTCGAAGAGTGGAACGTTATATAACATAGTAGGAAGCGGTTTGTGGAAAGCAAAGGCCAGCAGACGATCCTCCGCGCTTTCTACCTTCGATCTTACTCTTACGGTAATTACACACAGGCCCCCGGGGGCCCGTGCACGATCCCCTCGCTCGCTTCGTGCACACGCTTATGACCGAGCGCCGTACATACGTACGTCTCTCCCTCCCTCCTCCTCCTCCCCCGTATACACACACACGTAGCGTAGAATGCACGTGCCCGATTCAGAAGCGTGCATTCGAAACCGATAGGTGTAGGTGAGAGATAGAGGTGGAGAGGAGGGATTTCGTAAGGCTCGAAAGGAAGGCTCTCCGAGCGTTCGAAAACGGGACGATTTCGTACGCCGCTTTTGTATCGTCAATCCGCGTGCAATGCAACGGATGGGCGAACGAAAAAGCGAGAGGCGAAATGTAAAATTATGTTGGTTGCGGCATCGATTGCGCGATCCCATTTTGACCGTGAATGGGAAAGTAGATAGTAGGTGAACTTTCGCGCGGAATAGATCGGATTTTCCAGAGAAATCCTCCGAGATTATTCGTGTCAATTGCTCCCTCGATTTATCGAGCTCGAGTTTTGAAATTGAAAATGTAAAATTGAATGTAAAAGTTCTTTCAACGATTTTGAACAGTCGTATTTTTTGCTGAGAGAGGTGATAAATAAAGTCATCGGGTAAAAGGTACTTTTAGAAGAAAATGGCGGGGCACGAAACGGTGTTTCGAAACCGTACGATACGACTTTTTCCATCGTATCGGTTCGAAGCTGCCTCGTAATAGACACTCGAGGGGCCTTTCGCCTCCTGGGGCCGCGGAGACTTCCGTTTTCGCCAGAGACCCAACCTGGAAAATCCCGCTGTTTTATTATGCCCATTAGAAACGAACGAAACATCGTGCTCCGCTCCGACGTTTTCTCTCCGCGTAACGAGCCCGTAATAAATCCGTTGGAAAAAATGTAGGATAGGATTCAACACAGGTATCGATATCGAAATGTCGAGGATCTCGTCGATGAAATTGAATTACGTTTTGCAGAGATATTGATTTCGAAAAATTGGAATAACACTCTCGAGAAAGTATTCTTCGATTGTGAATGTAATAAAAGTGAAGAGATCGTAATAAATTTTTTTTTTTTTGTTATCGGAGCAGGCGACAAACGCGAGCGGATTCTTCGAGGTGCAAATCCTCTCGCTTACGAACAACAGGGGCACCCTGGTGGACGGTAGGTGTTGCGGCGGGGGAGGCGATGGCGGAGGAAAAGGAGAATTACCACCGTGCACGACACCGTGCTCGACGGCCTTCTGGCTCTGCTTGAAGGAATACCAGTCGAATGTCACAGCCATAGGCTCGTGTAGCTTTGGCAACGTATCTAGTCACGCCCTCGGCCAGAACACCTTCACCCTCAGCGAACCGGTCACCCTGCAACTGCACTTCACCTTTCGATGGACGGTGAGTGGATCTTCTTTTATTTTATTTTATTACACGCTATTCTATTATATCGTCTAAAATTGTATAATTCGGATCGTTGAATAAAATAGTTTGGAGAGAAACGAAGGAAGGAGAAAATTCTTCGCGATTCGAACGTGAAAATATTTATCTTCTTCGTTACGTTTCGAGCAAACAAATCTCTCGTCCCAGTCTCGAATTATCACAAATGGCGTAAATGATATTTTCTCGAGCAAAGGAACGAAACTCTCGCCTTCGAATGGTCGGTTAAAAATAGAAAGAAGAAAAGAAAAGAAAAACATTCGACCCGATTGTAAGTCATACGGGTTCAAATACGCGAGTTATCGCGTAAAATTTCTCTCCTTCGTGACCATCGCTTCTAACCGCTTCGAGGTGCGAGAGGCATCGACCATTGATCCTTCCTTCGTGAAAAGAATTTTTCAAATGGGACAAATAAAATTCTCAAGAGGCTCGGGTATAATCAATGTTTCGAGATTGTCTCGCTCGGAAACGATTATACACGTGCATATATTACACCGTATTCAATCACGGAAGGAGATGCTGAATTATCGGCAGACGTAATGAAAATCAAGTTTTACCGTTTTTCATGGTGGCAGAAATGATTTTATAATTATTACAATACCAGTATATCATGGAAATTACATAAGTTAAACCGTCCTTACCGTGCATTTTTCAGCTGTTGAGTTGAAAGTTCCATTTATCCATTATCTGAAGAAATTTAATTATTATTCCAATAAGGAAACGAGACGTAGAAATTCCATAATACACGATTCTCTTCCATTTTCATGAATCGGAAAGATTCGAACCAAGCTCTCTCTCTCTCTCTCTCTCTTTCTTTCTCTCTCAAGAGTTTTGATACTCTTCTGATACTCTTCTCAGATTCCTCGCACGAAAAAAAAAAAAAGAAAACAAGAAGAAGGAGAAAAAAAAAGAAAGAAAAAAATACCACGGCGTTAACGCTCCAACGCTTAACGCTTACCCTCGAAAAAAAAAATCCCGTGTCGGCGTGCACGTGTATTTACTTTCCATATATATTTTTTTATTGCGCGCCCATGGCCCCATAATTGAATTAGCCCGGGCAGCGCTAAATGCTCGAAGAAGCGTACACACACACACACACACATACCCGTTCGTGAACCGTCCTAGGACGAAAAGGGGGAGCGGAGGGGGAGGGAGAGAGGAGAGAGAGAGAAAGACAGAAAAAAGGAACGAAAAAAGGGAGGAGAGGAAAAAATGCCTGACGGAAAGGAAGCAATTTAAGGGTCTCTGTTTATGCCCCTCGAGAAGAGAGGAGAGGGGGGATACCATCGGACCCACCCTTTGTCGCCCCTCGAAGAAACGGACCCCTCATCGGGTCCCTCTTACAGCCTCGAGCGAGCGAGTTATGAAATATACAAACAGGCTAGTGCTCTTCAAATAATCCACCACTGGACCGTCCGTCGCGCGTGTGTGTGCGCGAGCAAACGTCTATATAATCTCTCGATACATATGCACGCGCGTATGTACGTACGTAGAAGAAAGCAGAGCTCCTCGATTCGGTCCGTTAGCTTCCCTTGTTGTTCGAGGACCCTTGACGTATACGCTCTGACCGATGTGTATACCTCTTGGGCGCGGAAACACGTCGTCATGCTTGGCTCTCGAGCATCCCACGAGCATCTCATCGAAATCGGCCGTTCGACGATTATACGCTCGACAGCGGCCCGACCTGGCTGCCCGCCCCGGTGACACGTCACGTGGGTGGATGCAATGCTGATCGTCTGCTCGCGTCTTCTTCGTTCTCTACTCAACAGTTTTTAATTACATATATATCGGTGATATAATGGTAATTGGAAACCGATTTCTAATAATTTCTAATGAAAGGGAATCGCGGGTCTCTTCGATTCGTAGCTTCTTCGTCTCTTGGGATTCGAAAGATTTATATAGTGGGAAGTTTTGCGCCGATTCTTTTTACGTAACGGAAATTTCTAGAAGAAAAGAAAATTTCGAGGTAGGTCGAAGAGGAATGAATGACTAAGAATTTCTGGAAAGGAACACGACGAAAGGAAGCGTCCAAGTTTACATTATTCATATTTCGGTCGTTTCAAAAAAAAAAAAAAGAAAAGAGAAACTTCGTCGAAAAAGGAGGCGTCGAGAAGAAGGCGTGAAGTGCCAAGTGGCAAATCTTTCTCTCCGTTCTCGCGCCAAAAACTTCTTCGTACGTCGTTTCATCGATGGGGGTCGGAAATTGGGGTGTTGCCAGAAGAGAAGAGGTTTGGACTCGAGAAAGATTTCTCGGGCGAAAAGAAAGGAAGGAAGGAAAGGAAAGGAGAAATAGAGGAACGCGATGAAGGCGTTGCCAAGCGACTGGAACCGAATTGGAATTCTACGTAACGACTGCTCGCCGATAGAGGAGCAACAGACCGGAAATCCTTTGGATTCGATAGCTCTCGCGCGTCCCGCATCGACAAAGGAATCGGGGCTAGAAATTTGCGATCGACGTCGCGATACAATGCCTCCGTGTGCAAGCCTTTTTCCAACGGAGAAGTCCCCCCCTCTCTCTCTTATATTGTTGCGAAATTGCCTCTCCCCCGAGAAAAGATTCACTCGGTTGCCTTTCAACGATTTCGAGAATGAGAACAAGAGGCCGCCGTTTAATAGAGGCAGGGGCCGCCTCTAAATGAGATTTCTCGCGATCCGAGCTCGAAATGGAACGCGGAATACGTTTATATCTTGAAATCTCGTTACTATTGTACGGAAAAATTCTGGGCAATGATCTAGATTCACGAAGATAATCAAGTTATTAGTTTCAAAGTATCAAAAATCGAGCAAATATAGAATACAAAATATTGTGTGAAAAGCAATCGATTACTTACGGCCAAATGTTTGTAAATAATTGAATAAAATACAAGACACGAAAGGAACGCGGATACCTTTACATTTCGAAATCTCGTTACCTAATAACAGAAAAATTACAGAAAAATTCTAGACGCTTCAGAATTTTCACGAAGATAGTAAAATTATGAATCGCTTATCCTCTAAATTTCGAGTAGAATAGAAAATTCTCTGTGAAAACCGGTACTGAAAAGAGCAAGTGTCGCCACGAATAAGCGAATATAAATACAAAAATCGTACGATCATCGACGCGCCTAATTCCAAAGCATCGCAATATGGACAAAAGATTGGGAGAACATTGAACAAACCCTTACACCCTTGCGTATAATCTACCTTTCAACCGCCTTATATACTGCTCCACGCGTTTAAGACCGCAGTCCTCCAAGTTAATAAGCACGCCATTCGATACCGGTTACCAGCCGAAGGAAGAAACAAACATACGTGTACGCGTATCCACATCGCACGCCGGAATAATCGTCCTTCGACTTTCTCCGTTTGCGATTTCAATAGCGGCGTAAACAGGCATACGTAAGAAGGGAATACAAGCCGGCTTTTCAGCGGTAGCATAATGGCACAGGAAACGATCACCGAGATGAGAGTTAGCCGTGCCTTTGCACAATCCTGGCCGCAGCGTCTACGCGCAGACGCCTTCGACGTCTCTCCTTTCGACTCACCCCTACGCGTAGGTGTCCAAAAATGCTCTGCATTTTTCTCCAGGACCTCCATCCAGGAAGTTTCCCCTTCTTTCTTTCCCACAATCGTTCGCCAATTTTTTTTCTTTCTCCTTGCAAGACATGGAATCGCGATTCTACTATTGAATCAATCTTTTTATTTTTCATCGTCGATCTTTATAATGTAATTCGTCGAGACGCGATCTTCGTCAATTTTATTGCGTTTATTGCGGGGAGAGAATGGTAGATGGATCGACTTTCTTCTCTTTCTTCGTTCCCTTTTTAGACCGCGATTTTCGTCGATTTTCGTTTTCATTTTGCAACGAGTCGCGCGAATAGGTGGATCGATAGTCTATTCTTGGCACAATATCCTTCAATGTGGGCGCCTATCAATGACGTGACGTCACGGTTGGTGGGCCCACGTGGATCTCACTGGGCATTGTGTCGGCTGAATTAGCGAGTAGCCGGCACGAACGTGTTGGCTTGCGCGAGGGTGACGAGATTGAAAACTGTTGGATGATTCAGTTGTGGAGATTGTCGTTGTATGTATTGACGAGAGCAATGCGTAAAAATAGATAATTGTTTATAGATTCGTGCATTCATTATCACTAATTATGATTTATTCTCGGCACGAAAATGATCGAATGGTTATTTATAATCGTAAAAGAGATGGAATTGGTTAAACGTACGATTTACGGTATATTGATCGAAGGATTGAATGAATAAATACTTGGAATTAAACACATTATAATTCGACGAATAATATTCTTGGTTTATTGTTGGAAACGTTATTGGACGCGTCAGGATTGAATAATAATCGATCGGCGCATAAATCATAGACCAGAAAAAGACCAGAAAAATAACGATGTATCTATACGATTTAATAAATGATACTCAAGAAGCGAAAGTTATATACCAAAAGTTTAGAATCAAAAAATATATATATATTCTTCCCTTCAAACTCACGAATCGTCATTACATATCCAACCGGAATCAAAAATAATCTTCGCAAAAAAAAAAGAGAAAGGAAAAGAAGTTTTGCCGCTTTCGAACTGATCGATCAATCGATATCTCCACGTCGCACAATCGCGAAGAAAAAGAAAAAGGTGAAGGAAAGGGAAAAAATGGAAATTATTCTCGAAGTCGGGACGGGTCTGGCCGAAGGACATCGGATGATCGATGCGACGTTTAAACGGCCGTGTCACGCGTCAAACGGCATCATTCAATTTAAACCGAGCCGCTATTGAGTTCCAAACCGCGGCGTCGTGTAAGTAGATTAGCCGAGGCGGCTTTAATCACCTCCTGGAGGGGACTTTCTCACGCCTTAATAAAGTTCGTCGTTACGGTTCGCCGTGCCTCAAAGGCTCGAATCTTTCAAAACCGTTGATCGACGTAACTGGGCCAACTTTGGAAACCGGAGACCGAAAACTTCTTAACTTCATTCTCCCCCCTCCTCTAACGAGCTAATAATAAAAAATCTCTTAAATTTCCCAGGTGATGTCGCCCGTATTTATCGACACCCTCCTGAATAATCGAGCTAATTTTCGTGGAAGGGGAAAGAGAAAAGCCCGAATTGGTGAGAAACCCCGGGCTCCCCCTCCCCCCGTGGCGCGTGATAAATTTCGATAATTATAGCCTCGATAATGGGCCGTGTAATGATAAACGATAGTCGTCTAAACGGTGTTCGACGGCGGAGGGAATGGATAAAAACCGCGGGGGGACGAAAATGAAGGAGCAAGCGTGAGGAGGGCACGCCTCGAATCCCCGCAGGGGATCATCGTCGTGAGTCAGGATCCAACAGGTGTATTCTTCGCGTCCTCTCCTCCAAAACCATTCTCTCTCTGTCTCATTCTCCGCTCGAAGGGGTCCCTGCATACTTTTCGGGACTCGTTTCCTGACCCCCTCCTCCCCTCCTTCGACCAATCTCCTCCCTCCCTTCGTCTTCGTCGATATCGCATTCCATTCGGTCGCCTCGCAAGAGGCCGGTGAACGATGGTGGCCTCGTTTTTCTAGAATTATCTGTGAACATTTTGGAAACGTGGCGGTAATTCGTTCATATTAATCGTTTCCGGTTGCTGACGCCTCGTGACGGCGTGCAAATTTTATACAGCAACGCGTATAACAATTGTCACAATTCCGCTTGATATGTGTGTGTGTATTTTCGCCAGCAGTTGAAATTATTGAATATTTCTTTGATTCGTCGTTGAGAATCGTTGAAAAATTAATCGAAGAATTCCATCCTTCCCCTTCTTCCTACACGACGGATTATTATTAATCGATCATCATCGATTCTTCTTTCTTACGAATGAAATCGTAAAAGCCGGACGATCGAAGCGAGGAAGAGAGAGAGAGCGGTTTACCAACGGATGTACCAACTAGATAGAGATATTCGTGGCGTGTCATTTATATTTTCGTAAAGGGGGGGTCGATTCCTAAGCACGAATAAATCACGCAGCGGCGAAGATACGGAAGCAGGATCGATTTGTCAAGGGAGATGTGCGCGAGCCGGTCGATTAATCGAGCGAACGAACGGCTCCAAAATCGCTGTTCAACCGCCCGCGGGAATCGCAATCAGCCTCGACTTGTTGTTGGCCGTCGACCGATCAAAGAGATTTACGTCCAACTCGTATGAAAAATTTCCCATCCGCCTTTCTTTTTTTCTCCTTCTCTTTCTCTCTCTCTCTACAATTCCCTTTGACGCGCCTCCTCGCTAATGAACACGCGAGTGCACGTCCGAGAATCGCATAAACGGCGGTCAGGTAATTAGAAATTTTGATCGAACATCCCACTTTTTCCCTCGGCCCCATATTAACGACGATCCGCTACACGCCGATCCTGTTCCACCAACTGTAGAAATAATATCCCTTCTCCCCTCCTGCTTTCACATCGTCCACGTTTTTCCGTTTCCGCGTTCCCACATGCGTGAATTCAATCTAGATTCCTCTACGTGGCTCGCTTAATTCGAGGCCGAGCCTCGGCCCATAATTCGCCTCGCCGAGATTATTAATTTAACCTCCCCTGAGAAAAGGAGCGAAAGTCATCGATTAAAAATGGCGGGCCAACGAAACTGCCCTCGTTGACGCGGCAGGGGGCCCGAAGAGTGGGGAGGGGGTACATTAACCGTGGAGATTTACGAGAACTTATCGATCAGGTGTGGTACGTGGCTACACGAGGGGCACGCAACGCAAAGTGAAGCACACAGGTGTACAGTATCAAGCGTATGCAAATGAAAGAGGAGGAGGAGGAGGAGGAGGAAGAAACTGTCGCCCCGGTTTGGGCAATGCCTCGCGAGCTTGTCCTTACCTCCTACCTCTCCATCTTCTTCCTTCTTCTTCTTCTTCTTCTTCTTCGTCTTCTTTTTCTTCTTCTTCCCCTCCTCCCGTTTCTCGTCTCTCTTTCTCAAAGCAGAAGACTGGCTTTGGGCTGGCTTTGGGTCGTGTGTGAACCCGCTGCGCGGACCGCATACCAATCTCCTCCTCGTGATCCCTCCTCTTCTTGCCTTCGCAACAGTGGATATCGTTCCTCTTCGTTCTCCTTCTCCTCCTTTTCTTCTTCTTCTTCTTCCTCCTCCTCCTCCTCTTCTTCTTCTCCTTCTTCCATCGCTAGTTAGCCCGTGGTACGAGTCGCTGCCGTTGCCATCGTGTCTCCCGAACCACGTTTTCCGTTGCCTGTAAGTATACAGGTCTCGATTCTTCGCTGTTGCGACCTCGCGTGCCCATCCGCGATCGTGTATATACGTGTATATGTGTATATATATATGTGTGCGCGTACTATGTGGTATTATGTCCACGGTGGAAAGAATTCGCGTATGGGTACCTCGGCGGATTTTAGAGGCAATTTTTGAATGCGTTATCGTCCACGCTTGAAATATCGCCATTATTCCCTTGAGCGTGCTCAAGGGAGATTGTAATACGAATGTTTAGCCAGTGGGATTTTATGGCCGGAAGAGTTATGGCGATTGAATATTTAACAACTTTTCGCGGGCTTCTGGATTTATGGAACGTTCGGACAAAGCGCGACTCGTGTACCTCATAAGCGTTTAATCATTCTCTGGGTTTTTTTCTTTTTTTTTTTTCGAAAGCGAACTCAAATTTAAAAAATGTCATCGTTTTCGATTCAATCCTCTCTATTTTTCCATCAAAGCTAAGTTCTACTTCCAGAGAACACCTCTGAAATTCTATTCTTTCTCGTGGGTACTCTCTGTGTGTACGAAATAAGCCACGCATACCTGCTCAACCTCGATCCCATGGAACGCGCATGGGGGACGAACTCGCGTACGTGTAAAATGGGCGCGAGAGCTCGGCTCGCTAGGCTCGAGGAGGCATTTAACGCGAAGAATGTCAGGTTCTTCGCGATACGCAGGTAGAGAGGCACGACAAACCACCGCCGGCATCGCGAGCTGGCTCCTCCTTTAAACCGCGTCTCCTTTAACCGAGCGACTCCTCGTCGCGACATCGTGCCAAGGCTTCTCGGCCTTGTGCCCCTGTGAACAGTGGCTTGAACAGACCCCGCTCGAGAATCCCCTCCTCTCTCTTCCTCCCTTCCTCCCTTCCTTCCTTTCTTTCTTTCTTTCTTTCTTTCTTTCTTTCTTTCCGCTTCCTCTCCTCCTTCGACGCTTCGTTTTTTCCTCTCTCGAGGCGGTCCTCCCCAGCTACGCTCTCTCCCTTTCTCTCTCTCCAGAGTCTCTCCACGGTTCTCCTCGGGGACAACGCGAGATTTATTAGCCAACCGGTTAATTGGGAACCGTGGACGAGGAAAGGATTCCAGAACGAAACTTCCCTTCGCCTTCAAACGTTGGAATTTTCAAAGGAACAACCCCTTCTTCTTCTTCTTCTTCTTTTTCTTCTTCTTTCTCCTCTTCTTCTTGTTTTGTGCCGATGAATCGTTCTCCTCTCTGGCGGAGGAGAGGGGGGAGGTTTATAAGTCTGCGAATTTATCGCATCGCGACGCCTGACCTCGAGACCCCCGATTGTTGCGGCGAGATTTAAGGGTCAAGGGTAAACACAGCGGCGGTGCTCGAAAGCGATCAAAAGTCGGAATTCCGCCGAGGGATTCCTCGACCTCGTCCGCGGCTCGCGTTCCTGCGAAATAGCTCTCGAAAGTAATTGAACGGTGGAGCTGTCCGGAATGCAGCTTTCGGGGAGGATCGCCGGCCCTCCTCCAAATTCCCTGCAATCGAATTTATCGCGGATCGTGGAGACAGAGAGGTCTGGATCTTCTCGAGCTGATTTTCCTAACATTTGTAAGAAAGTTTCCTATTTCATATTCTATTTCATCGTTCTTTAAAAGGATTTTCTTTTTTGAAATTCACAAGTGTTGTTACGAAGAGAGAATCCTCCTCCAAATTCTCTGGAATCGAATTTATCGCGGATCGTGGAGACAGAGAGGTCTGGATCTTCTCGAGCTAATTTTCCTAACGTTTGTAAGAAAGTTTCCTATTTTATATTCTATTTCATCGTTCTTTAAAAGGATTTTCTTTTTTGGAATTCACACAAGTGTTGTTGCGAAGAGGGACAGTGAATCCTCTTCCAAATTCCCTGGAATCGAATTTATCATCGTGGAGACAGAGAGGTGGATCTTCTCGAGCTGATTTTCCTAACGTTTGTAAGAAAATTTCCTATTTCATATTCTATTTCATCGTTCTTTAAAAGGATTTTCTTTTTTGGAATTCACACAAGTGTTGTTACGAAGAAGGACAGTGAACAGGCGTCGTGTAAGTCTAAAACTCGAACGCAAAAGAAGAGGAAAGGGGACACGATCGAACGTAAACGATAATTTCTCCAATCGATAAACCTCGTTAAACTTAAAATCGTCGGCATTATTTATAAATTCGTGTAGCGAGATATTAGTAATAAAGTAGCCACCGGGCTCGTGGTAACGAGCAATCCAATTGAATTTGAAAATCTTTGGACACGCGCGTGCGGGCACGCGGGGAATTATATTGCCGCGCAAGTAAAACTTTTTCACGGAAACCATTCGAAATATTCGACACGACCCCCGTTTACGGGGAATCTGAATTCGCAAAGTTTACGGCGGGAAGAAATTTGCAAATTGTTAACGCTCGCTCGGCCACGTTTTCAATTTATTTTAATTTCTAATCCTTGGCGTATGACCATGCAGCGCCATAAAACACGAAAGGAGGAGGATCATTGAAAGAAAGAAAGAGGGAAAGCTCGCGGAATAAATCGACAAAAGGCATAAACCATTCAAGGCTTCCCGGATCGGTTGCGGGCGTGCTTGGTTGGATTCGCTCGCTGCTTAGTACGCGTCCTCACGTACCGCTCGTTCGATCTTTTCCGCGAAACCAAAGACACGTTGCCTCACATAGAGAAGGAGAAGGCGTTCTATTCGGCGTACGTAAGTATCTACGTGCAGTTACCGAGGCGCACGATCGACGTGTAACGCGTCTCCCGGCCCATCGGCGAGCGCCACGACGGAACGACGGCCAGATGGAGCCGCTCCTCGACCTCCTCTACGTGCTTCCGCTGATCCTTTTCGGACACGGTGCATTCATCGTTTCTACGATCACCGTTTTCATTATCGTAAAAGCGTTCCTGCATTTCGAATTGCAGCTCCAAAGTTTTTTCTTTCTTTTTTTTTTTTTTTTTCTTTTTTGGAATGAGAGAAAGAAGCGATATTGGTAGTATCTCTGTAAAATTAATTTTAAAGGTTATTTTTTTTCTTATAAAGATTAATTCAAAATTGATGACGATTTAAATATTATCGTTCTTAAATTTATTTTAAGAAACGATTGTTATTTTTTTTTTTTTCTTAGAATCTCTTCGAATCTAATGACATTCCATGCAAAGTAACGGTGTTGTACGATGTTTGTTCAGTTACTTTACCATCGTATAAATAACATATTACTCGCTAATCGTCGAAAAGTGTCCATAAAAGCTCGAGCCGAGTAACGACCGATTCATCTCTCGGTATCCAACGCGAAATAAATACATACCCGATCTGTAACGCATCGTGCATATCCATTATCCCCCCTCCTCCACGCGTTATCACGCGTGAAATCACGCGGATATGTACGACGATAAATGTACGATGATCGAGAAGTCGCCTCGATGCACGAATAGCCGAGCCGGCGACAGGAAATTAATTAATTGATCCACGCTTGGAACCGCATCTTGCGGAATGATATCCGACTCGATGAATTTCCTACGCCCACAACGCGACCCACGACGTCCCTCGACCCGGATCGATCGATGATCGAGAGACACGCGGTGGTCGCGGATCCTGACTTTTACCCCGACTTTTTATCCATCCGATAATTTATTGCCTGGAACGCCTGTGCGAGCTGTTGCACGCTCCGCTCTTTAAATGCGTTCGAACGAATAGAGAGAGAGAGAGAGAGAGAGACGTGGTTTCGGCCGGTGAAAGGGGAAATTCGCTCCTTTTCTGCGCTACGCCCACGCGAATTCCTAGATCCATCGCCACGCTCGCTTGGAGATCCATCGCTTCGGTTGGATCTTTTTCGCGCGGTGGATACTTTCATTGACAATGGGATGGAAGAATATATATAAATTCGAAAGTTTCGAAATTTGCACGGTGGAAATTAATTTATTACGAATCCGAGATATTTTACGCGGTTTCTAATTATATTGTGATTATAAGATTATAATTGTCGATATATTAAACGTACTCGATCTTGGAATCTTTTTCAGAGTTATCGTTTAATTAATTTAAAAAGATGCAAACAGTGTTAATGCGAGAGATAAATAATCCACTTGCTCGAGCTGTGATATACTTTCGTTGGAAACAATGGAAATTTTGAAAGTCATATACATCATAATAATTACAATTATTATTACAGAAATTGAATTTTCTTCTTTTTTCCATTCCATATAAAATCGAGATCGATCATCCGTTTCGAAAGACAAAACGAAAAAAAGAGAAAAATCTATCTTGATCAAGGAAATTTGTTCCACTTTCTTCATTTTCTCTTTATCCTCGAAAGAAAGGAAGAGATTCGATCGAAAATGCCCGAATAATAGAAATCTTATCCAGATCATCCCAATCCCAACGTTGACTCATATCGATCGAGACGGTTGAGAGAAGAAGGTCTGATCGACGAATGTATGGACGGACGAATTAGAATATATATATATATGTACGAGGTGCGAGGGAAAAAAAAGGCGAGCGAATGAAAGTCGCGGGCGTGGGAACGGCGGGCCCCAAGCTCGCCACCAATTAACACCAATTAACGCTCATCTGCTCTAGGTAGTGGCAGAGACGAGTGAACCGACTTTACATTTAGCGCGGAGACGCTCGTGTTCAACCGTGATCGGCCACAACGGTGCTCTTTATGTCCAGGTCCAAGGATTTTTCGCAACCCTTTTCAAAAAAGATTGGATCGGACGAGTTTCTCCGCCATCTTGCCAATCGACTACACTTTTCTCTTTTATACAATTCGATACACGTATCTTTAAAGAGTTGCTTAAAAATATTTATTAATTCAGTCAAAAGAATTAAATAATAATCGATTCCGAATCAATTTCGAGTTGTACTACTTTCTCTAATTTAATTGCGAGCGAATATCGAATATCGTCCAAAGAAGAAGAGGAAGAAGAAGAAGAAAAAAGCATGGAGGCGGAATTCGCATCAAAGGCTTCACCTCCTGAGTGAAAATCTCGGGGAATCGAACAGGTTTTTCACCATACTTTTTTTTCCCTCCTCCAAATCGGTCGCGTTGGGGTAAGAAAAAACTTTCTTTCCAACGGTGGAAGTGTCGCGCCGCTTTAGGAAGCGATTTGTCGCGCGAGAAACGCGCGCGACATTAGCCGCGTTATCTAAGCATTTAGGCTGCCGGCGGGGGAGATTGTTTTCGCTAATTCGCCGATCAAGCAGTGCGGTCACGATCGAGCGGTTAGCCGGGCGTGTTGAACGGGTGTCCCGCCCGTTTTTCAGAAAAGGAATCGATCAACGGAGGTTCCCACGTGTATCGTCCGTTGCTAAGGAACGGACTGCGTCCCCTTCTTGATCCAAACTATTGCTCCTCGCGAAGGATCGAAAAATCGAAAAATGGGGGTGGAAAATAAGATACCCTTAATTTTCGAATTGCCGGTTGACCGATCACGCGAAACACCTGCGATTCTAATTGAAAAAAAATGGAAGCGAGAGAGAGGTGAAGCTTTCAACTGAAGTCCCAACCTCCTCTCATTGTCTACCAACCGAGATCCGACCGAGTTCATTAAACCGGGCGCGCGCACACACGAGCCGGGTACACGCGAGATCACCGATGCGCCTCGATCTTTTTCTCTCTCTCTCTCTCTCCTCTCTTTTTTTTCTCCTTCTCTCTCCGTTGCACGGGACCGGTTCCATGGGGAACACTTCCAGCTTTCTATCGTACGTACCTTCTTGGACACCCTGTTTGGGATCCGTCGCTCGGCTTACCTCCGCTTCTGGTCTCCTCTCTCGGCAGCTCTCCCAACAGATAGCCGCTGTCTTCCGCGACAGCGCGATTGGAATTTATTTATTGCATTAGCCGACCGTCACTCACGGCCCTTGATTGGTGGTAGCAATCGAGGTACACCGCGGAGAGGAAGCGCGGTGGAGGCGAGGAGAGGAGGAGGAGGAGGAGAGAGCACGCAAACTCTGCCGGCTGTAATTATTCTGATTTGTGGCGGAGGGACGACGGTGAAAAATGTCGACGGCCACGCCGGCCCCCTTCCCTCGGTAATTATCGGCGGCGGTGGTTGGCCACCTCTTTCGATAATCGCGTTTGTTTCACTTCCTCCCTGATTCTGCCTCCCTGATTCTCCGAGCGTCGCTTCCACTCTCTCGAGGAGAGGTTGTCGAGTACTTTTTCTCCATTACTTTATATCGATCAACCACCAGGAGAGGGGGTGGAATGATCGAACGTTGGGTTTAATCCGCGTTGGATCGAGAAGGATTAGGATCGTGAGGATTTAGAAGTGATTTCATCGTTGGTGATCGATGAACATCGAAGATAACTTGAGTAAAGTCTATGATATCTTATTACATGTATGTAGGTTGTGTGACGTGGGAGATGCGCGAGTACGGGAAACGGAAGTGAAAAAATTGATAATCCCATTATGGGAGTAATAGGGGAGGCAAAAGGTCGAGGGAGTGATGTGTAAATTTGCAAAACTCCATCTCGCGCTGGTGGCCACGTCGGCCACAGGGAATTATTCAAGCTGGGCAAGGGTTAATTGCCGCCTTCATCAAACCACCTCTCTTCCTCTTTCGAACCAGCCCTAGACAACACCGTGACATCGTCTTTCCGTATTTTCGATCCGCCGGAACGAGAAATGTTCTGCACTCGATAAACGATACATATATATATGATTCTTCCTATATAAGATAAGGAAAAAATTGATATAAAAATCACGACGATTCCATCCTTCTATCGTTTATTCGACTTGTGTAATTACTTAGAGTCATTGACTAAAAAATGACCGGTTGGAGGATCGCTTGGTGGTCCACAAATTGAGAACCGATGAAAGAGCCAAGTAATTTTAATCCATGATAATTTTTTTCCTTTTTTTCTTTTGTTTAAGAGTTATTAATATTTTTTTAAGGAGAAGATTCCCATAGAATTCCCGTAGAGGGACCTAACATAAGATTCCCATAAGATGGCTCGTTACATGGTATTTTTCTCGGTTCGCAGAGGCAATTCACGCTTATCCTGCAAGCGAGAGACGAGGCGAGCACAGGCGTGATCGAGGAAGCGAGTTTCAGCGGCATTGTCCTGCCAGGACCCACGTGGCACACTCTCAATCATGAAGGGAGAAACGCTCATCTGGCTTATCGCGTTCGGGTCCAGTGCGCGGATCATTATTACAACGCGACCTGCACGAAGTTCTGCAGGCCAAGGAACGACATATTCGGCCATTACACCTGCGACGAGAACGGCGACAAGGTGTGCATACAGGGTTGGAAAGGCGCCGACTGTGAGATAGGTAGGTTGAATTTTTGAAAAAATTTCATCCATTCCCTTTTGTTATCTTTACGCGATGGATACAAAATATTTTTGCCATTCCGTAAGAGGAACATATATAGGTGAAATTTTTCATCTATATGTTGGAAATATTGTATATCAATATTGTGTATTAAATGTAAATCAATCGGTGAGAGGATATTTTCAATGTCCACGATGTGTGATATTCTCTACATCACAGTTTAGAACGTGTATTAAGAATTTAAAAATTTGTGCTCTTAAATACACGTGTATTTCGTGGGAATCACGAAAAATTCCTTCGTGCCACCTCTCCTCTTATCATGTTCTTCTAATGCAGAATAATGTAAAATTTCCAAATGGAAAATTGTGTTTGAATTTTGTATCAAAAGAATATATAATTAGGGAGAAAAGTGACGAAACTTTTTCTCGAGATTATCGTAACGTAAGCGGAAATTTTTTACCAAATTTTATAATTTTACCATTAGAAGAATATATAATCTGAAAGAAGACGTGAAAATCTTTTTGGAATTTGAATTATTCATCCGTTTTATATTTATTTTTTAAACGTAGAGCTTATGCTGTCGTATATGGAAAAATGTAATTCCTTTTGCCCATAAGTTAGACAAGGAAAGTAAATAAATAGAAAATTTTAGTACCGGTGGCGCCATCTCGCGTTTGGACGCTGGAAGCTCCGACTTGCTACTAGCATAGCAGAATGTGCGAGGAGGTATTCGTGACGTCATCAAAGAGAAAGAGAAAGCAACATTGCGCGAAAAGGACAGAGGATACGTGCCACTTATTTTGGTTATACGGCTCCTAATACTTCGCCACCTCTTCGAACTATTAATACATCGATAATTAATCAATAATTAATTTTTTATCGAAAATATTTACACTTTTAAGCTCGCATCTTGCAGTTGTAACCTAAAAAAAATTTCTTCCGTTAATTTTAACGTAAAATTTTTATCAATTGATTATTTATTAACGATTAAACCGTCGAATCGAATCATCGATGCCATTATTATTTAACGCCGCAATATTCTTTAATTTTCATCAATTCCTCGTTATCATGGGATCTATCTCTAAATATTAATACGCGATTCTGAAACGTTATTTCCTCTCCTACTTTCACGCGTACAATTTTCACTCGCAACACGTTTTTCTTTTCTAATTCAACTGCGAATCCTATTTCGAAATAGATTCGTCGACATTATCGACGATAATTCTTACCTTATGTAACAAAATCTCGAAGAAATATAAGAGAATCTCGAAACGAAGAAATTGGAAAATGGAATTTCGAAATGATTGAAACTACCCCTGTATATAAATTTATCCTTAAATCATCCTAAGTCACCGGAAGCATTAAGAAAACCGAGACAAAGAACGCGTTCGCGGCTTAATCGAGCGGAACGATACACGAATGACCAAAAAGAAGGAGGGGGGGATAAGGATGGAAACGAAAAGAAACGCGTTACGATATATCCGTAAAAATTAGTAGTCACGGCAAAAAGCGTGAAACGGCGTGGTAACACGCTTTTGTCGTCGACGAGATCTCGTTACGTATGCAACGAAGCGTCGCGCAAGGCCTTTTGCCAGGATATCGCCGGTTAAACGATTCCACCGTGTTTTCTTTTTTCGCTTGCTCCCTCCCTCCCTCCCATCCCCTGCCTCCGCCGGCCGAGGGAATAATTAATCGATCCTCGAAGCGTGAAATCTCGCGTCGCAAGCGAACGCGCGATCCGCTTTTCTCACGAACTCACGCTGACTCCTCCTCGTTTAATGAGCCGATCGATCGCCTCGATCGACTCGAATTTTCAACGGTGATACGCTCTCTCCCGTTTTCTCTCTCTCTCTCTCTCTCTCTCTCTCTCTCTCTCCCGAGAAAAAGGGATATTCGATTCCCTGAAGGCAAGAAGAGGTGATTCGAGATCGATGGAAATTTTTTGCTTTACATTCAAATTGAACGAATTTTTGTCCCGTCGGTCGCGAGAAAAATAATTAGACGTCGTATCGAGGAAAACAAAGTGTGCCTGATACACGGTTATAAATCTTGTCCGATAGAGGAGAAGATAAGATCGATTGTATAAGTGAGTTTTCCAATGTCAAGCTGCAGAAAATCACAGAAGAGAAGGGGAAATGTCGGATGTTCGTTTTCTTACGTAAAATTTATATCACATTGTGGATAATTGCATCCTGAAATAAACAAGTCTTCCTTCAAGATTTCTCAAAGATTTCCAATGGCAATTGTAAATTTATCCTTCGAGTTAGGGATTTAAAAAGAGGAAACGAATCTGTCGAAGATCTAGAAATCTTGTAGAAACCCTTCCAAATTTTCTCCCACCCGAGATTTTCGAAATTAGAGAGAGGAGAGATGAAAACAGTTGCAACGGTTTAGAAATTTGTCAAGAAAGTTTGCTTTCGTTCGGGTTAATTTCAACGATTCGTAAGTGTAATCATTGGAAGAGGAAAACTCGTTCCACGTGTGTTTCGTTTCTGTTGTCGGACGGAAACCGCGAGTCTCGCGCACGTCTGATTGGCAAATACGCAAACACAGTGAAACACACGAATTATCTCGAAGCGTGCCTCAATTGGCGGACGTTAGACGCATGTCGTACGATCGTGCATAAAGGTAGCGAGCAGCATCACGCCAGATCCCCTCGCACAATGCTGGCCGGATTAATACGTCAGCTCTTTCTTCTTGCTTAATCGTTACTTCCGTCTCCCCCGTGTGTGCCGCTTATCCGACCCGCGCTTATCGTCTTATCCCTCCCTCCAGAACATTTTCTTTTTTTTTTTTTTTTTTTAAGGGATCGTCTTAAATCATCCCAAATCCGAAGAGATTATCTTTGTCGAGGAGAAAGTACGGTTCTTCGACGATCGATTAAACGATATCGATATTTCACGTTGTGTCGAGTCGATATAACCGAAATCACAACATTTTAATCCGATTTTATAGTTTAGTGTAGGAATTTTTTGAATTTTAGAAAAATAATAATACGTCTCGAGTGTATTAAATTTAAGAAATTAAGTTTGTGGAAGAATTGTGCTGCATTTAATATATTAAATATGTCGTAAGAGATAATTAATCGATATGTATAAACAATTTTACAATGTTATAACATTTCAAACGGAGATATAATTTTGTTTTTCTATGAGAAAAATGAATCGTGAGAACTCACGTTCATGCATGATTAAATAACACAGATCAAAGATTAATTGGAAAATAAGGGTATAAAAAATTATTTATCGAGACTTTTTTTTTTTTATATTAAATATCGATTGTCCTTGAATAAAGAATTATATCATAAAAACTTAGTTTATCGTATAAAATATATACGATTTAAACGTGTTTACTTACAAATCGCTATGCTCGCGTTTCGTATGCAAATATCTTCGATTGGTTAATTATCGTGATTCGAACGTGATCGAGATATCAACGTAGGCCTGGTTTAAATTTCGAAAGAATATTAAATTGTGCTCGAATAGTTGAAAACTGGCCAGAGAAAGTAGGACGAGCAAACTATTAGACTTTTCTGCGGTGATAGTAATTAGAAGCCACGGTTGATATCGTGTGAAACTGAACACTGTGTTTCTCGAATTGTTTCGAGGGTATAATAATAATAATAAGAAGAAATGTGACGAAACGCGCGTCGAATTTAAATCCCTTGAATTGCTCCCTGATTTAAGTTCCGCTTGGAAAACGGTGGCCGCCATCACTCGAGGACGAAGCCAGTTTCCCTTGACACTGTGAACTTTAAGATTTTCTTCGTTTCGCTTCGCGTTTAATGCTCGTTTAATATCTTCTTCTTATCGACAATACCATCGATGTTCATCAGACTAAGATACACGTTGATTGATATTAAAGATTTTTCAGGATGACTTGTACACGATGTTCGAAAAATACAAAGCTTTGCAAAAACTTTCATTTTTGTTTATTATTAACAAGAAACGTTTCGACCGATCACGGAATGTATAACAGTCGACGATAGTGTTGGGTATGTACGGCAATCGAGCACGAACAAGCAAAATGTGTCGAATAAAATTAATTATTCATCGCTCTTTTCTTTCTCCCTTCGTCTTAATATAAGTAATACTTTCAATTCTGTCAATTTCAAGAATTATAACTCAGATCTATGAATCCAAATCTTGTGAAACGGAAGATACGTTGAAATTAAGAAAATAAAAAAGGTTCCAAAATCCGTAAAAAATATATATATAAAATAATCTACAAGAAAATCTACAAAGACATTACCTTCCTCTCCTATATACAGACGTATAAATATATTCACACGGGGAATGTGTTGGAAAGAAACGAACCGGGTCGCATCCCCCTCGAATTATTCCGGCGGTTTAACGATGCAGCAGGATCATATTATCGGTATCACAATTAGACACGTTCCACTTTCGTCGAACGTGGAGGGAGGGGGGGAAAAAAGGAAAGGACAAACGATCCCAATTAGGGACTATCGGTGGAAATCGTGTACTCGTGAGACGACGAGACCGGTCGGTCGGTTACGATGAGATGAGAAGAGAGGATGAGAGAGAGAGAGAGAGGGATAGAGGAGAGAACTGGCTCCAGCATTTTTGTCGCGCTGTGAAAGGTCAATACGAGAATTTCACTCGTGCATCGTCTTCACACGAGTTCTATGCACCGACCGCATCATGCAACACACCGTTCCTCCTCCGAGAGTACAACGTAGTATTTCTAAACTCATAGCGAGAACGTTCGTTTGCATTTGACCCCTTTTCACCGTGGAGATCGTAAAATCGTTCGAGATGCTCTTTTACCTCAGGATTGGAAGGATTGGAAAAGGAAGTCGGCCGCATTTCAAATAACACGGTATCAAGATCGCGTGAAATTAAAATCACGATCGAATAAATCCTTCCCATCCGTATCAACCATTATTATTTTGGAAGGATTTTGGTGTAATCTATTATTATTTATTATTATACGTTATATCCACGAAAGAAATTTATTTGTACGGATGTAGAGAGAGATAAAAAAAAAATAATTATCCGAAAAAAAGATTGGAGTTTGATGAATGATAGATTTATTGGTAATGGCGCTTAAGATAAACGTTAGCCATTCTACGGAAGGATTATCGGCGCTGGTGGCAAAGGTAAAACGGTTGGGGATCGTGAAAGTCGTGAACCTTCAACCTGTAATCCGATTCTTCTCGCATCTGTTCCGTTCACCAGATCGGGGGATTTATAAGAAAATAAAAGAAATCGCGACGGTTGTGAACGAAGATGAATCGCGCAGGTTGATTCGCCTACTGGCGGCGGATTAACAAAAAAAATTCCATAGACGTGTAACTGTAGATGTTCCCGGCTAGATTTATAGATCCTGAACAACGAAAGAACGGTACTGTACGAGAAGCGTTGTTAATGTGTCGGGGGAGGAGGGGGGGGGGGGGTTCCTACACGCGAAACGTAAGTACCTCGTGAGATTTGCCGCGGTGAAACCTCTGTTAATTGCTTTTCGCACGACCGGCACGCCGAAATTCGACAAGAAATTTCACAATTCTTAATTAACACGTAACCGTTCGACGGAGAAATCCGGTCACTAAAGTACTATTCTTACACGATACCATTAAAAAGTGAAATATCTTTTCCATACGGAACTTACGATTTTCTTAAAATTAATATAAATTGAAAGAAAAAAATTAGTTTTCCAAGAAACCGATATTTCCAGAAACTTTTAATCTCAATTGCAATATATTGATTCTTCGTGATCAAATACTAACGAACCTTCAAACAATAAAGTACAACAAACGTATTTAAATTTATTTCTCGTTCTTATCGACCGAGCAAGGAATCTTGTAATAGGCGGGTTGCCTACTCACAGGCAGCGAAAACTTCGCGTTTTTAACAACAGATTATCAACGATTAAAATTTCCCATTCGTGATAACTATTCGTACTTTTCGCAATCGATTATGAAACGGAAAGCCATTTTCCAATAAAATTCATTAGATCATCCATAAAACTCGTCAACGAGAATCGTTCGCGCCAAGGCAAAGCCAAGTTATTCGTCGCATGTTTCGATTCGCTCGATTCCACGAGCAAAAGAGGGTAATTGGCAGATTAACACACCCTCAATATCTTCATTCGACGAATTCGAATTCGAATAATCCCTAAACGAAGCGAGAATCGTCGATCGCGTGAGATCCTGTTCCCCGCGCCCACGCGCACCTGTTGCTTCGTCGATCAGGAAAAAGAGGGATGGTTGAGGGATGGTGAATTCACGAGTGATTCATCTAATTCACCGAGCAGACTCTCTAGCTTCTCTCTTCCGATTTCCGCGAGGGACCGTAATTGCGAGGGAAATCCTCGCGTTCCCCGTCTTTCACGCAATAATTGGAAATCAGCCAATTCCCCCCTTCTCAATCGTGGAATGTGGATGGAAGAAAACGAGTGGATCGATCATTATTACCGTATGGATTCGACGAACATCACGCCGCAGTCTCATAAATATCCGTAAAACGTGTTGGTCGTCCACGCGAGAACGAGAGAGCTCGGCCATTAATCATTAAAGAATCCACAAGGATGCAAGGGGTCGAGAGTCCTTCGAGGAGAGTTTACTCCTGTCTCGTGTGGAGATGCATATTGCGTATGTTAAAATATGCAATTACGCGTCGGTGTACACCGTGCGGTTAAGGTTGAAAAATAGTCGACGCGGAATAAAAGCGTAGAAGTGATCCATAGATTTAAACGGACACCCGATTGACAGAGGGAGTTTACCGATCGAGACGATGTGTGAAAAAGTGTTTCGAGAAGGTTCGATTCTTGCATGAATTCAATATGTTCGTTCGTACACTATTAATTTAATTGTGTATATCTGACGTTTCAATGAATCTTATTAATAATCTTATACCGGTTTACCGATGACGTTGGCAATAAAGTAATTAATACCGATACGAATCGCTGTCCAAAGTATTCCAAAGAATCTATTCCTCATCCGATGATTTTTCCAAACCTTAATCGACTATATCGAAACGAGCTGAGATTACTCGTATATATTCTATACTCCCGTAGAATGTGTGTATACCAACGTGGAGAATCTACGTGGAGCCGTGGTGTAACACGCGATTCCTTCGGTTCTTTGGGGCCACGATGTGTAACGGTAAAGAGACGGCTAAAAGTCGCAGCCCTCCCCTGTACACGTGTATGCGTGTGCGTATATATATATGTGCACGCACGCGTGTGTCGCCGCGGCGTGAGTTTTCGTTTCACGGTCAAAAGGATAATCCTTCTCTCTATCACTTCTCATCCGTCTTTCTGTCCCACCGGCTAATTGAGTTGCTCCGGACCGCGGCCACGGATCTCTGTCACGTTTCATTTTCTCCCGTCTCACCGTTTCACCGTCACACAATCGACCACGAAACTGTCGTTTCCAGGGATACGATACGTATATATATACACACACCTTTTCTCTCCATTTCGACCATGGACGAAATTGGATTTCGTCATCCTTAGCCACCTGTGTAAGAAGAAGGCGAACTTGCGTTACCTGTTAACCCGTTTCTCCTCTTCTTCTCCGTGTATTCTCTATTTTTCTCTTTCTCGCTCACTTTGTCATCACACGAAGGATACGCCAATGGTTTCCCCAAGACGAGACGAGACGAGACGAGATATATGAAACGTCGTTGATCGTATAATCCGTCCGGGTGAACGTGGAAAATAATCCGACACTTATGCTTTCGTGGCCGTGGGCGGATTAATCGTTTGTGTTTTAACTTCCATTCACGGGGGCCTTTTGTGCCGCGTTACGGAGCGCCACGTTTATTGTTCGCCCCGGCGAGATTATTCCTTTGGAAAGTCGCTTGAATTATGGCCGATGGTGGCTCTTCTTCTTTCTACGTTATTGGGGAGATCCGGTATATATATGTACACACGGTGGAAAGAACGGATGAACGGCGAATAAAATGGCCCGCAACCATTGGTGGTTGCGGTTCGCGGATTGTAACTCGAAGATACGCGATCTTTATTGTAAAACGGGCCTGCGAACGAAAAGGGAGGAATACGCGTTTTTCGTACGTATGTATAACGTCGGATATAAGAGGAGGTAGATTAATTACCTGCAGTCGGTACAGTGGTTTAAAAGGTGTTTAATTTTATACGTCTTATCTAAGTGGTTTCGGTTATTCCGGTAAGAGGTTGTTAAAGGATAAAATAAGTCTAAACAATTTATAACACGTCTCGCTTTTTATGTCTTTCTAGCGTTAAAAGCCGGAATTGAAAATCGTCGTTTATTTCGTTCACGTCTGACCATGACGTGGCGCCGTCAACATTTTTTAACAAAAATGTAATTAGCTACAACGAACTTTACAATGACTCAACGTTTACACTCGTATTAACGTAATTCTTTTTTTCTTTTTTCAACTTTGTGAACCTCCTCGGTTCTCGCTAGCAAACACGAAAATTTGGTATATTGTTAAAAATAATTAATATTAAGTAAAAGAAATTCTTATAATCCTGCATATATGTATCATTTTTCTGAATTTATATAGTTAAAAAATGCTAAAATATACATTTTAATTTAAAACAACAAGAACGTAAAATTTTTCGTTATATGTAACAAAATAATTTAAAGTAGAAAAGCAATATTGCGATCAAATTGTAAAAATCGTTATACTATAAACTAATGGCGTAATTTTCAATTACCTTATCATTGCTTGTGCGAATAATCCTTCCTAACTGACAGGCGCGGTTAATCTGTTTCAGCGGTGTGCAAGGAGGGTTGCCACCCCGTTCACGGTCACTGCAACGTCAGTGGGGAATGCAAATGTCGACACGGTTGGCGCGGTGAACTCTGCGACCAGTGCACCCCCTATCCTGGCTGCAAGCACGGATATTGCAACGGTTCCAGTTGGCAGTGTATCTGCGACACGAATTGGGGCGGCATCCTCTGCGACCAGGACCTCAATTATTGCGGCACTCACGAACCCTGTCAAAACGGTGGGACGTGCGAGAACACGGCGCCGGACCAGTACAAATGCACCTGCCCCGAGGGATTCTCGGGACCGACCTGCGAGAAGGTGGACAACCCTTGCGCCTCCAACCCTTGCGCCAACGGAGCGACGTGCAGGGAGCTCGGTGAGAGCGCGCACTGCGAGTGCGCCCCTGGATTCTCTGGCCCTTACTGCGCGACGGACATAGACGAGTGCGCCTCCCAACCTTGCCAAAATGGGGGCACCTGCGTCGACGGGAAGAACGAGTTTGTGTGCAATTGTCCACCGGCCTGGCAAGGAGTGCTTTGCCAATTCGACGTGGATGAGTGCGCCCTCAAGGAATCCCCCTGCAAGAATTCGTTGACCTGTGTGAATCTTGCCGGTGATTACAAGTGAGGAAGAGAAAAATTTGTTTTATTATTTGACCTGAAAATTTAATCCATCGGTCGAATGGATTTTTTTTTCTTTAATTAAAAAATCTCGGCCTCGTTTCAGGTGTCGGTGCAGGAGCGGTTTCACGGGGAAGAACTGCACGAAGAACATCAACGATTGCATCGGCCAGTGCCAACACGGGGCGTTGTGCATCGATCTGGTCGACGATTATCACTGCAGCTGCACCGCAGGCTATTCGGGCAAGGATTGCGACGTGGACATCGACGAGTGCGCCTCGAAACCCTGCCAGAACGGTGGCGAGTGCAGAGATCTGGTGAACGCGTACGAGTGCGTATGTCCTGTCGGTTTCACCGGATACCAGTGCGAGATCGACAAGGATCATTGCAGCCCGAACCCGTGCAGAAATTCGGCGCCTTGTTTCAACACGCAGACAGATTACTACTGCCACTGTCCGGAGCAATGGCAAGGGAAGAATTGTTCCGAGCCAGCCTCCCATAATCCGCAATTCGGCATGATGGACGAGGAGTCCGGGTGCGGGAGTGAGGGGACACCATGCGGCGGCAGAGGCAGATGCAGCGGTGGCAGATGCATTTGTGACGCCGGGTATACAGGGATGCATTGTCACGAGAACATCAACGATTGCAGGGGTAATCCTTGTTTGAACGGTGGCACGTGTGTCGATTTGGTTAACTCGTTCCAGTGTATCTGTAGAGAGGGATGGACCGGAGATCTGTGCGATCAAGGTGAGCGATTGTTTCAGAGTTCGTGTTCTTAATTTGTGTAGAAACGTCGCGTTAAATGCGATGAAAAAATTATCACGATGAAAGGAAGAAATGATATCTCTAATAATTCGATGCCTCTTTTTTTTTTTTTTTTTTAAATTATTCCTTATCGTTCCTTCAGACGTGGACGAGTGTACGAACTCACCCTGCCGCAACAACGGCACCTGCGTGGACGGTGTCGCAGACTTCACCTGCATCTGCAGGGGTGGATGGAAGGGCAAAACGTGTACTCTTCGCGCCGGACACTGCGAACCAGGTACCTGTCGCCACGGTGGAACTTGCCAAGATCGCGGAGATGGATTCACTTGTCACTGTCCACCAGGTTGGGAGGGAGCAGCATGCCACATAGCATCTCCAGCGTGCGCGAGCAATCCTTGCGAGAACGGAGCTACCTGCGTGAACACCGCCGATGGGAATTACAGATGCGTCTGTCGCGAAGGTTTCGAGGGTCCGAATTGCCGTCGTGACGTGGACGATTGCCAGCCATTGCCTTGCTTGAACGGGGGCAAATGCGTGGACGGGATCAACTGGTTCAGATGCGAGTGCGCGCCAGGCTTCACCGGCCCAGATTGTCGTATAAACGTGAACGAATGCGCCAGCGACCCCTGCACCACTGGCTCCACGTGCGTGGACGGTATAGCGAGTTACACTTGCATCTGCCCGCCAGGAAGGACCGGGGTACGCTGCGAGATTCGTACAGCAGGTGGACCAGGATGCCCGGTAGCTAGCTGGGACGACGATTGCAACGTCTGCGAATGTCGTAACGGGAAGAACCAGTGCAGCAATATCTGGTGCGGTCCTGGCAACTGTCTGAACGGTACGTCGTGTCTGGCTCACGAAGTGTGCGTGCCCAGTCCGAACGAAAGCTGTCTAGCTCCACCGTGTCCAGCGTGGGGCGAATGCCGCCCCGTCGAGACTGGAAGAAGAGTAGGGCCTCCCGCTCTGCCCGCACCGCCCTCCTGTTGGCCCGGACAAGCCACGCCGGGTCCAACCTGTTCCAGGCTCACCATCCTGTTGAGAAGAGACACTCTGGCCGCCAGTACGTCGGTAGAAATCCTCTGCAGACGGTTGAGAAAACTGCTGTCCGATCCGAGAAGGCCACAGTCGATCGTTCTTCTCTGCGATCTCAAGCCTGGCGACAACGATACAGTGGAAGTGACCATATTCTCGGAGGCAGCCGCAGATGCGGCCAGAGATCTTGGCGAAGCCCTTAGCAGACCCCTGGGCAGACCACTCGCTCTGGCCTCCGTGCTCGAGGTCAAAGTGGAGACGGCCTTGCTCAGCGAGCCGAGTTCCGTAAACTCGAGCAGCGCGGGAAGCTACGTGGCCGTCCTCGGTGGAGCTCTGGCGACCGTTTTGGTCTTGGCTTTGTTCGGTGGACTGTGGTATCTTCGGACGGTGAGGCAAAGATCAAGCCTGACCGCGACCACCAGCAGCGAGACGTCGTTGCATCGACACCGCAGCGATTTGGACGAGAAGTCGAACAATCTTCAAAACGAGGAGAATCTGAGGAGATACGCGAACCCTTTGAAAGAGCAGGATCAAGGAGAGCCGAGGGTGTCCGTGGTGAGACCTCTGTCCGGAACTTCGTTGGGTGCGCTGGGTGCAACCGAGGAGAGTTTGGAAATGGTCTCGGACGAGAGTAGACATCGGTTGCCGCCGCTTTACAAAGCTCCCAGCGCGGAAGCAAGGAACAACACCGCTAGTTTCACGTACGAGGAAGGGCCTCATAAACCGTACAGCAAACCTAGATTGCAGGAGCCGACGTATTCTCAGCAAGCGAGCAGCAGTCAGACATCGGGACCGCATCAAGTACTGACGGTGCACGTGTAACGCGACAGACTTGCGGATGTTTCGTGAAAAATTTCACTGAAAAAAAAAAAAAAAACACTTGTGAGAAAGGGACACGAAAAACGTGTGGCGAAACGTGTGGAATTATCGGACTCGCTCGTACCAAGTGTTTTCGCAACGATTAATTGCAACGAACAGACTGAACAATTAATAATTCACGATTCAACGGATATCGCTTACATTACTTTAGAAAATGAAATTGCGAGAAATAATGCGCTGCCTTTTTTTACCCGCTAAAAATTAAGAAATCGTCGAAACCGCGTCTTTTACTTCAAATCTTTTTTCCTTCTGCGAATTGATACGAAAACAAGAGAGATATTAAAGAATGTAGGAAGGTAGAGAAAGAGAAGAATTATTTTAACGTTATTTCATCAACTATATTGATATTGGTTTACAATTAAAAATCGATCATTTCAAACTATTTCATTAAACGAGAAAAACGTCATTCTCTACCTTTCTCTAACATATCTCTCGCTAATAACGCAACGACAATAATTGACGGTCTACAATTATATATCGACAAGTTGTTTTATCGTATTGTACATATGTACATAGCCCGTACTTATTAATTTCGCTAAGCCTGTATCACCTCTAAATGCCGTCGTCCCTTACGGACAGCCTTAAGATCCGATCTATCGACGTTTTATTCGCGTTACAATCGTAAACATTCCCCTATCCTGATCCGAAGCAGAGAACACACGGGCCAAGTGACGGCTTAGCAGGCCACCGTAGATATCGTAGAGCTGTAATAGCACGTAGGCGAATTAATCTGCGCGAAAGCAGAAGGCTTCGGACGCTCCGTCGGGCGATATTATTGTGATACTCATAGAGCGAACGAGAGAGAAAGAATGCGAGAGAGAATATTATCGCGCGATAAGATTTATCGAGTCCCCTCGTAGCGCCCTCTTGGAAAAGTCGTGAATCACGATTAATAACGATAACGCGTTAAGAAAAGAAAAGTCTTAAAATTTGGTTTGCTAACTAGTTTGCAACGGTTTGCATCCGTTTGCCGTAGTAATCAGTAGAATTAACGCACGGTTCTATCATTGCGAGCCGTGATTTAATTGCACAAAAATTAATTAATTATTCATGGGATGTATCGTCGTATCCACGAGTCGATCTATAATGAAAAGGAAGTATTCTTTTTTTTTTTTTTTATTTTTCCTGCAAAGAGGGTGAAGGGAGCGTGTAGGAATCGATAAGATGGCGACACATGGCATGGCCATTCGCGTGATCGAAACGTTGTATGATGTAAATAAACCCATTACATAGATCCAGATAATTCCCCGTCCCACTTTGGATTGTATTTTATCTTATTCCCTCCTTTCTTCCCTCTGTTAGATGTGCAATTTTATTATTATTTTTTTTTCCTTTTTTTTTTTTTTTCTCTCCCCTTTTCCCTTAATATCGTTCCAAGCGTAAGGCGACGCGCAACGACGGGCGCATGAAACGCGCGTATTACTAGACTTTAAAACGAGAAACGAGAACCGTATTGGGCGTACTGTAAGATGATAACGGAAGAAATTTTTTATAACAGATAGTTTATTTTATAAAGAAATCTATATTATTATACAAAATATATAGAAGCGATGAAGAAAAAAAAATATATATATATATATATTATATTATTTTATATTATATTATATTATTTTTTATATTTTATTGCCTTGTATTTTAATTGTTGAGAGATCATGGACAATAGTTCGAAATACTATACTATACTATATACGATCGATCATAACGATCTCGTGAACATCTTTTTGTTCTGTTCTTCGATTCAACGAACTAATGTCCCTGGTCTCCGATTTAGATAGCTAATCCACGCGTTGTGATCAATCCCGTGTCAAATAATCGCGAAGGAAGCGTGAATGAGTGCGTGTAAATAAAGTTAAAGCTCCTTCCGGTCCCACAATTTCTTTTTTTCCGCCTAAGTTTACAACAACGACTAGGACGACGACGATGACTATAACAACGACAACGACATAATGATGATGATGATGATGATGATGATGATGATGATGATGATGATGATGAAGAAATTTCAATAAAAAGTACAACCCTTATGACACCGTTTCGTTTTTACTTCTGGTTTATTGCACCCGAACAGTAACAGGCCGAACGAATTCTCTCACGTGGTGAGAGCCCGAGTCGATGCCCGCGCAAGTTGCATTCAAATCACCGGGAACGCAGAATCGTAGGTAGACGTGCCTTCCGGGAGCAACTGGCACAGTCCAACGATGAGAAACGGAACGAGCAACGCTAGATTGAATACATTTTTATTTAAATGGTAAATAATCGTATAAAATAATGATAATAAGTACGGAATTTTAACGATTATTTTAATTATTTTATTTTATTCATTTGCGTGCGCCAATCGCAAAGGTATCAAAATTTATTTAGAGAAATCATGATTGTAAGAAAAAAGGATAAAATTTATCATTAATTGTAAAATTAATGAAGAGATATTTCGAATCCCTTAAATATTTGATTTTTCTGTTTATTTATTATACAGAATTCTCGTGTTTCATTCGTATCTCGTTTGTCAAAAAATTTCAAATTCGTTCTTTTTGTATTCGATACAATCCAACCCGTTTACGAAAAGTTATATTACGTACACTCTCGACAAATATAAAAAAATATATAATAATAATTAATAAAAATATCTTACGTATCGATTATTTCTCGAATAATCCCAAATAAGTCTAAAGCTTGTTCTAAAATTAATATAGGCGGCGAACTATGCCGGCAGTCGGACGGATCCGGATCCCGTCAACAAAACCGGGCACGGATTTAAATAGATCATTTTATCGAGTACAATACGGTGTTCATTATCATCGAAAGCGCGTCTGAGATTAACAAAAGCCGCGTGTGTAGGCAATTTTGTGAGAGAGGAGGATCGGGCGATCATCGAGGGCGATTTTGACCACGATACATGAGCCGCGTATACAACCGCGTGACTGTTGAATGAACGACTTGCCGAAATTACAATACAATGGCCCAGAAGAGCCACTTGACGAATACCCGGTAAATGAGTCAGCCTAGCTGCTTGGCCGAATAAGGTCCGTGTGAACCACGGGCATCTAAGAGCACCTTCGTGACGACAAATACGGGATACGCCTTGAGAAAGAGCAACAGCATCAAGGTTACTCTCTAATAACGTCAACGAGAGAAATGTGAGACGCGTTTAAACATTTTGTGAATATCCTATTTCCTGGTATTTAAAAATAACTACATCATAAAGTTGTTTCAACACGATCGAATATGTTTGATATCTGAAATGACTAAGGAAAAAAAAATGAATGTTGTTGCAAATGATGTTGAAAATAAATTAATTATCTTTTTTGATCTGAAAAAAAAAAAAAGTAGCATGAGATTATGGAAAAGTGACAAATTTCAGGATAAAATTAATTCTGGAAAAGGAATCGTGATTTTTTTTAGGAAATATTTATAATCGACTAGAATTATTCAATGGAATTCGATGTTATCGTTAATTGTGATAACTTCATATTATAAAAATATTAAATAAATTATTGGTAATAAAAAAAAAATTGAAAAAAAATTAATTAAAAACTTTTAATTAATTGAAGATAGAAAGATGGATCCTTCGAAAAAATCTGAAGTAATTTTATATTATATTTTTTTTCTTCTTTCTTCCTTTTTTTTTCAACTAATTTTTAAATTTCTTATTTATCATGTGATATTTGCATTTTAGAATATAATTGAGCCCGAAGATATGTCAAATTATTATTTAGACTATGAAGGATGGAATAAGAAAGAATGGGAATTTCTGGAAGATGAAGAAGAAGAGAAAGAAGAAATCAAAGAAGAAGTGGACATTTTTGAAGATTTTTTAATGGAATTTGAAGATACAGCCGAGGAAAAAATTGAAGAAGAAGAGCTACGAAAAGAGATTGGTGTAATATTATTTTGGTAAACCTAACTTAAAAAAAAAGGATATCATTCATGTGCACAAAAATATAAGAACGAGTATTTAATGTTAAATCTATAGATATAAAAAAAGAAAAAGATGTATCGGAAGAAACACTGATCACCTCAGAAGAAGAATCCATCGTTTCTGAAGAATTGTCTGTCGAAAGTTCCATTCATCCTTGTCTTAAAGACATAGATATCAGTGATTCCCGATTGAAATTGCAAAATCTCTACACGATGTTTCCAATCCCTGATGATCCTGGCTTGGTACCAGCGTTCTGGACCATTCAGGAACGTCGACCCTCTTATACAGATGACGGTATAATGAAATTTTTCGATTTAGTTAAAACATTCTCTATGAGACCTATACAAGCAATGGAAGATATGTTACGAACTAATAAAATCAATTTACAATATTACGGACTTGATTCCCGTATCGTTAAACTCTTATGTGAAGCTTTGATGAAAAATCCTACTGTGAATACGATCAATCTTACAGTAATTTGATATTTTTTTATTTTATTTAATATTACTTAATTAAATTTTCAGAATTTAATTAATAGTAATAGTTTAATTAAAAGAAAAAGAAGAAAAAATTTTTAAAATTTTTGTACTAAATAATTGTTTTACAGGGTAATTGGTTATCAGAGGATGCCTGTTATCATTTAAATGAACTGCTTTTGAAAAACAATATAATACACACTTTGTTATTATCAGGATGTAAAATCGGTGCAAACGGTGTTTCGAAATTGTATGATGGAATTTTTACAAATGAAACACTGAAAAAATTAGATCTTTCCGATTGTAATTTACGTAAAGAAGGTATTGACTACCTTATACAGGCAATTTGTAATAATGAAAGCATTGAAACTCTTTCATTGAATCACAATCATCTCGACGAATCATGTGCAGATGCTTTGCAAAAATTAGTCAATTGTTCAAAGATAAAACGTTTAGAATTATCTTGGAATTCCTTATACACAACAGAAACTTGGAAGAAATTTATTAGAGGACTCGAGGAAAATGAAACTTTACTTGATCTTGATTTATCTTGGAATGCTTTAGGAAAAGAATGTATTTCGTATTTGCGTCGATTATTATTGCGATCTTCAACATTAAAAAAGTTGCACTTGAATGGTAACATAAAGATAAAAATCAAATATCTACTAAGATTTTTTTTTTAGTATTGATATTTTTTTCATTTCTTATTAAAATATAACATAATGAACATTAATATTTAATAAATAATAAAATGCTTCATTTATATCTCATACCGCTTTTGTATTCAGGAAATCGTTTTACTAATGATGATGTAACTGTCATTGCAAAAGCATTATCAAGGAATGCAACACTCGAGGAGCTATATATAGGTGACAATCCTTTCAAAGCTGATGGTGCATTTGCTCTCGTTAAAGCAATTACACCAGAGAAAACGTCAGAAAGTCAGCTACGTATTTTAGATCTTACGAATATTTGGGCAAATAAGAACATAATACCAGAACTTGAAACAATTCAAAATAGTAAACCATGGGTAGACATTAAATTGGGAGGTATATTTAGTAATTATAAAATAGAAGGTCCAGATGTAAAAGCAATACTTTTAAAAAGAGCCAATTATGAAGCTATGAGACCAAAGAAAAAACGACGTCGTAAAAACTTTGGTCATTTTGTGTTATCACTTTCTGATGATCTTATTTCGAAAGGTATATGAAAATAAAAACGATATAGTATTTACTTCTATTAAATTAAAATTAAATTAAAATTAAAAAAAAAAAATTAATATTACAGGAAAGTTTTTAGAACTGGTGGAAAATTTCCAATTAAACTTATCTAAATCTTTAGTAAATGAACTAATGATTGCATTTACTGGTATAAAAAATACTGTCGATCAAGGCTTATTAAAATCTGTTTATATGAAACAATATCCAAATACAAAACTTCCAACAGAAAAACCTAAAAAAATCAAAAGTAAAAAAAAAAAAACCTAAAAAAAAAGAGATAAAAGAAACTAATGAGGAAGAGAATCTATGAAAAAGAATTTTGTAGTTTATTTATAATACCTTAATTTTAATAGTTTAAATAAAGTATAATTATATAATAACTCTACTTTCTAATAAATAAGAAATAAACATATTGTATTATAAAACATTATAATATTAGCAATGTAAGTTGTAAAATTTAATTTTTTTTTTAATATTAATCTATATAAAATATCCTAGCAGAAATATCATCAACAATCCAATTTATTCCTTCTACAAGATTTTCTCCTGTAATTGCTGAACATTTGTATATTTGCCAATGATGAGTCTTAATACTAGGTAATTCCAAAATTTCTGCAATATCAGATGCAGATAATGCTCCAGGTAAATCCTGTTTATTTGCAAGTATTAATAAGCTTGCACCTTCTAATCTTTCCTCTTGCAAGAGTTTATATAATTCTATTTTACAATCTTCCAATCTTCTTCTATCTGCACTATCAATTACCCATACAAGACCATCAGTAGATTCAAAATAATTTCTCCAATAAGAACGTAATGATTTTTGACCACCTACATCCCATATATTTAATTTATATCCACGATGTTCTAAAGTTTTAATATTGAAACCAAGTGTTGGTGATATCGTGTCGATTGGTTCTCCATTAATTCTCTTTAAAACTGTTGTTTTACCAGCATTATCCAAACCTCTATAAACATATAAAATATATGAAACAATCAAAATATAAAATATATAAAAGAAACAATAATTATATATTAATATATATATTATATTAAACCATAATTATTTTTATAAGATATTTTTAATTATTATTATTTATAATATATTTTTATAAGATATAAAAAAATTATAAAAATAAATAATATAGATATATATGCATAAATGCAATATATATATATATATATATATATATATATATATATGTAATTTTGTTGAAAAAAATATACTAATTTAATACAATAACATATTCTTAACCTATAAATATTGAAAGATATATAAAAAGAAAGATACGTACAACATTAAAATGCGCATTTCTTTTTCCTTTTGTTTTAATTTTTTAAGTACTGTTAACAGACCCATTATTAATTACAGAAATATCACTAATCACAATTTTATACATGCATTATCTATGTTAGTCCCAGAATATATAAATATAATTGTGCAACTACTCGATCTTAACCTCTATATAAAACAATAAAATTGAATGTAACATCAAATGAATATCAAATGAATATAAAATATAAAATTAACTTTTAATTATTTAAAATAAATGAATTCAATATTAATAATAAATTAAATATTAAATAATAATAAAATAAAATAATAATAATAATTAAATAATAATAATAATAAAAAAAATTAATAATTTGTAAACAAATTGAAAATTATACAATATGTTATATAAATATTAGGGTAGAAATAATTCTGTAACTTTATTAACTACATCAGGATGACAAAATGCATTGATAATATTTTCAGATAAATGTGTAGAAGAGTAAATATTTTGTAAATTAATATGAGTTTTGGAAGAATCCTCTTTTAACATTTCAAAATATTCTTCAGAAAATCTTTCCCTTTTCATTTTTAAAAATTCTTCTAATTCTGTTATTTTAAGCTCATAAGGTAATTTTACATAAACTGGATACTCCATTGCTAAATCTTTGGCAGTCCATATACTATGTTTTATTTTTTTATCAGGTGATTCTACATTTGTTTCTATATGTTTACATTCTTCAATAGCAATATTGAGCTGTTAAAATAAATTAATTTTAATTTTTAATATTTATAAAATTAAACATCAATATAATTTAACTACTAATAAATATTTATTATACATTACCAAATTTATACTATCTATTTCATCAATTTCAGGTATATTATAGATATCTTTTCCAATTTTAGCTATTATTAATTTTACAATAGCTTCTTTAACTCTTGATATATTATCTGTTAATATTGGTAACCACATATTGACGCTAATACTAAAGTCCAATGATTCAACATAATGCCACCAACCAGGAGGCACAAATAATATATCTCCTGGTTCTAAAGTTACTAATTTTGCTGTGTCTTTTATTTTTAATATATTAATCTCATCTTCCTTAGTAGGACAGAAAAAGTTATATTTACTATATATTGTAGATTCTTCATAAGGAATCCTTGTTGGTCGAAGAAAATTAGTTGAATTTGGAGGAAACAATAACCATTGTTTCCTAAAAAAAATATATATCATTAAATAATCTTATTTTTGTATTATTTTATTTTTTGTTTTTATTTTTCTTTTTATTCATAAAACTAACCTTCCATGTATTTGAGCTACTAAATTACAACCATAAGAATCCTGATGACAATTTGTATGAGCTCCTTTGCTTCCAATCCAAATAGTAGAATCATCACCAGTTTTATCAATATCAAATCTTTTCCAATTTACTGAATTTAATATTTCTGGCTTATTTTTGAACCATTCTTGCATATATTTATAATCAAAATAATACCACTTTTTATGATTTTCATGGAAGTTCATATTTTGAATAAATTCTAATAATGTCATTAAAACTGTTGGACAATTTACTTCCCATTGTGGATTCTGAAACATATGAAATATTTAAATTTATTATTATAATAATATAAATTATAAATATTATAATAATATTATTATAATAATAATAAATATAAATATAAAATAATATATATAAAAAAAAGATAAAAGATAAATAAGATAGCAATAGCAATTTACCATAGATCTAGCATTATAACCAACTCGAAATGGTAATTTAATATCTCCGAATTTTTCAGCAAGTTCCGATAAATTCCATTCAAATAATTTCCAACAATAATCATCTTTTGCATTTTGTAAGAGTCGTTGAAATATCACTGGCTCTTTAATTTCCATAATAGCTTGATATAAAACTTTATCTGACGGTGAATTCAATGTTTCCATTGTTAAAAATTATTTATTTTTTCCAAATATAATTTGATCAGGTTATATTATTATATAAATTATATAGATTATATAGTTTTAAAAAATAAATTCAATTTTATTTATAAAAAACAGATAAATTATTAAAGTATTTAATTTTTTATTTTTTTAATATATGTATAAAAACATATTATATATTTCAATAATATTTTAATATTAAAATAATCTTTAATTTAATAATTTCAAGTTATATACATCGAGTACAATTTAAGTAACGTATACACAAAAAGTATAATAGTATTTCTAACTTAACCTGAAACAACTTCACTGTAGTTTAATATTGATTCCGATGCAATGTGCTTTTTAATTGTATAATTGTATTCAACAAAGAAATAAATATGTTAAAGTATACACAATTATATAAAAATTATTTAAAATCACGATTAACACTTTTTTCGCACCAGAATAATGTATTAATGCAACAAAGTCGGGTAATATTTAGTGTTAATTTGCAACAAATTAGCATAAAATTAAATATTGAAATAGATAATTATTATTTGTTATTTTAGAATACATTTATTTTAAAAAGAAAATATCCAGTACCTCTTCATAAAAAATATGAGACACGTGCAAAGCTAAAACATAAACATTTCATTTATGAGCTCATAGAAGATACAAATGTTAAACCACAAAAAAAAATTGATGTTGTTTTATTAGAAAATGTAAAAAAGATTGGTGGAAAAGGTGAGAAAGTCTCAGTGTCTTCTCAAAAGGCTTATGAAACTTTGATATTACCTAAATTAGCTGTATATGCAACACCTGAAAATCTAGAAAAATATTTAATTGAAGATCAAGATGAAAAGAAGAAATTATGTACGCATAGTTCTCAATTTGTTGAAAGAACAATGAATGTATTGTCTGTATGTTATTTATCATTATCAATGTCTATGGATATTCCATGGGTTATAGAAAAATGGCATGTAAGAGTATCGTTTCGAAAATTAGGATATATTGTACCTGAAGATGCTATAATTCTTCCAGATAAGACTATATCTGGACCAAATCTATCTATTGAAAATAAGGAATTTTATATTCTTATTAAAATCAATAATCGTGAAGAAGTTAAAGTTAGATGTAAAATACATCATTATACTTCAGATCCAAAGAAGCAAATTAAGTATGATGTACCATTTTATCAATTAAAAAACATAGCAATTTTCCCAGAAGATCAACCAATATTAAATTCCCTTCCAAAACATCGTTTAGCTAATTTTGATACGATAAATGAATAAAAAATAATTGTATTATTATAAAAATATCAATAAAATAATCAATAAAATTTTATTTTTTTGAAAATCCAAAAAAATTTTAATATTATTTTATAAATTTAATAATATTGAAATATATATAAAATGTCTTTATAGCTGTATTCTATGATATAATGTATAATAAATTCTAATAATATAATGAAAAAATAAATTATAATTAACAATATATAATTTCATAACTATTTATTTATATTTTATTTACAGATATATGAATTCTTATATATATCAATTTTTATGAATATAAAAATGAATATAAAATCTAAAAAAAATGATTTTGAATAATTATTATTTTCTTTATGTTTTTCTAAATATTTTATATATCACATTCATATATAACATCATTCATAATATTAATCTTTTTTTAAAATTATAAAAGATTTATTTTTATAAAAGAAGAAATACACATAAATACATGCAATTAATAATTTACTTATGCAACACTGAATAGTGATTTGCTTTTTACTTAATTAATTAACCTATCTTTTTATTAATTCAATTATTACGAATAAAATGTTATTATTCTAATATTTAAAAATGGAAGATAGATACTTTGCATGGGACGAAATTTCTGATGGGTTAATATTAATAAGGTAATAAATTTTCTAACAATTAAAATATATATTCATATAAATTACATTTGTACAAATTGTAATTTATTCACCAACGAAATATGACAAATATTTATTATAATTATAATTTCTTTTTAAATATACAAGTACACAAAAGACCGAAGATGAACACGTTAAAAAAATTAAACAAAAATCTGATCCTGTTTACCAATCAAAGGTGTATTGTCCACATGCATATTTAATTTTAAATTTTCAAGAAACCTTAAGTCAACGTGAAAAGGTAAATATCAGAAAATAGATGATTCATTTATATTTTTAATTTTTATACTTTTCAAATATATATTTCAGTTACGATTTAGAAGATATTATTTAAGAAAAGTATCTCCAAGTGAACCAGATGTCATTATTTTACAAGATATAAAAGATCTTGTAATGTTTTTATTGATCAGTCCCATAAGTCCTCAATTTATAAATTTTTTTCATTTACCAATTGTTGATCGTTTTTTGAGAGCTGCAATACTTTATTTTCAATATTATGTGATAACATGGGAAGAATTAATGAAAGAACGTGCAGCTACTATAAAAAAAGCATCAAATCCTTTGGCTCAGGGTTATAGATTTAGATATGCAGAAGAAATGCAAAATCTTCGTTGTGTCTTAGGTAGAGAATATGCTGATTTAATAATAGGATGTCAAGATGTTATTCAATATCATCATATGACAGGTGGAAAAAAAGGAACATCTTTGACACAATCACAAGGAGAGAAAGATTTACGAATATTTGAAGTACTAATTTGTATGACACATCGTATTGTCTGGATAGCTTTAGAACGCAAATATTTTAGTTTAATTGGTAAATAAAAACTATAATAAAATAATATTTTAAAACATCTACAAAGAATAAAATAATAATAAGATAAAGATTAAAATATTTACTTTAGAAATAGAATTGCATAGATTATTTAGAACCGAAACATATAATATAGCAGAAAGACGAAGTATAACCCATACTATTCAGGATATGTTATATGATGATATTATAATATTAAAAGGTCATAAAATACAAGAAAAAAGAAAATTATTAAGAAATTCTCCTTTGATACAAGAATTAATATATTCGGATTATGATTATCGTCTTCTATCTTTGGGTATTATCTTTTCCTATATATTTCTTTCTTAAAAAAAAAAAAAAAAAGGAAAGAGAAATGATACAATATAATTTACAGGAATAGAAGAAAATTATGATGATGAACGTATTCTTTATTTAAAATATGCTCTTGTTATTGAAGAAGATAAATTACGTGAATTGGGAATAAAAGTAGGAATTTTAGGAGAAAACAGAGCAAATTATGATATTACTCTAATGCCCTTAGAAGAAAAAGATGAAGAACAAGACAAAATTCAATTATCTGAAAGAAAAAAATATGAAAAAAGTATTAAAGATATAGTAAGTTCTTACAAACTGCGATTTGTTTATGAATATATGTTTATATTAAAAATTAAATTATATTTTTAATATTATAGGAAATACCGATAAAAATTCGAAGGCTTCCATTATTTCAAACTAAACCTGATCTGACACGAGATTTTTCAATGAAAACTATAGATATATCACCAAAAGGCTATAAAATTGCTCGAGAAAGATCAAGGAAGAATTGGTTGATGAGAGAATTAAAACGTCAGAAACATACTGAATATGATACATATTCAGTATCAACATTATTAGAATGATTACTTAAAAACAAATTAAAAATTATAAGTATAAATATCTAAATCAATATCAATGTTTTTTGTCATGTTTTACATTTATTTGTTAAATCTTAAAAAGAAGTTTTTACTAACAAAATCTTTTTATGAAATGTTTTTAATCCGAATATAATTTATATTATTATAATTTAAATTATTTTTAATTGTATTAAAATTTTTTAGAAAAATTTGAATTTTTTTTAAATATCAATTATTAAGATATATTCTTTAAAAGAATATTTATGCAAGCTTAAATTAAAAATATATTATTTTATCAACAAATTAAAAATTTTAATATTATAATATAATATGTTTATATATGACAAATAATAAAAATAATTGACACATTCTATCAATTATTGAATATAAAACTATTCACATTACTATGATAAACTATATATCTATATATAAGTATATATCATTGATATTATTTACAATAATATCATATGAATAGATATAAATTTCAGCTTTTATTAGTTTTATAATTAAATAAATAAAATTTATAAATTATTATTTGTAACAAATATATACTTATTTACAAGAAAATTATTATAAATTATTACATATCATGATATGCAAGAGATAATTAAAATAAATATTTCATATAATAAATAAAAAATAATAACAAAATACTATTCTTGAATGTTTTTCAAAATAAAATAAAATAAATAGAACACAAATCAATTGTTAATTGTTATTTCAAGACCGTTTTATTTCTTGTGTAATTATTTGATATTAATATAAATTAGCAACAATTAAATAATTGAAAATATGTGCCTATATTATGATTTTATGAAAAATTTACTCCAAAAATAATTTATTAGCTTTTCATTTAATATTATAAAAATAATGAATATATGAATATATTGAAAATAATGAATATATAAGTATAGAATATTGATATTGTTAATTAAATAAAAGAAAACAAATGTCAATAACTAATACATAATATGAAAAACTATTTTTTAAAATAATTTATAACATATATTGAAAGAGATTTGTAAATAAAAATACTATTAATTTTTTTATCTTAAAGTATTATTAAATATAGACACATATATTTAAAAAATAACTTTTTAAGGATATGTGATAAGGGTGGATAAACTGAGTACAATAAGACAATGTAAAAAATATGCTTATTATAATTAATAATGCTTAATAATGCGCACTAATGTTGATATTTTACAAGGAGATACATATATAGGTACATATGAAGCAATGCATTTGTTTTCTGATTAAATTTTGCATTGTTCTTATATAAATAATTGCTGTACCTACTTACTACTATTATATATAATTATAATAATATATATATATATATATATATATATATATATATATATATAGATATATATTATAATATATATATATATATCTATATATATATATATACATATATTATATCATATATATATATATATATATGACATTAATTTAATCCCAATATGGGTTAAATTGTAAATTATATTGTATTTCTTCCATTTACAAGTGGCAAGTTCATTGTCCATTTGTGATGATTTACATTTAGCTAAAACATTTATTATTTAAGATACACTTCTTTGCAACCTATTATGTATAAATAATGACACGCACATATAAGATACAAAAATGAATATATTTAGCACAGAAACTTTGATAATAAAAGCTAGATCTCACAAAAATCCTGGTATTACTTGTGAATGTATCTAATTAATTATTTATAATTTACAAAGTAATTCAACAAAGTATTTTACTTAATTTTAAATACGATATGTATTAAAATTATATAATATGATCCGAAATATATTATATACACTTGAAAATGTTACATGTACATATAATATAATGCTAAATTTTAATTATTTAAATGTTAAATGGCAGTAAATGATTTAGTTTTCTTTATAATTACAGCATCTTTATAATTACTAATCTAGCTTTATTTTCAAATTCTATGCTTTATTAAAATTATTTAAATTTTAATTTTTTTATATTATTATTTTGAATAATAAAATAATATATTGCGTGTCATTTTTTTTCATAGGCTGCAAAAGAAATTTAAACATATTACAATTACTAAAAATATCAAAAATGAAACTATTTCGGCACTTCTTATTAAGTTCAATCTTTAATTATATGTTACAGCTATCTATTATTGAACATTTGTCTACATGATTATAATACAAAATGAAGAAAATGATGATAGTGATCATTATGCATATTAATAAGATTATTTGCAATTATTTGCATATATTATTACAGCAGGTAGGTGATAAAAATGAATGACTATTTATATATATATGTAGTTTTTTTTTAAGTTCAGTCATGTGTTCATGCAATTTTATTTATTTTTTTATAAACAAAATTTCTTGGTAGAAAATAATTTGATAAAATATTTCTAATTTCTATTTAAACAAAAATTAAATTACATTCTTATCAAAATATACAATGAAAATAATAGTGTACTGATTTTCAATAAAAGATTTTAATTCTATTTAAAACATTTTAGAAAATTTATACAACTTAGAGAAGTTACATAAAATCATTTGATCATATTTTTACAAAATATTTATAAATATTATTTGCAAATCAGGGTTATATTTTTCGGATTATATTTTATTTTAAAACAAAATAAAAGTCATTAGCGAAAATGAATATTAATAAATGTATTTAAATAAATTGAGTCTTCAATTTGTATCATAACTAAAGTAATAAAATAAAAATAAATTGACATACCCTGAAAGATTCAAATACAATAGAATTATTTTATAGAATGTTTTTGTCCTTTGGCTTTATATCTTTTATAAATATTTTGAAAAATATTTAATGATCTATTTTGCTATAACTAAAACACTCTAACTGAACTTTTAAACGATATTCAAAATAATTTGAAAATGTATAAAAGAACAATATTTAATTGTAATTTTTTCATGATTACTTTTCAGTAAAAATGAAATTTTTAGAATATTATCCCTTTTTTTTTTCATGAATCTATAACTATATGATGTAGTTTTACTCAACGAAATTTATATTAAACAACTGATAATTTTTATTTTTTTTTACTTTCTGTATATCAATCCCTGCCTTTCTTGAATTTTTATAACTATACAACAGAAGTTAATAACACAATCTTACGTTTAGCAGCACAGACACAAACAGTATTTTTTTTTATATATGTAAGGAACACACATGAACTCATTTTCAAATCATTATCTTAATAAAATAGACGGGGCTACGAAGCAATGTCTGACATGAGTTGAGCCAGTAAGGCTGGTTCTAAAAGTCCATGTGTTTGTCCCATTCTTTCCAAATTTCGTACATCTTTATCTACTGCCTCTAATGCTCGTTCTAATTCTTCTTCTTCTTCTCTTGATGGTTCATATTCCCCATTTCTACCCTCTAAAAATAAAATAGAAAATAGAATAAAAAATAAAATAGAAAATCCTTTTGATTTAGCATAATATTTAAAATAAGAATATTTCGTATTTATATATGTGTATATTTATAATTAAATTATAAAGCATATATATATTAAATTAATATTAAATTAATATATAAAATAATTAATATATTTGTAAGCTTTGGAGAATCAATTTTTGAGTTCAAAACAAATATAAAAGTTGATTTCTATAATAAAATATAAAACTGTTGATTCAAACTCATTTATGAAATAAAAGTTACAATAATAATTAATAGCTATAAATTAAATTACAACTTAAATTATAAATTCATATTGAATGAAGTGAGATATAATGCAATATGATGAAAACAAAATGGTCTCATTCTTTCTAATGCAAACTTTAATTAATTGTATTTAATAATTGATTCTCTAAAAATATTTTATGAATATATTAATATATTAACACTTTGTATAAAATTAATAAATTAATAAATAATTATAAATTCATATAAATCAATATATAATATATATAATGTATATATATATTATATATAGTATATTAATGAAAAAATATTAAAAAAAGAACAATTGTAATTACCAATGAATAAGTCATTAAAAGCATCAGCAGGTAAATTATTGAGCACATTGCCAAAATCATGCTCTGCAGGATCCAGAGAAGGAAACACTTCATGATCTCCTAAATCTACTTTAAGTCCTCCTCCAAGACCTAATCCTAATCCTAGATTTAAGTTAGCAGAATTTGAACTTCCTTGCACTACAGTATTCAAATTATTCAAAGCTTTTGTCTGATTTTCACTAGAGTTTATTTGATTCAAATATTGATTTTCTTCATGTATAACTGTAGAATCTTTATTAGTTTCAAGTTTATTCACAGGAGGCCGTTTTCGTTTCTTTGGCCTAGATTTTGGTTTAGGCCTGGGAATTGTGGGAGATGTTGGTTTTTTACGAGTTTTCTTTGGTTTAGACTCTTGTGCTTTACGATGGTAATTATCTCTCTTCCTTGCATGTTCTGGACAAAGAGGTAATTCATGTGCAACATCAAACACAGGAATACAACATTGTGTATTATCACTAAATTTGGCAGTGCAATGTTCAAATAAAAGTTGATCTCCATTCAACATAATATGACGAGAACAATGACGTGTACAGGGCAAAGATATCTGTTGACATCCTTCAGCTCCACAGAGTCCACCAACTAAAAGTGGTCCATCTATTACTTTGCTTGTACTTGGAGAACCACTTAAAGCTCTTGCTGTAGATGCAGGATCCTTATAAGCAGCTTCCAATAAACATTTAGCTCTATCACGTAACAAAATTTCTGAGTCTGTTCCACCTTTATGTAATTGAAGTAATCTTCGTCTCAATTGAGAACGCAATTGAGAGAGACGAGCTGAACGATTCAATGTTGAAGTATTATCTCCAGAAAACCAATAATGCTGATAAATTGTCATTTCATCTCCACTAGAATCACTATCTGATATTTCATCTCCAGCTCTAGGATAATACAATAACATATGGTCCCGACTTTGCCTTCTATTCTTTAATCTTTGTAAATTTTCAATATGATGTTTTTGTTGAATTGCTTTTGCAAATTTATAATCTATATGTTCACCATCACCGTTACCATTGCCACCACCACCAACATTACAGTCAGCATCTAATTCTACAGCACGATCTTGTACAGCTTTGAATTCCGCATCTGATACGGATGTTATCCTTATTCTTTGTTTCATACATTTTCCTTTAGTTTTATTATTTTTACAATTTTGCATTACTTTAGAATTTTTAGATGACACTACTGTAACATTTCTTCCTGTTGTATGTGTACTAAATGGCTCTGGTTCACTGAAAATATAGGGATCGACATCTTGACGAACCTCAGTTTTCAGCAAAGCCTTTAAGCGATCCGAAAACTTTAATTTATTGTCCATGTTTGAATTTTCGGATATAGGGACCTTCATTGATTACCGTTTTCCTTGTATCCTGTTCTACCTGCATTCTCAAACCCTCCAAATCTTTCCTTTTATCTAGATAAAACTTAGTTCACGCCATATGCTTAAATCCAAATCCATACATAAATATTTCTGAATTCATAATACTGAGAATAAAAAAATAAAAAATTATTTTTATTGTATTATATCACAGATTGGTATTTCTTACATTTGCTTTAGACACATTAATGTTTATATATGCATCAAGATGATACAACTAATAAAATGAATTTTTGTACAAAATATAATAAATTATAAAATAGTCATATGTACTACTTATACTAATAATATTAATGTGCATTTGGCTGTGTTATTTACATGTATTTGCATATGTACAAAACTTAGTTTTGTCATGGATTATATTTTAATAGAAACATTAAAATTGATTATCTATTATATACCTATATTCAGTATCAAATTATGTAGTGGAATCTTACAAAAAATCTTATATATTTAAATGACAATAAAATTTCTGTGTTTCAAAAGTGCAAATAATACTTTAGCAGTCAATTGTTTAGATGAGTTAAAGCTATGTATCACTAAGTTTAAATTTGCATATTTCTGTACATAATATGTCAGATGGATATCAAAATCTCTCTTGGTTCAAGCAATAAGCGTGAACTTAGTCCATGGCTAGATCAGGATAAAAATAATCCTTGCCTCGCATAGCAATTCAAATTAAATATACTCTATACATTTTTTAATAATTGCATTACACGAAACATCAAAACATTAAATGTGGATTCTAAAAGTTCTGATAATTTCTGATAAGACAAAGCCATATTAATAAACATTTTATCTCTAGTGTTGACATGAGTGCACTATGTTGGATATCAACACTGTTTGGTTATGTTCACTTTATATAGGTAATATGACACTATGCAAAATACTGTAATCGAATTTCAATAATACAGTTAGAAAGATTCATAAAATGAATCTTGCAGCATATTTATATCCTATAACAAGGGTAAACTATTCACAAATACTATCACGAAGTTTCCTTTATGGACTCGTTTCGTTTAGTTTAACCGAGGTTGGAACAATGAAAATTATTCCCAACAATAAGAGAGGTTGTTGCCCAATCAGAAGCAATCCGACCTTTTTCATGCAAAATACACTTCAACGGGATTGAAGATTCACGCACAAATTCCAGCATTCATCGATAATAACATTAGAAAGACATGTCAGATGTAAAGAAAGCAAAATGGCGGACACTGCACACACGAACAGTTTCTGATGCGAAAAATCTTTGAATTCACTGTATTATCATTATGAATTTGGTGTACAAACATTTTGCGCCCATTTTAAGTGTTAACTAATTTTATATGATAATTTACAAAAATATATTTTTACAAAATATTGATTATTTCTATTAGAAACATTTAGATTGTTTTTCGTTATACATTTTTACATAACCTTTTAACTTTACCATATATAAGTATTTAATTTATTTCTTTTTTTAGAAAATTTTTTTTAAAATGATAGAAACAAAAATATACATATGATAATATTTCATTTTTTGAATTATGCATTTTTTAGTTTAATTTCTTTAATGTTTTATTATATTTAAAATAATATTCGATATATAAATGTGGTTTTCTATTGATATTTCAATAAATTATTCTATATGTGAAACATTATTTTATATTATTTTACAAAATTATTTATTTTTACAAAATTATTTTAAATTATATAAGATTGTAATTAATATTTGTAGTAATATATCAAAAAAAAATGTTTAACAAATTGATTTAAAATAAATTTTGATTTTTGCAATTCAAACATTCAAGATGACAAAATTTTTTCTCTTAATTAAAAAAATCTTAAACACAAAACAATTTTTCATTTTTAATAATTAATAAAAAAAAACTGCGTGATTTTTCCAAATATAATAATATTAATATAATAAAAAAAATACTATCTATAATTAGATGATATAAATATAAATAATAATAATATACATATATATATATATATATATATATATTTTTATATGAATATTATTTATGTTCATTATTTATTAAATATAAAATTAATAGTAACAATAAAATGTCATGATTTAAAACAAATTTTTGCATTTTCTATAAAATCATTTTTAAAGTTTAAACATTTAATTATTAAATTAACAATCAATATTAAATATATTATATATATATATATATATATCTGTGTATATATTTTATACTTAAATAACAACATATTTGTATATTTATTTGTATATATATTTTATACTTAAATAATAAGTTATTTAAAAAAAAAATTAAAATTAATAAATACCGCAATCTTCAAATATGATCAGCTGATTTTGACATTTAAAATTATAACCTATTTATTTTATTTATATATTGCAGATTACCACTTGTTGATTTATTTCATATTTTATATTCATATTTTTTGAAACAATTTTAATTATTTAACTAATTTTTATTAATTAATAATTAAAATTAGTAAAATAAATTATTAGTAATTTATTAAATTTTAATTGTTTATTATTAATATTCTATAAAAAAAGATCTGATAGATTCAAATATTATATTATTTTTTCAATAACATAACAATAGATATACAAATTATATAAATTGTTTTATATAAATTGTTTTATATGTTTTTTATACATATTATTATTTTACATATTTCATATGTTTATGTACTAAATTATTTTTTATAATTAAAATTTTTTTAATTAATATATTATAATTTATATTTATATTTTGTAACATTTTAATAATATAATTGCAATTTTTTAATATATATAGGAAAATTTTATGTAAAATAACATTCTTAATATGTATTTTTTTTCATTTGTATTTCACTTTGTATTTTTTTCCTTGTTTCTTTTTTTATAATTAAATATACAATAATTATATATACACAATTCTATTTTATATATTTAAAATTACTTTATAATTTTGTTATAAACATGTCTTTTAAACATATATCTATTAAAAATAGTAATCACATTAAGTTATATATATATATATATATATATATATATATTATAAACAAATAGTGTATTTTACAATAAAAATAAGAAATAATAATTTCGATTAAGATAATTAAAAATAAATTTTAGATTTAAATATAAAATGTTTAAAATTTTTAATTGCATAAAATTTAATTTTTTTTCTTTGTTATATTTTTCAATAGTATACAAAAGAAATCAAATATATTAATTTTAAATGATTTTTAATTTGTTTTTAATAAATGTTCAACAAGAATAGTATATAATAAATTGTGTACATAACACACATTTAATCCCTTTGATCACACCTGCTGATATTTAATAAATGTTTTTATTATTTTGTTTTGACTAGTGAATATTTCTTTATATATATTAGTGTTAAATGTGCATTTTATATATATATATATAAAACAAAAATTTACATATTAACTTTCTTATTATGTTTTTCATTTAATAATTAATAATTCAAAGATCATAATTTGCAATTTGAATATAATATACATAAAGTAATAAAAAAAATGAACAAAAAATTAAGAAACTAATTAAGTACAAAAACCCTTAAAATGTAAAAAGATACCATTTTTCTATTTTATAAATGTGAATATTGTTTATAAAAATTTATTACATATTGTTATCATAGAGAAATTATATTTTACTTAAGAAATATGTAAAAACATCATACATAACATTTAAAGATGAATTTTAGGAAAATTAACAAATATATATTGTAATAATTAAAATTAAATCCTCTTTTTGAAGATTATTCTTGTTAAAAAATTATTCCAATTATTCTTAATGTTGAAAATTTATTTTATTCTATATTTTAATTGATTCAATTTTTAATGATATTAAAATTTTAATTTGAGGTATAGTTTGTGGCAGACCCAAGGGACGGTAATTCTTTTTTTCTTATTACAAAAGTTGTATTTGAAAATTATTATGAATTAGATAATAATGTATGTTACGTAGTTTTTCGTTGAGGTTTTTGTCCTTTAATAATAGTTGGCCGGCCTTTTATATAACCTTTCTTTCGGCGTGGTGTCTAAAACATTAATGTCCCCCCCCCCACAACTTCAACTACATTTCAAAATTATATAATGTTATAATTTAAAAAATGTAAAACGATACGACTAAAACTGTAAAAAAATAAAAGTTTTAATTTATTATCATAAGACATAAAATTCTTACCTTTTTACTAACATATGAATTAGCATTACGTGTAACAATTCGTTTAGATATCGGAATGGTTGGTCTATTAAATTCATTTGGTTTTTTCACCCTAAAATTATAGGTCAATTAAAAATAAAATTTATAATATAGAAAAAATATTTATATATATAAAATTAATTCATAATCTTATTATTAGTATTTATAGAATTACCTGTAAATTCTAACAAGCCAATGTTCAGTTGTATAGGCTTCTTCTAAATATGTTAACTGAAAATTTTTATTTCCTATTTCAGCATTACGTGTACGATCATAACCAGATGGCGTTCGATAATCAATCTTTACTTCTCCAAATCGATAATAGCTTAATTTATACATTAATGAATTCAAAAGAGTTGGTGATCCTTCTGAATCCACGCGAAATTCTCCTTTTTCAGTAAAATAATCACTTTCACGAATGTATTGTGGATATTCACCTTCAGCAATTCGTACCATCCAAAGGAATTTATTAACATCATCTCCAGAATATCCAATCATTCCTCCAAAAATAACTAAAACATAATCTACATCTAATGATGTCATAATTTCATAAGCAGCACTTTCATTTGAGCTCATTGCTTTTCCAACTAAAGCTATATGTGAATTATTCCAAGTATTATTGTCCACAAGTGTAGTTCTATATTAAAATAGAAAATATTTCATATTATATATTATTTTATAAATAAATAACATTTAATATATTATTTAATATATTATTTTCTAATAATACCTATTGGCCATTCCAGCAATTTGATAACCATAATCCCACCAACTCATAATTCTAGCATCAATAGGTGTATTTTGTGCTAACCAATAATAAGCTTCTCTAAAATCATCAAGAATAGCTCTACCTCCATCATTACTATATGATGCCAGAACAATTGAAGGACTAGAATATGCATTACTTGTAATCCAAGTACAATGCAGTGTAAACATCATCATTAACATAAATGCACCAATGACAACACCATTTCGAAGATTAACACCTAATCCATCACCATTGCCTCTAGGTCTCTCATGTTTCATTCTACGAAGTTTACCAGCTTTATCATATAATGCTCTACCAGGACTCCTTTCTCTTTCTTCTTCACTTTCTTCTTCACTACCATTATTACTTCGATCATTTCTTTCATTATCTTCTTCTTTAAAAAACAATTCAAGAAGATCACTAAATGCTACTCCAGCAAGCATACAAACAACTGGAGTTAAAGTGAGCATAAGTCGCACCATTACTCCAGCAAAATAAACAGCGCTTATAGCATATAATATAACTGTAAAATAAATAATTAATAATTTTTATAACAAAATAGTACTATTTTGAATCTTACCGAAAACGCGTTCATCGTTAATACGTTTAATGCAGTACCAGAGGCCTACAGGAAATGTTGTAACAAGAATATGTAAATCAAAGAAAAAACTAAACCATGTAGTAGGTTGATGTTCAGAAACAGATGCTATTATTGGAATGTGTATTTTTGCATAGCCAGTATCCCAGAGTGAATAAAATCTTCCACTCCAAGGTGCAACAACACCAGCATAAGTTAAACAAATTAAAGCAAATAAAAGAATACCAGCTGTAACTGCAACTATTCCTCCAAAATATTTCATTTCAGATTTTGTAAATACAGTTCTTAAATATCTATAATAATAAAATTATCAAAGAAATATTTATCAAATATATTAATGATATTAAAAATATATTAAATTAACATACCTGAGAGTTGCTACAAAAATTAATAATCCAAATACACCTCCAGCTGCCATATGTTCTGATGTTCTTATTGGTTGAAAACCAACAAATGGTATTTGCATACTTAATAAAAGGCCCAAAATATAGAATGTAGTATAACTTGTAAAAAGACGGTTACTGAATCGATTCATGACTAATAATGCAAAAACATGAAGTGGAATTAAATTAATAATAAAAACATAACCACCCCATGCAGATACCATATAGAAGTAGGATAGAGCAGTCATAGAAGCCCAAAAAATAGAACCAGTTTTAACTGACTTAACCCAAAGATAATATGTAATTTGTAGTGCAAAAATAGCAATGCCTTCATTATCATAACTTCCTGCTACAGATCTTGAAATATAACCAGGTACAATTGCAATAAAACATGCTGCAAATAAACCAGCTCCTGCACTCCATATTTCTTTTGTTAATAAGTACGTAGAAATGGCTGTAAGGCCACTAAATATTGGAGCTAAGAATACACAAATATCTCTTATATGTACTGGGATATTTAAAGAATGTAATATATAATGTATAGATCCAGATGTTATCATTAATCCAGGATAAACAGTTCCACCTACAATACGACCCAATGGATACCATGCTCTTTCATCAAACCAATTTATAAAATTATAAAATCCATGTTGCACCATATATGCTGTTGCTCTGTAGTTAAACCTATGTTATAAATATATATTTTATTTTATAATAATATTATAATTATAAAATAATATATATTTTTATATATTATTTTACATATAAAATTATTAATTAAAATTATTAATTAATATACATTAATATATTATTGTAAGATATTAAATAAACATTAAAGAAAATATATTATCTATATTAATCTACATTAAATTATTAATATATATATATTAATAATTTATATATATATATATATATATATATATATATATATATATATATCCTAATATAATAACACATAAATACATACCAAGGATCGAATTCATGTATGATACTTTCGAAACGTATTACTGCAAATAATCGAGAAGCAAATCCTGAGATCCAAGCAAGTAATAAAACAGTAAAAGTAATGAGAGAACTAAGACCAGCAGCATTTGTTAATGTAGAAGTTTTCATTTGCTTAGATGACGATTTCTTATCGGGAAACATATCTTTTTTGGTATTTATCATGGATGTTCTATTTGACAACATATTTTCTTTAAATCTATAAATATAATGAAAAATATTTCTGTTAAACTTTAAAAAACATTTGCCATAAACATATTAACATTTGTTTTTATTCAACACGTTACAAATCAAGCAGTTCACAACAAATTACCAAACCACTATGTATTTAGGCTAGAACTGTTAAGAGACACGTTGTACACCGGCTACGTGTTAATCATGACTCCAATGATGTTCTATATATATATATATATATATATATATATATATATATATATATATATATATATATATATATATATATATATAAATAATATATTTTGCGCTTAAATACACACCATGTTCGATGTGAATATCAATTGCTGATTGGCTTTATTAATAAAATAAAATTAAAAATAATTCGACTACCAATAGAATTAATTTTACATCAATATAACATCCGGTCATTGACTATAATTTAAATCAGATATAGTCATATAGAATGCACTGTTATCTTAAAACGTCACATCCGAATAATCTTATTACTTAACTGTCTCTTGTAGTATATTGTAAAATTAATATTTCTTTGTATATTGTATTAATTGTATTAATATTATTGTATTAATATGTATTGTATTAAGTATTAATCAGAATATTTTACTTAATAATAACGTAGATAAAAGTTTTCGTTGCTTATAATATAAAATAGTGATTAAAAATTATTCGGTTTAAACTAATGAAATAATATGAATTAAATATTAATTAAATAATAAATATTATTAGTAAGAATAATGTTTTTTATATAATATAAAAGAAAATTATTCTCTTATGTTTACTAATAAGGAACAATTAATAAAACGTACTGGGAAAAATTCTATTGGTCGTTATGATTTCTTAAAACTTTTAGCTACAGAATTTAAAACTACTAAATCTAAAGGTAATTTAAATGAAATATATAATTATTTATAATTAAATAATAATTAAATAAAATTAACACAATATTATTATTTTCACAGATGCAAAGGAGCAAGTATTGGCAAATCTTGCTAATTTTGCATATGATCCTATTAATTATGGATACATAAGACAATTAAAAATAATTGATTTATTTCTTCATACTTTATCAGAAGATAATTTAAAATTAATTCGTTTTGCTGTAGGAGGTATCTGTAATGTCTGTGTTGGTATGTATATAATTGTTTTAAAAATAATTATTTTGATAAAATATATTTAATTATAATAATAATAATTAAAATAAAATTTATATTTTAGATCCAATAAATAAATTATATATTTTACGTAACCAAGGTATTCAATTATTAACATCATTACTTTCTTTACAAGATGAAGATATCATACTTTCAGTAATTACCACTTTAATATTTTTAATTAATCCTGACTCTAAAAATGAAGTAACAACCGAATTAATTGAAAAGATATCTCATCTATCAAATTGTAAAAATAAACGTATAAAAAATTTGATAACAATATTTTTTAATGATTGTATTATAATAAAAGATAAAATTGAAAATTCTAAAAGTATATAACAAATATTTTAAAATATAAAAAAGTTTTGAAACTTTAAAAATAAAATAATTTAAGAAATTATATATTATAAAATAAATATAAAATAAAATGCAAACAAAAACATTTTTTAAATTATTAAAAAGATATTGTACAGGATCTTCAGATATTTTGAAAACTCTAAAAGCTGGAAATGAAATATCAGTTATTAAAACTGTTACAAAAGATGATATATTAAATTTTGCTAAATTAACTGGAGATTATAATCCAATACATTTTGAAGTATCAAATCATCTTGTTCATGGTGCTTTACTTAATGGTTTAGTATCAGGAATACTTGGTACAAAAATTCCAGGCCCAGGAACTATAGTAGTTGAGCAAAACTTTAAATTTCCAGCACCATGTTATGCTGGAGATATAATAGAAATAAAAGTTCAAATTGTTTCTATAAGAAAAATTATGAAATGTGAATATATTTGTATTGCAAATGGAGAAAAAATAGTTTTAAAAGGAAATGCAAAACTAATTAAAAAGTCAATATTTAAATAAAATATCAATATACTAGATATAATATTGTATAATTTTATTAATTAAGAAAAGTAATATCCTTCTTATTTAATATATATATTATATACTAAAATTATATTCTTGTTAAAAAATAAATTAAGTTTCCTTATATGTAATATGATTGCAGTATTATAGTATTATGAAATATTGCTTATTAAGTATGTAACCTATTTTAATTGCTGACTTAACAAGACAAGGCATTTTTAATAAAACCTGCAACTTATTCATTTTTATTATTTTATGCAAGTGAATAACTTATAATTTTTTATTACTTCATATAATCAATTTAATTAATGTAAGTATTATAAAGGAAAAAATATAAATTGAAAAATATATATTTTTTTATTATTTCCATAATTTATAATTTCCTTATAGATTTTGCATATTAAAAACTGTTTTTATTTACTTATAATTGTTATTTAATATTTTAAATAAAATTTGATATAAACATAAATATTTTTTTTACAGAAAAAATGTATCCAATATTTCTATTATCTGTTTTTTTTTTCTCGTCCATATTAGCAGATAATCAAATTAAAGTAAAATCTTTAAATAACACTTTAAAAATCTTAACTACTGAATCTTCAATTGGCTGCATTTGTGGAATTTTTTTAACTGGAGAGTTTAAAAAAGATAATAAAGAATCACTTGAAGGAAATCCTGCTCTTATTCATGGTTTACCTGGAGTATTTCCATGTACTCCAATTGGAAATAAAATTTGTATAAGTAAATGTTTAGACACTGTAAGTTATTTCACAAAAATATAAATTTATTATTACATATATATTTTATTAATATTATTATTAATTTTTTATTTCAAATTCTTAATTAAAAATTATTAAATATTTATTATAGATTATTAAATATCTTCCAAATAGTTCTAAAATTTTATGTAGTTCAATAGAACGTGATTGTTATAAGGAAAAGGTAAGTTTTATTACATTGTTTCATAATAAAGAATTTACGTTATATTATTATGCAATTTTATATTATAATAATATTATAAGTAAATTAATATGTATATATTTTTTATAATAGGCCTATTTATTTATTAAAAACTGTAAGAGTGGATGGATTAATACAAATCTTTCTGCTGGAAGGGAATATTGTTGTAAGGATGGTAGACCATACAAATGTCCAGCATTTTAAAATAAATATTTTTTATTATATTTATTATATTACTATATTATTATAAATTTTATACTTCTTCAATTTAATAAAATTATTCTTGATTTTATCATATTTTCTTCTTAAATATCCCGCTCTTTTTCTAAATATAGCTTTAAAAGTATCATATATACTTCACAAAGAATTAAAAGAATCCCAGATAAATATTTGAAATCCTTGTTCTATAATTAAATTGCTAAATATAAAATTTATTTTATTCTGTGTATTTTAAGAAAAAAAAATTTACTCCATTATATTTTTTGTTTTAGTTATTGATATTTGAGGTATAATTTTGATCTTTAATTTGTGCTATTGGGTCAAGTTCAGGCATAACCCTAATATTATAGATGACAATGTTAAATTTAAATTAATCAGTTGCTTTAAATTTGTATCTCACACACTCTGTATTTTTAATAGTCAAAATAAAAATTAATTTTTATTGATTCAAAAAAAAATGAAAAGAGTAATTATCATTTATATTATTATATTATATTATTAAATATATATTAATAATGATAACAATTATAGTGTCTTATAAAAAAGAAACAATATGAAACTATACTATATATAATATTAATTAATTATCTTGAATAAAATATATTATAAATAAAGAGTGGTAAGAAACATGTGTGCAAGACTTTTAGCATGTCCTTTGTGCGCACAACCAAGTTTTTTAACATTGGATGCATTGAGAACAGGATTGATAAGTGTAGCTACAAGACCTCTTACATGTCCTGTATGTAATGAAGTATTGCTTGGTATTGATAAACTTACAATTCATTTATTTAGCCATACTATTAATTTAAGCAATAACAATACAATAGAATCATTGAAACATACAAATATTGTTCCTAGTACTTATAATTCATCAACAATTAATAATTTAGAAAACACTATTTTTCAAGATTGGAATGTGTCTAAAATAGAAATTACAGATTCAAATAAATTTTCACAAAATATTTTAAATATTCAAAATAATTCAATATCTTCTCAAAGTTTGCATACAAAAAATGAATCTCCAGTTTTTAATTCAGAAGTTTCTATCAATCAAAATCAATTAAATCATGCACCTCAAATTACATCTTTACAAAATTCAATTTGTGAAAATAAAGAAACAAATACATTTCAAAAGAACAAAGAAGTAGAATTACAAAAAGATTCTCAACAAATATTGCAAGAAACAATGAAATTAAATTATGCTACACAATATTTTACTAATCAAAATATTAGACATATAAATTATATGCAAAATTATCCAGAAACAGATTATGGAAATGTTCAAACATATAAAAATTGGATGCAGAATCAACAACAAAATGAAAATGTAACAGATAAAATAGAAAAATCTCAAGAAAATAATGAATCTCATAATAATGAAATGACACTAAATAAATTTTCAAGTTATACTAACATATCATTACAAAAAGCTAATAATAAAGATGTACAAGAAAATTTATATATTACATGTAATGAAAATCAAAATGAAAATCTTAAACAAAAAGAAATATTACCTCAATTGAAACTTATAAAAACATTATCATCAACAAAACAAAAGACTGAACGTTGCAATATATGTGGTTTTCATTTTCCTGATCATAATATTTTGCTTTTACATAAACAATTAGTACATATGATTAATGAAAAAGATTTAAATATTATTCCTGAAAATTTACTTAAGAATTATTCATGTCATTTATGCTCTAAAATATTTAAGATGAGAGGTAGTTTAATGGTGCATATGCGAGTAGCACATATGGGATGTAATTTAGGTAATTTATTATAATACTAATATTTATATTATAATAGATAATCAAATCAAATAATAAATATTAATATATTATATATATATTTTTAGGTTCTTTAGCCAAAGATGAACAAATAGAATTCATATTTAATGAAAATAAGTATAATTGCCCTACATGTGGAAAAAAATTTAAAAAGGTAGAATTAATAATTAATTAGTATTTAAAGTATTTTCTTTTTATAGAAAAATAAAATAAATTATTTTAGGAACAACATGTAATGCAACATTTAAAAACACATGAAGCTAAACAATGGGAATGTGATATATGTAGTAAAATGTTTACAACAAAATATTTTTTAAAAAAACATAAAAGATTACATTCAGGAGAAATGCCTTATAAATGTAATATATGCAATAAAACATTTACTTTTCAACAATCGTATCATAAACATAGATTATATCATAAAGATGATAAACCTCATACATGTACAACTTGTGGCAGATCATTTAAAGAATTATCTACTTTACATAATCATGAACGAATTCATACAGGAGAAAAACCTTTTGCATGTGAAACTTGTGGTATGTTAACTTTTATAAAACTTTTGTTTAAAATAATGCTACAAAAACTTTAGAATAATGCATGTTTTGTTTTCAGTTATTACTAACAATTTAATATGGATTGTTCTGTTTCTGCAATGTATGTATAACAATGTTTTGTAGTTATTATTAGATTATTAGATAATATAGCTTATATTTAAAAACAATGACTAAATGAACAATAATTATGCTTTTATATAGTCTATAATTTGCAAATTTTGTAATTATAAATTATTTTTTATAATTAAAAATAAATAGAATATAAAAAAATTAATTTTTTATTAAATAGTTCTATAATTCACATACCTTTTTTTTTTTAGGAAAATGTTTTCGTCAACGTGTTTCATATTTAGTTCATCGTAGAATTCACACAGGTGTAATGCCTTACAAATGTACAATATGTGGAAAAAATTTCAGATACAAGGTATAATACATAATTACAAAAATGTGACATTTTATTAATTAATTTATAATTCAATTTAATCATAGGTAAGTCAAAGAACTCATAAATGTCCAGCACAACAAATAGGAAATACATATCAAACAAGTACCATAGATCAAAAATCAATAAATCTATCCAATATACAAGATATAAACAATGATATATATAAAACTCAAAAACATTTTTTAAAAGAAAATCAATCAATGCTAAATATTATAAATAATGAAGAAAATAAATATGTGCTAATAATAAATACTCAAGGCCAACATCTTTTAACAAAAGAAAGTAACATTGAAAAAACTATTACAAATAAGAAACAAAAGTTAGAAGAATGTACAGAAACAAACAATAAAAATGAAAGAACAAAAAATATATGGAAATCTGACATTCCTAATAGTTCCACATTTAAAAAATCTTTAGAAACTTGTAAAACGATATATTCAAAAACTGAAAAACCATTTCAAGAAGATGCAAATGATTTTTTTTCAATGATAATACTTCCAGTTGAAAATGGATTATCTTCACCCACTGTAGAAATGGAACATTTACGAGTATCATCTCCCATACAAAAAGAAATTATCTCAAAACCTTATGAAACTTTTAGAAATGCAGCATATGACATGGAAATGAATATATTCAATACAGATATAGAACAAAATTTTAGTGGTTTAAATAATAATACAAATAATTTGCAAACTATTAATGAAGAATCTTTGAAACAACTATTATATAGCATTAATGAGAAATAATTGAATTATCCATAAAAATTACATTATTAGTTATTGTTACTATAAATAAATAAGTATTATTTTAAAGAAAAAATGATTTATAACTTATAACAAATTTTTTTCGAATATTTTTGAAGTATTAATTACAAAAATTTATTTTTTTAAAGTATACTTTTTAAAATATAAAAAATATTTACATTTTCCAAAATAGTAACATTATATCTAAATTATTAAGTTTTTAAATTATTCAACAACTAAATATTTAAATTAATCATTAATAATATTTAAATAATATATATATTTAGTTTTCATTAATATCTATAAAATATTAGTATATATTTTAACTTATTTTTTTTTTCATGAAGTAAAAAGCTATAATATTATTTTTATCGCTGATTGGTTAAAAAAAACAAATAATATAAATTAACCAATCACTATTTGAAAGACATTATACCACAGCGAGATATCATCTGTGGTTATACTATGGCTACATAACGAAATACACGTGGTTCACTTGAATCAACCATACAACCTGCATCATGTATAATCCTTGGTCGAGATATCGTAGCAGACGACGCTCGAATCGACTTGACAGCACAGTCTGTATTTTCACGTGTCCTCTTGTACATCGCATTGCGTAACTGGAGTCCGACTTCCAGGGAGGAGCTCCCTTTTTCGGTAAGTAATTATTTTAAGTAAAATTAAAGACCAAGGAATATTTAATAATTATACTATCTTTAACAATGTCAAAGATTTGTTCATTTTATTTTAGTATACCTTATTTATTACAAACAGGTTTGACGTAATTCGCGAAATATTTTAACTTATCGGCCAATTGGATACTACCGAACGAGGTTTTCAACCAATCATAACGATGTGTACATACTTGTCAGGATTAAACAATAGAACTAGAACTCATTTATTATAACATTGTGAAATTTACATATTTTCGTAGAAAATTTAAAAATGATAAAATAACAATTCTATAATTGTTTAAATTTTAAATTCGTGATTAATTCCAAAAAAATATATTTTAATTATCAATTAATTTATCATCAATTAAATCTTGTATATCATTAAAATTTATTTTAACTAAAAGATTATAGATATATTAATAATTTTTATAACAAGTGAAATTTTTATTTAATTTATTACATATTTAAATTAATATTAATATATATTAATTTTGCATTTGATAGTGCTAATGTTGTTTTATTACTGTTTTATTATTATTTATGCTTAACTCATGATAACCTCATTATATTAATTAATGCTTAAAATTTTTTTATTATATTAACATTAAATTAGAAATTATACATTAAAAAATTATATTTAACTACTTGATTAAAAACTAAATAGTTCTCAATAACTTTTTACTTGTAATTTATAATTTCATTATGCATACTTAAAAAAATATAAAAAGAAAAATTGTTTTGATGCATTACAATAATATTACATATCATGCATAATTATATGATAAAATATATGTATATATGTGTGTGTGTGTGTATATATATATATATATATATATATATATATATATTTTAACCTAGGAATAACCTATTATATATTTGAATTCGTCACTGATATTCGATCATTTGTTTGCGGCTAATTTTACATCATAGATGAAGAGAAAGTAAAAGTTGGTGTTTGAAAAAACTGCAGCAAGATGGCTATTCGCGCCGGTTTTACGTCTGCTGTTCCGTTATGAATTACGATTTCACTCCACGCGGGCACCGTGTTTTCGAACGCACCTCCGTTGACTTCGTGTGTGACGTTTCCTGATGGGGGCGGAGCGTCCTCCAGCTTCCCAATTCTAACCAACCCGATCTCGATAGCCGTCGCATTCCGCTGAGTTGCTTCAGTGTGCCTCGGTAGTGCATTCGGTGCGTTTTTTGGTGTGTGCTTGTGCACATAGCCACTCACTAACGTACGTGCTTGCACGAGAATCCATTTCTCTGTCGTACGTAATAAGGAACGTTGTACTTATAAAAATCATCGACAAGAAGACATTTTCCTCGCAATGCCCTGGGCATGTTTTTCCGACATTCAGGTAATCTTATTTATAATTTGGAAATTTTTTTTTATTTTTTCTTCTTGATGTAAACCTGCACATTCAAGTAGAGTTCTCTTTTTCGAGGACCTCAACCTGAGGTCATACAGTAACGAGAGTAGAGAAACGAAAGAGAGAAAGAGATGAAGAAAGAACTCGTCCTCCATTACTTGTTCGCAAGCAAATGGTGGCTTGCTCACTTACGAGTCTTTGTTATAATTATTTACATCTTTCATTGAATTTCTTACAGTATACTAAATTTATTTGTGGCTTTGTTACAATCATGTAATTCTAGTAATCTTAAAAGATATTCTATAATGTCAACGGTACAATTTTGCATTGCCCATATTATAAACGGCACCAGTTGTAGTGTTTGTTATGATTCTTGGGTTTGTTACTATCTTTTTCATCGTGGAGGAAAACATTAATTGCGCATTTCTTCTATATTATTTAATTACGCTGCTTTTATGCAAATGAAGATTGATTTATCGTGATAAATGATTTTTGTTTAATCTACTTTGTTAGAATTTTATGCATATATATTTTTGCTTTTAACGTATTATTTATAAATAGGTATATACATTTCTCTTTATTACATTTTTAAATAATAATATACTTTTTTTTAATTTAAATATATGCTTTTATGTAATGAACATATTTATTTATTATTTTATTAATTTTAAATATACAAATTTAATCAAAGTTAAATAAATATAATATTTATACAATTTTCATAAAAAATTTGATTTAATTTTAGTTTTTAAAATACTGTATTTCACTTATTATATTATAGTTATTAAAATTAAATTTTTTTTCCAACTTCAATTTCTATTGTATTTTAACTTTCATTTATAGACATATAATTTTATCATTATATAATGTATTGTCAAAAGTTTTTTGAATTATTTTAAATTTTATTAAAATGTATATTTAAATTTATATTTAAATTTTTATATAAAATTTTGCAAAATTCTATTTATTAAATAATTATAAAAAATATTTTTTTTTTGTTACAGACAGAATAGTGGCATGAGTCGATTAATCTATGGCAGATCAACAAGATCAGTTGTCATCAGGGGGGTCTGTAGAGACGGCCAGTGCTTCAGCAGACACCTCTAAAGTTAGAGGGAAGAGCTCTAGCAGTGGTAGTAGTGGTTATAGAAAACGACAAAGCACTGGTTCTATTCCTATTACAGTAGAAGAAAAAAGACGTAGACAAACTATTGGTGATCCACAATCGTCTGAAGTTTTTGATAATACTTCTTGTAAACATTCAAGCGATTCAATACAAAGCGAATCAAGAAGTGAATGTAAAAGTCATGGCAGTGGCTTAGAATCATATTTAGGTAATTATATTTCTTAAATAAATTGAATAATTCTTGTTTTATTTTTTCTTTTATTATTTTAAAGTTTTAATTATAAATTATATTATTTTTTTATAGATAATAATTGGAGATCACAACATAAGATTCAACAATCAAATTATAATATTAGTGGAAATAGTACAAGACAACGTAGTACTGCAAGAACAAGTCTACCAGAGTTAAATTTAACAGCTGTTGATTGTGTTGCATCAAGGACACGTTCTCGTACACCACAAAATCCACAAGCCATATCACAGGGACATAATAGTTACAATTTATCACTATCCAGTGGTTATAATAATAAAGAGGACTTGTCATATAACAATTTGGTACCAACATCAACTACTACACCAGTTACTAGTCATCCATCTACATCAAGAGGAAGAGGTTAGTGTATTTATTTGTTTCATATAAAAAGTGTTGGTTGCAATGAGATGTGATGTGTGATTTGAGTGAACACATAATACAAATTAAATCTTAAATATATTTTAATTTTTACTTTTTACTTTAAAAATTGTGATAAGTATAAACAATTATAACAATAGTAATAATAAATAATTAAATAATAATAATATATTTTACATGATTATAATTAATTAATATGCCTTTTTAAAAATAAGCTTTTTTTATTTAAAAAAAATAATTATTTTTAATTTTAAAAATTTTATTATTTACAAAAAATGAATTTATGATTTTTATAATATAACATAATTAAAAGTTAACATTATTTTTTAATCTATTAATTTATTAGCAGTTGAAGTTCATTATTTATAATGTTTTATAATTTGCTATAAATATAATAAATATCAGTTACTTAATGAAATATTTAAATTGAGAAATATTTTTTAAAGATTTTAGTCTATTAAAAAAAATATAAATATATTTTTGTTTATTATTAATATGTTATTAATAATTTTTATTTTATTTAATGTACATTCTTTAAATAATTTTTATTAACATATTAAAAAATAATAAAAATTTTTTATAAAAATTAAAAAATATCTTTTAAAATAAATAAAAACAAAATTTTTTAAATAAATATTTTAGTTCTATAAAATTAAATAGAAATTTTTATAAGTAAATGTATTCATATAAATAAAATAATGATAATATGTAAAAATAAAAATACTAATAGTGATATCTACAAAATGTATGTGGTACAATAATAATAGCAAATAAATTTAGTATCATCATCAATTAAAAAATCTTTATTCATATATTAAAACAATGTGTTTTGCAACCTTCATTTAATGAAGTAGTAGGATAAAGTATAGGGTAGTAAAATTAGGATTTGATTCACAAGTATCTTAAAATTAAAGAAAGAAAGTATTACCAAAATAAGAGTCATAGATCAGACTGTATCATTAGGCCTGAGGATGAGCGAATGTCTGGAAGGATTTGTGTCTGCTGTCAAAGCACTTTTTCCAATATCAACACAAACGTATCATCAAGAAGGTAAGCCTAAGGAGTACACATTTCGTACTACATTTTCTTACCCTTATTTTCTCTTACAAGTTCATGAATAGATGTCTTTAAATAAATACAGATCACTATAAATCTGCTCTCTAAATTGATTTTCCATACCCATATGCAAGTATATCATACTTAATACCAGATCAAATTATTTGTGTCAAATTTGATTTATGCATGACAGTATTTCTCCAGACATATACAATAAATATGATGTAATTTATACAACATGTTTATGCTATTTAAAATTCTATATGGTGAAATATATATGTGCGTATGAGAAATTTATATATATGTATATAAATATATATATATATAAATTTAAATTCATTTAATTTGTTATTTCATCATTTGGAAATTATATTTTGGTATAAAAATATTTCATGAGATGAAAATAAATTAAAAATTAATATAACAATTAATTATAATATTATAAAATATAGATATAGATTTAATTATTTATAAATATGAAAAATAAATCTAATTTATGTTTAATATTTATTATATACAAAATAGAGTTTTAACTTTTTATTTAATTCTGAATTCCTTGCATTTAAAAAAATTTTCCAAAATTAAAATATAACATTTAAGTATTAAATAATATTTATAAACATAATGATATAATTGTATATATATAATTCATTTAAATCTTATATGGTAAATTCATTTAAATTCTATATATAATTAATAATTATCATCAATAACAAGTGTTTCAATTTTTATAGATTTATGAATATTATTTGAATGATCTAAATTTTTACTAAAATAAGTATTATTTTCAGTTTTGAAAATTTCTAAATATGTTAAATTTATATATCCAAATGTGCAATAATCTGAAATATTTTCATTTACTTTAATGGGATGGATAGTATCAAATTAATAAGGTAAATATAGTTTACTTGTGATAATGTTGAGCAAAAATATATATATTCCATATATGCACTTTATTAAAAAAAAATATATATATATATATACATTTGTGTACTCTGTAAAAGAGAGAGATGTATAAAATTTTATATGCAAGTATGGAAATATACAATGCAATTATACATGAATATTATTTCTAATGCTATAATTATATTTTGCAAATAAATAATATCATAATATTGCAAATATTTTTAATATTATTAAATTTTAATTGAAATTTTAATCATTTAATATATTTTATAAACTGGAAAATTTTTGTAATTATTAAAATAAATTTATATAAATTATGTTTGTAACAATTATTTATTTTATGTAACAATTATTTTGAATCATTTTTTTTCATTATTTCTTATTTCTTATTATCATATATGTATATAAATATCAGTTCACTCAATTTTTTAATTATATTTATAAATATATTATTATCAATTTGCAATACCACATATCTTTTTAATGAAAAATATTTGTGAAATTTAAGAATGGATAAAAGCATGTCATTCAACAAAGTTATTTTTATTAGGTTTAAAGGATATGTTTATTAGAAACACATATAATATGAATATATATGCAATTAATATAGATATATGTAAAAAAAGAATACATGCTTAAACAGAAAAACTTTATTCCATTAAGGACAATATGTATATAATATTATTTAAGTTATAACATATTTATTATCAATTTTTAATTAATGAAGATGTTTGATATCTTTAATTATGCACAAAATAATTATATTTAAAAAAAATTTGTTTTATATACACTAAACCATTATTCACATATATGTTAACGTTTCTCTCTTTCTTATTATCTAATATAGTTATGATAATAATTTTCAATAATAATCAAATTTTAGATCATTTAAAAATCAATATTGAATTCTTCGTATATAAATCGTAATAATAATAATAAAAACAATAATAATAATAATAATAAAAATAATAATAACAATAACAATAACAATAATAGTAGTAGTAGTGATAATAATAATAATAAAAATAATAATAATAATAATATATTTTAACATTTTAGGGTCAAAATCCCACGGTGGTGCAACCTGCGCAAGTAGCAGTGCGAGTAGTCAAGTTTTAAGTGTGAAGTCCAGCATCAGAGTGGGTAACGCAGCCAGTAATTCTGTGGAGAGTGGTGGGGGGGCATTGGCACATGACGGGGCAGGCACTAGTGGCATCACTACAGCCACTGCCAATCCACCTGTGTCTGCCGCCGCCACTGCCAACCCTACACACCCTCATCCAACGCACAAACATATATTACGTTCTCGCACAAAATTATCCAGTGACTATAAAGAACTATCAAGTATTAACAAAACTTCAGGAAAGCATCATAAGAAAGATACTACAGGAACTTGTTCAAGCTCTAGGTAATGGATTTATTAAAAATGATAGTCAATTATATTCTGAAAATCATAACTTTAACTTTTATACTTATAATATCCTATTTAAATAGACATCGTTCTTCATCACGTGCAAGAAAAGCAGTGATAGAAGGAAATTCTGGAGGAAGTGTAATGTCAGGTACTGAATCTATGACTAATAGTACCACTCCAACAACTGTTTCATCTACAGTTTCTAGCAATCAATTAGTATCTACAACAGGAGAAGACGAATTAGCATCTACAGCTACATCTGCCACTGGTAATTTCACATATATATTCAATTTTTCTAATAAGCAACTGATTTTTAATTCAAAATAAAATCTTAAATAAAAAAATTTCATTCTTTTTTTTAATCTTGAAATATTTATCAAATGATTTATATATAAAATTAAAGTATTTTATCAATATCATTTATTAATTAAGCAAGTGGAGGACCATCTGGAATGTCTGGTACTACTGGAGATAGTGAAAGCGATGATGGAGAAGTTGGAAGATTGCAAGCATTACTTGAAGCTAGAGGTTTACCTCCTCATGTATTTGGCGCATTAGCACCACGAATGCAACATTTATTAAATAGAAGCATGGGTGCAAGTTCTGGTATTTTATTTTTTAAAAATTTTATTATTTTTTTTTATAATTTATTTTTTTTTAATTTTAATTAAAAATTTTTTTTAAATAAAAAATTTGAATTATTTAGAAAATAATTTTATAATTTCAGCTGCTAAAGCACAACAGTTATTGGCTGGTTTACAAGCTGTTGATGATGAGGGGGAACAATTACAAGCTGTTATAGGAATGGGTGAAATTCTTGTTATGGGGAATGAAGATACATTAGCTGGTTTTCCTGTGAAACAAGTTGTTGCAGCATTAATAAATTTACTCGGAATAGAACATAATTTTGTAATAATGACACACGCATGTCGTGCTCTTACTTACATGATGGAAGCTTTACCTCGATCATCGACAGTAGTAGTTGATGCTGTTCCAGTGTTCTTACAAAAATTAGAATCTATTGAATGTATGGATGTAGCAGAACAATGTTTAACAGCATTAGCTATGCTTTCTCGGAGACATAGTAAAACTATTTTACATGAAGTATGTATTTATTAATAAATATCATGTAATGATTTAAAATGAATGTTTCTTATACATTAACTTATTCATTTCTAGGGAGGAGTATCAGCTTGTTTAAAATTTGTTGATTTTTTTAATATCACAGCACAACGGGCTGCATTAACAATTACAGCAAACTGTTGTCAAAATCTTCATCCTGATGATTTTCACTTAGTAGCTGACAGTTTACCTTTATTGACGAGTAGACTGACAAATCAAGATAAGAAAAGTGTTGAATGTGTTTGCCAAGCATTTAGTCGTTTAGTTGATAGTTTTCAACACGATCCGGTAACTTTGCATAAAATTATTAATGCAGAACTTCTTCAGAATTTACAACAATTGGTAAGAAAAATATTTTTTTTTTCTATTTTAATAATATAATTTTTATTAATTTAATTAAATTTATATTTATTTTAGCTTATGATTACCCCACCTGTTAATAGCATTAGTAATTTCATAACAGTGTTGCGAATGCTCTCTGTGATATCAAATCGCTGTCCTGATTTGGCACAGCTGCTTTTACAACAAAATATAGCTTTTACACTAAGTTATCTTTTAACTGGATCATTAGAAGTTAAAACAGAAGATGTAGAATTAGTACCGCGATCTCCGCAAGAATGGTTTGAAATCACTTGTTTAATTGAGGAACTTATGCCTCCATTACCAACAGATGGCATATTTAGTGTAAATAGTTTACTTGAAAGGACCAGTAATCAACAAGAAAATGTTCATTGGGAATGGCGTGATGAAAGACATTGCTGTCATCCATTTAGTACTATTGATTCTAGAATCATTGAGGTATTATAATCATTATAAATAATATATATTACGTACTATATAAATATTATAAAAAATATAAAATAGTAAAATAAAAATAATTTTTTCAGATGGCATTTCAAAATGGTGAGGATGAGATCTGTCTTTCTTCTTTAGGTCGAACTTATACAATAGATTTAACTGTGATGAAACAAATTAATGAAGATATTGGATTAGCAAGAAGCATTTTTCGTAGAGTAAATGCACATCCTACAGAAGGAAAAAGTCCTACATGTTCATCTAAGTAAATATCGAAATTAATTTTTAAAATAAATTCATCATTAATTATTATAATAATTTCCATTATAAATTTTTCTAGTATGGATGTTGTACCTCCAGTAATTGAAACAAATGAATGGTTAGTATCGTTTATTCGAACTCTATTCTCTGTGTTATATGAAGTCTACAGCAGTTCTGCTGGTCCTGCTGTAAAATGTAAATGTCTTCGAGCTCTTTTACGTATGGTTTATTATGCCTCAACTGATTTACTTAAGGTATACAAATAAAGTAAATGAGAATATATATAAAATTATATCTATGAAATTAATTGTAATTATTTAAAGCTTTGTTTATTATTAAAATAGGATGTTTTAAAAAATCAAGTGGTGTCATCACACATAGCGGGTATGTTGGCATCCCAAGATTTACGAATTGTTATTGGAGCTCTGCAAATGGCAAGCATATTAATGAAAAGATTACCACAAGTATTTGGGGTTCATTTTCATCGTGAGGGCGTTTTGCATCAAATACGTCAACTAGCTGATCCTGAAGTACCTCTTGGTGTTTCACCACCCAAGTGTCCTTCTAGTACTGGTAATTTATTTAATTTATTATGTATATTTACATGCATATTACATGTATATTAAATTTTTTTAAATATTATAAAATATCCTTTATTTTTTTTTAGGTACATCATTACCAAGCCCACAACCAGGTCCATCTAATACATCGCTTTGTTCCACCACGATGTTTTCGTCTAATAATGCTACGTCTCCAATTGCCTCTCCATCAACAAATGGTAACATATTATTTGGTACAATTGCAACATGTCAGTTGAAATCGAATCTTTCTGCGTCAATGGAAACACATACTAGAAATGAATTAAATTCTACTGTAGATGATGTAACTACACCACAAAGTGCTCATTTGTAAGTATAATCCAAAATACTGGAAAATTATATTAAAAAATATATATTATAATATATTATTTATATTAAATATTTTGTTAGGAGAATTGGAGATGTTTTGAAAAGAAAACGACAAAATAAAAAAGGTCGATTTTCTAGACTAGGCAGTACTACACCTCAACAAACTCAACAACCTGAATCTCTATTTACTGGTTTTGCTCCTAAAAATAATCGTTTCTTAGGAAATCTTAATCCTGCTAGATGGGGTCGAAAATCATCATCTTCAAATTCTGCTAATGATAAAAGAGATACGAGTTCATCAACAAGTTTATCAAAACCACCTAGTAATTCAAGTCTAACAGGAGGAAATAGAGATAAAGCTAAAGCATGGGTACGTGAACAGGCTGCTCAATTTTTAGCACGATATCAGGATGATGCTCCATGCACGCATCCTGCAATGACAGTTCTTTCCAGACTTACTGCTGCCATACAACGGTTACAATCTAATGTAAATATATCTCAATATAAATTTAATATTTAACATTTTTATTTTTATTAATATTTAATATTTAATAATTGAATAATGTATTTTTAGGAATTGGATGAAATGTTATCGGCACTTACCGAGTTAAGAGATATAGTACTTGAAAGTGATATATCTCCGTTTGAAATGAATTATAGTGGTCTTATCAAAGCTCTGCTCAACTACCTCACTACTACAGATGCCCCTGGTAATCGTTACGATCGCCTTCGCATGTTCTGGAAATTGTTTGCAGAATCAACTGTAAGTAAAATGAATAAATATAATAGCATGATTTAATGGAGATTTTTTTAAGAATATGCTCTCTATATTATATATATATATATGTATGTATATATATATATATATATATATATCTGTGTGTATGTGTGTGTGTGTGTGTATGTGTATTCAATTTTTAGATGCATCAGGATAACAATATTACTGATCTTAATCCTGGAGCATTTGGTGCTCTAGTAGCAAAATTAAACAGTTGTGTTGCACAGTTGGAACAATTTCCTGTAAAAGTACACGATTTACCGGCAGGATCTGGTGCTGGTCGTGGAGGCACTAGTGCTCTTAAATTTTTCAATACACATCAACTCAAGGTACAATTTAATTAAATAATAAATAATAATAATAATAATGTAATTCAATTTTTTATGATTTTATAGTGTAATCTTCAACGACATCCAGATTGTAATAATTTAAAACAATGGAAAGGGGGTACTGTTAAAATAGATCCTCTTGCATTAGTGCAAGCAATTGAACGTTATTTAATGGTTCGTGGGTATGGTAGAATACGAGAAGCAGAATCTATGGTTAGTGACGACGATAATAGTGAAGATGATATAGATGATACATTGGTAATATTCGTATATATGTGTGTATATATATATATGTCTAATTTTTTTTCTATTAAGTAAATATTAATAATATTTATAGGCAGCAGTAGTTATAAGTCAAGGATCAGCAAAACATAAACTTCAATTTTTAATTGGAGATGAAGTACTGCCTTTTAATATGACTGTTTATCAAGCTGTAAGACAATTTGGTTGTACTGGAATGGATCATTCAGAAGCAGAAGCTGATGGTGAACCACCACTTGGTCATGATGCTGTATGGGTACAAACTCACACAATTTATTACAGGTGCTTTTTATTTTTTTCTTTTTTTTAAGAAAAATATGAAAATTAAGTAATAAAAAATAATTTATATACATTTAGACCTGTACCAGAAGAAGAAACTATAACATCACCAAAACCAGGATCAAGTTCACAGAGTAGTAGCCGCAAAGGCAAAGGAAAAAGTACAAAGATCAGTTCAAAACGAAAAGAAGATAGTTTGTGGCTTGAAGGAACAGTTCCTCCGCAACGTTGTCCACTTGATCCTTATCTGTCACCTACCTTGCCATCTTCGGTTACTATTACTGATGCCTCATTGGATGGTTTATGTTTGCTACGTCTTTTACATGCTTTAAATCGTCATTGGGGTGTTTTATTTCCTCATTTGAAGGGTTTAAGTTTACTTTCTCCACAAGATTTTATTAATAATAAAATAGCCGCAAAAGCAAGTCGGCAGCTACAAGATCCTTTAGTGATTATGACTGGAAACTTACCTCTATGGTTACAACAAATTGCTACAGTATGGTAAGTATTATGAAAATTGCAATAAATTATTAATATAAATTTTGTTAAATTATATTTTTTTAATTATTTACAGTCCATTCTTATTTCCATTTGAAACGAGACAATTATTACTCTATGCAACATCGTTTGATAGAGATAGAGCTTTACAACGTCTCTTAGATTCCGCTCCAGAATTATCGGGATCGGATAGCCAAGAACGCGTTACTCCACGTTTAGAACGAAGAAAAAGAACCATTTCCAGAACGGATATTCTCAAACAAGCAGAATTAGTTATACAAGATTTAGCATCTAGCAAAGCCTTACTTGAAGTGCAATATGTTAATGAGGTCTAATTTTTGCTCTTTACGATATAATTTATTTTTTATTTTTACAGTAAATCTTATAGATATTATTTTGTAGGTTGGTACCGGTTTAGGTCCAACATTGGAATTTTATGCTCTAGTCTCTCAGGAATTACAGCGTGCTGATCTTGATCTTTGGCATGGTAGTTCAAGTCCTACTGAAGCAGGATACGTTAATGCTCCACAAGGACTTTTTCCAATGCCAATTTCATGGAGTACTAAAGTATCCCATCTTGCAAAACTTAAAACAAAATTTAAGTTTCTTGGAAAGTTTATGGCGAAAGCGATATATGATTCTAGAATGGTATAACTTTTTATTTTGTTGATTAATTTAAAGAAATAATAAAAAGATTTCAAATTTATAATTTTTATATAATTTATATATATAATATTAAATTTATATTTTTTTACAGTTGGATTTACCATTCAGTTTAACTTTCTATCGTTGGTTATTGGGAGAAGAACATATGCTAACATTAGCTGATTTAGCACATGTATGTCCTGATGTACATCGAACTCTTACTAGATTACAGCAAGTTATTAGACAAAAGGAAACAATTGAGAAAGATCAAATATTAAGACCACATGAAAAAGCACAACTAATAGAGTCACTAAATTTAGATGGATGTCTAATTTCCGATCTTGGTCTTGTTTTCGAATTACCGGGTTATGAAAATATCGAATTAAGGAAAGGCGGAAGTGAAATACCTGTTACTACTTATAACCTAGATCAATACATCAAGGTATTATAATAATAAATTCATGAATTTTTTTTGTATTTTATGGTGTTATTTTTTTTTTATAATATATGTATCATCAGTAGTATTATACTATTTATAATTCATTTTTTAGTTGGTGGTACATTGGTTCTTATACGAAGGTGTCTTCAGACAAATGGAAGCATTTAGGGAAGGATTTGAATCTGTTTTTCCACCATCACAATTAAGATTATTCTTTCCTGAAGAACTGGAAGCTGTGTTCTGTGGACATGCACAATCAGGTGGACAATGGGATGTGAAAACACTTTCGGAATGCTGTAGGACTGATCATGGTTATACACCAGATTCTCGTGCTATTCGTTTTCTATTTGAAGTTATGTCAAAATATAATAGTGAAGAACAAAGGCAGTTCGTTCAATTTGTTACAGGTTCACCTCGATTACCAGTAGGAGGTAAGTTTTTAATTTTAAATTTCAAATAAATTATATAATTATATAATATTATATAATATTTAATATATTCATAAAATTTTGAAAAAAAAAATAAAAATAAAATTTTATTTTTCAGGTTTCAAGAGTTTAACACCGCCGTTAACAATAGTGCGTAAAACGTTCGATCCATCTATGAAAACAGACGATTTCTTACCATCCGTAATGACTTGTGTTAATTACTTAAAACTGCCTGATTATACAACATTAGAAATAATGCGGGAAAAGTTGCGAATAGCTGCACAAGAAGGACAACATTCGTTCCACCTTTCCTAGAAACGGATGGAAAACCGGCGCGCCATTTGCTCTTTTGCTATCGTATTGTCCAGGTTGAAAAAATTCTTCAAACACCATTTAAAATATTTAAAAAAGTAACTGCGCGCGCGTTTTCTTCAACTCAGTAATCGTATATTTGCACTTTATATGAGCTTTTTCGAAAATATCTTTTTCTTGATTTTAGTGAGAATTCATTTAAATAAATTTTAATTTGATGTTTATCTTTTTACTTATAAATATGGATTGTGATATATTTTCTCAAAAAAGTGCAAAAATGACATTAGCTCTATACTATGAGTTTCCTCTTGTGGTATTATGAACCAGGTAGAATGGGAGCAGCCTTGTTCTAGGAAACTTATCTTTGATGTGTTACAATAATTAATAAAAGTTGTAAATATAGTTTAATATGCGCAAGTCTATATAAATACTTTATATAATAGTAACAAAAAAAAATGATATTGCTACGAAACTCTATACTAATTAAATATAATTTAGTCTGAGAGGACGTCTATTAGACATAAGTAAATTTTATATCAGTGGTGCATTTAGCATCGCCATAAATCGCCAATTTCATGCCTCACTGCAGATTGTAATGAAATCACAAGTCAAAATTGATCAAAAAAGAAAAAAAATACGCGCTAATAACGTAGCTCATGTTTCATCATCATAAAAATATAATAACTGCGAATATAATTGCGTGTTTACGATTATCGTTTTAATTTCTTAATCGATCTCTTTTGTTCGCTGCTTAGTTCTCAGTATGCGAGCACTGCGCGAATTAACGTGCAAAACTCTTATATTTAAGTTTATTCAATGTATCACTAATTAAACTTATTTGATATTTTTATTCTAGGTAAGATAGTCCAATTAATACTTTACTTAGCTGTATAAGAAAGCAGCCAATCATCAAATCAAGTCATCATAATGATACATGAATCGAAGAAAATTCTTATATCCACTTATTTACAGGCAAAGTATCTATTTATGAAACATGTACGACAACTGTATAATACGAAATAGAATGGATATAAAAATCAGCGAAGCTGGTGTATCAAATGGATTATACAAGGTACATTACTTTCTTATATTTCTGTAGAAATGTGATTCTATACAAAAATTATGAAAATATGAATTGATCACAAATAGAAAAGAAAATAATTGACTATTTGTTTTACATTTATATTGTGTATTATTACTTGAAATGATCAATATATACATACATCACTTTTGATTTTTATTTTTATATATATGGAACTTAATTGATAAATTAGCGATTAAATTAATTGGTATTAAATCATTATTTCTCGTTTTAATTTTTAAAATAAAATTAATAAGATTACTTCAAAACTTTGTTCCATCCTTGAAATATTTTTTTTAGCATTATACAAAATTTCTTTTCTGACAATCTACGATATTCTTATACTTCATAATTTTTATGTATTTTATGATAAAACATAAAACATGTTGTATTTTTGCATTACATTTCTAATAACGAATAACAATAATGAATAGTTGATAATATATACATAATGTAGAAGAAAAGTCATTCTACACTATGAAATATGCAATTAGAAATACAAATATAATGTATAATAGTTTAGGATTACTTAAACTTATATCAGTAATATTACAAATTTATGTTTACATCAATTCATTAGTATAAATGAGTTTTACTTTTATTTAGATCATATTATATTTCTTTAGCAGTTTTCAATAAATAAAAATACAAATGTTGCCTGCCAACAAAATATTTTTTCTAATCACTATTTCATAAGTAGTTTCATAATATTTTCATAATAGTAAAAATATTAATACTAGATAGTTTATTTTAAATTTAAAAATAATATTAATAATCATTTTTTACATTTACATATAATAATTTTTTTCATTTACTTTTCATTTTTTCACACACATTTTGTAAAATTTTAAATACACATACATAACCATCCTATTATAAAACACATTCCACCTATTTTTGTTATTATATCATGTTGTTTCTTACCCGTAAATGCATAATAATAACAAGTTCCACAGCACAATATTATTCCAGAAACCAGGAATGTTGTAGACTAAATAATGAAATAGTAATTAATATATTCTTCCAAATTATGTATTGATATTTTATCAAAATTAAACATACCAGCAAAGGTCTTTTGCATAGAGGTAATCCTAACATTGCTAATGTATGAATAAAATGAAAATAACTTGCAGTTTCAAATACTTTTTTGAGGTGTACTTCATCATATTTTGGATATTGTTCTAAAATATAATAAATAAAAATTATTTTATATAAATAATATTAAAAGATTGCATAAAATTTATTTTTGTTAATAAATATTTAACAAAAAATATTAGTAAAAAATTTATATTAAATTACAGTATTATATAATTAAAATTCTTTCTAAACAAAATTGCATTTCAAAAAGCATAACAATAATTTTGATCTTACTATAAAAACCATATCCATTAAGAATTACAGCTGCTGCACCACTAAAAGCAGCAAGTCTAACATATGGTCCTGTATCTGCAGCTAGTTTCCATAACGGTATTGGTGATGGTATTTTTATTTCATTTTTTGATTTTAATCCCAAATATTTGGGTGCCTAAAAACAATTTCTGATATAATATTTATATTTTATAATATTTGTATATAAATTATTGTTAAAATTATTTATTATAAATCAATAATTATAAAGGTAAGTTTATATAAAAAATATATAAAATATTATACATATATACATAATAATAGTCAATAGAAGTTATAATTACAAGTAATAAATTCTATTAAATACAAATAATATTTTGACTTGCTAAAAAAAATCCTAAAAATAATATATTATTTATAATATATATAATTATAATATTGCATATTTAATATCACTTAAAAGATTTTTTATAAAAACAAAGATAATAGACAAACTTCATAATTTTTTTTGTTATAAGTATTAAATCATAATTTTAAAAAATATGTTTATTTTTACAATTAAAGATTCAATTTAATGATTATAACGACATAGAATAAATATTTAATATTATATTAATTTTATTTTCCGAAGATGTTTATAATTCGATGTTACCATTATTAATTTAACATCAGTAAACAGTTTTTATAAAAGTTTTTTATAAAATAGTAAATTTAATAAATTATTTAAAAATTTAAATTAAAAATTAATTTTATAATATTTATATAAGACCATTTAAATATATTTAAATATATTTTAATTACAATAGAAGTAGAAATCATTTTTTTTATTAAATTTTTTAATAAATTTGCAACTTACTGCTTCAAAAGTTCGCCAGACGTATGATGCAGAATCTCCAAGTAGACTTGTATAATGTAGAGGATTTATAAATACCATGATATTTTGCATTTAAAAAATATGCAAATATTATACAAATATTTTTTATTTAAGATATATATTTATAAATAACTCGTATATTATACTCTACGTATATACATTTAAAACATGTTTATTTGGTATTATTGTGAAAAGCAAGATTGCCAGACGTAGAAAAATATAATCTAGGGAATGAATCGTTGAATCATTGATAATATAGTAAAAATAATTTTTGGCTGGAAGATAATCAATTTATTCATAATTCGTAACTAATATGACTCGATATAATTTTTATCTAATAATTGTTTATAATTTATTTTAACTTGTTTGTTTACATCTAATAATTCGCTGGTGACACATACTCTAACACTATGATTGGTTAATGTTTTTTTTTAATAACTCGTTAATAAAATCGAAATAAAAATTTTTGTAAAAGAAAAAATAGCTTGAAATTGCTTAAAAAATTACTAGTTGAGTCTTATCTATTGATTTCTGGAAATTTATATATTCTATACAGTCTATATAAACAAAATTATCTTAAAATAGATTTTTTATGTAAGATTGTATATATCTATAAATTTTTTGAAATAAATTTTTTCAAATGTAAAATAATTTTAATTTAATTTAATTAAAAAATTTTACGCTAATTTATACCAATTTTTTTATGTATTATATATTATAAAAACATACATAAAAATACATGAAAATTAATAAAATCACTGATATTTCATAAAATAATTATTTTTATTATTATAATTATATAGAATACAACATAATTTAATTTTTCAAAATAATGTTGTAAATTCAATAAAAATTGAATTTCATCAATTTCATCAATTAATATATTATATGGGATTCACATTGGATGAATTTAGGAATTGTTGCAATATTAATCCAACTGTAAAAGAAAATTGAAAATAAATATATAAAGATATATATTCTTAAATTTAAAAGATTAAATTTTATACCTTTTTAAAACCAATATCAGCAGCATATTCTCTAAAGCATTGTCGACAAATATTTAAACCATATTTGCGAATTAATCCATGTCTATTTGCGCAAGCACGACTATAAAATAACAATATGATTAACTGTAACATTGAGGTTATTATCTTACTATCATTAAAAATATTAAAAAATACAAAAAAATTTTTTTTAAAATATCATTTTATAATTAATAATAAATAATAATAATATAGCAATTAATATTTTAAAATAATTTTTGTTGGAAAAAATATACGATAATATATAGAAAAAACACGCGGTCAAATATATTTTACATAATTTTTTAATACAAATTTATTTATTTGAAATATAATATAATAAAAAATAATAATATTTACCAGGATCTAGATCCTTGTCCATATTTTCGCGGATGCGAATACCAAATATTTTGAAATCCCATTTCTTTTTTATTGAAATAATAACTGCACCGATTCAAGAATCTAAAAGATCGAAAACAATGTTAGTCACAGATAATATATAAACTAGATGTGATGTCCAATGCTTTTCAATGCTGATTCACTTGTTATGTCTTAACATTTTTGTATCACACGTTATCGATTCAGTATAGAAAAATTTATTAGTTAAAATTAAAAACCAATTTTATTATAAAAACTATAAATATCAATTAAAATTATAATAAAAAATATAGATACAATATGCTAATAAAAAATAAAATATAGAAATTTATATTTTTCTATTTGATCATCCTTGATATGAATAATATAGATGACTATAAAATATTGATTGTTATGATAATTTTGAATATTTTTTCTGATTTTATTAAATTATAAAATATATAAATATGAATAAATTTTTATTTTTAAAACTTACAATGAACAATAATAAATGATAAATGTTCTGGAATACTATACGCAAAAAATTGAAGTGTTCAATATATTTTCTACAATTTAAAATGATAAATGAAAGAATTATATTCAATTATAAAAGTTAATTAATTTTAAAAATAATTTCTTGATATTTTTTTTATAAATATTATTATGCATTATGTATTCATAAATTTTTTAATTGCTATATACTCATTTAATACAGATTCATGTATGAATTGAATTATTCATGTATTAAAAATTATATATATATTTTATATTATAATTTAATAAAATAAATTTTTTTTATGAATATTTTTTTTTTGAAAATGAATTTAAATTTATTTGCCCAAAATTTAATGATTTTATTTTAAGAAAATATATATTGAGAATAATATTAAAGTAGTAAGGAAAAAACTCTGTAAAGAAGCCCTAATGCTTCTAAGTATGGATATAAAAATGCATTGAATAAAAAATCTATTCTCATCTATTAATTTGTAATACATTATTCATGGCAATAATGCTTTATATATTTTCCGCCAATTTTTAAATATATTTAAATGTTAATATGTCGTTAAAATGTATATTTATTTTACATGTATATTATTATATATACATATATATTAAAATTATATAAAAAATAATTTAGTAATATAATATAAATAGTAAATATATAAATATAAATAGTAAGTATATAATAATAGATATTATAATAAATCAAATAAATTTTATTACTAAAAATAATTTTGCATATTTTATTTCATTAAAATCGTTTTAAAGAAAGTTAAATAGAATATCTGCGAAATAGAATATAATATACGCGATTTGTTGTATAGAAATTAGTTCTTAAATGTATGCTCTCATTTAGAAGTGAATAATGTAGAGGAATTTATAACGGTACTTTAAATGACTAAAATTTAATGGTTTAATCACAAATACATTTATATATATATATATATATATTTTTTATAATTCCATAAATATATATAATTTTATTAAGATTAGATTTTTACATTTAATCATGTTGAATAAACAGGTTTGTAAATCTTTTTAAATCATATTATTTTCATTATTTAAATTAATAATTAAACTATTTTTAGAATGTTCATTCTACAATTTATACTCAAATGATTAATTTAAAAGTGAAAATATTTTTAAAGATTTTTTTATATTCTATAATGGGTCCAATAATTTTATATTATTTATTTTTTTCTTTTTTATACTATCATGAAAATTTAACGAAAATGCAAATAAAAGTATTAGAAATGGAAGAAAGAAATCCATTGTATCGAATATATACAAGAAATAATAATATTGAACATTTAAAACATGTATTTATCGTATTAGAACGTTTGGGTTTTAAACAAACTCATGATGAATATAATTGGGATTTATTGTGGGCACATGATTATCCATTTAGAACTTTAAATTTTAGTATGAACAAATTGAAACCTCATCAGCGAATCAATCATTTTCCTGGTTGCGGATACATTACAAATAAAGTAGATTTATCTACATCGGAAAGTCGTTATATTTTACCAGCATTTAAAATACCAGAACAACATGAAGAATTTCTTTTATATACTAATCAATATTCCGAGAAAATATTTGTACAAAAATCGAATAATCATCGGGGCATTAGTATAAAAAATATAAGCGAAATAAGTATTACAGAAACTGGATCTTTTATGCAAGAATTTATACAGCGACCATTTCTTATAGATGGATATAAATTTGATATTGGAGTATATGTCGTAATTACATCTGTGAATCCTCTTAGAGTATATGTATATAAAGGTGATGTTCTTTTCAGATTTTGTCCTATAAAATATTATCCATTCAATTCTGAAATTTTAGACAAATACATAGTTGGTGATGATTACTTGCCAATTTGGAATGTTCCATCTTTGAAATATTATTATACTAAATTAAAATTTTCAATGAAAAATTCATTCGACGCATATATACGTTCGCATGGAAAATATCCAGAAAAAGTTTGGAATGATATACATGAAGCAATCAAAGAAATTATCTTGTTGAAAGAGAGTTATATTATAAAAGCTGTAAAACGTTTTGGAAATGAAAGAAATTTTTTCGAATTAATTAGAATTGATTTTGCTCTTGATGAAGACTTAAATGTATATATCATGGAAGCAAATATGTCTCCAAATTTATCTTCAGCACATTATCCAGCAAATCAGTTACTTTATGAACAAATTATATTCAATTTATTTTCATTAGTCGGTATAGGACAAAGAATCAGAAAAGATTCTTTAAAAATAAGGTCTCATAAATTTATGATTAAATTAAAAATTTTTTAAGATATATTATTATAAGAAAAAATTTTATTTTATATTTTAGAAATAAAATGGAAGAACAAATGGAAGTAGCTGACAAGAATATAATGGTTTTACCAGAATTATGTATAGAATGTAATGATTGTTTTCGTGTAGAATGTCAATTGTGTAGCCCATGTTTTACACCAGAAATTAAAATGATTTTCTTACAAAGTTATTTAGAACATCAGAACAAAATGGATTTTCAAAGAATTTTTCCACCTCCTATAGTAAGCTTTTTTAAAATAAATTTTATTTTTATTAAAAATTATATATATAATATATTTATTTATTTATTATTTTAGACAAAAAATATGTCATTAAAAGATTATACATTAAAAAATCAATTACTTGTTAGATGGTATCAAGGTAAATGTGAATTAGATCTTTCATGGTGTTCATAAATATATTTTTTAAGAATTTATAAATTATTACATTTAAATAATGTTTATATATATATATTGGCAATATATAATTAATTTTGATCTAGAATTATTTGACATGTTATTTATTATTTGTATTTCATTATCCAAATTAAAATAAAATTAAAATTTATTTCTTAAATTATTATTAAGAATTATTATTATTATTATATACTATTATTTCTTAATAATGAATTAATTAATAATAATGAAGAATAAGAGAAACAAACAAAGAATGATCAATTTCATAATTTTTTGTTTATCAAAATTAAAATTAACAAATATTATTTTATTATTCATTTTTTTATGATGTTTAATTAAAATGTATATTCTATTTCGTAAACAATATAATTAAATTCATTATTTTTTATTAATTAATTAAAATATCAAAATAATCTTTTTCAATAAAAATATTTTATAATATTTTTTTGTTTTTCCTCTTTACTCTTCAATTATAGTCATAAAAATTATTATATTTTTATTTAATTTTTTTGTAACATTTTTTTATGATTTTTTTTTATCTTTGATTCAGGTACATTTGGATTTGTACCTTTATAAAATTCTTTTAATAAAGTCATTGCTTCATGATCTTTAATACCTCCCATTATAGTTGTTCTTGAATTATAAAGTTTTGGTATTTCAAAAACACTAATGCATCCCCCAAAACGATCATTTCTACAACCATATGTAATGTTACATACTTGAAGCTGACATAATGCAGATGTACACATTATACAAGGTTCTACTGTAACAATAACATTAATATTATAAAAAACATTTTTATAGCTTAAATTTTTTATTTTACAGAATTCTAAAACTTGATCTATACAATTTATTTCTGCATGTCGAGTTGCATTATGAGTTTCATTAACTGTATTGTTACTTGTAGCAATAACTTTATTATTATATATAAATAAACAACCAACTGGAACTTCACCAGCTTGTAATGAATCATTTGCCTTTTGTAAAGCAATATTCATCCAACTTAAAATATCCATTATGTTTTTTTTTTGAATTATAATAACATAAACTTTATATATATTTTTATAGAAATATTACCAAACATATTCACATGTGATAATATAAATTGTCACAAATTTTTAAAACAATCACATAGATTTTACACATAATAACTTATATATAAGTAATATAATTTGTATTGAATAACTAATACTTGTATAATACTGATAAACAAACAAAAAATTTTTTGTATTTTTTTATTCTTATTCTTCTTATTAAATATTTTTAAACTTCTAATGTAAAATGAATCTAAGATATAAAACGTTCAAGTAATCCAAATTCACTTAATTTTTTAGTTGCTTTTTCACTCCAATTTTTATTATTTACAGCACGTGGACTTGGATGAGGTAAACATAATACCTAAAAACATAAAAATATGAAAAATATATGTTTCAAATCTATTTTAATTTGAATTTTCATGATCACCTTAATAGGTAATTTTGATGATTGAATTACAAATTGTGCTCGCTTTTCTGCATATCCACCAATACCAATTACAATTTCAGCTTTTATGATTTTAATTATATCTAATAAAGCCTTGTCACAACTAGAATGTAATGTTTGTATCTCTGATCCCTGAAAATATATTATTTTTATATAAATGTAATTATATTTGAAAAAAAAATAAATACTGCCTTTATCTCGGCTGGTGTAATATTGCAGCCATTTTTTTTCATTAAAGCAATAGGACAATAATTATGTATATATGCTTGTTGAAAGAATTTTTCTGGACTTCCACACAATTTTTGGAAAAGGCTCCATAATCTTTTCCCACTGATCTCACTGCGATTGCATTGAAATCCTGTTACTTTTCTATTTGGTTGTTCTTTGACTGGTTTTCCCACAGGACCACAAATTTTTAACCAATCACGAACCATGCTTATCTCACCAAATGGCACACCAGTTTGAGACATACCCCAAGGACCGGGATTCATTCCAAGAAATAATATCTTTTTGATAGTATTACAATATTTTTGTACATACATAGTATGTATATTAAATGCATATTCAAGTGGACTATAAACATATTCTATTGGTGAATGGAATACAATTTTTCCTAATTCTATGACTAAATCACGTTCTACTGATAGTATTTGTTCAGATATGTTTCCAAGTGATGCGTCATTGGAAATTTTATTATCCTCTGTTTCAGAATTATTTTCATTTGATAATTTAATTCTTTTACAATTTAATTCTTTAAAATCTATCGAGTCACTATCACGTCTTGTTTTGGTTTTTCTTGAATTCGACATTATGACGTTTATTTCAATTAGAAATATTTCGTTGTAATACTTCTAGAAATTATACTTGATTATAATTGAACACTTTAGAATTGAACTTTTAGAACTTTTGAAAATATTATGATAAAGAAATAATAAAATACTATATTTTAAATTAAAAATTATATATAAAACTATATACAATTTTTTTAAATAATATTTTCTATTGAGTAGATTACGATAGCGATTAAAATCGAATTTAAATTCAGGTATATAAATACTACCAGTTGCATATATCTTGAATGTTTGTATAGAAATATATAATCATTTATCTATCAATAAATATAAAAAAATATAATAAGAAAAATAACAAAAGATGTACTTTATTTAAAAAAAAAAGAAATGTATACTTACTTTATTTTTCTTCTGTATATTTGTCTTTATTTAATTTTAAAATAAAAATTTAATGAATAATTGTAATATTTGATTTTATATATTATATATACTTTCAAATATCTTTAACCAATAGTAATAATTGAAATTTTAGTATAACCAATCAGTAACTGAAGAATTATAAAGTTCCAAAAGAATAAAAATTGTATACATAATTACGAATGTAGAATATTCAATAAATAGTATTATTATTCAATAAATATGAATAATAGTAAATATAGTAAATAATATTTAAAATAATATAATATTAAAAAGTAATATAAATGTCATACATAATTATCATACATACATAATTGTATGATGAATGTATATTATTTATTATCATATACATCATTGGTTAATCTTGATTAATTAGTTGAATCAGATTATATTTTTTATAAAGAGTATATATAATTAATTTATAAGTCTTAAAATCTTTAAAATCTTGTGAACATAATTTAAAGCTACATTTTTAGCATTAAATAATTGAGAAATTAAAAAGGAATGGAACAAAAGAAAAATAAGATTGTATTTTATCTAGAAACTACCAACCAGATTCATCGATACGATTATAGAATTACAGACTTAAACTATATATACTAGTCTAGACATACATAGTATATATGGTCTAAGCTAAAACTTGTAGGATTTGTAGGTTACATAAACATTTTATCAGAGCTAATTCAAAATATCGACGAATTTTTATATTTAAAAATTTGATATAATAATAAAATCAATGGAAAATCAAGTAACAGTAAAAAGCAATAATCCTGCTCCTACGGTAGAGCAAATTAATGCTGATCGTATAACTCAGGTATTTATAATTTAGGATTTTATTTTTTTATTAAAGAAATACATTTATTTATTTTAATACAATTACAATAACAATTACAGTTAGCAAATAAGTATTGGGCACCACATACTATGGATTCACATCTTCCATTTAATTCTCAAATTGTAGAAGATATTTATATTCAAGAAATATGTGCATCTAAATTTTCTATTCGAAGAATTATGATGTTAGAATTTAGTCAATATTTAGAAAATTTTCTATGGCCAAATTATAATGCAAAAATTGCAACTCGTGCACATACAATGTCCATTGTTGTCATGGTTAATGAGAAATTTCGAGAACGTGTTCAAGTTTGGGAGGCATTTGAAAAAAATTCAGAATACTTTTCTGATTTTTTTCAAAAAGTTTTAGAAGCATGTCTTGAAGAAAGTATAATGGATTTTGATTTAAAAGAACAAACAGCATTAATCGTTTTCTTGAATCATTGTTTTAATTCTATGGAAGTATCATTAGTTAGAGAAGAAGTAAAACGATTAGTGTCATTAGCTATGTGGATCTCTTTACAACAAGGTCGAAGAGAATTAGAATTTAGAAAATATCCAAAATGGAGGAAATATTGGAAAGTTATAAGGAAAAAAGATAATCCTGAATATAAAGAAAAGTTAGAATGGGAACGTAAATTTTTACATAAATTGATGATAAAATTTATGACAATATTAGAAACAATACCAGAGGAAGGTAAAATAAAGAAATAAAAATCTAGTTTTCTATATAAATATATATAATAAAGATATTTTGTATTATAATAATTTAATATTTATTTTTTAATAGGTTTACTTTTACCAGATAAAGTACGATATTGTGAAAGATTTCTGGAGCTAGTAATAGATTTAGAAGCTTTATTACCAACTAGACGGTTTTTTAATACTGTTATGGATGATTGTCATTTAGTAGTACGATGTCAATTATCCAATTTATTACATCGTTTGGAAGGTGAATTATTTGGTCAGGTAAGTTATAATTTTTAACTTTTTAAAGTAAATAGAAAATGCTAGGTAATATATTTTTGACAGGTATTATATTTCTTCTCTTCTAATATTAATTGATATAATTTATTTCTCATTATGTATTTAATTATAATATTAAAGTATTTTATATAATTTTATAATATAACATACATTATATTATAATGTATCATGAATAATTTTATTTGTAAAAAATTTTGAATCTCATTAAGTTTATTCAAAAATACAAAATATAATTATTTTATAAAATATATAATTATATAATATTTTATAAAATAAAATTATTTTGATTATCATTTGATTATCAAATCAAATTTCATATTATATATTGAATGTTTTATTTTTATTTTCTTAAGATATATTTCAAAAGGTATAGAGAATGATGATATAGATAAATGTAGGATAAGAGTAATAAATAGATAATAGCATCATTTATTTACTTTTTCAATAATTTTGTAAAGTTACTGTGAAAATGAATTTTCAATTTTTTAAATTTGAATCTCTATTATTCATATTATTTATTATTGCAATTGACATCAAAATATTTTTTTAAATATATAACTGTCTAAATATATTATAACTAGAAATGTATCTTCAAAATTATCACAAATTCAAATAAATCATTCAACTTTTTAATATTCTTTCAACAACTTTTATCTGATATGTCTTTATCTTCCGTATTTTTCGAAATATTCATCCGATGAAATTAAAAAATATTTCACATAGTTTGAAGAGTTTTTAATATCCCGCGTTAATGGCAGTCATTTCTTCACCCCAATCAAGACCATCAATATTTTCCCCTGAATTACAGCAATTACACGTTTTACTAAGTAAAAATGTAACTCTTTTCTGCCCGAATACACAAACGTATAATATTAAAATTGCTTCTAATAAATTAATGATGATATGACAATACTCTAATGCTTCGTAACTTAATCTCGATAATAATAATGATAACCAACCGGTACTCATTGTTACAAATAAGAAAACAAACATTCTAAAGCTATATTTCATTTTATGATGAATTCGACCATATGTATTCATTCGTTTTATTTTGTTTGCGGTTGTTAATACGAAACATAAATCAATTATTATTGTAAATGCGATCGATGTAAATAGTACAGAAATACCAAGCCAACCAATCGTTTCTTGAGGTGGATACATTTTTCCGCCAATAATAGGTTTATTAGTTTCTAAAGTAAAATGTGCAAAAATTGCAGTACCAGCTATGCTAATTGTTGAACACCAAACATATGTAGAATAATAACAATATTTTCTACCGTCAGTAACTCTTAAAAATACATTTCGTGAACGAAAAGTGCTCCATACATAATAACCGAAAGCGTTCAACCAAAAAAATGCAGCTAACAAGGAGACATACATGACAGTATCTGAAAAAAATATTTTCATAAGTATTTGTTTAATTTGTTTTTTGTTTATTTGATCAGAATTTTATTATTTTTAATCTTAGTGCAATAAAAAATAATTTAAAGTGTAATTAAAATTTCTTTTAATATCTTATATGTCATACCAGCAATCATAAAACTGACGTGATTGCCAAATTCCGTAAAGATTCTGACTGTTGATGCACATTGACCAGCTATAAGGCACAGAGTCATACTAGTTATCATGTTTCCCACAAGATCACGCAGTTGTGGTAAAACAAAATAGATAACTGCGACAATTAGATAACTGATTATAGATATTGCATGAAAGGTAGGATCAATCGCATGTTTCATTAAATAATTTGTATCTGACCATGTAACAATTACATCAGGTACGCAAATCATCGCATACATCGCTACTAGTCGATCTCTACTCAAAATTGCTTTGTCAGCGCAATAATGTCCGAATGGATAATCATAGTGAATAGACACTGTTTCAAAATTATCTTCATCTATTGAACTTGTAGCATCGAATCCAAATACATTACTGTATTCGTGTTTTTCCTTTGTTAAATCAGTAGTATAATGTCGTAAGACACCATTCGTTAATATCGCAAGTCGATCATCACCGGATCGATAATGATATACATTCCATTGACGCTCGTTAGATTGACATTTAGGTCTTCCGATTTTTAATTGATAATTCGGTTTAATTAGTTTATTTTTTGAAATGTCGTTGACCTCTTCTATAAATTCCGGTCTCCACTCCGTCTCGTTCGTTTCCGTCAATGGCGTGCACGTGTCGTCGACAAGAAGCTCATTGTGTTCGCAACACTTTGCCACGCTAATTAAATTCGATTTTTCGTCGGTATTCGCAAGAAGGGGATAATTTGACCCCAATATACCGATGATGATAAATAATGCACTCATGAGATAATACATATCATTAAATCAACACCGTTCCTAGTCTTGTGATTTCGTTTCCATACATTAGTTTACATTCGCCAATCAACTTCCTTGGCAATGGCCAAGTTAACGTTTTTCCTAATCAATTTTGCGAGGACTACGATTACCTCGACGATGTTATTATTCACTTTTTCATTGCAACGCGACGGTGAATTTCTCGTGTGTTCATCGCCATACCTGCCAATGCCGCCAGCGGATTACCCGCCTAGTGAGACCTACCCCTGCCATATCCGCCGCCATCACATCCCATCCATTTCCATTCTCTATTGCATCTTTTTATCTCTCTTCCTCTTTCATTTATTCGCTCACGCGCCAGCTTGTCTACTCTCTTTTTCTCTCTTTCCCCCTCTCTTGTAGCTATCTCATCGTTTCCTTTTGCCCCTCCCTAATACTCATCCTTACCTTTCTCGTTCACTGCACTAGTCACTATATTTTTTTCCGATGTTTGTATCTTTACTATTATAATTAATATAATTTTACAATTTTATTTCAAATTATATATTCAATATTTAATATATGATATTCAATATAATATTTTTATGATAATTTTAATATGCATTATAATGAAATATAATAGTAAATCTAGAGGGAAATAAAGCAATCCTCTTCTACCTCCAAATAATAATAAAAAAAACTATTTAGTTACATATATTATAATTATTTTGACTTTTTATAATGTATTAATAACTAAATAATAACTTAATAACTAAATCAAATTTAATTATTTAAACTAATATTAAATAAAAATATTAAAATTATTATATAAATTATAAATATATAAAAATTAAAAAATATTTATAATTATTTTTATATGTTTTCATCTTCGTTAAGCTAGGTTTCTGGATCTATCCGAATATTTATAATATCATTTATATCGATTTATTGATTTATTGATAAATTTATGTAATAAATTTATGTGATTATGTGATTTTGTTATTTACATTATATTGCTATTATTTATTCATCTATATATTAGATAATCATTTTATCCTTGAAATTATTTCAATTTTGTTTTTTGTTTTTACATTTTTTCTTTATATTTTTAATTGTAAGTCTTCTTTATGAGTGAAAAAAATTATAATTTAAAATTTATGTGCTCCAAATGCTTATATGCTTATATGCAACAAATTATACGATTATATATATTTTAAAAATATTTACTTACTCTTTTTTTTCGTATGATTATTATTGAAATGAATTCATACTGAATATAATCAAGAAATCAAAATATGAAATTTTCTTTAATGATTGATTATTATATTTATTGTATTATAAGATTAACTAATATATAATATATAGTATTTAATTTGATTTTTTTTATATTTATATTATATTTATTATTTACATGTTTATTTATTATATATATATATATATATATATATATATATATATATATAAATTATATATATACAGGATTATTTATACATTTATATTGTACTTATTATATATTATTGATATTTATTAATATGAATATAATAATATATAAATGGCAATATTTTATAAGTAAAAGTTAAAAAAGAAAGTTTAAAAAAAAGTTTAAAACAGATTACATTATAAATGAATAATAATTTCTACATAATTGTACATAAAAGATTTTAAAGAGATTATTTTATATATCTATGAATTAAATTTAAATAGCATGTAAACAATTCAATACTTATATATATATTAAATTACTTATAATATATAAGTAAAAAAGAATCTAAAAATTGTTTATAAATTGATATATATTTCAAAGAATCCTTTACACGGTTATTACTAAATAATAAAAATGTTACTTTCTTGCAGCAGAAATATTTTTTGCGTTACTAAAATATTGATTAGTAACATTGGTGTTTCATTGGTGTGCAAAACACTACATTACCATCATATATATGTACATATTGTACACGATAATATTAATTTTAATCTTTGCATAGTTAAGTATTACTCATAATAATATGTAGATAATTATTGAATATATGTTTCTTTATAACATTTTAATTTATTTCTTTATAATACAACATATTACTTTATTATTTTATTACTTTATTACAACATATTACTATATATGCTATATAGATGTCTCTCTTTTTTTTTAGAAATCTGATTTACATTATCCAATTTTAACGTGATAAAATAATCATAATTTTTATAGAAAATAAAAATAAAATTTATATTAAATTCTATACAATTTTTAATACTTTTAATATATGATATATATTATATATGATTATTATTATACACGATTTTTATTACTATTTTTAAAATAATGCATGATTTTTATCATTCATAATTAATTGTTTTTCATTTTTATTTCTTAAATCTGTGAAGAATAATTCTATTAATTTCCAATGTTTATAATCAAAAAAAAAAAAAAGACAAGTCATTGATTAACACAAATTTTGTTTAATATTTACAAGAGATAATACATATAATTTAAAATGAATTATTATTTCGCCATTAGTGCCGCGTCAGTCACTTATGAAAGTTTGATATGAACGTTTTTGAAGGAAACAATAAAATAATTAAACAAATAATTAAATAAAATTATTACAATGATAAATATACGAAAACGATAATAATCAATTTTCTTTTAATATATACCGGTAAAAATTGACACAAAAATTAACGCAATATTTATTATTTATTTAGTTATGTTTCCAGAGATTCTTAAATAATTATTATTACGTATTTCTTGACAATTCATTTGAGATTGTAAAAAAATATATTTCTATTAAATACATTTTTAGCTATAAAAATTATATATATATATGTATGTTACGACTAGGTAAATGGTAAAAGAGTATTGAATTATATAATTTAAATCTTTGTATCACTTTGTTATTAACAAACAAATATATAATTTTTTTTCTTTGTCATTATTTATAATTATTTCAAACTAAACATTGATATAAAAAAAAAAAATTTTAAAAATCACATTTTTTCTCAATGAAAAAAAAAGTTTTAATAAATATTAGTCATGTTGCGATAATTCAACTTCTTCAGGTAGAACTTCTTCGCATTCTTCATCTTCATAAGCTGTCCAAGATTTTGGAAAACCAATTCCACAAGGTTTTTTTTTTGCCAACAATTTTCTGACACGTTTTCGCATCGCGACTAATAATAAAAATATTATTAAACCTTGTAATGCATTTAGTATATCCGTTGGTATCCTAAATTGAAATTTAAATTAAAAATTAAAATTAGAAATTATTATTTATAAACGAGATTAATCAATATTTGTTTTTTGATTAAAATTGGTTTTTAAAAAAAAATTAATTTTTAACATTTTAAAAAAGTAAAAAATAAATAAATAAATAAATAAAAATTACCAAAAATCATTTTTATTATGATCAATAAATGAAACTACTTCAAATATCCATGTAATACCCATGACAAATATCAGTTTGACATAAAGCAGACATTTAAAACGAAGTGATCGTAAATTGCTTCCACTATAATCTTTATATTGATGCCACAATCGCCAACCAGTTAAGCCAAGATAGATAATGTTTAACGTCAATAAAATAGCAATTGGCCCATAAAAATATGCCCACGTTTGCTCAGGGCCTACAATAATATAGACAATAATAATAAGATTTATTAAAAATTATTAATATTTTATAAATATCGATTTTACCGTTAAACCAACAAGTATTATTTCCAAAACCAGGTTTCAAATGGGTTCCATCTACATGATGAGCGATCAAGGATACTATTAAAAAACATAATGGTCCACCCCATCCAATAATACTATAAGTAATAAAAAGTGGTTTATCTGCGATTATAAAATCTTTAAACCTGAAAGAATAATATATTAATAGATATATTAAAAATATAAATGGAAAAAATTGGACTTCAAATATTTTTTTAATAGAATATTTACCAAACTGTCCTCCATATATTAAAAGAGACAATGTTTAACCAGAAAAATACGGAAATAAATCCGAAATATAAAATAAACCCTAAAGAAATATTTATATAAATTATCAATCAAATCAATCTCTATGAATTCACATCAGCATATCATACCTAAAGAAGTACATATCGTGTAATCTTTTTCTTCTGACAATCTTAAATTTTGTACGGAAAGGATAATATAACTGACTGCTAATGATGTGACCACAGCCATCATCGCCTTATCTTGAACTTCTCTTAATTCTGGTAGTAAAACATAAACTGCTAGGGTGGCGATTAAGAATATGGCTGATATGATACTAAGAATACAAAACAATGTGTTCTTCCACACGTAATGTTCGCCTTCGAAACATATCAAAACCACTTGCGAGTTGTTTTCCCAATTTGTTATGCAGAAACTGAATATTTAATTAATTTAATATAATATATATATATATATATATTAATCAAATATATATTCAATAAAAAATTTTAACTGAATTTATTACAAAGATATAGACATAGAACGAAATAAAGATATGAAATATAGAATTTTATTAGCTAAAATTAAGTAACTTAAGTAAATTAAAACGAAACAAATCTTTTTAAAAAAAAATATTTTCTCATAACTTTGAATTCGAATAGAATACAACTTTGATTTACCTATCTGCCTTTAATTTTATGTGACTCATCTCCACGAATTGAAGCCATGGCATCCCATGCTCTTCGATTATAGTAAAGTTTTCCTCTTTAGAATCGATTATGTAATATCCATTAGACAGGCATGTAAGACGAATCTTTGTGCCATCGGAACAATTTTTCGAAGATGATGACCACGTCGAGTCTGGGCAACAGTTTATGTTGATCGCTAGACTCGATGAGATCGTCCATATTAACAAAAAGATCCATAATAATTCTAGAAAAGAATAAATTTGAAGGTATGCAGTATGTTTCATCTTCACGGAAATTTTCATTATTCATGAAAACTAAATTATAATGATTAGATTACAACATAATCGAATTATATACGTTATAATATTTATATACGTATGCTTCTTTATATATACTTATATTGATATAATTTATAAATATAAAAATCACTCTTTATAAATATAAAAATTTTCATTAGGAATATCTATTACAAACTCTTCGTGTATGTATATAAATAAAGATTAGAAATATATCTTCTATTCAATCTGAAGAAAGACGCTCATTTATTTCAAACGTCACATTTCAACGATAAAAATTTAAAAACACAAAAATTTGTGATAACGCGTACGATAAATTTGTATATATACATAAAAAATCTCATATTTATCGGCAAATTTCCATTATTTTATCTCTATCTATCAGAATATATATATATATATATATGTCTATTAATCTAATAACAAAATGATAACACGATGAATTTGTTAATGATAATTTGTTAAAATAAATGTATAATATATAATAAATGTATAATATAAACGAACAAAAAAAGAAAAAAGTGATTTTTTAATTTTAAAATATTTTTTATGTACTTTTACGTATTTTATTTTATTTCTTTTCGTGATTGAGTAATACATAAGAAAATATTAATTACTATATCTTTAAAAGCGATTAATTCCCTGTCTATGATAAGATAATAATATATAGATTTCTGATAAAAGGTATTATAAAAAATTATTTCTATTATTGGCAACTGTAATATATCAAACATACCATAAATTGAAAAGTTTGTATTTCTTTAAATGCGATTCGGTGGTTAAAAGTCAGCAATATGCAATATAAAATGATCGCATTGAAAAGAAAGAGTACTTCTGTTAGCGAGAATGCTCTTTATGTTCTCTTCCTGGCTTCTTCAATGCTCTTGCACACGAAACATTGCTCTTTTTTCATTGAGTCGCACACATTCTATATATTATATTCTTTTATTTTTCACAATTATATCATTAAAATCTTTAATCTAATTCATTTATAAAAATGAAAAATTAACAAAATTAACAAAATTATAACGTTAACAGAATGGAATATAATTTACAGCATGTGTTGCATTACTATTTGCATTGAATATAATTGATTAAAATTTTATCGATATTTATATATTTTTGTTAAGGCTAGAATAAATAAAGTTCAAACACGCGCGAAAATGATAAAATCACATGTTGCTGATTTTTTATTTTTAGAATTTTCTATTTGTAGAGAGATAGTTTCGCAAAAAAAGTTTATGTTTGAAAGTTCATAACATGAAATGTTTTTTAATCATAGGCGATAATGCTGTTTATTATATTATGAATATATCAAAAGCACATAGAAACAAGAATCTATGATTTTTCTTGTTTTCATAGCTCTTTTTTATCAATTACGTCAATATAATCAATGAGAAAAAAAAAACATAAACGTATATAAAATTTTTTCTTTCCCAGATTTTTTGCATGATGCAATATGTATTTTTGTATGAAATTTCATGTTTCATTCTTCGAACAAAGAAGAAAGATTAATTATTTCATAGGATAATTTGTCGAAAATTTCTGACGATATATATGTATTTGTGTTTCGATCATAAACAAAATTCTCAACGTATTACGTGTCAAACAGGATATGTAGATATAAAACTTAAAATTCATATAAATTCTCAACATGTTTGCTTATTGAAATTATTTGAATTATATTGTTACTATCTCTATTCATAATATCTATCAACCATATCAATTTTCTTTAATGAAATTAAATTAGAAGATTTCGAAATTGAGAGTAAATCATGAATATACGATTCTCGGATAAACAATGGATTATAAACTCAACGAGTCTCGACAAACATTCAATGTTATGTGCAGTTGAGATAAATTACATGTATGTACATATACATACATATATATATATATATAACATACATATACATGTATGTTAAGATGTATACACAAGATGAAAAAGACAGTAGAAATGTACAGACCTTTGGCTGGCAACGTGTTCGAGTGCCTGTTGTAACTCACGTCCAACATTATATTTTTGATTCTCGTTACCACATTTCTTTGTTCTTTACTTACTAAAAAAACGGATTTGTTTCCGCAAAATTCACCGAATAATTAATTAATTAGTCCAGTCCTTTTAATCGATTACACTGCTAAAAATGTTTAAAAAATTGATTCAATGAAAAATTAAAACGAACAAATTATAAAATAGATTTAGATTAGATTTATCGATCAGTGTTTAATCTTTGTTGTTTACATTTGAATTAAGATATCTATTCTGTGAAATGATTTTTGAAAAATTATATATGTTTAATATATATGTTTAATATATTTTTTTTTATTTAAACATTCCATCAAAAAATTATATCAAAAAAATATTGATGGATATTTTTTTCATCATTTATAACTTTAACTTAAAAAAAAAAAAAATAATATTGTGTCATAATGCTAACTCTGAATCATTTTTTGCGAAAAAGAAAAAAAAACAGCCATTAATTCATCCATTCATGTTTCAAATGAATAACTTGATCGAAAAGTATGACAAATTAAAACTTGATGTAACGAAGAAACACATCGACAAAGAGCAGCTTAGATACGTTGACACACTAACGTTGCGCGTGGTACTGAAACAATTGTGGATGAAGCATTGATGAACTAAGTAAGTACTCGGTTAGAGATAACATATACAGTCTCAAAAATATAAGAATATCTATTAACTGAAGATTGAAGTAATTTTAAATATTTAACATTTCTTTTCCTGTTTTTAAATAATGATACATTTAATTTATATCAATATCGAAATAATAATTGAATTATTATTCAAAATGCAAAAGTACCTATGTTTATGTTTTAATGATTTTTACGTAATATTTTCATGTGAAATGAAAGAATAATTAAAACTATATTGTTGCTTCATCAATCTTTTTTAAGATGAATTTTCAATGATAGTTTGATAATCAAGCTATTAAATAATTATTAATAAAGAAAATTAAATACAAATTAAAGATATAAGTTATATTAAATAAAATAAATGGATAAATGTTTAATATGTAATAAAATATAAAAAAAATAGATAACGAATGGAAATCATTTATAAATGATAGTAGCGATAAATAATGATTCTTTACCATTTTATTTATTATTAATTATTTATTTATCACTGAAATTTTTTTGATTTATTGTTTTCAGCTATTAGAAATGTTGAAATTTTATGCCAGATTTGAAATTAATGAAGAAAGCGGTGATCCTCTCACTGATCATGATATGACACAATTACATTATACCAAGATTACTTCACTTCAGGTATAAAATATAATATATCTATGTATTTTGAACGCTTAAAAAATTTTTATTTTTAAAATTAAATTTTATATCATTAAGAAAAAGAATTTTAAGAAAATAAATAAAATAAACTTTTTTTTATCAGATAATTTAAAAAATGGTAAATGGTAAAATATTTTTTATATTCATTTTGATATTTTAATTTTTATAAATAAATATTTATTATAATTTGAGTTATGAATCATCAAAACAATTCTTTCGTATCATTTGTCAAATCATCAACGTTGTCGTTAGAATGGGCGTTCACGTATTAAATCCAAAGGAAATTGATATACAAAAGCACAAACCAAAAAACAAAATTCGAACTCTGCACAGAAAGCAGTTTTTGCGAAGTTTCCGGATTTACGAAGTTTTGCATTGGCGAACGTGGCAAGCGTTGATACAAGAGAAGCTCTTTATAAACATTTTGGTTTACTCAGGTAATATTTTGACATTTTGAATCCTATTTATTGTATACTTTTTTAAATTATAAATTATTTACATATTTCTTGTTTATATGAATTTTTAGTCAAGAAAAACTAAGATCAATCGCAAGCTATCTCAGCTTGGTACCATCAAAAGAACGCGAGAAAGAAGAGAATTGGTATCGGTATGATATAGACTTTCTTCGAGAACTTTTAGTAAGTTGAATAAAAAAATTAAATTAAAAAAAACAAGGAATTCAAAGTAGTTAATATAAAATATAAATTTTTAGATTTCACGTCACGAGCGTAGAGCTTCTCAATTAGAAGAACTTAATGAAATGCCACTTTATCCAACAGAAGAAATCATCTGGAATGAAAGCATTGTTCCAACAGAATATTTTTCTGGCGAAGGTTGTTTAGCTCTGCCAAAATTGAATTTGCAATTTCTCACTTTGCATGATTATTTATTAAGGAATTTTAATTTATTTCGGCTGGAATCAACCTGTATGTATAAAATTAATGTCGTTGATTAAATAATAAAATAATAATATAATATAAATAACAATATAAAATATTTATAGATGAAATACGACAAGATATTGAAGATGCTGTAAGTCGATTGAGTCCTTGGTAAATTACATTTTATATATATATATATATATATATATATATATATTGAATTATCAAAAAATATGTTAATAATAATTTTATTTTATAGGCGAGCAGAGGATGGTGGTGTTTATTTTGGTGGTTGGGCTAGAATGGCTCAACCCATTACACAGTTTGCTGTAGTTGAAGTAGCAAAACCTAATATTGGTGAGAAAAGACCATCTAGAGTACGTGCCGATGTCACAATAAATTTAAGTGTTCGTAAAGAAATTAAATCTGAATGGGAAAATCTTCGAAAACACGATGTTTGTTTCCTTATTACAGTTAAACCACAAAATTTAATTGGTAAAATTTTGGTTATCCTATTATATTCTTTATAATTAAATCAAACAATTAATTTGATAATTTATTATTATTCAGGTACAAAATATAGTCATAAGTTACCTTTTGTACCACAAGTTGGATTAACAACTGTTCGAGGATGTGAAGTAGAAGGTATGTTAGATTCAAATGGTAGAGTAATTGAAGATGGTCCTGAACCACGACCGATTTTACCTGGAGATACACGTACATATAGAGTTTGGTTAGATTGCAATCAATACAGAATCGATATGGATAATGCTAGTCATGGTGGTGAAGATGTGTATGAAAGTTTTAATGTCATAATGAGACGTAAACCTAAAGAGAATAACTTCAAAGCAGTTTTAGAAACGATAAGAGAACTTATGAATACAGAATGCGTTGTGCCTGATTGGCTCCATGATATAATCCTTGGATATGGTGATCCTGGTGCTGCTCGTTATTCCAGGTACATATCAAACAAATTTTATATAAATATTATATTGTAAAAATAATTTAAAATAAAAAAAGTTTTAGAATTGCTATATTTTATATAATTACATTATTTTAATGTTTTATTAGAATGCCAAATGAAATTGCAACAATGGATTTCAACGATACATTTCTTGATATAAATCATTTAAAAAATAGTTTTCCTCAATACGAAATTAAAATTTCTACTGATGAAGAATCAAAATTAGTACGACCTTTTCGTTTAACATTTGAAGATGTACTTGCTAAACATAATAATGAATCAATAAAGAAAGTTATTAAAGTTGAACCTCATGTACCACCTAGTAGAGGTCCTTATAAAGCTAATGAACCAAAAAAGTATAAAAATATCTATTTTTTTAATAATAATAAAATAATGATTAAATATAATAATATTACAATTTTATTGCAGAAATCAAATTCCTTTTACACCAACACAAGTCGAAGCTATTCGTGCAGGTATGCAACCAGGATTGACACTTGTCGTAGGTCCACCTGGTACTGGAAAAACAGATGTTGCTGTTCAAATTATTTCAAATCTTTATCATAATTTTCCTAATCAAAGAACACTTATAGTTACACATTCTAATCAAGCACTTAATCAACTTTTTGAAAAAATTATGGCACTTGATATTGATGAAAGACATTTATTACGTCTTGGTCATGGAGAAGAAGCACTAGAAACTGAAAAAGATTTCAGCAGATATGGTAGAGTTAATTACGTTTTAGCTAAACGTTTGGATCTTTTAATGGAAGTTCAAAGATTGCAGGTTTATAATTTATATATTATTATTAATTAATATTATTATAATTACAATATTTTCTCATATAATCTGCATTCACTATTTATATTTTTAGGAATCTTTAAATGTTAAAGGTGATGTAGCTTATACGTGTGAAACAGCAGGACATTTTTTCATGTATCAAATATTAACAAGATGGGAACGTTTTGAAACAAGAAGTAAACAAAGACGAAAAACAGAAAATGATTCTGCTTTCATTATAGATGAAGAATTTTCATTTCATAAATTCTTCGATAATGCACCGAAACCATTATTTAAACGAAATACTTTCGAAGAAGATTTTGAAATTGCACGTAGTTGTTTCCGGTAAATACTTTATATTGAGTAATTTTATATACGAGATTATATTTATAATTAAATCAAACATCATTTTTCTAGATATATAGAGCGAATTTTTGCCCAATTAGAAGAGTTTAGAGCTTTTGAATTATTAAGATCTGGTTTAGATAGATCAAAGTATTTATTAGTTAAAGAAGCAAAAGTAATTGCTATGACTTGTACTCATGCTGCCCTTAAAAGACGTGAACTTGTAGATATGGGATTTAAATATGACAATATTCTCATGGAAGAATCTGCTCAAATTTTAGAAATTGAAACTTTTATACCACTATTATTACAGAATCCTCAAGATGGATATAATCGATTAAAACGTTGGATAATGATAGGAGATCATCATCAATTACCACCAGTTATAAAAAATATGGCCTTTCAAAAATATTCAAATATGGAACAATCTCTGTTCGCAAGATTTGTTCGATTAGGTGTTCCTACAGTTGATCTTGATGGTCAAGGTCGTGCAAGACCTAGCATTTGTAATCTATATAACTGGCGTTATAAGAAATTAGGTAATCTCGCGCATGTGGAAAATAGTCCAGAATACTTAATAGCAAATGCTGGATTTTTATATGATTTTCAACTTATTAATGTCGAAGATTTCAATGGAGTGGGTGAAAGTGAACCTAGTGCTTACTTTTATCAAAATCTTGCTGAGGCTGAGTATTGTGTAGCTGTATTTATGTACATGCGTCTTCTTGGTTATCCAGCTGATAAAATAAGTATATTAACTACTTATAATGGACAAAAGCATTTAATAAGAGATGTAATAAATATAAGATGTGCTAGCAATCCTCTAATAGGTAGACCAAATAAAGTAACAACAGTTGATAAATATCAAGGTCAACAAAATGATTATATATTATTATCTCTTGTAAAAACACGAGCTGTAGGCCATTTACGAGATGCACGACGATTAGTAGTTGCTATGTCAAGAGCACGTCTTGGTCTTTATGTTTTTGCTAGAGTGTCTCTTTTTAAAAATTGTTTCGAATTAACACCTGCATTCGCTCAATTAATGCAACGGCCATTAAAACTACAGCTCCTTCCTCAAGAACATTATCCTACAGAAAGACTTAACAATGCTATTCCCTCAACTTCGTCAATGGAAATTGAAGATATGCCACATATGGCTAAATTTGTTTATGATTATTATATAGAAAAAGTTAGTGGTATAAAGGTAAGTTAAATTTTTTTATTCATTATAAATAATTATTAAACAATAAATAATATTTAATTACATATTATAGGAATCACAAAAAATGTGGCAAAAACCAGGTATGGTGCAAACACCCAATAATCCATCTTATAAAATTTCTACTCATCCTGGAGCAGATGATGATACAGATGATGAGGAACTTAATCAAATGGATGGTGAACAAGAAAATGCCAAAGAAGAAAATAGAGAATTAAAATTTGAAATAATTAAAAATTTAGTTGAAGATTTAACTTCAGAAAATGAAGATAATGATTAAAAGCAAATCCATATATTCATAAAGATAAAATAATAATAAACAAATATTTTTACTGAAAATACTTTCTTTATTTTACTTTTTATTAAAATTATACTTATTATATAATAAAATACTATTGAAACTTATAAAAAAATTAATTTATCATAATATAATTTAATTTTATTATAATAATGTTAAAATTAAGATTTTTTTTTTATATTTATTACAAATAATATTCTGATCTTTATTTTACTCTACATTTTTTTATTATTTATTAAAATGTTTTTAATAAATAAATATATTTTTTTCATTCATATTTTTTTTTTTATTAACCCTCAGATGTAACTTTACATACATATGTACATACATATGTACATACATATATAAATACATATATGAGTTGCCAAGTCAGAATATTATAAACTGCTTATATAAATATTATGTTAGAAATATTAATCTAATATAAAAAAATTATGATATCACGTCAATTCATTAAGATTTAATATTTCTTTTTGTTTTAATATATGTTTTTCTGATTGTAATTTTTTGTGTCTCTCAAATAATTTTTTCGAATTTTCATTGGTTATTTGAAGACGTGATGGCACATAACTATTATCAAATTTCATTGTTTTATTAGTAAAATCTGGATGATATTCTTCAATAAATGCTTTTACACCTTTTGAATTTGGAATATATTCTTCAGGATGATACAAAACAGTTGTAGCACTAGGCTCATATGTTTCGTACGATATATCTAATGAATTCATAGAATTCGGAATATATTGCACTTCTTCCATTATGCTTTTATTCTCTGATATCATAGGAGAATATTCATTTGAAAGTACTTGAATTTGTTTTAATGTATTTTTATTGTTTTGTACATAATTTAAATTTGCACATAATTTTTTTGATATAGGTGCATTTGGTACATATTCTTCCAATATATCATTTTCAGTACTTTCAATTGGAAAACATCTCTTTATTTTATCATTTTTTGCATCAATAGATACCTTCATTACTAAATCATTATTTTCTGATTCCTTTGATAAATTATAATTATCCTTTTCATGCATATAATTGGAATTTTTTCTAACCATATTTTCTGTTATTTGATTCCAAATTTCTTTTTTTTTTGTTACTATTTTGGGCAATTCTGATTTTGTCAATTTTCTTTTTGCAGGAGATACATTTACTCTAATTGTAGGAAGTGACATAATATCTTTTACACTTTCTGATGGTTCAAATGTGTATCTATGATTTATAAAAATATTTATATAAATAAATAATAATAATTAAATATTGTAAAATAACTATTGATATATATACTTTTTTAATTATAATATAATAAATTAAATTAATTATAATAATATATTATCATTATATTATTATATTAATTATATTATTATATTAATAAATAATTATTATATAATTATTATATATTAAATATATAATAATATATTTAGAAAAATTAAAATTTTAAAAATACAAAAAGAAAATAATTCTATTTACGTGACTTCCAGTTGTCGAGTAGATTTTTTCCATTTGCATTTTTTAAAATTTTGAAGTGATTCTTCTGTTTGGAAATTGCGTAAAATTGCTTTCTCCAAAATTTTATATAATGCTATCCAATCTTCAAGATTAAGCCATTTATTAGTAGAAACTTTTTTTTCTTTAATTTTTATTATCTTTTCTTGAACAGTAACGACAACCGTAACTAAACAATTATTTGAAGCCTACAAATATCGCTTCTGTTTTATTTATGTAGATGCAATTGACAGCTGTTAATAGCTAAATTGATACCTTAATAATTTCCAAATATTGACCATTACAAAACATTATTATAATATATTTAAAATTATTCAATTATTTCCTGGATTATTTGCTTTTAATCTATCTTAATTTTGTATTATGTTCGTTTAAAAAGTTATTAATGATTTTCCTGATGATGAATTTTGTCTTGACTTAGATATAACGTCAATGTTGCACTGACTCACGAATGTCAGCACTTGAGTAAATATGAATATTAATAAACAAAAAGTAAAAATGAAAATAAATTAAAAAATTTATAAATAAAAATATAAAAAAATTTTAAAAATTTGTGTAGTAATCTAATTATTTATAAATTTGTATATTATATATATTAAAATATATTATATATGTTAAAATGTATATATGAAAAATAAATAAAATATTTAAAATATTTTTATTATTTTATCGATTTAATTTTAAAAATATATTTTTTATTATATTATAAAATTTTATTTATTAAATTATATAGATCGTTAAATTTATGATCGTTATTTAATACAATATAATTTGTAAATAATATAGTTTAAAAAAATATTATTCTTATTAAAACTAAAAAATAAATAAATATCTCTTATTTTATTGTTAAAATTTAATATATTTATAATATAAAAATTTTTATATAAAAAATATGATATTTTAATCTTTTCTTAACTTCAGGAATTTACATAAAAATAACTAATGATCAAATACTTCAAATATATATATATATATATATATATATATTTAGTAAGACATTTTCATATACATGTTTCAGATAGTTTTAATAGTATCTTTTAAAAAAATAAGAAAATAATAATGCCAGAAAAAAAATTAAATATTTTAGAAAAATTTATAATTTTTAGCGAAACAAATACTAAAATAATAAAGGTATATTTTAACCTATATTTTGTTTTACAAATAATAATTTATGTTTATCAATTTTTAATTTCAGGTTTTCAGTTATGGAATTGCTAGTATAAGCTTAGCAATTGCAGTATATCAAATTAAACCTGTATGTATAATAAATAATAATATTTTGTTTAACTATAAATTTTATGTTTTTTATTATTGTATTTTTAGTTCGTTAAATTTAGAAAACCATCCAGTATACCATCTCGTTTTTTACACAAAAAAGTTCAACTTCAAGGTACTGTGACACGTATAGAACCTAATTATGGTACACTTCTAATGGTTGATCACAAGCCATTAATACCTTTACCTCGATTAAGTAATTCAAAATATTTACCAATTAAAATAGCAGGTCTTGATATAACAGTTAATGGTAAACAAATATTAAATTACTGATTAAAAGATCTGCAAATATTAGTTATTTTAATATTATTTTATAATACAATTTTATTTCTAGGTATCAGTTGGTTACAAACAATTGTTAATAGGAAAGACATAAATTTTATACCTTTAGCTACAGAAAAAAATTATGTAACTTGCATAGTATCCATGCAACAAAATAAGGTAAAAGATAATCATTTTATGTTGTTCATTTCTTTAATTTATGGATTTATTATAATTATTATTATTTATTATATATATTTATTATAATTTTAAATTATATAGGAACATATAGAAATTGGCAAAGAATTAACAAAACTTGGTTTTGCTATAGTAACAGAAGATTCTTTAAAAAAATTGATAAAAGATAAAGATATCTTAAATTATTACAAATGTTTATTAAATGCACAAAAATGGGCACAACGAAAAAGAAATGGACATTGGCATTTTGTTAAAAATTCTACTCTTTTATGGAGAATCCAACAAAATTTAAGTAATAAATTGAAGTCAATATTGCCTATGTTTGTAGTATAATAACTATAATATTTATATAAAAATATTTAAGTACAATTTTTATTTTTAGTTATAAATTTTAATCTGAATAAAATATATTTTTTTAAAGTAATAAATATGTTCAAAGTCATACATATAGCGATCATAAATATGTATTTAAAGAGTTCGTATTTTGTTTGTTCTTATATATTAAATGAGTAAAAGACAATATTTAAAAAAGAAATTTATTTTTATATTAATTGTACATCCCTTTATCCCTTTAAAAAATTTCTTTTCCATTATTATGTTCAAAATTAATTTACATAAATATATATTTTATTAAAGACAAACTATAAAGTATATATTTATATATTACATATAGCATATTCTAAATAGAAAAATATGCTAAGTTATATAGAAAAATAAAAATTAAAAATTTAATGGAAGATTTATATTATTTTTATAATTATAGGAAACAAATTTAATAACAAATTTAAATATTATAAACAAATATGTAATCTAATATAAATTATTTCATTTATAAGATAATTGCTTTAATAATCTTATTATATTATGCAATTTTTTTCTTAAATGCTAATTTATATCACATCAACAAATATTTATAATGAATATTTAAAATGGATTTTTTTCTTTTTTTTCATTTGGCTCTCATTTTCATTATACAACTTAATAAAATTGAAATTTACAAAATGCTTATATATGTATACACATATATATTATATTAATATTATATTATATGTATTAATATAATATTTAATATAATATATTAATATATATTATATTAAATATTATATTAATACATATGTTATAATATGGAATAATTTATAAAAACAGCATGATATTCTCAATTTTATATACAAACCTAAATCATTGTGTCTCTAACACATTTTTCAATTATATTAAAATTAATATACAATAAAATAATATCATTTCTTTTAACATTGTTGGAAAAATATAAATAAGAAATAAATTCTATAACATTAACATAAAATTATACATTATAAAATATAACAAATAAGTCGATATGTTTGAAATGCAGAATTTTTAACATGGAAGAATTAATACAATGCAGTTTTGAACTTAGATATCTCAAATTATACATATTGATTTACTTCTTATTGGAATTATCATCTTTTTTTACAAGTTTAGATTTTCCAAACTGAGTTTCATAAATATCTTTTTTAACAGGTTGATTTGATTTCATTTTTGCTTCATTGTTTTTGTTTGGTATTTCATGTTTAGTCTTGGAGTTATCTTTTTTAATTTCATTTGAGGCTTTTTTTAATGTTTCAGATTTAATTTGTGAGTTAAAATTATCTTTTTTAATTTCCTTTGAATCATCTTTTTCAATTTTTAAATTATCTTTCATAACTTCTTTTGATGTTTTCGAAGATGATGATGATGATGTTTTTGAAGAGACACTGCTAGATTGTTGATTTATAGATTTTGGTGTAGTTGATTTTGGTATTGTTGCATCTGAATTTGATTTTTGTGTTGTTTGTGCTTTAATAGTTGATTTCAAAGATGATTTTATAACTTCTTCTTGTTTAGCAGTTACTTTTGTAGATTTTGCTTCTATTTTAACATTTGGTGTAGCCGAAACTGTTAAAAATGGTTTTTCTTGTTTCTCTTCTTTTGTATCTAAAGATTTCATATTATTATCTGCTAAATCTGGAAATACTTGTTTTAATGAAACCCTTATAATATACTCATTCCAAGGAGAACCAAGCCATAAATAACCATTATATATATAAGCAGAAGATATATCAGAGACATTCTTCATTAATAAAGTATCCAAAATTTTTCCTGTTTTATCCATTCTAAGTATTACTGAAGTTCTGTTTGGTTGTATACATTTTGCTATATTGAGTGAACCTAATGCATGTAAAATTCTTTCAGAATAATAATTTGGATAAATATCTTGCAATAATTTAAATGGAGCTTCTATTAAATAAAATAATCTCAGTAACATTTTTCGTATATATGGATGAGGTATAAGAGATTGAATTAAATAAGGATTATTAGAATCTATTAAGATTATCAAAGATACTAAAAAGCCTCCTTGTTTATCACTATTTATATTATCAGGTACACCAGGTAAACCTTCTGCAAAAATTTCTTGTTGTCCAGCTTTTGAACCTTTTAAATTATATTTAATAATACGTGAATTAGTAGTTTCTGATACAATTACAAAACTTTCATCATCACTTAATATGACACCATTTGCAAATCCTAAATTCTTCAATAGGACTTCATTTTTTTTTGTTGCTGCATTATATCGAATAAGTCTATAAAAGAAAATTTACATATTATAAAAATAAATATAAATTAATTAAATTTAAAACTTACCTTCCTGATGGATTAGCTAAAATTGAATACATTCCATCATAAAGATAAAAATCTGTACTTGAATCTGTCCAATAAATATCGCCATTCTTTGCTATATCCAATGAATTGATTATTTTTGGAATTTTTCCATCAATAGGTTCAGAACTATTGACTATATTTATATATTCTCGTGTATTAATGTTTACTTTAAAAATACCATAGTAAGCATCATTTACAAATAGTTCTCCCTTATCATTAAATTTTAAACCAAGAGGTCTACCACATTTTTCTTCTTGCCATAAACCATCTACAAATATCATTCATAATTAACATATAATTTTATTAAAAAGAATTTAAAAAAAATTTTAGTATTTATATTTCTTATAATTAAATTTATTTAACTTGAATATATTATACAAAAAATAAAAACTAATAATATATATTAAACAAAAATTAAAAAATTAAAATTTAAATATTTTCGAACAATTAGTATTACAATTACATACCACACTTTTGACCAAATTTTACAAGTGGTTTAATAAGATTTTCTTCAATTTGCACAACATAACCTCCATGTATACCAGTATATATTTTTCCGTTAAATGAAGCAAAATCTTCCGGACCATTGACTTCACCAGAAAATAATATTTGTATTTCTTCTAATCGACTTTTAAATTCAGTTTGTGTATTTGGATATTTTATGCTTAAAAATTTATTATAAAATCAATTTATTTATACATAATACATATATTATGTACGTGTATAATATATTTGTAATATATTTTATTTTATATTGTTAAAAAATAAATATTATACCTATATTCGGAAACTTCTACTTCTGGAGGTATACCCGGTAGAAAGGTAATAACAGTTAAAAAAAAGCCGATATAAATTATTACGGTACCGATAGATTTTAAATATCCCATTATTTGAATAATCGGCTACCAATATTTTGAAAATATGATATTTTTGGACAACTTTAAAAACATAAGATTTTTTTAATGTTTCTTCACTACTACACTAATTGTATTGAGAAAAAAGAATTGATAGTTTTAGGTAACTGTTTCTTGCCAGTGTAGATAACGGCATTCACAATTTTAATGGCGGTGTATATCGTAAATTATGCATCTTTACGAATGTCAAAAGTAAGATCAAATAAATGCCACGCGGACGGAAGATGTCGATATTAACAATTTCCGTTGACCATATGATTTTATCTTCAACAATTTGAATAGTCATGAAATTTAATGATCAACAATTGATTAAAAAATTAAAAAAAAATTTGAATATAAATATTTGTTTATTAATTAATTTTTAGTTTTGAATAATATATTTACCTTTGAATTAATTATATCTATGTTAATATATTATTAATTTTATATCAAAAAAATATTTAATTCATTTGCAACATTTGTCTTTCATTATAAATAATGTTTATATATTTTTCATAGAATAAAATATTCCTATCACAATTTTAAAAAATATTATAATTTTTTAAAATGATTAAAAATAAAAATTATATTAAACAAAAATTTATTTCAATCAAAATAAAATTAATGTCATTTTACATTACATGAAATTAAATATATATAGTATAATATACAAATTTATAATATATAAATTTTATTTATTTAAGTTAAATTATATATTTAATCAAATAAATCTTTCAAACAATAATATATTAAAATATCACATATAAATAAAATCATCACGTATAAAAAAATAATGATTTATAAAATTCAAATCCAAAACTTTGTAAATGTTCTCGAAATTCTCGAAACTCGAAATTCTCGAAACAAAATCTCTCTCTCTCTCTCTCTCTCTCTCTCTCTCTCTCTAAAGGAATACTAAGTATTTTGTTAAAAATTAAAATCATAATAAATTTTGATTTCTAGAATTTTCCAATCTTAGGTTCATGACGAACCAATAGTAAGTCATCTTTTGTTTATAAAAAAGAAAATTTATATAAATTATCATAATGAATTAATAAAATCATATCAATTAAAATTAGTTAAAAGTTCAAATATAAAATTAATGAAATTATCATTAAATAAATAAAAATAAATTTGTATTATAAAAATATTTTCATAATTTTTTATAAATTATTCATTACTTTTCATAAAAATAGACAATAAAAAATTCATAAAATTTCATAAATTTCGAAATTCGAGAACTCGAAATCTTTTAAGGTATCCTTTCGAGGTTTTAATCATTTCTAATAAATATACTGAAAACAATATTTGTACTTAGCCTCTTTCTATTTCTATTAAATTTCTAATAACATTAAATTTTAATTATTTTCTCTTCGTTATATACTTTATTATTACTTTTTATTCTTTTTTTCTTTATAGTATAAATATTATATAAACATATTTGTTAATATTCATTTAAATGAAATATGTATATTTTTACTTTGAAATTAATTAAAAATAATATCGTTTTAAATTGAAATATAATAATCTAAATATTATTAGCAATGGGTAAGTATAAAAATTTTAAAACAATAAAAGATAAAGGTTAAAATAATAAAATAATTATATTTTTTTTTAATTTAATTTTTTAGACGATATTGAACAACAATGTGAAGATGCAGTTTTTGAAGTCTGTGATGCTCGAGAACGATATCCATCACGATGTGCAGATGAACTTCAAAAATTTATTAAATTAAAAAGTGATATGAACGTAATAAATGATTATAATAAATTCTATAGTATCTTTATATGTAATAAATTTATTTATTATATTTATCTTTTTTAATTTTTTAAATTTTGTCTCATTTATTAAAACATAATTATTATACATATTATAATTATTAAACATATATATAATTATATTTTGCAGATGCTGAAGAAGTTTCAGAAATCAATTATAAATGACCTACCTATTTTGCAGCAAGACCAATATATGAGAGGAAATCTTAATTTTAATAAAAATAAAATATGTTTTGATTATTTAGATTCTAAATTGCAAAATACTATAAATAAATTGAATAATTTAAAAGCTATCATGGATCAAATTGAACGAGAAAAGACATGTTATATTAACAAATTATTAGAACATTAAATTGATATATAATTATTCTAAATAATATACATTTATTTATTAAATGAAATACATGTACAAAAAATTCTAAATGTACTGTTAAAATTATAAATTAAAATATTTTAAAGTTTTTTATATTTCTATTTTTAAAAATGAATATTTTATTAACATTTTATATTAAACTATGAATATTTATTTATATTTATGCGCCTTATAACAACCTTGGCACCTCTTGTAATATCTTGAAAAAATTTAACCATTTGTATATGCATTTCATCATTACGAGCATCATTCAATATTAATGATTTCTTTCTTGATCTGAGGTACTTTTGATTTGTTAAATTTTTCTTTTTTTGCAAATATGAAAGATCTTTATAAAATTCTTGTGTTATATCCTTTATTTTAACTAATGGCAATTTTGTTTTGTCAATACAATTTTTTTGTTCTTGTAATTCTTTTTTTACATTATTTTTTGCAATATCAGAATATTTTATTTCTTTCATTTCTTTTTTAAATATTGGAGATAAAGTATTTTTATCATATACTTCTTTATTATCTTTTATAGATTTTTGATAATGTTTGGATAATGTTAATATATTACTATTTGCACTTTGATTTTCTACTTCTATGTTAGAAACATTATTTTTCACTTGACATAATTGTATATTGCAACTTTCAATATTGTCTTTATTTATTTTATTTTCATTATTTAAGCAATTTTGTTTCATTGATAATCTATTTTTAAGTATTTTCTGTAAAGGTAAAGGTATTTGATCCAGAGTAATAATTTGATTTGAAATAATTACTGGAACACTTAATTTGCGTGTATCTTTATATGTAGATTCATATATTGTATTATTACATAATTTTTGTGTTTCATTTAGAACAGAGTTTTCAGAAGAATTGTAATCTGGATAATCATTTTTTAAATATATTTTAGAGTGTGAATTTTTATTAAAATGAGAATTAAATTCATTCTTGTCTACTTCAGATTTCAATTCTTCATTGTCAATATCATCCATTAATAAATCCTTATTTGATATTAATTGTAATTTATCCTCACATTTATCTAATTTAAGAGATAAATCAGAAGATTCAAAAATTGCATCTTGTAATGCTTCAGGTATTATATCTTCCTCTTCTTCCTCTTTTTCTTCTTTATATTTTAAATTTTTATTTACAATAAAATTTATATCTTCTTTGCATTTATAATCATCATATGTTTCAGTATAACAATATTTATTTGTAATATCTAAGCTATTATCATTGTATGAAAAACTAGTACTAGCTAAAATAGAGTTATTACAAGTATTCCATTTTATATGTTCTACTTCAGATGCAATATTTTGTTCATTAATTTTATTATTTGTTAAGGGATATTTTATATTATTAAATATGTGTTTATTTATAGATTTATTTTTTAAAGTATATTCTTGATTAACTACATTTTGATATTTATTTTCAGATTCATTTTTTTTTGGTAAATCAATCATTGTTATTAAATTTTCTAAACCAAGCAAACTAGAATTTTGTAAACATTTTTCACTTTTTTTTATTTCAATTTTTTCAGAATTTTCTAATATCTCATCTACCTCTAATTTAGTTTTTTGTTCTATAACTGCTACAGCATCTTTCCCTTGACGAATTGTAAACATTAATCCTTCCATTACTAAATCTGTAATATCAGAAGATCGTGATTCGTTATTTAATGTATATTTTCTTCTTTTAGGACAAGATGACTCTTGCATTTTGATAATATTTGTAGGTATATAATTTGTAGTATTTTTTTCATTTACTTCTTCCATGTTACTTAATCTATATTTTTTAATATTTTGTTTTGCATTTTCTATTTCTTTTTCTATTAAATATTGATATGGTAAATTTGCAGAATCTACATTAATGTCATCAAGAGTACTATTATTATTTAGCATTTTAGTATTATTTATAAAATCATCTTTATATTCAATAAAGTTTTTTTGAATATTATCCTCATTTAATTTTATTTTATCATCTGATAATTCATTGTTTTTTCTATCAATTTTCTGTAATGATAATTGATTATTATCCTGTAAGTTAATATTATATATTAATATTTTTTTTTTATTCTATCATTCAATGTTATTACTTTCATGATATACATACCTTAAATGATATATTTTGATTTTTATAAAATTGGTTTGCATCTTCGCGGTTCATTATTTGTTTTTTCGATTCTTCATTCACTGATAATTTTTTAAAATTATCATTTACCATATTATTATTTAATTGAAAAATATTTTCATACTGATTATCTTTTTTTGAATAATCATTTTTAGAGGAATGTATTAAACATTTTTTATCTTCTTTCTCATTTTTATTTTTATCTGTATGTGTATTATTTGAATTTTCGTTTTGATAAATTAAAGTATCATTTGAAGGAAAAGATGTTATTTTACATAAATTTTGTTCCATTTCTACAGAATGGAATAGTTTTATAGTTAATATAAATGCATGAGAAAATGCTACAAGAGATCGTTTTTTCAATTTCATCATTGCAAATATTTTATCTTGTCTAGTCCATGATGTACGATCTATTTATTATGAAATGTAGTTAAGAAAATTTTAATAACGAATACAAAATATTTAAAATTAAATTGATTTTGGAAATATATTTTTTATTTTGTTATTAAAAAAAAAGGATACTGAAAGTAACTAATAAGTTTCTTGTACAAAATTGTTGTTTTCGAGGAGGTTGATTTTTTATAATTCTTCTAATAATTTTCATTAATTCTTTTTCAAAATTAAATTGCTTTTCATTTCTACAAATATATATGTTAAGAATATATTTAATTAATGATTACTAATATAATTAATCAATTAAAATTCTAAATAATATTCAATATATCTAATATCAAAAATATTTACCTAGTTGTACGGTGATACTTAAAAACAAATTTATATATATTATTCTTATGACACAACCAATATGAACCAGGCACTGTTAAAGTTAAACTTTCTTTTTTTTGGGTCCAATCAATCCAGCTAGTTTTTCGTACATATATTCCAGGCATCTTCTTTCAGGTATTAAGTTTTGAAATAAAGGAACTAATTTTATTGAATCTTTTTCATTAAATGTATCTCTTATTATAAAGGTAAGATAATATAATACCTTTTGCTAAATATATAAATATTATAAATATTAATATATGTCAATTATTTTTTAATTATATCAATATATTTCAAATATATGTAATATGTCAATATATTTCAAATATATCTATATATCAAATATTTAAAAAATTATCTCTATCATAAATTTTTAATATTTACCCCTATTATAACTTCATTAATAAATATATCTACAACTGTATCCCAAGGAATAAATTCACAAGAATTAAGACCACAAAATGTTCTTCTTCCTTCAGTATATATTCCAACAGACTCTATCACTATTAATGTATCTATAAATAAAATACAGAAATTAACATAAATCTAAAAGTTCATGATAATTAATTAACAAACCTTTGTTTACAGAAGTAATAAAAGAAATAAATTGCAATACTAATATTAGTACACATCCAATAAATGGTATGAAAATATTAAATGTCTTCCATAAAACTATTGTTCCAAGTAACACAAGAAGAGTTATATTCACATTCAAATGTATATTTTTATATAAAACAAATTTCATAACATTTTTAGTTTTGACACTTTTATCAATAAGCTTCAATTTACTTCCATTTACAGTTCGAAAAAATAATTCAGTTGAAGATACATTTTTAGAAAATATAGGCGACATTAATGGTAATTTTCCACTTTTTATATTAATACAGAAATTTTATTGATGATTTTCTCTAAAGAAAAGAAAAGATATTTTTAAATTATATTTTATTAAAATAATCATTTCATATTTTAAATAATGCTCAATTTATTATAAATTTAATATATTATAAAAGTAATGAAAAAATTTTCATATTAGAAATGTTAAAATATAAATGCATATATATAATTATAACATATAAATGTATAAAATTTCAACTATATTTATAAAATTTCAACATAAATTTATACTAATTTATATAAATATTTATCTACAGAAAAAAGTATAATTTAACATTAAAAATATAGTTTAATATTTAATTCATTATAAAAAATTAAATCTATTTTAATAAAGAAAAAGTTGTTTAAATAATTTTAAACTTGGAAAAATTGATAATTAGAAATAGATAATTGAAAATGCAATATAACATATAATATAGATTTTCTTTTTATAACATATTTATATACATTAAAAAAAAAAACAATAAAAACTTTGATTGGTTAAAATAATTCTCATTAAATATTTAAATATAATTAATTTTATATATATATATATATATATATATATAATTTAAAAAAAATTTATTTTTATTAACTTAAAAATATATATATCTATATATCTATATATGTTAGAAATTATTAACTTACATTATCACATCAGATTAATATTTTGTAAAAGAAATATTTATTTTTATCTGAAAATAGATAATTTATTATAAATAATACAGACAAAAATTTTAGTATTTAAATAACGAACAGTTTTCTTTAAATGTGTATAAATATATACACACATAGATAACTTGTACATAATAAATACCTACTCACTTATTATATTGATCATACTTAGAAACAATATCTTGAAAGATATTCTAAAGTCGTGACTTCAGATACATATACAATGATATATATTTCTAAAATATTCAATATAATTTTTAATTTTTTATAGAAACAATTAATATATTTATTCGTTTGTAGAGAATTTTTAGTATTATATTTATTTGTAATATTAAAAAATTGTAAAATATATTGAAAAGAAGAATAAAAATTTAAAAAATTATAAAAAAATAAAAAGAAAGAAAGTGATCTTTAAAGATAAATGCGCAGACGTGGTTTTGCACTGAATTGCTCGTGTCCCGTCAAATAGAGGGAGTGAAACAGCACCTGCTGCCATTCTGGCATTACGTCAATGGTAGACATTTCATTTGCTGGTTGGGGAGGAGTTACCGTGACCGCCATTGTTACAGATCTTTCATATTAAAGAACGTGATCTGTGAATTTATATTGTCATATTGTTGATTTCATCGAATTGTGTTTATTTTTTAGATTTCCGCAACAACAATACAGATATCAGTAAGAGTGTTCTTAAGCATAGCATGTCCACTATGAATCCCGAGTAGTGAGTAAACTTTTTTTTGCGCAGACATAAGTGTATCTAAGAATGTTCATTTTGTGAAAATATCACATAATCAATTATTTATAACTCTAACAATTGAATTAAATCAGAAAGATTTAATATTATTTATACATTATATAGCTGAATTAATGTGATAAAGTTTTGTTTAACGTTTACTATCTGACAGATTCACCTTTTCCCCCTCCCTTGCTATTCATATTCGTAAGCCATATTTTAGAAATTCATTTTCTGTTGTACTTATTTTTAATTTTTTTAATTTGTTCCGTATATTTTTTTTTTCATTAATTCATTGATTATTTATTTAAAATTTAAAAATTTTAAATTGAGAAATTATAAATATAATTTAAGATTCATCTTAATAAATGTTATAAAAAAATATAAGACAAAATTTGTTTTATTAAACATTTTTATTTGTCAAAATAATCCAAATAACATTTTTATTATATATTTTTATTATAATTATTAAAAAATTGTGTAATATATATATATATATATTTGTTTAAAAGTGTTAGAAAATATTTCTATAATTTTAAAGAAAAAAGTTAATTTTAATTTTTAATATATTTACAAATTTTTTTTTTAATCTTTTTAAATGTTTATGATTCATTTTACTTAAATATTCAATAATTATAGTTTAATATGTAATCTTATTTTTATTTAATTATAATAATCTTATATATATTATTTATTGTTTAGATAAGATTATAATTGTATCAATTGATTTTAATTGTTATAAATTTTAATTTTTAAGCTATTTATATTTATATATATCAAAAGATTAATCATTTAATGAACTTATGTTCATTAAATTCTATACTCTAAAAAATTTAAAAATTATTTTTAAATAATAATTAAAATAAATATGTAACCAATATTTGATTTGATATGTATAATATTTTGCATTGTATTAAATATCATAAATTATAAAAAATAAAAGTAAAATAAAATGTATAAAAAATTTATAAGATTATACATGCAATTTATTAAATTAATTTATTTATTCATTGTAAATATTTTTTTGCAGTGATTACTTGTTTAAGTTACTTTTAATTGGAGATTCAGGAGTTGGAAAATCATGTCTTTTACTCCGTTTTGCTGATGACACATATACAGAAAGTTATATCAGTACTATTGGTGTAGATTTCAAAATACGAACAATTGATCTAGATGGAAAAACAATAAAATTACAAATTTGGGATACAGCAGGTCAAGAACGGTTTAGAACAATTACAAGTTCTTATTACAGAGGTGCACATGGTATTATTGTTGTTTATGACTGCACAGATCAGGAAACATTTAATAATGTTAAACAATGGCTCGAAGAAATTGATCGTTATGCTTGTGATAATGTGAATAAGTTGTTAGTCGGCAATAAATGTGATCTTCATACTAAAAAAGTTGTTGATTACACAACAGCAAAAGTAAGAAATCTATAAAAAAAAATATATATATCGTAAAATAATTAATCAAAATTTGTTCATAATATTTCATAATATTTATTAAATATTTCAAATATTTATTAAATTTCATAATGTTTCTTTTATTCCTATATTTGTTATTAATTTAATGTCAAAAATGTATTCTTATCTTAATAAATATTTTAAATTTTATAAATAGGAATATGCAGATCAACTTGGTATACCATTTTTGGAAACATCTGCAAAAAATGCAATGAATGTAGAACAAGCTTTTATGACAATGGCTGCAGAAATAAAACTTAGAGTGGGTCCTCCATCAAGTGGTAACAGTGATCCAGCAAATAAAGTGAAAATAGAACATGGACGTCCAATTGAATCCTCTAAATCTGGATGCTGCTGAGAAATGTAATTTTGCAATTAAAACCAAAGTAAGTTCTTTTTATATATAATAATGAATAATTACATAAATATAACTGAAAATTATAATTTGAAAAATTTATACTTGTATATTAATGTTAAATCTATTAATTCCAGAAGGACATCTTATGGTAGCAGTTTTATACTGCTTAAAGATTACAAGAAGACATAAGAAAGATTGTGGAAGTTTCAGTTTATATAAAAAAAAAAAAATGAGGTGTGAAACATTATTAATTATGGACCACCAACTCTATTATAGAGTTGAATAAAACAACTTTTGTTCTATCTTCTTTTTTTTTTTTTAAGAAAGAAGAACATAATTATTCATTTGCTAATTATTTAATACAAAAAATTGACCATAGATAATTTCTCGAAGCATTGATAATCATTGATTCTATGCAATGATGTGTTTAACAACAATTCGAATTTATAAAATACGTAATACTATGTATCGTGGTTATAAAGATAAGCACTTTTATTTTTTAGCGTTATTGTAACATGTATAATTGAATATTTTTTGTCTTAGAACAGTCATTCTTACTCTTCATATTACCCAAACATTTTTCCACATCTATTCCAACTCTTGAGATAAACAAGAATTAGAGTAATGATATAATTGAAACATGCCGTTGTTGCTGCCTCCCTCTTTTTTTTCAGTGCTCATTAGTATAATTTAACAATGATATATTAATAAATATTTCAACATTATTACAAAAAGTTGTAATACTTATACATATAAAAATGTGTATATGTGTGTGTGTGTATATATATATATATATACACACACGCATATTAAAAACACTTCCAATTGGTAACTTCTGTAAAGTTACATCAATTTTTTAAACTTGCTACTCATAAAATTTATGAAACTATTCGCCTATTATAAATACATCATACCGTTTGTAAAATATTCTAGCGTTTGAAATTCAATATATTTTGTTCTGTAACTATATTCATAAAGTGTGTTTCATATGAATTTGTAAGATAAAATTTTTTAACTACAATATTACTTTACTTTTGCATCAATTATTATTCAAATCTAGTTATATTATTTTGTATTACATACTCGTTATCAATTGTTTTTGCTTTCTTATAAAAATACTTAAAAAATATTTAATAAATCAAATTACTCTAGTAAAATTTTATTCTGCAATATTAATACCAAAAAAGACTTTATATATCGTATAAAAAAAGAAGAAAGAAAAGAGAGAAAAGACATATTTTGTACAAATACAAAAAATATTACGATTGCAATTAATCTTGTTTTTGTATTGTTATTACAGAATTTTTATGAAACAAAATAAGAATATTTCGTAATTATGGGATTTATTTCAATATAATAATAATATGAATTAATTAATAATAATGTATGAAACTTCATAAAAAGAACGTATGTAATAAGTAGAATGTATGATTATAAAAAATAAATATCATGTATAAGTTGAAAATTAATTATTTTTTATAAATACATTAATTACAATCTAATTTTAATTTGTAATGGTATATGAACTATACGATATATTTACAGATATTCAAGTAAGTATAAATGTATATGTTCTTCTTTGTATAGTTAATATGAAATAGAATAGGATACATTAAAAGTTAAATAATTGAAAGATAAAATGTTTTTTAGTCAAATTGTAGTTTTTAATAAATGATTGATAACATTTTATTAAAATTTATGTATCTTTTTATTATTTTTATTTAATCGAAATAATATTTATATTTCACAATATATTGTAACCTTACTTTCATAATTGTCATTTGAATTTTATCAAAATGATGCAACAGTATATGAAAGAATTAGAACAGGTAAATTGTAATATTAAAATAATAAATTTAATTATTTTGTTATTAATTTATAAAATATTAATAATAATTTTTTTTTAATATCATAATATCGTTTCAGGATCCATTTGATCCTGAAGAATTTGTTGAAAGACTTGCTTGGAGAACACTTAATGATACGATAAAAGACGATGGAAAGACATTTTTCGATCCTACAATAGTGCATGAGACATTTTTACAAGCAATTAAAGATTTACAAATTCTACAAGAACGTCAACAAAAAAAATGTGATAAACTTGAAACAGCATTAAAAGATGAAGAAGCAAAACATATACTTGAAATTCTTGAATTACAAGAAAGAAATAAACATTCTATTGATCTCTTTCATCAATTAGATGAAAGAATAAATCTTGTGGCTACTAAAGTTTTACATTTAGGAGATCAATTGGAAAGTGTTAATACACCAAGAGCTAGAGCTGTTGAGGCTCAAAAATTAATGAGACATTTTTCAGATTTTTTAAGCCCTGGACCTTTGACAGATCCAATTTTTACAGATAAGTCATCGGTACAAATATTTATTTTATATATTTGTGATTACATTATATATAAAATAAAAATTAAAATGCTTTATTTTATAATAGCTATATGAAGCAGCAGATGTGATACAAAAACTTCACCTTATTTCACAAGAATTACCATCTGAAAAATTTGAACATGCCAAGAAAAAAATTACTGCTAAATATGATGAAATTGAAAGAAATCTTATAGAAGAATTTGTTAGAGCACATAATAGGGAAGATGCTAATCGTATGAGAGAATTAGCATCAGTCTTAACTCATTTTAAAGGATATTCTCAATGCATAGATGCATTTATAGAACAAAGCCAGATGGGTTCATTTGGTGGAAAGGATGTTTTTCAGGATGTTATACCTATGTGTACGAAATATCACAAATTAATGCAACAAGTATTTACAAATCCTGAACAAGTAATGGCAAAATTTGTATTAAATATTTACCATTTAAGACTTCAAAAATATGCAGTTGCTAAATTAGCAGATAAAACTGATTCTGATAAGTATCTTAAAAATTTATATGATTTATATACAAGGACTGTGAAATTGTCTACAGAATTAAAAATGTTTAATATATGTACTGATGAAATGTATCTTACTAAACTTACTAGAAATATATTTCAAAAATATCTGGATACTTATATCATGTAAGTTAATAGAATAACTGAGAGAATATAATAATATATATAATAATTAAACATTAATCAATGCAATATTTTAGTATTGAAATAAAAGCATTGAGAGAAAAATCAGCAGCTCTTCTTATTGAATATTATGAGTCTAAAAATCATCAAAAGAAACAATTGCAGAGTGGAGGATTTCAAGAATTAAGAAGAGATCTACAAGCAGTTTTAGGTGCAAGAACTAATATTAATATTGCACAAATAGAAAATTATGGAGGAGAGACATTTTTATCAGAAGAACTTGCAATTGCTTTATTACAAAGAAGTAAAGTGGCGTTTCAAAGATGTCAGTTATTATCAAAATCTGATGAAATACCAATGAATGCACTTCAAATTTTTGAAATATTATTACAATATTTAATAAGTGAACATGTTGATTATGCATTAGAATTGGGTTTACAAAGTGTACCAATTCCTGAAAGTAGAACTCAACCTGAAATACATTTTTTCAATATTGTACGTCAATGCAATGCAATTGTACGGTTATTAGAAGAACAATTTAATGACAGTGTGATACCTCTTATTGTGTATGATTTATTTTATCAATTTTATATTTCATTTTTAAGAATGCTTCTAAAATATATAAAATATATAATTTTTTTTTAGATCAACACCCAAACATGGAGATTGCATGTTAAAAAAAAAAATTATATTGGATCAAATTGATATGAAACTAGAGACAGGATTAGATAGAAGTATAAATGCTATTATTGGTTGGGTAAAAGTATACTTACAAAATGAACAACGAAAGACTGATTTTAAACCTGAAACTGATGTGGATACTTTAAGCACTTCAGCTTGTTTAACAGTAGTTCAGTATGTAAACGGGATGATACGACATATTCGAAGTACTTTAGATGGAAAAAATTTAAATAATGTTTTAACTGAACTTGGAGTACGATTTCATAAAGTTATTTATGATCATTTACAACAGTTTCAGTTTAATTCTGCTGGTGCTATGTGTGCGATATGCGATATGAACGAATATCGTAAATGTGTTAAAGAACTTGAAATAGATCTTGTTACTTCTTTGTTTGATACTTTATATGCTTTATGCAATTTATTATTAGTTAAACCAGAAAATTTGAAACAAGTTTGTACAGGAGATCAATTGGTATGTATTATAATTTAATTAAAATTTAATTAAGCAATTTTTTATATTAATTAAAATTAAAATATTTTTTTATTACAGGCAACATTAGATCGTAATGTTTTAATAAATTTTATACAATTAAGAACTGATTATAAAACGCAAAAATTAGCAAATTGTTTGAAGGGTTTAGCTACTTAATAACTTTGTTTGATTTATAGATATTCATAATTTTTTAGAGTTATACAATATTTATGATTATAATTAATATCATTGTGTAAATTATACTTTAATAAGTGAAAATATTGCTTTCATTGCAATAATAATATTGTACTATATAGCCAATTGTACAAAACTTTGTTATAAAATGCTATATAAATCGTTAAACTATATAAAAACAATTATTTCCTTATCTTTTAAGTTCTAATTATATATGAGAAGAAAAATAATTTTTATTTTTTTTCAATTTTGAAATAAATAGTAAACGTGTGTGTGTGTGTGTGTGGGTGGGTGGGTGGGTGTGTATGCATTCATTTTGTTAGTATATAAGATTGTCAAATAATTGCAGCATATGTTATGAACATTTTTCTTATTTTAGAAAAAAATTATATGATATATAGATAACAACTATAAAATTTATTAAATTTTTTTGTTTACTTATTTCTGATATAAATTGATATCAAATAATTATTTGCTTAAAATTTTGTAATATTTTGATATATTACTTCATATTGACATATTACACTTATCACTTCATTTGAAGATCATTTCATATATATAATTATATTATATTAAATTTCATAATTAATTTCTGTTTATGGAAAAGTACTTTTTCTTTCATATTTATGCATTTTTGATTTTTAAATTTAATAAATATTTTTTATTTTTAATACGAGTATTTAAAAAAATTTTGTAATTAATAAATATTAATATTTATTAGAAAGCAATATTAAAATGTAATATTTTAATAATTAAAGAAAATTTTTTAAACAACATATAATGTATTGAAATTAATATTGAATTTTTGATTTTTTTTAATAATAATAAAAAAAAAAATAAGTAAAAAAAATATAATATAAAAACTTTTCTATTTATTTACACATATATTTTAAACATATTGTATTATTTTCTGAAGTTATATCTAATATGGATTAAAATTTTAAAATGTTATAAATGGATTATTAACTTTAGAATAGAATGTATATTTGAAAATTTTTAAAAAAATTTAATTCTAATTTTTACGTTATGAAAATTGATATAATAATAATTTAAGAAAATACACAAAATATAAAATTTTCATGTGTCAATACATAGATTAATAAAGAATTAATTTTAAATAATGTTTATAGAATATTGAACTTTATATTTACTAGATACTCATCAAATATTTTATCGTTGCAAAAATCTTAAATATTTATACAATGTTATATTAATATTATTAGTAATATAAATGTTATATATATAGTACTTTAAAAAGATTATAATGTATATGTAACATAAATATTACTAATATCAAACATAATTATAGAAAGGTTTTGATAAAATGAATAGTACTAACAATGAGGTTCAATTTACTATCAAATTAACAAAATATAATATAAATTTTTCATTTGTCATACATAATGTAAACGAGCATTTAGAAATTATTTGAAATTTAGTTTAATATGCATAATCTACAGGTCAAAAATTTGAAAAAAAATTAGTTTTTAAGAATACGGTACAAAAATGTGGTAAATAAAAAGTTGGTAATTTTATACAATATCAAATCAATAATGATTTAATAGCGCAAAATTATAAGTTATACATAAAAGAAAGACAGAAATTTACAATATGTAATACAAAATGGTCACAGGAAAAAATAAAAATATGAAACTATCATAGTATTCATATTTCTAATACACACTTACATGAAATAATGTCTTGTAAATGTACACTAATTGTGATTAAGTATATCAATTCTATTTTCCTTAATTGTAGGTCACATTGCAAACTCTTACTAGATTAACAAAGATTCTGGACGTTATAATTCTTAAGCAGGAAGCCTCTAACTTTCTTATATTTAAAGGATGAAAACATTAAAATAATTCACACCATTCATTGTACCGTACTATTAAATTTCATTAAATCATCTAATATAATTCAATGATAATTAAAGTCTTGATTTCTATTTGATTACAATGTTATGAATCATGGAAATAAAAGGAAGAAGATAAATAATCTGATAGATATCAGCGCATACGATAAGTATTAGTCTCATGTACTTGGCACAACTCTCCTTTGAAGTCCAATTCAATGCTGAAATCCAAATCTCTGTAGTTCCTTGCATTAGGTTTCATTGAAAATACACCATATATTTCTTCTCCTTTCTTAACGGTCATGTATTCATCAAAGTAGAATACAGTTTGTTTCCAATGAGTATACTGTACTTCTGGTGCTGTACTGAAGCCGATACGTTTGTGGCACTTGGTGAATTCGATGTTAAAGAATGTGACTAATGCTTGGACATAGTCATTTCTACGAACTTGTAGTGTAAATGGTGATGAAAATTCTAAATCAGCCTTAGTTACTGTGTATAAATCAACTTCTTTAATGAGGCATGCATTTGTAACAACTTGTTTTGGGTCCACAACATCCACTAGAGGTTCACTAATTGCTACTTTTCTTATACTACTCATATCAAATCCATATACATCATCCCACCAGTTTATTTTTTCATCTTTATATTGTCTATCTTCAATGCCACAAATAAATAAAGTTGCTTTATCAGGAAATAACATTCCATCTTCACGAAGCCATTTATCTCTAGCAAAAAGCACTGTATCTAACATTGATTCATAAAATAAACAATAACCCATCCATTCAGAAATAATTATGTCAACTTTTTCAATGCCATCAGGTAGCGAAACCTCTTCAACTTTGCCTTTAAGTATTGTTATGACATTTGACAGTTGATTTGCTTCCACAATTTTTTCTGCATATTCAACGATATTAGAACACTCAATACCAATAACTCTGGCTGCTCCAGCTTTAGCAGCAAACATTGAAAGTATACCAGTTCCACAGCCAATATCAAGAACAGTTTTTCCTTTGAAAAGGTGCTTATTGTGATACATAGAATTACGATAAGTCACTGTACGCACTTCATCCTTCAGCATTTCTTCATGAATTCCATAATGTGCATATGAATCAAAATAATAATCTCGAGATGTCATATCATCCACAGATATAGATTCCCTACAAGATGATGGTGTTGCATCTTTGTTTAATGCAGTATTTTCTGTAACTTCCATAGATTCCATTTTTGACACCTATAATAATACAAAAACAAAAATTATTAATGACAAAATATAATATATATTATATTTTATATCATTAATAATTATATATATATATATATATTTATATATACATATATATAATTAATCTAGAAGAACAAAATATATTAATTATATTTATATTATTAAATTTATTAGATAAAAATATAATATTGTATTAAAAAATATATTTCTATAATAATTAAACCTATTAAATTATTAATTTTATGAAAAATATTATAACTAATTAGGATTTATACATATTTAAGAAAAAAATCTACAAACACGTGATATGAGTTCATTATCTTAAATTAAAATATATAAATGTTTTTTCATTTAATATAATAAACATTATTATTATGTATATATAATAAAAATTATTATTAAATATTAATTACAATGTTGTTCATCAGTAACAGAAAACTTAAAGACTTCACAATGATGAAGTCGTTAAATATACTCGTTTTTGTCGACACCAAAGACGTACACGTGCCCGCCAAAACGAATGGCGTCTATTTAAGATCGAATGATCAAACGAGATTCTTTATACGCACACATATTTCTATATTATCATATGAAAAGTACAAGCCATATAAAGGAAACGTAATTTAATTTTCTTATAATAATATTGACAAATAATTTCAAATGATTAAAAATTATTCTTAAAAATATATCTAGGAAACTTAAAGAAATAAGTCCGAGCTAATCAATTTGTCTTTAAGATACTTAGCTATAGTGAAAACTATAATGACAAACGACATTCAAACATTTTCTTCTTTTAAAAGTTTATGAAATATCGCTCATTGCTCGTAATGATATTAATATATCAAAAACATTGTTAAGATTTTTTCTCTTTACTTTCATGAAAATATTGAGCTAAAACTTACTGAATTCTCTGCTGTGCACATGCCACTCTGGTTGATTTCTACCGGCACTTCATTACTCGACGCCATTTTGTTCCGCGTCACAGCAGACGACCACAGACAGGAACGTAACATGAAGGCACATGGCAAAATCTAAATATGATTCTGTCAACAAATATTCAAACAGTGATTATTGAAAATAATCGAATTTACTCGTTGATTTATTTTAGAGATTTTATAATGATGTTTAATTAAAACTTATGTTTTAGATTAATTAATATTTTATTTAAATATAATTCTCTTTACTTATAAATAAGTGAAAGAATGACTAGCCTCATGTCAAAATTACATATATATATTTATAAATTTATAGATATTTTTCAAAACAATCTTTATTAATTTTTATTTTTTATTCTTATTATAATTATATTATAAAATTCTTGGAATAATATATATTAACTTATATATATATATTCAATTAAAAAAATTAACTGTTCAAGTATATGTATATATATATATATATATATATATATATACATATATATATATTTTAAAAATTAAAATTAGCATTATTTATTTTAATGAATATATAATATTACATTTTACATTTAAGAATAAAAATATATGTGATGTATATTTTAGAAATTGTAATATATTTTATGCATACTAACATGTTTAAATTATAAATTCTTTATTTGTTTGTCATATTAGAATCATATCAATCTTTATATGACATTATTAGAAATTATATAATACTTCGCACAATATCATATAATTATTATTTTAAAAAAATATCGATTTCAAAACATTGTTTTGTTTTAAAAACAAATATTATTTACTTTTGATAATCCACATGATATATACATATTAAATTTAATAACAAAAATACATCAATATTGTATTGAGAATACGAGATTACTTTTATTCAAATATTCTTAAAAGAAATGATGAAACGACCCAAAATCATGATGTTATGAACACATTGATACATCCCTGTCGTATGCGCAGTGCGGTCTTTCTATTATTTCAATTTTTATCTTAAATAGATATTCATTTATTTTTAAACTTTATTGAAAAATCTTAACTTATTAACATAATAATATAGCTATTAAAATTATTAATAATTTATCAATAAAATAATATTTTTAATTTCGTATCTTTGGTCAGTTGTTTTCAGAGAGTGCAAAGACATCATCCAATAGGAGTCGAGTGGCTAGCTGACAAGTTGCGTCGGGGTGGAAATGGGCAGGGAACAGGAGCTTGTACGCATTCGAGCCGAGAAGTGTTGGTTTCACGAAAGGGGTCAGGTTCCGTGTCTACGTGATTTTTCCTGTGTTATTACTTTCAATAATATAATGTAAATTTCGATTTTAATGTCACACACATCCCAGTGTCTTAAGATTATTTATATGGAGATCGTGGAGCGCTAGAAGATGCTGGTAAGGAAACAGGCGGGAGCAAAGTTGACGTAGAAACAAGTGCGCAAAGATTGTATAGTTGAGTTCTTTTTTCTGCCGTGCGTACCGAGAAAGTAAAATCCGTGCTTTTGTTATGTAGTTACAACGCTTTCGCAGGTCATTTACTTCGGACGAATGTCTCACCTAAAGTACCTTCGAGGTTACAACTATTACCTGATGTCTGAGAAATCGACAGGCTGTCACGAACGTAGTGGACTCCGTTTTGAAAACGTGGTTAAGATATCAAAGTATGAGTTTTATTTCAACGAAATATCTTCGTGCGAATATCTTCTTGTTTATCGTAGGACAATTTCGATTTAAAAATAATCTGTACCTGCGAGGCATGATCGCCTACATAAACAATAGCTCATCATACAAGACAGTTAATGTTTTTAAATCAATTTTGATACTTTTATTTTTCGGTTATCGTTAATAATAATAAAAATGTTTAATAATAGAAATTTAAAACGAAATTAGATGTTAATGGTATATTTAGATGAAAAATTAATAATAATTATCTAAAATTTCATTGATATTTATTATTATTATAATTTTTTATTAAAGCTGTATAATAAAATATTAAAATTTTAGATATTTCTTATTATTGTATTACTTAAAGAATGAATGTATAATAAAATATTTATAAAAGTATGTCATGAAAAATTATACATAAAAAACTATAAATCTTAAATATAGATATATCTTCTGTTACAGGGAGACGATCCACCGTACCTATCAGTGGGTACGGAGGTTAGTGCTAAATACAAGGGTGCCTTCTGTGAAGCAAAAATTCGAAAAGTAGTAAGATCAGTAAAATGCAGAGTGACTTATAAACAAGGTTTGGGTACAGCAACAGTAGCTGATGATCAGATAAAAGGAACTTTAAGAGTAGGTGCAGTTGTTGAAGCTAAACATGGAGATAGAAAAGAATATGTGGAAGCTACTATTACTAAAATCCAAGACTGCAGTCAATATACTGTAGTTTTTGATGATGGAGATATTACAACATTAAGAAGAACTGCACTTTGTCTAAAAAGTGGACGACATTTTGCAGAAAGCGAAACTTTGGACCAACTTCCTTTGACACATCCAGAGCATTTTGGCAATCCAGTAATTGGAGGTAGAAGAGGACGGCGCTCTAGACAAGCACAGTGAGTATAGTGAAATAATACAGCATAATTTTGCAATATAATTTGAATTAATATTTATCAATAAATTGTTGTTAAAGAGATGAAAGTAGTGATGATGAAGATAGCCCTCCACGAGGAACTCGTGATTCAGGTTCTAGTGGAACTGGAAAAGAAGGAATGGAGACAGAACCTGAAATTGGACGAGTTGTATGTGTGGAACTTGGGGACAAAAAGAAGAAAGATAATTGGTTTCCTGGATTAGTAGTTGCACCTACTGCTCAAGATACAGTGAGAATTAGAGTAAGAGATGACTATCTTGTGCGCTCATTTAAGGATGCACGATAGTAAGTTTTAATTGTAATGTTTTAATTTATATGTAAACAAGTTCTGTGGAAAATATGATTACATAAATAT